>NW_027273877.1:3775833-4429166 GCF_046630095.1 Trachinotus anak
GCACTGAATCAAAATCAGGACCTCCCAGTTAGCTGGCGATTATAGTCCAATCATAATCTCTTGGCGGGATTCCTAGTGCAGTAAGTGATCATGAGAAGGCCCGATAGTCCATCAGCAGCACAGAGGGAGGGAGATGCACTCGGTGTGCCTGCTCTCAACAGGCTCAGCCATACGTGGTTACTTCCTGGTTACAATGAGCTGCAGAACTCCTGCAGTTCTTGAGAGAAGTTGTAGAAAACTATGAGGGATGAAAATGGAAAATGAGTACGGAGTGAAGTCAGCAGTGCAGCACCTAGTTCTCAGCTCTGTGTGAAATGTAAATGCATGAGTATATGTTAGGCTATAATCAGCACTTGTCTTCTTGCTCGTTTCTGCAGCTCAAACTAAGATTCAATTAAATTATTTCACAATCCCAGAGTAATCCTGTACGTTAAAAAGCAGTCAGTGTGTGATTCGATATGCTGATTATTTTACAGCATGTGCTGCTGTATATTTGTACGAATGGTGTGAGTGGTGGCTCGGTATGAACTGTCACGAAGCAGCTTGACATCTGAACAGCAGGAGAAATCAGATGCTCTCACCTCTGCAGGAGCCGCGAGTCGCTTTAAATTTCACTCTCGCCTCATTTTTGACACCTATCTTGTAATGCTTTTCCACTGCTGCTATTAGTTGAAGAAACAGACCGCGTGCCACGATATCGAACTTTAACCTCTTTATGCTCAAATCAATTTCTGCTTTACCCCTCCTCAGCTCATGACGAACTCCATCAGAGTGGAAGCTTGTGTGTGACAGGACTGCAGAAGCTGAGGGGAGTCGGGTGATGCAGGGAAAAATCTGGAGTAATTCATGTGCTTTGACCACAGGAGTCGACTCAACACTGTGTGATTGTTTGTATTTGTGTGTTAACAAACACGTACTGTATTTGTCCCATTTTACACAAGTGAGAGTCATGTGAAATGGTCCTGTGTGAGACTGAGTGTGTGAGTGGCCAGTGTTTGCTGTTCAGGACCAGCGATGCTATCACTGCTAATCTACTGCCTGGGTTATTGTGATGTGAGCTGCCAGAGGAGACGGCACTGCTCCACATGAAGCTCACTGAGGGCCAGTCAGAGGGATCAGGGTGGGTGACCCTGTCCATATGTGCATAAAGGGTGTGCTGTGTGTGTTTGTTGGGCGTAATTAGAAAAGTTAATGCATTGTATGATGACCTTATTGTCAGGGAGGCTCTGTGGGTGTCTGAACACTGTGGCGGTTATTATATATTGAGTTTATATTATAGTATTCAAAAAGTCCATGACTCTAAAGTCAGTGCTGACAATGAGAAAAATCAACCTTTGCTTTCACTGCCAGATGAATAGCATGACATCAATGCCAGGACTGTGCATCATGTTGCACACATAAATGTTCGTCCTTGTGCATTTGCACAATGTTATCAAAACAGGGACCAACTGTTATCAACTAGTATGAACTCCATAGTGCTCCTTGTGGTTCAAGACTCCACAGAGTACATTTAACTGTTCAGCTGTTATTTCCGTGAATCTAATTTCCCAGCATGGAGGTCTAAAGCCTTCCCCACACTGCCAGGAATGACTGCCAAGACCTTGTTTTATTCTAATTTAGCATAAATGTTGTCAAATTTAAACAAAAAAGTGGAGTCATCTCATAAAATACTCTTATCTTTGTCTTATATGATGAAATATTGAATATTTTGGGGTTTTGGACAAAACTGGCAATTTGAAGTTGCCTTTCCTTTATTTCCTTAAGGACATTGTGATCAGCAGTTTCTACTGTATTCTGACATTTAATAGGCCAAAAGGTTTATTGATTGAGAATAATCAGTAATGAAAAGAATCATTGCTGCAGCCCTAGACCTGACCTCAGTATGGGAGTTCCCATCCAAGCACTAAATAATTGCACCAGGAAGCAGGTGGTTGCAGATTTATTCATGTGTCCGCTTGTCATCACCTGTCATTGCCTATCATCCACATGTTGGGACCATTTAGTCCTCCCTGTGTTGATTTCCTTGTTGAGTCATGTAAGGAAGATGTAAACAATTAATGGGGCTGGGGAGGAAAATCAATGGCGAGGGTGTGAGAGTGAAATGCACTAATGAGTTCTCTGCTCATCACCGAAATCACTCTGGAGTTGCTGCATCATCTTGACATCGGTTCATTCCCATTGTTCAAATTCCTCGTGGAAGTCATTATCATCATCTTTGCATTTTTATTGCCTCATCACTCAAATTAAAATGAAAAATAAATGGTGGGCGTTTTTTCCATACATGTAAACTATATAAAATCTATGACTATACTATAACATTATAGGAAAGTACAAACAACCTAATTTGCAGTGACTTTATGACACGGTGAGGCTGGGTGTGTGAGTGTATGTGTCCTTCAGGCCCTTAAATTGGTTGTACAGTGTTGTAGTGTGTATTAGAGGCATGTGCTGATGGCTCTATTTGAGACCGTGTGTGTGAGTGTGTGTGTATGCATGCGCGTGCATGTGCATACACCCATGTGAACAAGTGATTTATGGGCTGTTTTTAATCACGCAGTAGAAAATGTTATTAGACAGCCTTCTCGTGCTCCCTCCGCCTGCAAATGAGCCGGCCCCCGCTGCACCCTGGGATAGCCTCCTGTAATTAGTTCTGGGAACTCACCTGTTACTGAGCGAGATTGAGAGAGGGAGGGAGGGAGGGACACGAGGAGAGGATGGAGTGAGAGGGTAACAAGCAGACAGATAAACAAACAGAGAGGAGGGAGACTGGGGGGGGGGGGCGGGGGGGGGCTATGGGTTGAAAAAGAGGACTAGAAGGGAAGAGTAGGGGGTGCAAGGATGAGGGAAGACAGAGGGAAAAAGAAACTGACCTCGACGCCCTCACGGTTCTCGGTTTGTCTTCTAACAAGCTCGCCAGCCTCTGCCTGACTTTTCCAGAATACACTAGGACGAGCAGTGTGGAGCATCTCATTCTGAGTACAGTGGACTGGAGGAGCTGTGTGCTCTCAGGTGTCAAGACTCCAAGTTATATATCCACAGCAACACAGCCCCCTGTACTTTCTTTCTCTAATAAGATATTGTGAGATAAACAACAGCTATCAATTGTTTCCAAAGCACTTTCAGATTAATTGAAAAACAAAATCTGTTACTAAACAATGAGTAAAACTTGCTAAAATTAAACCAAAGTATTGCCACTCTATTGTTCATTGTTTGGCCTTTTTATTGATGTAAGGTCTGACCCCTAATCAATATCACTGCAGAAACAGCAGCTTCTCCTTGGCAATAATTTGATACTGCAATTTATCAACTTTTATGAGAATATGATACTAACATCAACTATAGTTTTGTGCAGATAGGGAAAAATCCATTATAGGTTTCAGAATTGTACTGTCCAATTTAATGATTCCAAGCTCATTGTAAGTCGAAAACAAAGAAAATAAGTCATTTAAAGCTGCACTAATCAACATTTTTATATTAACAATGGATCCAGCAATGGTTCATAATTTGAGTATTATTTTGATTTTATGACCTATCACGATTTTGGTTCTGTCTCAGTGGTCTCGTCATTCATGTTTTTGGCTGCAACCGGCAGCTGCTTTCAGTGAAAAAGCTCTAATAAACCAACTCTGTGCTGCTTCACCAGCACCAAACAGGGGACACACAAAGTTAGTGTTGGCATTAATGTGAAGATTTCATGTGATTTTTACATGCATCTGCTATACTTTGATTTTGATTCACAATATCATAACACCAACTTTACCCATATCACCCAGCTCCATTTGAAAAGCCAGAGAAAATAAACACAATTTTGAGTTGTGTTGCAACATGATATGTGTAGTTGTCTGAACTAAAATCTCATCTTTTACCAAATAAGATTTGAATGTAAGGTTGTGTTATATAGGTGTAAGTCGTAGTGTTTCCACTTTTCAAAAATAATTTTTTTTCAGTCTTGAACTCAGCACCCAGACAAAATTATCATGTGACCTGCCTGCTCCTTGGCGCATCACTGAGCTCTGGTGAACTGACTGTAGCTGCAGGCTGCAGACTCTCCAATGAGCACTGCCTTGACAGTCAATCACAGCAGTGGCCTGTCACTGCCAGACACACACACACACACACACACACACACACACACACACATACACACAGATACAAAAACACTGAAATCTTCATGTGTACAATTTAAAGCTGCACATATGCAAACACAGATAGAGTGCAAACACACACACTCACACACGCTGCACTCCTCCGATGCTCCTGACAGACCAGTAAAAACATTATGAAATATTCAGTAAGTCTCACTGCGGTTTGGGTTCTACCTGTCTCAGCCTTTCTCGTTGCTCTGTGTGTGTTTGTTTGTACAGGAGAGGAAGAGATAGTGTCTGTGTGCGTGTTGGCATCGGCTCGGTTCAGACTTTTCCTCCTCGCGGGTATACTGAGGATACATTTGTGTGTATGTTCGTGCACGTATGTGGAAAGTGCGTCTGTGTTTGTACATGTTTGCACTGTCTCAATTCAATTCTCAATCCTTGCCGTCACAATGTGTGTAATTGGGTCTGAGGCAGCCAAACCTTTTGTCTGTGTGTTGCCTTGTGCTTACATCAACTAGGTTGCTCTTCTAAACAAGTAGACAAACCTGGAGTCAGTCTCTCAGCCTCTCTATTTGCAGGCCTGTGAGCTTTTACAAGCATGTTTTTCTTGAACACAAAAAGGCAGTTATGGATGCCAGAGCCAATTTTACAATCTGACACACTAGAATTATCATAATCAAAAGCTTTTGTTCAGATTTCAGACCTTCCCCTCAACTGAAGGAGGTGACTGGAGTTTTTGTATTTTCAGTCAATCAGTGGAAATGCACTTGACCATATGAAACACACTCAGGGATGGTGGAGTTTGCAGCTTCAACTGTGGTTGAGAACTGATTATTGTTCTTAATTTCACTTTAACTTTTGACAAATTAAAGGTGTTATCTTGCGGCCTTTCCCGTGTTAGGGAAATGACTCCTCTCTCACCCTCAGCTGCCTTTGTAGAAGGTCTTTTGCACCATAATATCTTCATGATTACTCATTTACAGTTCTGTTTCCTCCCACTTGACTCAAAACTCTCTCTCTGTCTGACTCAGATGGCTTCCACTGGGAATGCTGTCTGCTGATTAACAGACCATATCACAATTGTAGCACCTCTGCACAGATGAGGGAGCCACTTCATTTGTGTTTAGAAGAGCTTATGGAAAATGGTACTTGTTAAAAGACTGATAATAATCCTTGACAGGGTAACAAAATGGACATCCGCAAATATGAAAGAGTTGGAACTTCTCAGCAACTTTGTGAACTTAAAGTTTAGAACATTCTTCATATGATTTTTCCCTGACCAGTTAATGTGCAAGACTGATGACACAAGTGCAGCTGGTCAACACAGCCTTCAAACTAAAACAAAACGTTGGACTGCTGTTCATATCCTGTTTCAAACTGACAGTCATCCATTGTGTCACCATGATGACGAAGGTCCTGTAGCCCAAAGCATGAATGGGTTAGTAAAAAAAAACCCCATAAAATTCTGGGTTATTTGGTTTTCCACAGTGATTTTTAACAGATTATGGTGACACATCTCCTGCTGCCGTAGGGCCACTAATTCAGGAAACATTCCGAAGGCTCAAAGATGATTTTTTACATGGAGTAGAATAGATTAGAAAATCGATGCCAGCCTCATGTCTGTGTGCTAAACATGTAAATCCAGCCAGCAGCCTCTAACACTCACCAAATAAAATGTCATAACAACTATTTCTTGGCTGAGACCAGTAACTTGTTGGAGTCTCTCCGGCTGCGTGGCAACAGCTTGTTCTTGCATTTAATGAAAACAACAATAACAAAGAAAAAGAAGAATAAAAAAACAGTAATGAGTAGTGATGCAATGACTCCTCAGTAGAATAGTTCAAACAGTAATGTCTTACCTGATTTCCTTGTCCTTAGGCAGTCGGTGCAGTGTGTTTACAACCCTACTACTATGTCATGGCTGGACAGAAATGATTGGTGTAGCTTGAAACCTATGATTTTTCACTCAGTCAAACAGGAATATTGACAGGACTTTTTTCACACTGTGCATGTTAACAGCTTCATTAAATATATTCCAGGACAGACTAAGGCAATAATTAGGTGACTGGACGCCAAAAGTCAATCTGGAAAGTCCTGCACACTTACAAATGCACACATATACAAAATATCTAAACATATGACATTCAAATATTGAAGCTGTAATTTGTGTTGTCCCTGTCTTTGAAAGGATCAACTTCTCGGAGGAGCTGACTGAAAGAGCATGTACTTTTAAAAAAGCCATCTGTGGCAGCCTCCCAGCTCCTGCTGTGCTTTGAAAGCCTGTTCCCATTCACTGAGACACATCAGCCAGCAAAGGGCTGAGAAGAAAACATGTCAAAGGATATACTTTGCACAGCACTCAGCACCAAATAAATCGCAGAGAATGGTAGATTTCTGCAAACACTTAAGTTGACCAGTCTGTACTTCTCTACCAGTGGGTAAGAAGGTTTTTTAAAGATCCATAACTGTTTTTTGTATTTGAGGGCTGGTGATGATTTCTATTCCTCATTCACATTCACACTGACGTTGACTTTGCTCTACAGACACGTCTGTCAGGGGGATCGTGCCAAAGCATCCAAAAAAGTGAAGACTGGCATCTCTTTTCTAACTGTGGAGTCTGGAGCGGGATTATTTAATTTAAAGAAACAGTTATTTGCCTCTTGCAGAGAGTTCCCGCTCAATACCACTCACATCTACACAATAAATGTAAAGCTTGATTTGTCAAAAGTTGTGACTTTTCCTTTAATGTCTTCATCATTCAATGACTCAGAGAGATCGTATATAAACAGCTTAGTTCTCAGCTCTAGAGTGATGACATTTAGCTGCAAGAGCACAGCAGGGGTTGTAGCCTTGCGCTGCTGTCAGGTGAAAATCAGGAAAGCTTCTGTGACGTATGTGTTTTGCTTCAGTTGGGGGATTACGTGGGCTTCCGTAGGCCGAGGAACCATTTGAATCTGTTTCAAAACCCGGCGCATCATTTTTCAAAAAACAACAACAAACAGCATCTTTCTATAAACAGCACTGATTTTCTTAGTACCTTAAAAGTTACCATTTTTGAATACACCATGTATTATCAATTTTACCTTTTGCTAATGCTTACCTGGAGCATACTACAGGGTAACATGGTGCCAGGGTGGAGGAGCAACAGATCCATGTCATGGGATTACACTGATCTACTTTAAAAATGGTAACTGTAATCACTGTAAAAATAGCTCAGTAATCATCAAGTAGTTGACAAAAATAATTACTGTTGGATTAAAGATTGTCAGATCATAAATCTGGATATTTGGCAGAACATAAAATAACAGTGAACAGGAGTAGAAATGTGCCCAGGTGCTCTACAATGGCTACCTGTGGGTTTGTTCCCACTCTGGCCTAATATTTCAATCTTATCAATGAATTAATTATACAGATTGAATGAATTTGTACTGCTTATGTTTACAAGATAAGCACTGTTTATTTCAGTGCTGTAAGACTGTTTTTAACCATGTGAACTTAAATCTAGTTTTCATGTGTTTGCATCTAACATAGCAGATGGATTACAAGCCTGCACATACAGTGCTTTTACCATCCATTAGTATTATGATGCAATGTCCGAGACCCCCTCCTCAAAGACAGAGTGATGGCCGAACACGGTCCCTCCATCCCAAACACATGTCGGGTAGCGTTCATTAGTCCCACTGTTCTGAGAGGTTCATAAATCACAGCCATCTGGAGCGCTCTTGGTGCTGCAGAGCGGCACGCTCTGTGCACAGCTCCCCCACCTCCCTCCCTCCCTGTGGCGCTGGCAAACAGCCAATCAGACAGCAAATCCCGTAGTGGCACATCATGGCTGAGCCAGGCTGGGAGCAACACAACAGACAACCTTTATTAAAACTTTCATTTTGCTACAGAGTTACACTGTGGTTTTATAGTGTTTAGAGAGAAAACAGCAGAAAACTCAAGCACAGATGCTGATTTTTAATCACACACAAACCAAGACTGATGTCATTTGTAAAGGCTAACAAGGTTTTACTCCAGAACCCAACACAGAAATGGGGTTAAACTCCACTTTTAGCACCTCATTTAAACCACATTGTTTGCCACTGAATCGAATCATGTCACTGCAGTTTTTAACAACAGTCACTCTTTTTTTTTTCTCAATCTGGAGACTTTTCTCAGACACTTTCAAAGATCGGGTCATGTGTTCAAGTCTATCTCAATACAATACTCACATGCTAGTATGCAGATTGAAAGAGCCCTTGAAAATTCATGAAAAGATTCATTGAGGGGAAAAATCCATGGTCTTGTTTTTCTGCAAAATTGCACTCCAAAGTTCAGCTGAAACTAATATGAGGCTTCAGCAGTCGGAATTGTTTTGTTAGGTTGCAGGAGCATGAGCAAGACATAAGTGACCTGGAGTTTGAATTACAGCATTGCTTTGTTTTACAGGCGCAGTATTTCCCAGCTAACTTCCTGTGAACTGCCTTCATCATTTCCTAAAAATGAGCTGGCGTTGAGCTGTCAGTTACCAAGAACTTTCCAAGAAATCCTACGCAATTAGAGCTAATTATAAGGCAAATGGAGGAAGAGTTTTAAGGTGAAAAAATGATTATATAATTATAGAAATTATGTAGTAGTTAAGTTAAAAATAGTGGCAGGTTGAACGGACACATTCAAGCTCATTAAACTTAAATATTCTTTATCTGAAGTTCATGTTCATTGGCTGAATTGCACACTTACTTAATCTTTAGCTTTAAACTTCAAACATATTAGCTCAACTTTAGTCATCAAGTAATGTCTGGTGCATGTGGACTGGCTCAGTTTTTCCCTCCCTGAAGAGTCGGCAGCAGCTGGTAGAGCAGAGACATATCTCTGCACACATGTATTCCATAGAGAGAGGAGATCTAAATCGATGGCATGTTGATCTCTGCCACTAACCTGAGCGGACGTAGAGGATGCTTGCTCGCACTTCAGCGCGCAGTTGATCTTCATGTGATCTTTGCAGCACTGCCTGGTCTATGGCCTGAAACACATGGACAAATCTACATAACATCACATGCCATGGGCTACAGATTCTTTAATAATCCACACCTTGCTTGTCTTGGAATTAGCACCAACATGGCACCAGATGTCTATTATTAGTTCAAGGAGTGGGAAGAAATTATGGTAATTTTATTTTAGATGTCGCTCGATGTAGAAACGTCTGTGTTTGTGAGCCTTCTGATTTACGTGCGTGACACTGAAACGTGCGCGTGTGTATTTGTGTGTGTTGGCGTATGCATATTCAGCTCAACACCTGTAGCTCCCGCTGAGCATGAAATGGCTTATTTGCTTGCAGAGACCCAGTCCTGGTGTTTGTTATGTGCTTTGCATGTTTTGCGAACTGAGCTTATCATTCAGCAAACAGAGCACAGCTATCGAGCAGTTAGCCGGCACACATACAGTACACACAAAGGCAGTATAACAAACACTTATTGAGTCTGCTGGATGTAATTTAGCCTTGATGCATCTTGCTCTGTTGACATTTCTTTGTTCTCACATTATCTGCTGATCCAAGAGCCAAACTACAAAGAGGGAATCAAACAGGGGAAAAAATGAGAAAGATTTGAGAATTAAGATTTTAAGTTCTTATTTGATCTGATGTATTTGT
Organism: Trachinotus anak; assembly: GCF_046630095.1. NCBI lineage: Eukaryota > Metazoa > Chordata > Actinopteri > Carangiformes > Carangidae > Trachinotus > Trachinotus anak. Next base: position 3,785,557 of record NW_027273877.1, read on the forward strand.
ATTTGCCCCAGTCCATCTGGATGCTATCAAACTGAGTGAAACTTCCAAGGGGGAATGATACAGCAGCAACAAAACAGAGACATTTCCAGCCACAAGCAAATCTTCTCCCTGCCCCTGCTCCCTTCCACCTCTCTGGGGAAATCACCAACAGGGGAGAGAGGAGAGATGTTGTTTTCTTTTCACTCAGGTGCCGTGTTACTCCCCCCCCCCCCCCTCCTCTGCCCACCTGTGCCCTCCGCAGCCCTTCCTGCAGCACAATAACAATCTGCCCATCTGTTGTAATCAAACTTTTCCTCTCGTCCCCCCCCTCTTGTTCATCATTCTTCAGTGCCCTTCTTCTTATCCATCCTTTCGTCTGACTTTGCACCATCTCCTCTTCTCCTCTTCACCAACACTATTTCTTTGTTCTCCTGTATCCCCCTCACCTCCTCCCTCAATCACAGCCTCATCGTCCTTTCCATCTTCCTCATTATCCCCCACCCACCTGCCTCTTCTCCACTTCCCCTCTCGTTGCCAGTAGAAACTCCAGCGGGCCATTATTGATCAGCTTAATCGGAGGCGTTAGAATGCAATTCCACCTGTCTTCTCCGCTTCATAGCTCCGTGGGCCATTCGATAACGTTTAGATGCTCGGATGCAGATGTGGCTGTGTTGGTTGTCAATGACAAAGAGGGAGGGAGAGGGGAGGGACGGTGCTAATGATGAGCCGCTCCCATCACGCTCCCTCAGTCTTTTTCTTCGCCGTCTGTCAAAACCAAATCTCTCTTTCTCTTTAGCTTTTTTCTCGCTCTCCCTCCTCAGTGTGTTTTTCTCTCCCCAGCCTTTGTCTTATTTACCCATCTGAGTCACGGTATCACTCCCTGATCCCCTTTTTTTCTGTTCATCTCCATCTTTCTCTCGCTTCCTTTCTGTTACCTACAAATATTCCATGTCTCATTGTGGCTGAGAGGGGATGTTTTGAACAGACAGGATCCTGTATTGATATTCAAATAATTCTCCTCGGGGAGATAAAGAGGCCATTGTCTCTCATCCCTGATGTGTAAACTATAATTCCCATTTTCTCGACGTTTTGCATTCAGGAAATAAATCCCAGACTGGCTGAGAAAATCTAGTCGTGCAGAAGTGTTTTCCTATCCATCAGCAACTTTTGTGCAGGGACCCTTGAGCAACACATTTAATCCCCAGATTTAATCCCCAGTTTTGCACAGTGCCCAACAGTACAAGATTAACAGTGTTTTGGGCAGCTCACAGGTATGAAAGCATGTTATTTTCCAGTATCACCTCGTGATACATTTATACCAACCAGCATCTGGGAGCTGACCAGTAGAGCCACAATCTGCTCTACAGTCAGTCAGTCAGGATTTAAAGGAAAAAAAAACTCCACTGATTTCATGGTTTGTTTTAGTATGAAGACAAATCCTTCCTACATGTGTTCTCAAACTGATTTTCAAGTTGTTAAAGATATTCATTGTATCCCAGTTTTCCCTCACTGTGCTTTATCTTCTTCTACTTGATATACTTATCATATTTTGACAACTCCCGGCCATCAGATGTGCGTACATGTGTAGCATTCACCGATGAGTTGCATGAACAGTCCATGTGACTGCATGAATAGAGAAAGTGAGTAGGAGTTTAAGTCTTCAAGGCTGCATTGTATTCTGGAGTATGAAGGTTTTGTCAGTGAATCTCATCTTCTTTTGACAAGAGCGCATGTATAGATTTATAGATGAAAATGGATGAAAATGAATTTTTTGCTGGGGTGCAATTGACACATGAATACCCAGGAATTTATTGTATATCCAGTGTCCGCTTGTGTTATGGATCACCAGTGCTGTGACATGGAAACTTTACGCTCTGGGCAACTACTGACCAGATTTACTAAGAAAATGATGCAGTGCACTGCATCCATGATGGTTTTCAATTAATTTGCAGCTGCAGTCTGCAGGTATACAGTGCCAGAGGCAGCAGCTCATTCGTTCATACAGTCTACTGACACCATGAGAAATGTGTAAATTCAATATGTATGTATATGTATTACTGAGGTCACAAGTACAGTGCATGTGTCTTGGCAGAATGCATCACAACTGCACCTGAGAAAATGGCGCCAAACTGTTGCTGTTTTACAAAAATAAAATAAAAAAGTCAGTTGCAGTCAGTTTCATCTGCACTGAAGACATCTCAATGTGATGATAGGTTGTGACATCATACACAGCTTACCGCGAGAGCAGTTTGAGAGCATTATTGGGCTTAAGGCTGTGTTTTGCTTCAGTATACTTCAATACAGATGGTGAACCTGAGCAATTGAATGATGAAACACGTTCTCTGTATTCCAGTTAGAGTCACAGCGGTGAGCTCTTTAACTTTGATCAACAGGCAGCCCTCTGCAAAGCAACTGTACTCGGCTCGGTGGGAGGGCCTGGCCGGTGGGCCGAGTCTGCACGGTGCAAAAGAAACAGGTGTGTCAGCTTCCGACGAGCCTCACTTTGAGTCTAATTCATGTGAATGCCTCTGAGAAGGCCCTGTCTGCTTGCATAAAAGCACACAAGGGCTCTTGTTGTCTTACTGCCTCTGGTGATTAGTCTGGCTCGCTCAGTCTCACCGACACTTACCAACTGGTTGAATCCTGCAGTTGGTACTGTAGTTTTACTGGACTGTGTGGGGCTGGTGGTCTGGACTGGTCCCCAGGCAAGTGATTAATGGGTTACTGCCCCTCAGAGCTTTAGGATTTCTTAGATAAAGTATTATGGGTCCTACCTGCCTTTTCACTCAACTTGGCATCATATTATACCAACATACAGTCAAGGGCCAACTTATAAAGAAGTGTCAAGTAAACAAGGAATTATTTTCAGGAATTTGTACTATGACTATTATAAAACTAAGTCTACTAAGAGTCATAAAGAACAACAGAAAGATGATATCTGGGATAAACAAATGCTTAAAAATGTAGATTATTACACACAACTATGATTTACAGAGAAGGCAAAAGGCCTTGTGTCCTTGCCTGGAGGAGATATGAGGAAGTTTTTGTTTTGCCAGATGTTTATGGCAGCTGTGAGAGATAAAGGTTGATTGACAATGGTTAAGAAATTTCATTATGATCTAATCATCAATACATCAATGAATCATTTCAGCATTTTCTCTGATGATTAACTACTGATCTTTCAAGCTAAACAATCTACAGATCTAAATCTCTCTAAAATATTTTCCTCCATGTATCAGTAGCAACGTTTGACACTGGTTCTTTGCTTTGTTATTACATCCAAAAGATTCCCTTTCACTGTTTCCTTATTATTGTAACTTAAACTCTTCTTTTTGTCTCTGTATTTTGACTCTTTGATTTCACACCCTCACTTTTCTACCTTACATTCCTGCTTGGCAGGCAGGCGGCAGTGGTGCAGCGGCTTGTCCTTGAACCCGCCACTCTCTTCAGATCATTTGAACTCCTTTCACATTTCGTTACTCCCAAAGAAAAACACTTCCACTCACTAGTTCTCATCTTAGTGCCTTAAAAAAAAAAGAAAAAAAGAAAGACCCTTGTCGAGGGAATTTTGACTGAGCTGTCATCCTCTGTTACAACTGTGCCCTCCTTCGCACTCACACTGTAACTCATAGTGACACTGTTGCTGCTCTTTATAACTGCTTTCTACTACTGTTGGCCACTTGACTATTCCCCCTGGAGCCAAGTGGGGTGCAGTATCTTGCTCAAGGGCACCTCTACGGAAGATGTTCAGGGAGCGGAAAGCCTTTCTCACTCAATTTCCCCACACAGAATTTCCCAGCTGGTGTGGGACTGAAAAAGCCGACCTTGGCATAACAAGCTCACTGCTGAACCTCCAGGCCACTGTCCCACTGTCCCACTGTACCTCTGTCCCCAGACTGTGACTACAAGGTTCACAGGAAGGACGACACTTGGTTTGTGTGTAGAGATGTGTGTGTGTGTGTGCTTACTTTTCTTTTACTCTTACCTTGTGTTCATCTTTTGGATGAAGATGTTTGCAGTGTCTTTCATATCCTCCACGCCACAGCGTAGTGGATGATAACACTGACCTTGGAGTAAACAAACGTTTTGTTGACACTGGATCCAATGAGGAATAGCTGTTTCCAAGGTAACAACCAATGGAAATCCAAATAAATTACTGTTTTCCTGCATAGATTCTCCTTGACGGTTTTCCAGTAGCCCTTAAGTGGTAGTGGAATTAAGGTAACATATGGTATGTTATCCTGAAATGCTCATAGAAGATTGTGTCAGACTGAAGGTTGTTTAGTATTGTGAGAGCTCTCAGGTGGTGGGAAAGAACATTTCTACCATTTTAACATGTAAAATAGCATAGTGCTGAAAATATTTGAACGTTCATGAATTAAAAATTTAAGTTATTTATTAAGCAAAAATAAGTAAATTCAAGACATGAACTCTGGATAATGAGCCATTGTGTCAGATTGAAGGGTGTGTAATAATCTAATAGGTAAGGATTTGCTGCTTTTCTCTGTTAATACCATAAAGGAAACATCTTATGATTTTTGGCTGTTGAAGAAATATAAGTAAAATGAAGAAACGATCCTACTGGCCACATCAGTGGCACCATACAGACAGAGGTAGCAGTCACAGAACAGTAGCTGAGATGTGAACAAGGATATGTGATAAGATTGTTGTTTTTCTGAGGAGTTGATGTGCATCAACATGCTGCTGGTGTGTAGGATCTTACAGAGAATACAATGGGTCTCTTGAGTCATCACACGCTGGCGGCTGCAAAGCCTTGAGAAGTGAAAGGCTTGCATCCTATAGAAAATGAACAGGGGAAATGCATCTCTTTTAGCACGTCGCAATGTTCGCTGGTCCCAGGAAAGTTAAAGTAAAGGTAACAAATCAAGTCCAGATGAGTCTGTGATGTTTCAGTGCAAAATGTGGCATCAACCTCTTCCCTTAAAAAACTCTTGGGATCTACATAAATCTTGCAGGTGCCACATTTTTTTTTCAGTGTAAAACGTTGAATTTCTCCAAAAGACAAGACTGTGCAGGTCCCTAAATACATATAGCTGCATACAAATATATTCTCTTTTAGTTTAAGTCTAGCAGATCCAGGAGAAGTGGATGAAACACAGTAAGGCGAAGAGGGAAGCATATGATACATTTCTTGAAGAAGATTTTTTTAGAAGTCTTCCCTCTCTTCTTCTCACCTACCCTGGCACGTGTCACTTTATCTCTCTGTTTATTTTGTCTCTCTGTTTGATCAGTCTCCCTGTTGTTTCATCCCCCTGCTCCCCCTGGGGGACCCAGCAGGTTGAAGATCACATATCTTTCACCCAGCTGGCCTTTTCTCCGCCCTGGGCCAGCCAGGAGGCAGGCTGGAGGGGGAGCTGTCCAGCTGCCAGTGCTGAATCGCCCCAGCACACGGCTTCTGGTAGTGACGCTGTCTGTGGTGCTGAAACACAGCTTCCTTACCCTTGGAGACGGAGTGGGGAGCAGCTCGGCTCCCTGCGCCCGGCTCTGCCTGGCCCTGTCAGTAATGACGGCAGATGGGAACGGGGGCGGATGTGCTGTGATGCTATTTTCATGTAACTGTGTGGATGACATGAGCAACACAAGCGCAGTCTCTCTCATTTTTTTGCATGTGGTGTGTCTTTCTCTGTCGAATGATGGAGGCAAGGAGCATAAGGGGGGAAAAAAGGCAACAGGAGTGTGTGACTCTGACAGGAATACAGCATTTCAAGGCAGGCAGGTGAAACGGGTAAGAAAATGTTTCCCGCTGGTTGTCTGTGCCTGAACAGAGCGACTCAGGAGTCAGTGACACATGCAGCAGCAGAACACCTCTCTCACAGCCAGAGCACACCCATTTGTGTCCTGAGCCAAGAATGTGTGTGTGTGTGTGTGGAGAGAGAGAGAAAGAAAAATAAATGGTGTTTATCTCCAGTAGAGTAGCGCGTGCAGTTCCTAGATTAAGAAGCCAGAAAAGAAAGGCTTAAAGAGGTGAGTCACAGTGTGGCGCTGTGTCCTCAGCCCTCTGTCGTCATATCTGATCTCTCAAGTGAAAGGTTTTAACCTTATGACATGCTGTCAGAAAAACTGTGGGGACATTTCAGTGCTCTGCACCTTCATGAGTTGGGCGCCTTAGAAGTGTAACTCTGAAAGGGATTGTTGAGTGTTTTAAGAAGAAAACTGAGTGGGTTTTTTTTTCTGGTTTTATAACTACTGGAAGTGGAACTTGTCAGTTCTTGTGAAAATCAGCAGGCCTGAAAGTAAAGTAAGTTTTCCACTTTAACACAACTTAGATAACTATAGAGACAAGCATAATTTGTCCTAATTTGTCCAGGATATGGGTTGTAGCCACACTGACTTTCTTTAGCTCTGCGAACAAAAGTTGTTTGAGTTGACTAAAACATCTCCCAGTTCTAGTTTTTAATGACTCAAACTGGCTCCTTGAAACCAAAGCTATCATTTTTCACAAAACATGTATTTCATGTGTAATCCCTCATGTCATTTAGACTGCTGAAAAGAAGAAAAGGGTGCCATGAGGGACAGAGAATGACAGATTAACCCCCTGCTAGTAATCAAACCCTTCTAACACATAGGATACCATTAGCGTTGACTTTGATTTACTTTGAACCATCATTAGTTTGTACCAGAAATCAGTTATTTATAGACACAAGTGCTTAGATTTGTACAAATCACAACCACAGCCACTTGTGTTGTGTCATCGCATTGCCACAGCGTCAGCAAAACATCATTTTCAGATGTATTTCCGTCTTCAAGGAAAACGTCAAAGCTGTGTAATCGGCTCAGCCTGTTTGATTCGGCTCATCTTTTTTTTTTCCCTCCCTCTGCCAAAATCAAAAGTCGCTCTGATTACCATAATCATACAAATCTGACAAGATGTTTAATCAAGATCAAACAGGGAAGAGATTAGTGTTTTCATTCAGATGTTAGTCTTTTGCACTTAATGTGTGGATGCGTTTGGCGGCAGAGGTAATCCATGTAAAATTGGTGTTGCCGAGCTTTTTAACGCTGCAGAAAAGCCACGCACACATGCGCACACTCGCACATGCATGCACCTGATTCACTCACTCTGGATGCTAATACACACTCACAGCAACCCCCAAACTGAAGCCCGCAAAATATTTCTTTAAACCGTGAGAGGAGAGGACACAAAAAGGAAAATTTGTGTAGATTATCAGAGAGAAGACTAAAGGAGAGCTGCGTAAGACTTCATTAATATTAAAGTTCTTGTTTGAATGTTTAATTAAAAGACTCAGTGGTTTCTAAGCTCGTAACTCTCAAATGGAATCTGGCAGTTGAGTCCAGCAGAGCACACACAAGGCGCATTTTATGTCGTTCAATACAACTTTATACGGACGCAATAAATGTCAGAGACAAGCGCAACTCACACTTTAGCAATGAAACGCAAGCCTTTAATCATTCAGATTTTATGAGGATTATTTCATTGCGTCTTATCATAAAGCAGCAGAATGATCTGCGGCATTTATTTTAAGAATGACAGCCCCCTGCTGGTGTTGATAAACATGAAAGCCGCTTGTAAAAGTTATGGAAACATGCAACAAACAGCAACAACCGGCTGTTAAAAAAATAAAAAAAAAAGGCTCATCAATCAGTGTCATCATGTCGGATGAAAGGACTCCAGCTGTGATGTGATGCCCTGTGATTCAAAATGTCTGTTTTCCAAAACTTCAAGCCATTTCTTTGCAATTCTACCTAATTATTCTTCACTCTTTCATGTATAGCTTGAAAATCAGATAAAATTCAGGAGTTTCAGCCCATGGAAACGTTCTGTTGACTTTTTACTGTGGCAGATATTAAACCATTGAGCCATGAATTCCTCTCTTTCATTGCATCTCCATCTCGATATTTCCTGTTTTATTGCATTTGAGGAAAAAAAAAATCACAGAGTCCCCAGTGGCAGCACTGAATCAACTACTCCTCACTTACTCCACAGTGAAAGTGAAAAAAAGAGCTTCTTAAAAGGACAGCAAGCTAATAAAGACAATATTTTGTAAAGCAAAAGCAGATTGAAGAATCGTGAGAAAACAAACGACCTGTAAATTCCACTTGAAAGAAAAGAAGTTGCATCAAGTGTGTTACAAAATAGTAAGAAAAAAGCAAATGCTCCTCTTTATATTATTCCTCCAAAAAGGTGTTTTCAGGCTTGCCCCTTTTTATGCCAGAAGTAATTGCTGGTATCTTTTGCTCAGTTTGAGTCCTGCACCTTGAAGAGCTTACAGAGAGATCCTCAGTTAAACAGGCCCGACCTCCGTCTATCCCTTTTTTGTGCACAAACACAGGCACAAACTCATGGCACACAGCGTTCCTCTCTTCTCACCCCCCTTCCCTCTCGAAGCCTCCCCGCCTCCTCCCCCTCTCCGCCTGCTGGAGTGTGTGGAGAGCCGCTACAGGAAGGTAAAGTGTCGGAGTCAAACACGCCACTAACCTTGGCCGGCTCAAGGGCAAGCAGCCGCACTCAACCGAGCTTAAACACCTGCATGAGATCGCCAGGGATAACCACTTCCCCTCAGCACACACATACGCACTCTCTCCCCACCTACACCACCACCACCCTCACTCTAAGCCCTCACCTTCCTCCTCTCCCTCTCCAGCTCATCATTAGCATATATGAAGACAGGCGTAGTTCAGGGATGCAAATGAGGCTGGGCGCGGGCATGCATATTTATTTGGCTGCTCAAGCCGGGGCAAAGCTGATGGGGAGAGTTTGCGTGCTGACCCTGGAGTGGTGTTCAATTTTTACATTAACCCAGAGACACCCACTCGTAAACATGATGGTGCAGAGGGGGAGCGGGCCTCTCAGTGCCGCGTGTGTTTTGTGACCCCAATTACCTATTCACATTGGTGCTCCAGTGGCGCCTCATGAGAGGTTACTCATGTTTGTGTGGTTGGTGACATCGTCAAAAGATGTTGTGGGCGAAACTGCATGTCACTCGTTTGACACCACTTCCCTTTTGTTTGGTGAATAACACAGTCTGTGGGCTTGTGATCCTGAAAAGAGCAGCAGGCTTCAGTCACTTAGTGAAATTATCTGTATTTCTGTTGTGATTGTACAGTAACCAAAAGGTAATGTGTTTTTTGCCTGGTGCCCTTGTTAGATATCCTTTCACAAAAAAATATTATTTTTTCCATTCCTTTTCTACTTTGGCCAATGCAATACATCTCAACAAAACACATGTACATTGATAAAAATGTAAGGAAATAAAGGAAAAAAATGCTCACTAGTTTGGCCAAAAATGCCCAGTTTGAGAAAAAACATAATCAAATGCAGAAACAGAAATCCTCTCTTTACAGCACATTCTTTCAATCCCAGTCAAGTCCTTGGATCATGAGAATCAGCTGATTCTGAGTCTGATCTAATCTTAAATGCTGTATCTGACACATCTGAAGCCTACGTCCTGTAACACACCTTATTTTTCTTAAAAGCCTAAATTATTAATATGTTGAAACTGCTACTCCTGAAATTGACGTGACACGATCCACTAAAGCAAAGATGTCTCACTGTGTTGGAACTGTTGGAATCGTTAGAAGCTGTCAGTGAGGAGTAAAGTTCAGTAAAGAAAGGATCAGATTTTGATTTGCTTTCTTTTCTTTAATAGCTGGTCGTGTCACCTGTATTCGCTGAAGACGCCTCCTTCATTTGCGTGTGTTTTTTTCTTTCGTTGCAGTGGTTTGAGCTCTCAGGGCTGCCATACTTCTCACCCATTCTCTTGCTCACTTCAGTTTGAGATGAGGTAAAAGTTCACAATAGAGTCACCAGCAGTAGGCAAATAGACAACGGACACTTGTCATGTAGTATGATGTAGAGCATAGTTGGCATTTCAAAATGGCCAAAAAAAAAAAAAAAAAAAAAATCATAGCCGACTGGCTTTGCTGCCTCAACACTTAGGCCTGTTATACCATTCATCTGCTCCTCCATTCTGCTGCTGTCAAGTGACTGAGCTAGTTCTGCTTTTCTCAAGTGAATTTTTAGACAGCAAGGCATTGTGTGCTGCTAGCCTTGGGTGACAAAGCATGGGGCGACACCCACCACATCAGGACTCTCAAAAGAAGGAAGAGGAAAGGACTTGAATAGGTGGAATTGGTTGAAAGGTTTTCAAGCAGGCACAGAACTATCTCATGTGGTTTCTGTGATTTAACAAGAAAAAATGAAAGGGGTCAGACTTAGATGGAGGTGTAGCACTGAATTTTTCCTTTATATTTAATGACTGAACACTCTCAACCAAAGCACCTTTACATAAGGGCAGGATAATGGAGGAGTGGATGTTTGCTCCATCACCATCTGAATCACAACGTGCACTGTAGTAGTGGATAAAAGCAGACGATCAAGACACAGCGGCTCGCTGCTGTGAGCAGGAAAAATAATAAAAAATTTACAATATTTCACGAAGCTGTGACTAGTAAAGGACGAAGGAGCAGGGAGCAGACTGAAGGCAGACACTGTTCATGATGCATCTGTAATGGAACAAACTGATAATAATGTATGATGTGCACACCCTGTTTTTCATTTTAGTGGATTGCTGCTTCTCTAGTTACTTTTTCATCCATCTTTCAGCTCATAAAGATGGATGAAAATTTTAAGTGGCAACTTCCACAGAGTGTGCACTGATGTAGTTTCACTTGAGAGAAGTAAAGAATGTGTGTGTTATGGAAAGACAGATGCGTTTATCTTCCCAACATCTGGCTAGATTGCATCTCAAACCACCAACCCGAATGCTTTTTTTTTTTATATCGAGCAGCTACGTGATCCACCTGAGGCTCATGTTTTAGCCCAGTGTGAATGGGGTAGCAGTACCTTTTGCAGACACAGAGTATACTATCCTTGCATGGTTATTTTGTACCATTATGGAAACTCCATGGTGGTGCCTTCAGCGACTCAGGAACAAACCTAGAAGAAAAACATGGACATCACAGCAAGGCAAATTCCTCCCCTCCTTCTTTTAGTGTCCTCAATTTCACCAGATCTTTAAAAAATGTAACTACTTGCAAATGCATCACTGCATAAATAATATATGAGCATGGAGAGATTATGACAAAATGGGCCCCTGGGCACAGACAGGTAAAAGGTTCCCCACTCCTCATGTATGGGGCCCCTGCACTGAAAGTTTGCATCACTTTATGGTCATTTTGTGTCTTTTTATGGTAATTTTTCATCTCTTTGTGGTTGTTTTTCTTCTCTTTTTGGTCCCTGTATGGTCACTTTTCACGTCTTTGTAGTTGTTGTGGGTCTTTTTATGGTTGTTTTCCCTCTTTGGGATCATTTTCATCTCTGTGCGTTTGTTTTATTTCTTTTAACTGAGCTATCTATGACTTTCAAACCAGAAAAATTAACACCCACTTCATACAGGGCCAGCAACCTCTCAGGCCTGTGGGCCTGTGCCCAGTATCCCAGTTAAGTTATTCATCCATGCATATGGGTGACTAATTGTTCACTATAATTGATTACCTCCTGTATCTGAAGCATGCTTGCCAATGCATGCTAATTGGGTTTCATGGTGATGATCCTGAAATGGATGGAAATCAGCGACTGCCTGAAAAGACTAAAATCAGTCTCAAAACTTAAGATGTGCTTTTGAAAGAAAGAAAAAAAAATGTATACATGATTCATAATGAATGGGTTAATGCTCCTTTGAAACCACATTTGTATCACCATATGAATAAGACGATACAACATTATACACCTGTTTATAGTATCTCGTGCCTGCATGCACAGTGCAGAGCTGCAGGGCTCTGCTCCATTTTTGTGCTGCACTGTCGCTGCATGTGGGCTGCTGCGGCCGTTTGATTGAAGGCTCGGGGAAAGAGTTTGGTGAGAGGACAGATACATCAGTGTCTCGGTGGAGCTCTGACAGGCCTGCGCCTGCTATAAATGTACAGCGGAAAATCCTTGTTAGTCACGCAATAGCGCACAAGATGATAAACAGTCGGACGTGGAAATCATCAAAGTGTGAGGGATACATGGTTACTGTACGGTAGGTGACTGCGCTGGAGTGACACACCCTAATGCAGATAGATAACACTGCACACACATGCATATAGAGGCATCTTTAGTCAACAAAGGGAAATTTCGTCCCTGCCTGGTGGCCTCCATTAGCCATCCATCAGACAGAAATCAGTGGCACTGTGATAAATCAAGCCAACAAAGTTCATGTAGCCATATGGCCCCGGTGCCCTCATGATATGATATGTAGGATATTATTACCCCTAAGCTCCAGCGTCTGCCCCCACCCAGCGTGCACGCTACAAGGCCAAGGTGACGCTGAGGAGGAGCTGGCTGTCACACGTCTGCTTAGCCAAGGTGACTTTAAGACCACAGAGGCAGAGACAAAGGCAGAGAACACAGCTGATTTTCTACACCACCAATGACCCATTCAGCAGTAATACTCTCCTGCTCATTAAGTTTCGTCAGACTGGACTGCCTCGGGCCAGAGACAGCGAGCGCGTCCAGTGGGATGAACTGAGTGGGTGTTCGTCTTAAAGACAATGATATTAAAGCCTCAGATGAAGGTTTTTGTGCTTGTTTGCCAGTTTTTTCAGCTCATGTATTTGACCTGTGACTTCCCTGCTGGTTGGTGATATTTATTTTATTATAAATTACTTTGTGAGTCATCCTGTATATTTACTCTAAAAACTTTCAAAAAATGATCCATGAAATAGAGCATCTGTTATCTAGCAGCCTGAGGCGGTTTGGAAATAAACGTGACATTAACACGAGCTTGCTGTTAACATTGCACTAGCTAACATTAGCAGGAGATCAAGATCACGGATGTTCCTTTCAGTGTACCTACTGCTGCACTTTAATTTAGACTTTGGACTGCAAACCTAATAAGCTTTAATTGTATCTCAGTGTGTGTGTGTGTGTGTGTTTAAGATTAGGGTAAGTCAAGATAGATATTTATGATTTAACATTTTTACACCAGACTTTCAAGTTGGTTATTTCCATTTCCGTTTGTCTGAGCACTTTCAAGCCTTGTGGGCTTAAAAGTTGTGTTTCCAAGCTCATTCTTGACCTTGAAAAGAAAAGATTGTTTCGTCAGCTGCTGTTTCCAACATCAAGAGTGAACTGTGAAGGTCCGTTTGGTCACATGGGGGCAGAGGAAAGAAATTGTGAACTTAACTTTGACATATCTGAGTAGGTGGTGTGCAGTGGAGGGGGTCAGAGCTGTTTTGCTGAAAGCTGTTTTTCACATTTTCATTTAATATGTAGTTACTATAAAAATATAATTATATAAAAATATAATTCCTCTGCTGTAACAGAGGATTTTCCATATCTAATTGTAATTTAATAAACTGTATATCAGTATCAGAAAGTTGCTTTTAACAACTGGATGCACAAAATATAAAAAAAAAAACCTTGAATCCTGTTAGAATTTGCAGGATGTATGCTATGTAATGGTAACCTCAGTGACTTTCCAGAGAAGAGGAACTTATAACAAGCGAAGCAGAGTATTTTTAGATGCAGCGTGTTGTTGCTGTTTCTCTCCTGTTGTGTGTCGGATGAGAGGAACATTACATTAAGTCTGAATCCTGCAGTGGAGGAAGGGTATTGTTACCTGACAGGAAAACTGCAGAGTAGTTTGGTGCTGCACTTGTGAATCAAACAGAGCTTCCTGTCTTCAGCATGATTCCTCCCTGACTTTGAAATCTTTTTACAAGCTGCAAATGTGAATTAGAGATCATCAAATACTTTGAGGTAAAGATAAATCTCGCATACAGTGTGGTGCTAAAGGTCAGAGCAGTTTCAGCTTGAGAAGCAGCAAAATCAGTTCTGTTGAAGGCGTGTTCAACGAATGTACTCTTCAATCATTTATAGTTTGTGACTGTGAGAGTACAATTTAACATTCATGACTAATTTAAGAAGATTTTAAGCATCACTGCTTAATGTTTGATACATAATTCAGAAATCAGGAGTGAAAAAGTAAAAACTGCAGCTTGTACCAAGGCCTGATTGTTATTAAATTATTACATTAGTGATAAATTATTATCTCATTAAAGGACGCTACTTTTTCATTTCATATTTTTTCCAGCTGTTCTATTTTGCAAAACTTAAAAGTGTCAGCATCTGAAGAAGCCAGAAAATATGAGGCAGAACCTGGCTGAGACATTTTTTTCCTCCACTTCCAGATGGAGTTTATGGTCACCTTGTACTGTGCATATAGTAAAGAAACAAAACATAAAATTGACAGCTGGTAGATAAATTTGACAACCAGCGAAATAAAAAGCTGATGAAATAAACGCCAACAGCCAGCTGTCCCGCGGCACACCCTCCCCCTCTGACTTTCTCCTCATCTTTTCCCCCCCGTCGTCTTGTTTCTCCGCCCCGTGGCCTGCAGATGAGACGGGACAAGTGTGACTGATTCAGACACATTGAGTCGGGGTCCCTTCGCAACCAGGCAGAACCTGCTGTCAAGTGTGTGCTGAATGGATACGAGAGGAGAGACATTTGCCTTGAACTCCCAGTGAACCTTGCACTCCCCTGCTGACATTTTACACCGCGAATGTGCACACACATACACACTCATTTTTACACCTGCTCGCCCCTCCAAATGAATCACGTCTTCACACCTCGTCTCCTCGCACACACGTTTTTCGCCTGCTTTTCAGTGGTTCCCGATGCAAGAGCTGTAAGACCACTAATAGGTTCCGGTGGTTGACTCTGTGCTGCATGTGATTGTCACTTAGCACGATCAGGAGTGACAGGCTGCCCTAGTGGCACCCCTGCTCTGCTGACGGACTAGGTCAGGACGGGACAGGTGTCTCTCAGCCACGGTCAGTCACAAGTGGAGGAGGGAAATATGATCCTGAAGGCATTGAAGCAGAGATATAAAAAAGCGGTGATGAAACTGTGAGTTTGTGCGTGGAGACAAAGAGCCTCCACAGCTCCCACTTACCGTCAGAGCCACTTTCATCAGTTCATCTCAATGGCCTTGATTGTATATGATCATTGCCAGTGATTCAATTATCAGCCACAGTTTACGCTCTGACTGTGCAATTTAAAGCATATCAGCACCAACGCTCAGAAGAGACAACCGCAGCTGACGCCAAAATGGATTTGAGAATATTTTGAGGAACTTTGGGGAATTTTTAGAAAGTATGCTCTGTAGCTACTGGAGCAATCAGACATGATTTAATGTGTAATCACTGAATGTTGGTCTAGGTGAATTCCTGAAAGATCTATCTAATAAACTCGTAGGTATTTAAACAATGAACATTTAATGGAGCACACTGGCAGTATTATATCTGTATTTTTAGCAGAGCCAGAGCCCGAGGCTGTTTTTGCTCGGTTTCCATTTGATTTATTTACAGGCTTATAATAGGCACTGCATGTCTTAGTTATGCCTGCCATATATTAATGAGGCAGACTCAGAAAGCAGATGTTTATCTCATATTTATTCACACATTTACACCAAAGCAAAGAGAGGAGAGAGGGACAGCAAATGGGCTGCTGAGCTCCCCTTTGTGACGCATCAGTCCAATCAGGCTGTCAGCTCTGCAGACTCCACATCAGAGGCTGTTGTCCATAATGCTTACTGTAGTCCTGTAGTTCCCATCAGTTTACATGTGAGCGCTACTATACATGTTTACAAAATTTGACATAAGTGTGAGTTTCAAAAACACAGTTACTTTCATTATTGATTCATTATTGATTCACTTGATGCTTCCTTTTCTTTCCTTAATTCTTCACTGGACAAAATATTTATATTTAACTAATCCTTCAATCATCAGCCTCACCTGAGCCTGTGGATTGAGCCTTTATTTCCATCATCAGGCTCAGTCTGAAGCTATAGGGATCACTGTTGGATCCATGGATGTTTATCCTCAACGTACATTGTGGAGACTGGAAAAAGTGCCAATTTGACAGTTATGGTTCTGAGAAGAAGGGATGTCATTTTTCGAAACAAATGGATTAGTTCCCAGGGTTAAATGAATAAGCATTGTGGCTGATACTGCATGTGTTTCTCATTGTCTGGAGCTCTGTAGCATGGCTTTATCAGTCTTTGGCAGACTGTACTCAGTAGTATGATCCATTCAGTGTTGGCTTTGCTGTTTCCTTTGAGGTGAAGTAAATAAATAAAGCAGTGGCAGCCTCATCCTTTAAGTAAAAACATGCTCCATGGAGACCTGAAGTGCTTTAACTTCCCTGCTTGATTTAAGGCAGGTATTAATCAAATAATTTCCAAAACAAGCACAGACATGGCTGTCTTTAATGTCAGTGTGCAAACATATGGCACTGGGTAGCGTTTTGACCCCTCTTTGCATTTGAGATGAATCAGCACATTTGGTGGAACGCAGCGCAGCGTATCCCAGAGTCCCTCAGTCGCCCATCCGCGGGGATCGCTTTAATACTGCTCAGCGTTAATGAAGACGAATCATCCAATGAAATCAATCGATGATGGAGTCACTGTACCCAGAGTCCCGGAGGGTGCGAGAAACGACACGCACAAAGATAACTTGGAGCATCACGCGCTCGGATGCACACACACACAGAGAACACAGCTGGAAGACCCCCCCCCCCCTCCCACACACACACACACCCACACACACACACACACACACACACACACACTCTCACAAACTTATCTGGTTTCATGAAATTAAGCGGCACAAATACGTCACAGCTGTGTACTTGACTGTAATTTAAATTCACACTCAGTCCTCAGCCTGTGTTTTCAGGACTGCTTTTCTTCTCTCAGAGTTGTGGCTGGCAGTCAGGACGAATAAAGCATCAGTGCCAGATCAAAGTGAGCTCTAACTGCAGCGAGGGAAAGGAGAAATCTGAGCCTCACCTTACTGCCATTGTGAATGTGTGCGTAATCTGTGTGTGTGTGGGCATATCTATGAGAAAAGTGCTTCTGAAAAATACATTATTTTTTATTTCTTAAGTTTTCTGGCACCTCTGTTATGTAACATGCTCATCCCATAGTATATGTAATCCTTTGAGTTTTTAAAGAGGATAAGAGCAATTTAGAACTACATTAATGCAGTTTCATACCACAGATGATGGACAAAGGTTCACTAGCTGCCAACACTACAGTAACCCAAGCACAGAAGATGAAGACTATGAATGTTTTCCTTTTTAAAAGCATTATTTTTGTCAAAATCCAATTCCATCGTACACAGGAAGGTAGAAAATTGATTCCTTTCTCCGGCTTTTCTGTGTCATTTTCCATCCTTTCAGCTGAGATAGAAGATGTGTTTTCTTCTGCACACCAAGGGAATCAGATATTGTATTGTATTTGTTTTGTTCTAACATATTCTCCTGCACATATACAGGCAATCAAACATAGGGGCTCCCAAAGTGGGTTCTGGGGGCCACTTGAGATCCCTTGTGTGACTTCAAACAATGTTTGATGGTTTCAGTTCAATATTGTCTTATTTACTTGAGGTTAAGAGTAAAATGACAGAAAGCAATTATGTGAAGATGTTTCTTCTTTACATTGTTATTTTTCCACCAACAAAAAACCTGCACAGAACATATTCTCTGAGGTGTCAGGGTGTCCGGCCTCATTGGTCATTAGCCTTCTCCGGTATTAAAAATGCCTGAAAATCTTGACTTAACCACTCTGTCATCTTGTTCTGGAATCCAAACTTTACTTTTTGACTAAACTTTTTGGCTCACTAAACAAAAAAGATTTAGATTGTGGTCACACAGCATTATATTGTTTGAGGAAATGGTACTGCTTAGAGCAATTTTTATGAGGTGTAAAAAAAAGCCCATTGAGCACTAGATTCATTCTGCCTTATTGGAAGGGTTAGGAACTGCAGCTAATTATTTCCATTACTGATTAATCTGCTGATGATTTTCTCCATTAACTGACTAATTGTTTAGCTCAGAAAATGTCATCATATATAAAGAAATTAAAACTAATGTAAGTGACCATCACAATTTTAGGTCCCGAGGTGATGTCTGCATATTCCTTGGCCATTTTCGGGCCTATATTTTTGATAGCTTCTAGAGATCACAGGAAATGAGGGAGGACAACCGTAGGCCATCACGATACTCTAATATGTTGCATTCTTTTATCAAAACACGCTGTAATTCATAAAATCCCAACCTAAAGGCTGCGGCCCCCAAACAGTTCACAAGAAAACAGAAGAAATCTGTTATAGCATCATCCTCCTGTTTGTTTGTATGTTAGTTACTGGATAGTCAAGCATCTTCCTTCTAAAACTTAACCACTGACTTAAAATATCAATCATCAGAAGTGCTGCTTATTGTTTTTATGAAGATTGATTCATTGATATTCTACTACTACTCAGTGACACAACACTGACCACTTCTCCACTGGCTCTTGTCATGCCTACAGCCAAAAGGTTTTCTTCACCATGCTTGTTTGCTGATGTTGAGAGCTGCTCAACTTTCTTCAGGCTTCTCTGCTCTGCAGTGAAAGTTTTAATCAACATCCAGTTGGAGGAGAAACATTTATGCAGGGAGGTTAATGCAGTCATTACTTCACTCTGATAGAAGTGGCTAATTTACAGTGCAGTGAGTTATGGTGGCCATCTTAAAAGAGGCAAAACCTCAGGCTTGATATAAACAAGGTGAAATGTTTCTGTACTGTAAATCACTGCTGCCCTTATTGATGTAGATTTCAAGAGAAATCTTCTTGGAATTTGATGCTTGGCAGGTGTTAAATTCAGATGCTGGTTGTACATAAATTAGATTCAATTACACTATAATGATTCCCATGGGGAAACTAGTTAAAGTTTGTCTCTACATCTTTGACCTCCACGTTATGAGCATGTTTTCTCTGAGCCCTCTGCTGTCAGGCAGCTTCTGCACCCAGCTGGTGTCAGGGGCAGGGTTTTCACACCTAACATCAGTCAGGTCATCAATGTCGGGTCTAGAAATGGAGCAGTGGATTCACACTTGACTCGCTGCAGCCTGTTTTTATTTCTGTCCATGAAATATTGGGAGTTGCTTTCATGCGCACACATCAAAATCTCAAAATCTTCAGAATTTTCTCTGCCTTTGACACGACAGACTTTTTACCAAGTCATGCAGACTAATTGTAAGCAACTAAGTGAGAAAATTTTGAGAAATTATGAACTCAGAGATCGTAAGGGCTAGAAATACAATGTAATTAAATCATACAATAAATATAATAATTAAATGCGTGTGAGAGATTGACACTGTGTCTCATTTGCACTTCACTGTTTCACCGGTGAGGAAAGTAGGTCATTAAAGGCAATTAGTTAGATTTGAAACAGTGCTTTTGCTCAGATAAATGACAGTTTGAAGAAATGTTTCAACCAGGCGCTGCAGGTTTTTCTGTCGGTGTGAAAGTCTCTCCTTATGGCGTGACCTGTTCTGCTCTAGAAAAGTCAGGATTGGGGGGTGGGAAATAAGTCTGACTGCAGGTTGAAGGCAGAAAGGATGTGAGAGCAGCAGGAGGGAGCGAATACTTCACGTAGCTCCTGTGGCTGAACAAAACATGGCTTTTAAGGTACATAAAATGCCACATAAAGGAGATTCCACGTCAACGCTGCAATTCCTCAACACCTGTTATATTAATGTTAAATGTGAGGGGTTGGTCTAAATGATGGGGCATAAAGACGCAGGCATGCTAGACACCTATTTCTTTCCTTAGAAATAAGAACTCAAACTTAAAAATCATTTTGGGTTGTGAAAAGAAAATGACAAACACGATGACAGTATGCCAGGAAAAGTGCTGAGGCACAACCTTTAAATGCACCCAAGAATATGAATTTCACGTAAGCCTTCAATATAGCTTCTTCTCTGACAGTGTTCTAGCTGCTACTTTGAATAACTACAGTTAGATAAAGAGCCCTGCAGCGCCTCTGAGCATAGAAAGAAGATCTCAAGGGAAACAAACTTTCAGTTAAGTGAGATTGTAGGTTAATCCAGTGCACTCTAATGTCTAATTCTTTGCTATACAATATAGTTCACTGTTAAGCTTCAGCATTGTGGAAAACCTGTGAGTGGGAAGGGAATTTATGGCAGGCTTGTTTCAGTGTTTCACATGAAAATACCAAGATTTTTCAACAGATTTTCACCTGCATGGGTGGTGGCCATGCAAGAGCCAATATCCAGTATCAGGGCACATGGATGTCCTTACTAACATCAGTATAAAATATTAATAATAGCAAAAAAATAAATGTTTATAACAATGGATGTGTAAACACCCAATTATAGTTCAATCAGAATGTGAGATGTTTTGTAAAGATATGAATCATTTCAAAAATGTCTTCACAAAATCCATATAAATGGCGACATGGCTGATGCTGGCTGCAGTTCCTGAGCCTGGAGAGAAAAAAAGTCACTGTAGAGCCGACTTACCCCTCCTGCAATGCCAGGGCCTGAAAATCTCAAAATCTTACCTTTGATCATATCCCCACATACCCACAGGTGGAAGCTGCCTGAGTCCAGCATCAAACACAACATACCGCTGCACTGAAAAAGAATTACGGGAGAAGTGAGTGATTTTTGAACATTAGGGGGCAAAAAAACAACAGAAGAAATAGCTACACATCTTCTATATGCTATTGGCTCAACAAGTTCTTTTGTATAAAGTGATTGCAGACAATCAGCCACTCTACATCTGTCGGTAATGGAGCATCCTTTTGGTTTAGAGTCCAATATTGACTGGAGTTTATTCCTGCTTTGACTGTCAGGTCCTTAAAAAAAATCCAAGTCTCTTTAGCTTTCAAAAATCTAAAGGAACATGAATTAGGACACAGCTGAGAGAGGATGTGCTCTAGTTATTAAGACTGAAAAATAAGAACATTAAAAATACAATAAGCCACACAGAAAATAAAAATAATAGCTATTATATAAGGTGGTTTTGCCAATTTAGAGGAAAAGGTAGGTTGGGTCCTCGGTGACCACTTGTTTGCTGCACTGTATTTGCAGACCTGACCTGCCTTGAAAACAGCTTTGTCCCATAGGGGCCTCCTCTTGTAGCTCTGCTGGACTGGGCAGTGGCTTTCAGCTGGAGGAGACACATTTTTTTTCAGACCTTAAGCAGCCAGTTTCTACAACTGCCACTTCCAACACTGACGGTCCTCAATTTTAAATCACCCACTGGAGTTTAGGACATGCCCCTATCCTTACAGGTTTTTATAGTCACTTTCATGTCCAAAAATGTCAGGTTGGTTGCATTTGCAATTTTATGTTATTGTTCTACTAAAGTAAAATTAAAACTAGAGGCTACCAAAGTATTGATGTTTCTGTTCAGTTAATGTAAGACAGAGACCAGAAAAAGACACTGATAGTTGCTACAGCTACAGCTGCATTAACATATGAATGAAACTCCCGGGATGAGTGGCAGTCATACTGTACTGATGAGTGTGTGAGAGCACCAACAATGCCAGAGCCACGTCTCATTTCTGCAGATATTTTTAGAAAGGGCAGTACCAGGGGAAGCGTTCTTTCCTTGTCCTTGGTGAAATGTGAATATATTGTGGACGTTTGTTTAGGAATTGTTGGTGTTTAGCAGCCATGGGATATGTTGGCTGATATAATCCAACAAGTCCCCCGACCTTAACAATCATACAGTTTGTTTGTCCCCATCCAAAGGAGGTTTTTCTGAAATAGTGCTCCTGTGGCGACAGATGTACCAGATCTTTGTTGCCATGGTTACAACAATAAACACGTAATGGTCACAGTTTGGTTAGCTTTACACCAAAACTTGACAGACATGGTTTGGATTAAAATAAGTGTCTTCTTGAGGTTATCGGAGATTTGTCGTCATGGTTACAATGATAAACATGTAGTCAAGGTTGTGGAATGGTCGTGGTTAGAAGAAACGATGATGACTATTGGTTTCGAACAGGAACCAGTTTTTCTCTTCTTTTGTCCAAAGAGAGTAGCAATGGTCACACAGGAGTGGTCATATTGGAGCAAACAGCTGCAAGCACCAGTCTCACACACGAGTGTTTACTCTGTACCAATCATTGCTTTATCTCAAGGTTTAAAACTTAATTTCCTCTATCAAGAAATCTAATCCCCTATGGAATTACCTTGAAAAAAAAAAAAACAAGATTTAAAAGGGAAGCTACTTCAAACCAAGCATCCTCTGTCTGTGCGTCTTTATAACGGTCTAACTTCTTTCAATTAAAAGACATGAAACAAATGACTCTAGTAAAGTCAGCTTCACTCCTTTGGGACTTTTTCTCACAAGTTTGTAACAAAATTTTAAGGACTACATGGCTTCTTAACACTTGTTTAAAGTACACTAACAACTCTCACTTTCCACACACACTGCAAACAGAAGGGCAGATTCTGTTTGTTAAATATAGCATCACAGCTGGTAGATTAGCAGGAAGAGGCAGAGTGAGTGAGAGGGAGTTTGCTTATGGAGGACTGATCAGAGTGTGGATGACTGAGTGACTAAGAAAAAACACTCAGATATTTTCACACAGTTTGGTGTCATTTGGTGTCGTTTCACTACTATACTTTGTGTGAACATTAGACAATAAGCACGAAATTTTCTTAAGAAAAAATCTGCATTCTGCAATTTAAATAGTTTTCTCTTTGTGCCCACAGCTTCAAAATTAAACATAATTTGCAAGTCCTTTGCAGGACCTTGCTAATTTGCAAGGTTGCTATTTCGTGTATTGCTTGTTTTATTGGCCTCTTTTAGGTGCATCACTTAAGGTTGGCTTTTATTTGTTTTTTCACTTAACCTGAGCTATATTAGCGTTCTCCTGGAATATGATAGTTTGTGAGTAAGTGTCACTATTGTTGGAGTATCTTGCAGTATCTTTCATATGTCATATGTTGCTGTGACCTTTCTGACTTTGCATCTTTTTTTTTTTTGGCCGGACTAGTTTCCCATCTGGGGATTTATAAAGTATAAAATCTAATCCTAAGTGCTAATTGCTGTGGTTGATTTACTAACAGCCGAGCATCTGTGAGTGCAAAGTTTAAACAAATTTGGATTTTATGGTTTCATTCTAAACAATGCAATTTGTGCATTTAAAAATGTTTGGTGATATTCATTTATTACTTGAACAGTGACAACTGCAGTCTCTAAAATGTTTTAACAGCTTATTCCCTTAGTTGTGTACCATGGTGCATTGTTTTATTTTGGCAAAAAAAAAACTTTTTCTTTGGAAAAAAAACTGTGTTAAGGTAATTGATATCTCATTTTCTTGGCAAAGTGCTACATTTTGTAGTAGTCTGAAAATCCTGAGTGTTCCCTTAGAGTTTGACTGTAGGATTCAACTCAGAAGGGTTTTACACATTTGGATGAGTGTTCCAGCACAAACACCCCACATCCATAATCACACACTTGGCAGGCACGAGCTGTAATTTACTTATACTGAGATCCCTCATTTGCATACAAAGATGTCTCTCTTGCACACCAGCGCTAATGAAATTAGCATGTAGTGTAGAGGCCCTTGGAGAAGTCTTATTGCACCGCAGCAACATGTTACTACTTAATGCATTCTGTCAACGAACTCCTTGATGGGTGTCTGTGGCACGTCACTGTGAACGTGGAGGGACTGAGTAATCGCCACCGCCTCTTTTTTCCCCTCAACCTCTCTGTTTTCTTCTCTAGCTGTCATTTTCAAATGGCAGCGCAGACTCTTCTCTCTCAGATCCTACTTTCTTCAAAAAATATTTGCCTTCTGCTTTACTTCAGATTTTCTTATTCACCACCATGTCTCCATCCATCACTTCTCAATACATTCTTTCTGTCAAATTCAAACCTCATATTGAGTTTTTTGTCGCCTTCTCATTCTGTTTTCTTGTGTTGTCATTGTCTGTATCAGCTGCTGCTTTGCCCTCAGGGATACTGAATCATACTTAGCTGAGTCCTACTGTAGTTATCAAGGACACACAGTCCCTGTTATAAAAAGAGCTGAATAGCTTCTCTGTAAAACACAAACTTGACTCTGAAAGGCCATGACTTGCCCTTGGCTGATGTTAACATTATCCTGAAATGTAAACCTAATCTCCTCTAGTGTCAAGAGAGTCTTAATAGGTGACGCTGGTTTTTGTGTGTATGTGTGTGTGTGTGTGTGTGTGTGTGTGTGTGCACTTTGAGGTGTAAGCTTCTAGGGATCTTACATATGTGTAACTTGAAGCGACTGTTTGTCCCGTGGTACAGTTTTTTAAAATCTTTTTTAAGCCTGAACAATCACTCACAGGTAACATACAGTTGTGATTGTATGTTTCCACAATTAAAAGTGTGTGATGTGCTTTGCCAGTAGTGCGGAGCTGTGAACAATCTCTATATATGCCATTACAAAGCAGAAACACTGTCGCAAACTGCAGAGCAATTAAAGGGAAATATTTGCTACAGTTCAAAAGAAAAACCTTGAACCTGAGCATGAAAGTATTTAGTGGCTCAGCTTCTGTGTATTTAGAATTTTTTTAAGCTGGAGCTTCGTTTAAATGAGATAATGAAAACATCAAGGTCGTAACTTTGCCCTGAAGTAACAAAGAAATAACTGCTGGATGTTTTAAGCTGACGAACAAACAAACAAGATGTGAAAACAAATTTTTTTAGTGGCTGGCACATAAAAAACCAAGTGGTTCATTTAATTGATTGCATGTAATGTTGCGTTGGAATTTGTTAATTCTGTGTGTTTAATTTAATTGGATGGAAATGTGCATTGAATTGCAATTTTTTGGCAGATGTTCTGGAAATTTAGTTAAAATTTGCTCCAGACTTTGATTGAAACTGCTGAAAATGTTGGAGTCAACTTGTGTACGTGTGTCTTTTGTACTGTGTCATAATCATTGATGCGCTTTTCAGTCTAAAAGCCAAATTGCCTCACAGGGCCATAAAATTTATACTGCCCTCCAAATCTTATGCATTCAGACTGAAAATGGCAGTGCATTGGCAGTGTGTTACTGGAGATAACAAAGATGATGAAAGTGCCAGTGTAACTAATAAGCACACCATTGTGTTTAAAGTGTTTGCAGACAGGATTTTACAAGAATTGAGAGTTGTTACGACAACCGTGATTTCATCCTTGACTATCACAAGGTGAAGAGTGGAATTAAGTTGGACACGTTACAGAGTAATCTCCCAGGAATGTGCTCTTATGTGTATTTGACAGACAAAGGAAATGCATCGCTGGATGAAGCCGGATTGCATGAACCTTTTGAGAGTTAAACACACAAACAGCAATGCGTACATTAGCCGTACAATCAGGGGGCTGTAGTGTCCACAAATGCATCACCGCCTTGAATTCCTTACAGTATAATCACTCATTAAAGTTGGTCAGCAAGAACAAAAACAGATCCCAGCTTCCAACTGCAGTGACTGATACGAAGGTTTAGCAGCTATCAAGTAATGAAATCATTATGTTCTTGAGACTGAGATAAATGATTTTGATTAATAGCTGGGATCATGATATTTAGCAGAGTAATCAAGACGCATTTCTGACATAATCATCCAGTCTTACATCCATTGTTCGTCTGATTATTGTTAGATCCTTCAACTGATTATAACCCTTGTTCTTTATTTTGATAATATTGTAGTAATGATAAGCAGGTTTCATTAGATTTTGACATAATGAGATGCCATCAAACATGCTGTACTGAGACAGGGAGGTGGGCGGGGGAGTGGAGAGGGAGGAGTGATGATGGAGGGGGAGAAAATGTGAAATGACACATTGACAGCTTCTCAACGAGGCACAATCAGCACTGCACTTCATCATATTTGAATCCCCGCCAAGGTCTCTGTGGAGCTTTACCTGCAGCATTGTTTCCATTACGGACCCAATTATGTGCCTCAATCAATAGCAGCTCGCTTCACCTAAGTACTCAGATTGCTGGTTTGTGATGAAATGAGCTGTTGTCTCAGGTTGCCTTTAATATCCCCTCAGGAAGACGTCAACGTCCTCAAAAGTTTGGTTAGCAGTTGCTCTCTTTTAATACCCACTCTGTGCACTTGGGAAGGTAAGCAAATACGCCAGATGGGTCAAGGATAATGTGTTCTGTGGCCCATTAGCAGAGGAAAGAGGTTTGAATACCAGAGCCTCCTCTGATTATTGCTCTTCATGTGACCTCTGCATTCACAGCTCAAATGAATCAAGATACCCTGTGGTCTTTCTAAAGTAATTAGTGATGGCTGACACCCTGTAACCTGCAGGTATTTCAGGCCGGCAATTTTATGGTCAGACTGCGTGCAATTTTATTGGTACTCTCCGCCTTTCTAATGAAATTAATCTACACACAAGAATACACAGTTAAGTGTAAATCATTTAACTGGTCTGTAATCATTTCATTTATGGTCAAGTTTATTTCTAGAGTGCATTTAGCAACAAAAACCTTAGCAGCTAATACTGAATACTGAATGTTCACTGTCGTTCCCATTGACTGAAACCTGACCGAGGACCCGAATCAGGCTGGGTTAAAATTGTATTTACTCTAATAGGGACATGTTGTGTTGCTTAGTGCCTTTGGTCTGTGTGTCAATTTGTCTAATACCCATTTGGATGTGAATGGATTCAGTGTCGGCTCTGATCACATGGTTCATTATAGTCACCACAGGAGAATATGCAGCTTTTCTGAGGCAAGCAAAGAGTATGACAAGACATGTATTATTCCATTAGTCGGTCACTGTTGCTAATTAACTGGATATATTTGATTGGACTCCTTATTTTGTGTGAATGGCAATGTTGGTCGTCTACCATCACCACCACGATCTAGACTGAAAAATCTCAACAACTGTCGGATGGATTGCCTCTAAATTTTGTAGAGACATTTGTGATCCTGAGAGGAAAAAGCCTGATGACCTGGGTCATCATCTGACTGGCTACCAAGTCAATATTTTGTGTGTGTAGTTTTCTAGAGCATTCATCAACAGTATGTACACTAATGGACCCTCATGGTCATTATATATGTTGTTATGATGGCTCAACATATGAATCTAAAGTCCTGACACCAAAGCCACAGCTTTCAAGCTGTCTTGTTTTGTCTTTGCCATCTGCCACTCTTTGTCAGTCTGTCAACATGTGCTGTTGTGTGAAGAAATACAAAACACAGAGTGAAGGTTGTGAGGACATGAGCTGACATGCAAGGATACTTCCACCACAGTGGCGGTTTAGTCTGACTTCTGGAGTAGTTTGCCTGAAACATTTGGCTGAATGAATTTGATTCTTATGTGCATGAATTGACAATATCATACTGTTCCCCACATATGTAAAAGGTGACCATTGGTATTAGAAGAATAGCAAATAATCACATTTTCAAAATGGACCCAATGTAAAAGCCAGCTAGGATGCGATCCGTGCACACTGAGAATCAATGTGTTGATGGAGTGCATTCGTGTTTTTTTGGAACTGACTTCTTTTGAGTGTCCATTTGCTTTCCCAGATGGTATTTGAGAGCTGCGAGCATGCACTGTAAATTGCTCGAGTGAACCCATTGACAAGATACTGGTCAGAAATGATTGCCATGATGAAAAATAAATGGGAAAATTGCACCCAGTGGCAAATTGACAGAGTAGTGCCGTAAATATCAGAATCCAACGACCTGTAGCCATAGTGGAGGTAATAGTCTGCAGGCATTTTAGCACTGCAATTTGGCTTTAGGACTCGTCTACCACTGCAGGAAGATTTCAGCCTCCTTCCTGCCACAACACTTGCTTTCTAGTCGGTGATTCCTCAGGCCAAGGCTCATCACATCACCAAACGTGAGTGACAAGTGAAAGACGAATGACAGCTATCAAAGTGGAAGTAGCAGGGATGGCTGGAGGGTGTAGGTGGCTGTGTCATGGCCAAGGAAAAAGACACATGGACACAGGTGGAAACTGAAGGTGTCGGGTTTGATCCATCGGAGACTGCCATTGGAAACCCTTGACTCTATGATTTACTCCTTTACATCTATACATCTACGCTTTTCTTGTGCTTTTTTAAATATGCTTGCACTGCAGCTCTCATGTTTCAGTGTCAGCAAATGTATGAGTGTGAACCAAAGGTGTTGCTGATTATCATTAATGCTCAGCTTGCCTTCCTTCTATAAACCAGAAAATAACGATGGTGCCATTAAGCACCTTGAAGAACATCTGCTGTTAAACCTTGAGATGGTACTTTCACACTAAAGTGACGGGAAAAGAGCAGTGGAAAGCACACATCGATGGTACAGAGCAACACCCGGCAGCAGCTGGATACTGTGTCTTTTACTGAAGAAGTGAAAGCAAGAGAGAAAGGTGGTGTTGTTCTTAACATGAAAGTTTTCTTTTTTCTCAGACTTAATTGTTGTGTTGCTTTCTCTTGTCATATACACTGTGTATATATACTGTAAATATACATGAATTTTCACCTGGTGCATGCCTCCTGATAGATAGATAGAAGTAGAGGTAAACATTAAAGATCAGTGATGGAAGATATATTCTGATCCTAAAAATATTCCATTACAACTTATTACGCTGATTTCACAGTGTGGAAATATTATGGAATGATAACATAAATGTATCATTTCAGATTTGATGTATAGCAGTTATTGCTGCCTTTCTTGTCTTGTGTGATTGTGAACTGGATGGATTTGGGGTTTGTGATGTAGGTCGAACACAGCAAGCAATATCATTACCTCTGTAATGGAGGGGAATGAAAATGGAGGAGAACATAACACCTTTATGTTGCAGAGCTGGAACAGTGTTGCTCACCACACTTTTTAATGTCTCATTCTCTGTACCTCATCTTTAGTTTCCTTCAGCATCTGCCAAACAACACAACAAGGACATGAGAAGTATATCTGCAATCATTATGATGCCGGCCTTGCTTTATTTTACAAGTCTGCTAATTACCACTTGTGCCTTAGCCCGTGTCCCCCTGGAGCCCACTCTCTCCGCTACCTCTCCTCCTCTCCCCTCCATTGATCACAACTCGGGGAAAAGTAAACTTTCCGAGTGCTTTTTTTTTTCCACCCTGATGATTCCCAGTTGAGCAGCCTGATTGTGGAAGCGCTAGCAAAGATGCTAATTTGTTCTTGACTACTGGAGTAAAAATCATTAAGGAGTACCTCAATACCCGAGAGGGGGAGAAGAGGACAGGTATGGGAGGGGGGGATGTGTGTACGAAAAGCTGATTCCACTGTGTGAAAGCTGAAGCTGTGGGACTTCCAACAAGAGTTTTAGATCAAAGATAGCCTAATATTTGCAAAGTATATCACACATTTCCTAATAACACCTTGCAGAACGTATTGCTTGATATTGTGTTGAAAAATCTGATGATCTCTTTCTTTTTCTTCTCTCTGTTTCATGCTTTCTTCCCCATGTGGATTCTCTACATAGGTAAGTCAGCCATACAGCTTGTCATCCACACATACACGCAGCCCTCTAGTCATTGTTTGTCTCTGACGTAGCACTCACCAAATGGCTGTCAGCGCTTTAGAGCATCCGCACCATCTGCACTGGAGAATCCATCTCTCTCAAATGCACGGTAATTGATACCTGTGCAGCCGATTGTATGTCACATATGGCCTCCGCTGTAGAGAAGAGAGCTTGTTGTTCACATTTAAGTATGACATATGTGTGTATCCTGTTATGGAGGTGCAGTGATATTGCAAATGCACGCACCCAACAATTCATCGGCGACAGCTGTGGTGTTGCAGAAGCTGTGACTGGGAGGGCATTTGATTGACGCGCATGACATTTCTGGTGTATGCATGTGTTGTGGCTGCGATCTCACATGTAATGAATTTTTATCACCTTGCACAAAAAAATCAGCAGGCTGCTCAGAATCGGCTTTAAGAATTTCAGAGGTGGAAGGGAAGTGAAAAGTGGAATGATTTTTTTGGGCGGGATTTTGTGGCAGAAATAAGCTCGTGCATTTTCTATCAAAGACCAGCTTGTGATGTTATTTGAGGCTACAGCTTCACCACATGGATCACTTTTATTAACACTTTTGCTTCTTTTTCTTCTACCATAAATTTGAAGAAATTATACTGAGATTTGGTGAATGCGCTGCTCAGTGTTTTCAGGTAATCTGATTGTATTACTGGACGATATTATCACTGAATGATATAAAGTGTCTCGGCTACTGTTAGTTAGTCTGCAGTTTCAGGAGCAGTTCTGCAGCTATTTGCATGCTGAATGGAAAAAGGCTGCTTTAGTTGGTGACAATATTGTGGTACTTCATTGTAGATAAAAGAAATTAATTTCAAGTTCCTTAATAACCTGGAAAAATTGTAGTCATCAATACTGATGGAAGCAAACACATTCACAGTCACAGTCATTATATTACTCTTACATTGTTTCCTTAACAGAGTCTTTACAGTCCAATGGTCCAAATCAATTTGGTTCACAGTTGCAGCAGTTCTTTGTGAGTTCAAACTTACTCTTGGACTTTTATGCTTCACTAAATTAAAACAGGTTGCACAGGCATACTTCTAATGTAGATATAAGCTGTTACCTTAATATTTACTCTCAGTAACTGCCAGGTTATGACAAAGCTAGCATTAGCTTGCTGATATGGCCTGTTTAGATTGGATAAAGGAGATGATATTTAATATAGTCAATATATCTGACTTGATAAATGCTGTTCAGTAGTGATGGAAATTACCGAACATTATGCCAGTGACATTTGGCTAAATAAGTAAATAACATCAGTTAGCTTAGCATAATCAGATATTTCCCACCCATTCTAAACTGTATGTATACTACTAACTCTGACACACATATTTCTCCATGTATGTGGACATAAATAAAACATAGTCTTACATACATTCACAGAAGATATGGAGACAAAGTGTATGTGAACAGCTGAACGAATAACTAAAGGTGAAAATCCTAGTTACAGCCCTGCATGCACGATTTACATTTTATTGTGATAACTCTTCATGTAACATAAATTCAAAGAGATGAGAGTCTAGCCATTTATCAAAGCATACAGCCTCCTCTGCCATTTTGCACTTAATTTACATTTCAGTCAACAGAGGAGCAGTTACACTCAATTTAAAGTTAAAGCTGAGCCAAGAAACTTGCACAAAATCATTTTTAAAAGAAAACAAACAAACAAAGACTTCAGTAGCCAGAAATATACCTGAAACTTGTCAGTACATGATCAGGTTTTGTTATGCCAGACCTTGTGCAAAAAGAAAAACATAGCTGTCACCAGAACTTCCTCCATAAAAACAAATTGAATCTGCAGGGTCATTTCAACTACAACTTCTCTCTCCTGCTCTCAGGAGTTTAATTTGTCCATTTTCTTCCAGTCATCTAATTAGTTTTCCTAAACTTTCTGTCTGTGGTTTGTTGTAAACTAAATGTGTGGGCCCGGGAATGATCAGATGCTGCACTCATTCAGCACACCCCAAGTTAATAGCAACAGTAATCACTTAGCCCGCCACCAGTGCTCATTTGGCTGTATGGTTGGATGGGCTGCAAGCTGTTCTGGAGGTATTTGTTGGGCTCCTGGCATAAGTGTTTTTGGGAAACAAAAGGAAACGACTAGAGAGGAGAAGACAAAACTGTCAGATCACTTAGAAGCCACAGAAAAAAGATGATGGATGGATTTCAGTGGACTCCTGGAGTGAGGATGCATCAACATCAGAATACAAAAAGAACACATAAATAACGTGACCTCAATCAGTCATACCTTGAACCAACTGAGAAATAAATTCTTACTCAAAACATGTCATCTGCATCACTTCCGCTGAGGACAGAGGTTGTTTTGAAGTAGCATTTGTAAATTTATGGTCGACATTCACATTTCCATTGTGCCATTCCTCACTCAAACCCAGCCGGGCTAATAGCGTATCGTACCAGCCCAGAATTTATTGTCCACGCTATAATTTCCTTCCCCAGGAGTTAGAGAGGTTAGCTTTTATCCTCAAAGATCGCACATTACGCCACTAAGTGCTTTTTTTACTACCACATGCTATCATCCAAACTTAAACTGGCTGCAGATATATTAAAAGGCTTTTTTAAGTACGGCTGGTCATTTGTGGAAGCGCAGTAACTACAGCACTCTCCTCCCTTGCACTTCTGTCAGCGCTTTTTATCCTTATTTTCTTCCGAGCTTACCTCTCCTCACCAAGGACTTTGTCATGTCTTTATCATGTGTTAGCAGATGCATAAAACCCAAATGTTCACTCATAAAGGGTTCTCATTGCTCATATGATCATCATGAATATCATACTGATGGTGGGAGGGGGAGGCAGCCATTCGTCTTCCTGAGACTAACTGTTGTCCTGTCACGATGGAAATGTCTGTAGGACAAATAACTTCTGTGCCCTCCTTGTTCTTGTGATTTTTCTAGTTACTTCTTGTGGTTGGAAATATTTTTGGGTCAGTTTAATATGTTCTAAAACATGTGGCGACAGAATGGCCTCGAGGTTTCAGAAACAGTCCTGCAAGTAATGAACAATAATAAAAAAAGACCTCTGAGTTGGCCGATGTGAGTTTAACAAACACCGTATGACCTGTTGGACTATTTCTGAACAAGACATCCATTGTAAGTGTGTTCAGCTGATACTCCTACTGAGCCTCAGCTGAATTCCTTAAAGGTCATTTGACGGTAAACAAGTGAGGGCGTTGTACCTTAAAAGAGATGCAAAGAGCCCTTCGGGATAGTCAATAATAAGTTCCACCAATTTATCATATGTGCTTTTTTTAAGTGCAGCAAAGACGGTGCAAAGTTACAACCCTCTGTAAAACAGTAAATCTGCTGTTTTCACACCTCTGTTTTTTGTATGGATTAAACAAAGCAAGGTATCATGTGTTAATTAGTGAGCTTTAGTGGAGCTGGTGGCACATTTTACTACCATTAAACGGAGCCAAGCTAGCTGTTCCTCCTGTTTCCAGTCTTTGTGCTAAGTTGAGCCAATCAGCTGCTAAAAAACAGACATCTCATAGTGAATAAGCATATTTCCCATTTTCTAATTTGATGTCCGATTTTGCGTGAGTTTTTTTCCTCTCAAAATATAGAGAAGTTATAACTACTCCAACAAGTACAGTTAACTCAAAACAGGCCACTTAAATACATGAGCTAGAGTAAATGTAGCTCCCCACTGCTCAACTTTGAACCTACCTGAGTTTTGTCAAAGATTTCTCGATGTCCTACTGGTAAAATAAATGCTCCTGAAGAGGCAGTCAAGGTTTCAAGATCATCTCTGCTATAGGGGAAGAAGCCACTCGCCATTTTCTGATCCCCAGGTATTGTATTGATTGAGCACTCAGCTGGAGTGTCGTCCTCTCACCAGGCTTTCTGCTTTTGACGTGGAAGGTCAATTGCGGTGGGGCCTGACTTTGTGAGTCTGACACATTTAGAGGAAGAATGATATGAGGAATGTGTCTGCGGCAAACAAGAGAGACGGATCGAACTGAGCAATTTCTGACAGCTCCTCTCCCGAAAATGTTAAAAGAAAGAAAATCAACCAGTGAAATACACAGAATGGCGGCGTAAAGACCAAGGCATGTGTGAGGGTTGGAAGGATATAATGAAGGGCAGATTTCACTGGAGAGGTTCCTGGAAATTGGCTGGCCCTTTGGGGTCTGTGACATTTTTCTGAAAGTGCTTTGGGCAGCAAATTCAGGCTCTGACTCACATTGTTGGCATGCTGTTGAGCCAATAGAGCATGTCTGAAAAGAATGACTAAATGACTGCATGAACCCCCTTTTCTTGGACTTAAGACGTAGATATGCATACGACTCTGCATTTAGTAGGTTTTAGCACTGAATTAATGATTCACCCAAAATTACTCTGTAGCACAGAAGGAATTAAAAGAATAAACTGGAGGAATAAAATGCAGGTTTGCATGATTCATTCTATTTATTACATGCAGAAATAGAAATGAATAAATTCAAATTAACTAGCCAAGTAAAGGGATGTGACAGGTGCTAACAGCATTATTTTTTGGCCTGATAACTTTGAGCAGTATTTGTTCATCTAGGTTTACAGTAATGTTGTTGCTTGAAATAAATCAAAAGAAGCATTTATTTATTTTTCTCCATATTATGGATGTCTGGAGGGGGGAATGACAAAAATTTTGGCTCAAGCCCGTAGGCTGTCTTCAGGGTTGTGTGCATCCACCTCAATCCACCATGCCCTGCAGCATTTCCCACATTGTCACATTGGATCATATGCGGTTTGACCTGTATGCACATCTGCCCCCGAGGAGGCTGAAAGTGCACTTTCATGTCACTGTTCTGCCTCCGGTCTTGTGGTGGTGAGCGAGGGCTTCCTTCAGGAGCGCTGTAAGTGTGAGTTTGAATCGGTCATTTGTTATATTGACGGTGCACTGAAGGCTTCCCATTGATTTCCCATCGATGTGTAGGTGAGCAGTAGATAAGCCAGCAGACGGCAGGAGATAAGCGCCTGTCGTTTTCCCTGACAGCTACGGACACCACAAAGGACAGCGCAAAGTCAGATGTCTCCCAAAGTCACCCACTGAGCGTAGAGTTACTCCTACACACACAAGCTCTCAAACAAAAACACTCAGCATCTTAGTACCTCGTCCAACATCTTGCCATTGCACTGCAAGGCTGCTATATTGAATTAGCTATCATCTCTGTCACATTAGAAGTCTTCTTCCTGACAGCAGCGTATCAATCAGCTGATTCACTCTTATTAGATTAAACTATGGGGGTGTCACGTCGTTAATGTGAAAAATGGGACGTTGGAGCGAGAGGATGGGAAATCTATTTCAACAAAGGGCCAAGAGTCAGACGAAGAGCGTCAGATGTTACTCATGCTAATGTTTGCAGTAAGAGCTAAAGACATTAATATTGATTGACTGACACTTTAATCTGTCTTCATACATGGAAATTCAGGTGTTGGGATATTTTATTTTTGATAGGCACAATAAAGATTAATTTTACAAAGTGGGACATTTTGGGGTGTGTTCAAGATCAGTGGTGTAGTGGTGTCTTACTTGGTTGCTTTTCCACTTTACATACAAAACATATGATGAACTTAGAAAATATGATGCATTGTTATAGATTAAAATACCAAACAGCATATTAAACAGTAAATACAAATAGTTGAAAAAAGCTAATGCTACTCATGTAAGCCTGCTTTTACTTTTTATTAAATACATTTTGCCAGTATTATTTAAGCACTTGAACTTAAAGTATATACACTGGTAATTGTGAAAAGGTCTATAGGGGACCTTTAAGTGACATTTTCAGGCTAAAAAAAGGCTGAAGTCACAGAAGAAAAGATTACATGAAATACTTCAACATGAATGGCTACGGCCTTGTACTGTAGGTACAGTGGGTATGTGGTGTTTGATATATTGTGGTGTTTGAAAATATTCAAGTTGATTCAAGGGTGTAAGTACACGTGCTCCGCTTCGGTTCAGAGACTGAGAACGTCAAACCTGTTCTTATTATGTGTGGACAGCAACGGTTAAAGTCAGACAAAGACATCCTCACAAATTTAATACAATTGCCTGTCAAAGCAATGAGGTCAACATGCACACGACTTTGGTCTCAAGTGGTTCTTGGCAGCCTGAATTATAGCTGAAATATGGCCACAGGCTTTTGGAACAAAGGCAGGCTCCATACTGTGTTTTTGTGCCAATTTTTACAACCCCGTAAATGGCCATTAAAAAGGGTTGTAAAAGATGCACGGGGAGGCTAGCCAGTTAGTTGTTTCCTCTGTTGTTGCCTTCTCTGAGGCTAACTAATGGTGAAGCAGAATCATATGGTCAAACAAGCACAGTCAGAGGCACTTTATCTCTTCTCCTCCCATGCTTGCTTTGCCAGTCTAAAAAACTGACCCCCTTTTTTTCAGACAGTGATTATGTTAGGTGTCTCTTACTTTCTCTGGGATTTATTGGAAAAGGAATGGAAGTTGATAACCCAGATCACATCTGAAGCTTCTGTCCCACTCTCCAGTGGCTTCTGCACCCCCTGCAGTAAGTGTCCCTGTGTCTCATTTCCCCCGCGGGAGAAATGAGCAATGTTCGCCCACCTAGGCGTGCATGAGAGCAGAGGAAGAGGGAGTCAGAGGGTGGTGATTAAAGGAATGGTACGCTGAGAGAGAGAGAATAGGGTGAGAAATGAGGAGAAGAGAAATGAGGTGACTAGACGGAGCTGCAGTGGGAAGTGTGTTGTGGCAGCAAAGAGGCTTTGGTAGCTCCTCAGTGGCCTCTTTTGTTTCTTTTTTTTTTTAACTGTATCATCCAAGTCACCAGTCCCTGAGGGGGGCTTTGAAAGAAGTGATTTGCCTCTTTTCTCCAGCTTTGTTCCAGCCGCACACACAGTTGGTTGGAACCTCAGGGGGACTTGACACTTGGGAGAGTCAGGCTTTTTTGCCATATTCATGCCGTGTTGTAGAGACATTTACATCTCTGAAACACATTTTTGTTATATTTTCTGAGAATCCAGTATATTTCAAGACTCTCATTACCTGTATTGAGGCAATTATGGAGGTCCCTGTTCATTCACAGCGCTGGCCTGTGTTATCTGTCCCCTCAGTCTGATGTTTTGTGTATGAAGTGAGGAGGCTTATTATGCTTAAAAGACTTTTGTGTCAGATAAGAAGTTACCTAATTATTTTTGGGATCAGGTGGCTGCAGGAAGCTGATTTCAGTGTTGCAAAGCTGCAAAGTTTTGTTCCAAAAGGAATCAATTTGCAGAAAAACATTTACACCTCGTCTACATTTTCGATGTTGCACCTCAGCTGTGCTACATCAACAGCTGCGGGTCCCTTTTAATGGCTTCACTGAATCCTTTTCGGCCACAGTAAGACTGTGTGTCCTCAGAAGCATTTAACTGAGCTCACAGTGCAATAAATGATTGTGTGCTTAGATGCAAAAATGAAATAGTTGCTCTGCACAAAAACTCAAGTGAGGCTTGTGCTGGTAGATGGCCAGTTTAGCCAGCTGTGTCGTTTAAAACTGAAGCATGTCTGGTCTGTTGGACAAATGAGTTTGAATGCAGAGTAAAATAATTGGGGGAGGTTCAAGTCTTATTCTCCCTGGATATCTGTATCTGTATTTAGTCGATACAGAACTTCTAGTATTTTGCGTTTTGCACCTTTCAGCAAGCAGAAATAAGACAATCTGCATCATTATCCTTCCAAAAAAATGAATCTGTAGGCTACATAAAGCTGATACATCATGAAATCAAGAAGAAAAAAAAAAAAAGTAAAAAACTTTTAACTCTCTATGATAAGTGTGTTGATGCTATGTTTGCACTTTTACAGGAAGTACAAAACCACAAAACATGGGACCTTCACACAGGAGAGTGCTGTTTGTTTCCTGTTTGAAACCAATAGTCCACAACCTTAATTTGTGTTTATGATCATAACCATGATGATGGAGGTCCTCTAATCTTAAAGAAGTAGTTAATGTGACCCAAAGTGATCTTTTCCTAAAACCTAAGTAATTTTTGTGCCTAAACTTGAACAAAAAATGACCACTTGTTTATTGTAGTAACCATGATAACAAAGGTCCAGTACATCTGCTGCCATAGCATTTTTATTTCAGGAGATGCTCCTATCGGTTGTATCAAAGGTTTAGTCCCTTTGGTGCCTTCAAAGTAATCACAGGCTGACCAGTGTGCAAATCACTAGACATCTTTAGGGTGTGGAAAGTGGAAATAGCTCACACAGTTGCCCCTCACCACAAGCTGCCAACATGGAAAGTTGCCTAGTGCAGCTTTAAATCCTTGTCAGATAGATAATAATTACAGACAGAACCCTCTATATCACACGGATACAGCACAGCAGTGTCTCAGTGAGGCTCGCAGCAAAATCAAGGACTCCTACAGAGGCTACAAATGTACAAATTGTATACCCGGATCTCACACACAAACACACCTCTTCCTGTTGGTTGCTAGGGAATGAAGGGCAGGTGTCCATGTGGTGGAAACACAGTCACACTCTTGGCAGCCTCTGGCAGGGTTATTGATGACTCTTGGTGGCAGCAGTGATAGGATCGGCTTGAGCTTAATCGCTGAGCAGGAGGGACTTGCTGCTACTGCGACGGATGAATCCCATTATAGCATCTCACACATACAGAGATATGAAGCTTGTACACTTAAAACTAGAGAAGATACATCCACACTATATATGGCCCACAGAAACAAGATACATCATTTGCATCCGAACCTTGTTTTGTGCAGTTTTGTACATACCAGTTATAGAACAGCTCTCTGTCTTCAGCTTTTTAATTTCCTATGCACACACACACTCCTCACATCACTTGAATTACAAATGAAATCATGCACACACTCTCAGAAAAGCAGCATAAATTAGATGGTACAACACATGGGTTTTTAGCCTCTGTTTTTAAATTGATGCCACTTTGCATGCAACAAGCTGGATTCTTCTCATTGAGGGTGTAATCATGGCAGTAGTTTCTCCATAAGCTCCACCTTATACACTGTCTTTAGGATTTCTTCAGCCCAGCTACATCGCACCAACTCCCCCGCAGTGAGGGTCATTACTGTTGCTGCACTACAGTGATTTGTAGCACATTTCTCCGCCACCAGCTTTACTGCTGTAATTGTGCATGCTTTTGCCTCCAATTAGCATAGGTTTCCATATGTATGGAGGAGATCTCCATATATTATGAGTATTGTCAGAAGAGGCCGGGGCACCAAGAGCTAATGTGTATTATTAGCACGGCTAGTGGAGGGTACAGGAGGGGGGTGGGGGGGGTGGCTGCCAGGGATGGAAGCTGGTGAAAGATGCAGTTTTGATTCTGCTTCCTGTCAAATGAATCTTGGCCTCAGGTGACCTAATTAGGCTGGTAATAAATCAAAGCACCCCACAGGCTCTCGCATTCTGTTGCTGTGAGATATGTCAGTGACCCTCAGGGGAGGCCTGAGCAACCTTCATCACTTCCCTGAATCAAGGTTAGCACTGTAAATCAAGGGCTATGTGCAAACTCTATCAGCCTTTTGGCGGACACTTGCTTATTTTACATAGTCATAAGATGGCAGTGCAAAATCTGTTTTAGTTATTACGCTGAAAGAATAAATGCTGACCTGTATGGGGCTGGTTTTGTCTTTAAATTCATATCATAAAAAATGTTCTGAGTTCAAGCATTGGGGATAAGATGGTATTAATTTCATATCTCTTCCATTAAGGGGGATTTTAAGCAGGGTATGAGCTGTCATAACTCATTTAAAACTGCAATAATTATTTCTTATATTACCTGTGGATCAAATGACTGTGTTATATGACAAGTGCTGCTCATAGTGACAAACCCACAGTGAATTATCACTGGTTCCTGCCAGCTCTGTGGAGGGTTTTTAACATTTTTCTGCTCATCATTTTGGTTTTATGACTCTCATCTGCAGCATCGTATCCAGCAGATTAATGTAGAAGCAAAATCAAAAGAAAAATAATTGGCAACTCCTTTGATAAACACTATTAACTATTTTCAAGCAAAAGTGGCAAACGCTCTCTGTTTCCAGCGTCTCAAAGATGCTTTGCAGTTTTTCTGTTTTCTGTCAATGAAAACTGAATATCTTTGGGCTTTTGAAGATGTCACCTTGGACTCTGTGGAAAGTAAGATTTCAGTTAATCAAAAAAGTGATCAGCAAATTGAGTAATAATGGCAATAATCATAAGTGGATATTTCCCTCCAGATATTTCCCTCAGGAGTTGGTGGAGACCAAAAAACTTAAAAAAAAAAAAACATTCAACAGGTCAGAATAACGATTCAAAATGGCTGCTGATGTTGCTTGTCTCTGGTCTTGTCTCTGTCAGCTTGTTTCTGCTACCCACGAGTGGCAAAAATATGAGTTAACATCCTCATAATTACATCAGCATCATCAATTGGCAGTTGACGGGTCATGTTTTGATCAAGAACGATGAGTTTTATGATGAGTTCAAGCTTGTTCCCGTATATCAGATCATAGTATTCATGTCTAGTGGATATATCTGTCTTTAGTACCTTTTGCAAAAGAGATGTGTGTTGTTATGCTTTCCAAAAACTAGCTGCCTCTCAGAAGATTCTTCATACTACAGTTAAAAGTGCCGACTTTTTGGTAAAGACAGCTTCCAAATCGGTTTCCAGTGGGCTCATAGTAACCAGCAGTGCAATGAATATCTGTGTTATGCTTCTAGCTAAAGATGGATGGCCTGTGGGCATAGGGGCTTATGTATGTAATACACTCGAGTGTGAGTGTACGCCAACAGTTTGGAATAACTTTCTAGTTTTTTCCAAAAAATTTTCTTTCCTTGCTTGGTAGGTTGCCGAACCAGTGATGCCCCCCACTGGTATGTGAAAAACAGAGCAGTTCTTGTACTTTCACATGCTTCATAAAACAGCTCTCTGCTGTAGAACTTTACCCAAACTTATTATGAATCACTTTTTAACAACAGTTTATAATGACTGAGTAGAAAAAATTAGAAGTGGTGTGCATAAACAAAAAGGCAACTGGCCAGACTCAGTGAGAAACTGTTCATGCATCACAAGCTAAGCAGCAACCCCCCAAGAGCGTGTCATTTACTGACTGCAGCCTCACCTGTCCACACACAACAACACGTCTGCAGCGTGGCTCTGGATGCTGTATGGAAACTATATTGCTGGGAGGCTGTTAGAGTAGATGGCAGGGTGGCAGGCTGACAGGTGTGACAGCCCTCATGCTGTGAGGGAAGGCAGCTAACAACCCTGATAGGCCAGTACCTCGGCACAGAGCCCTCAGGGAGATGTCCAGCTGCTGGTCTTATTGGTGGAAAGATGAAGCTGACAGGCCTTAGAGGATGATGCTCAGAGGAATGCCTTGTCTTTCTCACTTGGACTCCCTCTGTCCCTCAGTCTCCCCTGTTTCCCTCCTCTTTTTACTTGGTGTCTCTGGGTGGGTTTCTGAGCTAAAGCAGCATTATCTAATTATCTAATAGAAAAACAATTACAAATAGTTTTTGTATTGTTTATCATGCAAAAAATACATTAAATACCTGTAAAGGTGAATGATTTTAAATTTTTTTGTCCAATTTTAGTCCTAAATTTCCTGCTCAGCAGTTTGAAAATGACAGTCCCAGGCTTGTATAGTAAACCCTGGTGGGATTCTGTGCCAGTGTGACGAGGCTAATATAACGTGTGGCTAATGTGCTAACCTTACACATTTTCTTCTATAGAAACTCCCCGAGGTCATGCTTAGGTTAAAATTCTATTTGTCACATAAATTTCAGGCTCTCACTGGAAATGGATTGTTCTATAATGGGCTGTAAATACTACTCCCACTTTAAAGACACACACATAAACACACACAGACACCAGCCCCGACATACACTCATGCTTTACTCATACCGACTCATTTAACCTCTGGCTACAAGCTCAAGCATCTGACTCTGAATGAAGCATAAGAATGGAAGTAACAATGAATTATCATGGAGTTTTACTGAGTGCGTGTCTGCTAATAGTGCTCCCTCCAAAACGCTTTTTGTGACAGTGAAATGATGTATACAAGCAATGGAAAAAGAATTGTAGAGGGTTGAATAATTCATATTTTGAAGGTGAGAGATGCCTCACCGATGTGAGGAAATATATTCCAAAGCTGCAAATCTGTTATCTGGGTGCAAGGGTATGTAAAATACACAAGTGCAACCTCAATAGGGGTAGATGTCAAATGACATTGTGGGCGAATTGTGTCTTCCTCACATCAGCCGAAGTGGGCTTGTTTTCCCACAAACAATCTTGTTTCCATGAGTCAAACCCCCAAGGTCACACACTGGAAGTGGGGTGCCATGCCCTTCAGCATCCTTCACCAGGCCTGAACACACTGTGCGACTCACTGCTTGGTTTGCCATGCAGCAGAAAAAGGTGAAAGATGAGAGACAGAGAAGAAAGGAAGTAAATAGAAACAGTGTGAGGCAATGGGAGGAAGGGAAGGGATTTGCAGACAAACACCAGAAATATTATGTCCTCACCTTTTGTGAGCAGAATCAAAATATTTTCATATTGCAGGATTTTTTTTTCTTCTTAATACATCAGTGTTTGAAAGCAAGAAAAGATTTTTCTAGAGACATGAAACAGCGATGAAAGATTGATGGGGAACTGAGGATTGCTTCACTGCATGTTTTAGCAGCTCCTTTTGCAGCCGAAGTGTCTCTTTTAGGGCCTTATGGGAGAGAAAAGTGACATTGAAAATTAAAGCAAAGTAGTGTAGTTATGCACTCTTTTTGTGTAGCTCTTCATGTTCACCTTGAGTAAAGTTTAATGCAACTGGTAAATATTAAACTTCAAGTAAAATTAGACTTCAAGATACATTTGAAGCCCCAGCCTTTAGACACAGCTCCCCTACAGGGAGTGTAAACAAGTGACATCATCTCCCTCCTGTTGCCAAGCCCCTCCCCTGTGGCTTAGAGTGACAGCTCCTGGCGGCAGGGCCCCCGGGCAGTGAGTCTTAAACACAGTGCTCGGAGCCACACATTCACACAGCCCAGGGCTATGCCAGCTGCCGCGCTGATACCCCTCTGCGGGGTGCCAGTGCTGTCGCTGAGTGGGTGTACGTGCACAGCTGGCGACTTGAATGCATATGTGCACGCGTGTGTGTCTTGACGCTTTCATTTGTCTTCTGTCTGTGTGTATGAAGTCGGGTGTGTGTTTGTGTGTGTTTGAGCAAAGGATCAGAGACAACGTGACCAAGGCAATTCAGGGTGTTTACTTTTAATTATGATGTTTTTTTTTACCCCCTTTCTCAGCAATGAATGAGGGTTTCTATTAATTATACACAGGAAATGTGCTGTGTGCTTTCACAGGCTCTGAGATATGCCTTTTGTCCGTCCCCACATTTTCCTTCTATTGACTTTGAGCAGATAAACGAGGTATGTTTGGTTCATATTCAGCGGCTGTCAATGGATCGTGTTTAATGTCTGCTATTACGAATGATTAGCTTTGGATTAGCTGAAGCTTTTGTCTTGTCTGCCTGCTTTGTTTTTTCTGTCCCTTTCAAATCCAAGTCATTTGGAGAAGTGGCTCTTTAGAATTGTATCTAAACCCAATCAAAGGCAGACAGAAAAAAACCTGCAGGGTTCGACTATTGTCACAGTGCTGTTTTTGATGGTGAGTCTTGACTTTGATGGTTAGACATGTTGGCAAACACCGTGCGACTTTACTCAGAGCCGAACACTTGCGGAATATAAAGCAGGCTGTCGTTATGGTCATTGTTTGTGTGTTTGTCAAAATTTGGATGATGGTTTTATCCACTCACGGCACGGTGGGTGTTGTAGTATTATTATTTTTTAATTAAAGACTGAATCACATCACATTGGGGAGAGAATTGCTACTCTCCATATTGTGACATAAATACACTCCTTGCCCATCACTGATATCAAAGCAAGTGTTTTTCATCGGCTATCGGAGGCAACACACACATCAATTATAATATTATTTAATATCAATTATAAACACATGCACAAATACCCTGGCTTCATAAATCACACTGGATTTGATAGTTTGTGTGCATGTGCACAAGCCTCATGCCCTGCACCATCAACTCCCACAATTAGCAATAAATGGTTAATGAAATGGGGATCCTGGGTATTTCCTGTGCATACAAATCAGGTCGTTGGTGATAGAGAAAATGGAGGAATTTGAAAATTTAAAAATAGCTATTACACTGTGTTTTTTTAAATAGAGGTGGAGGTTGAAACAGGACAAGCTAATAGGTTTGGTGCTCAGAAATACAAAGTGCATTGATTATTAATAACCACCGAGGAGCATCTGGCTTACACAGCTCCATGAGTGAACCATCATCTTCAGGAATATATGTAGGATTAAAGGACTTATGTCACAGCAAGATTTCCAAAAACCCGTCCATGCTTTACTCTTTACTAGACTCGACTACTGTAACAGTGTCTTTAGAGGTCCTTCAAAAAACATCAGACCGCTGCAGCTGAATCTGAGCGCCGCCAGAGTCCTCACTTACACCAAGACGGTGGAGCTCATCAGTCCAGTTCTCCGGTCTTTGCACTGGCTCCCTGTCAGTGAAAGTATTGATTTAAGAATACCACCACTGGTTTATAAAGCAATGGCCGGTTTAGGGCCAAAGCTTTTACTTCTTGACCAGAGCACTTTAAATTGTCTTGTTGTTGAAAGGTGTGATACAAGTGAACCTGCCGCGG
Organism: Trachinotus anak; assembly: GCF_046630095.1. NCBI lineage: Eukaryota > Metazoa > Chordata > Actinopteri > Carangiformes > Carangidae > Trachinotus > Trachinotus anak. Next base: position 3,829,522 of record NW_027273877.1, read on the forward strand.
TGAAGATGCAGTGAGCTTTCAGTCCTGCTGGCTGCTGCAGGTGAACCAAGAAAAAAACATTTTGTTGTATGTAAAAAACCCACTGAGTTACACATTTGTTGTTGTTGAAACGCAAGCAAACATTTCTGCCTTTTGGTGTCAGTCATTATTAGCAAGCAGGTAGTAATATATAATTTGGCTTTATTCTTCTTTCACCAGCAGGATTTTAAATATAACCTGTCTTGTGTGGAGTTTCTGTGGTGGCAAAAACATTTACAAGATTGATTTATTTATAAATCCAAAGTTTTTGATGGAATCAATCAAATAGCACCTTTCAAGTCTCCTTTTGTGGTGGTCAAATACAGCAAATAGGCCCTTGCTGAGATACCACTGACTGGGCTGATGTCAGAACCACGGTAGAGCAGCTACAGTGAATATTGTGATATATGTGATTCGGTAAATCTTTAGGTTTTACTCATCATCTATAAGGCTATGTTGTGAAACTGGTGAATATATGCCAGCAATGTTTAACCTTTCTTGAGGTTCTTTGTAATGACTTGTTGTGATGCACTGATTCCTAACAGTGACCAGATTTTCTGGCTAACAGAAAGACAAGATTCACTCGCCTTTGCTCCAAATATATTCAGTTTGAATGTGCTGCATGATGTCCACAGGGACACAGATGCTGTTTGTTGCCACCTATGATGCACCTGTAATGGATTTCTCACCTGTGTGGTTCAGAAATTGTGCTTGTGAATCACATAGAGTGAGAGTTAACAAGATAACAGCCAATGGGGAATGAGCGTGTTTTTGTTTTTGTTTTTCCTTTTTTTCATTTTTGCATCTGTTTATTTTTCTGAGGTTTGATACACAGTAGCTAAAGGCATAAATCCATAGATCTGTGTAGCTATATGCCATTTAGAAGCACATACACCCTTAGGTGTAGTTTGACAAGTTGTTCTCTATTGTACAAGAGATTAGAAGCTGTTATTGTGAGAAAGTGTGGTAATTGATAGCACAGAGCTTGTTAGATAAACAATAAGTTGCCTTGCTCTCGGCTTGTAGCAAGAGATGGCCAATTTAACTTGTAATTCAAACCAAAGTGAAGTAATTACGAATTTCATCACCTGTAATGAAGTGGGGGATGATGTGGTAAACTGCGCTCAGAAGAGACTTTTTTTTATTTCAAACTGTTTAAAAACTGTCTTGGAATTGATCATTACATTTTATTTTGAAAGAAATATGAAATATTCCTCTTTTCAGTGAGTGAAACCTTGGATAGAAGTCACCTGTACGTTTGTTTGTTGTCTGTTTTTTCTTCACCTCCTCTCCCCAAAACAATATATTTATATGTAATCATAGTTTAGAAATCTGTTTTACCTTTATCCAGGAAAGCAGCTCAGAAATACAGACTTCGATGGTGTGATTTTTATTGAGAGCAAACTGAGCCGTGGCCCGTCAAGTGTTGGCTGCGACTCTCGCTTTCGTTCACCTGTGGCTTCATCCCCTGTTGTGTGGAGTCAACAGCCGAGCCGCTATCATCGCAGGTAATCATCTCCACGCTCCATTGCATCCGGAGAGACGAGCCAAACGCCTTCTCCGACTTGCGTTAAGGCCACCCGACTGACCGACATGCAGGGATGTAAACACACAGACGTCTGTGTCGCAGAAGGATGCCATCCGCTCGGGGGGGGGGGGGGCCTTCCAATTACCTGAGCTGCGATTGGAAGTGAGGGGAAAATGCCAGCAGTGGTTAGCACACATCAGTACCCAGGAGACAGACAGACGCCTGCTTTTCCCAGTTGACTCTCCTTCTCATACATATATACACACTTACATGCAGAGCTCAAGCTTATTTATGCACTTGCTCAGTGAACCTTAAAGTCCCTGCTGGTCCTCAGTCGAGGATCTGTGTGTGTGCATGCTTGTGTGTGTGTGTTCAGCTTTCTGGGAGTTTCTCTGTTATATTTGAATGTCATAAACCCATGAATGTGTAGCCCTGAAGAGAAAAAGACAAAATTGACAAAAAATGAGCTTGCCTAACTGTGCAGAACCGGAACATATTTCCCTCACACTCTCTTATCAGGCCTGCAAATGTTAGTTTACAAGGCAGGAAACATTCAAAAATATTTCTCTGAGATGAATGGCACCAGCCAATTAGGATATTTCCTCTCATCTGATCTGACAGCTGTTGATGCTCTGAAAAAGGCTGAGGGGCTCCCCTCCTTTCACAACTGCATAGTCGATCATGAAGCAGGGGCCATATCTCTGCTCCACTGCTCGTTTGCCCTTTGTCAGTGGGAAGGATGAAAGGAAGGGAGAAAAAATCAACATGACCACTCGCTCATCTGTTTGTCAGGCAAAGAAACATGCTGAAGGAAATAAGAAGGTAGACTCTGAATAGTTAAAGACCGCACCATAACAGAACTGCCATCGCTGTAGAGGTCAGGCGTTCAGGCCTGTACTGTTCTCTTAGTGTGCGCCACACATGCACTCGCCCACTTGTTGACAGTCCATCAAACCACATCTCTGTAGGCCAGTGCCTGTGGTTTTTTCACCGCTGAACTCTCACATGCATTCATCTTTGTAATGAGGAGTTTATGTGCCGCAACCCTACTGTAATAGCCCTCTCCATGTAATTGTCCACAGCTATTACTGCAAATACAGTCTGATCACGTCCTGCACTGATGTTCTCAGTCACCTGAGGGTGGCTTGCTCCTCTGTTTTCCGTACATATCACATTAATTGCACAATCATCACAGTCGTTTTATGAGCGCTGTCGACAACAATTTGCGACCCTGTTTACTGACGTCTTTCTGACGTATAAATGCAGATGTCACTTTAGTCACTGTTCTTTTTGAGACAGTTCCTGCCATCAGCACCCCAACGATTAACCCTCTTTCAAAGACGCTTAGATCTTTTCCTCTCGTCATCTTGATGCAAAATCTGAATCAGCTGGGCCTGCTAAGCATTTTTATACAAGCCACAGAGCATGATGGGATGCTAATTGCTTAATTGCACCATGCAGTGCACCTGTGTGGAAGCATGTACATTTGTTATGTTTCTCCACTCATTTATTCAGGTTTTTCATTTAATTTGTCATCTGTCTGTTGTTGTTAAGTGTTAATTAATCTAGGAAGTAAGTGCCTTTTATTTGCATGTTTGTACATTGTGTACTAATCATAATTCAGCAGACTTGTAAGCACATTACATACTCATGGATTCTTCTTTTTTTTTGAATAAATACACAGTGTTGTAAAGCCTATTTTAACCAAAAGTGGTGTGTTTGCTCATGAGGGTGAAGGAGGGTGCACTGGGGTTATGTATCCTCCCCTCCCTCTGGGACAGTCATCAGTGGCCCCTGTCCCCACCGGCCCAATTAGGATAGTAATTTGAGAGTGCTTGTGCAGGCCATCATACAGTCATTTACCAAGCAGCCCCATCCGTGGTCACACAGGTTAAATCGTTCGTACGTAGGAACACACACACACACACTCAGTGTCACTCACGCAATCAGCTGAAGAAAGGGGAACTCACACACAGCTCCTTTGACCCTCTGGTGATTATGTAGATTGTGTGTGTGTGTGTGTGTGTGTGGGCACGGGTTCCCCTCCATTTCACTAATTGCTTAGAATAGTAGATAAGACTATAATTACAACTCTTGTCTAAGAAAAGAGCTTGTGGTGTCAGTCTTCTTCTCTCTGCTGTATTTTGCTGCTGATGACTCTCTCTTCCACCACCATCATATAGGAGCCAAAACATCTGCCTTATTTCTCGCTATTACATGAGAATTACATTCGCTTTGTTCAAGGAAATGTGTTTTCTTCTCCTCCTTCAGTTCAGCTGATTGAGACATTGTGTGCAGCGTGTGTTGCAATCAAATGAGACATTAAATCAGACAGAAACATGGTGAGAATGTTGACAACATCCAGATTTAGTTGTGTGGGGAAAATTTTGAGTTCAGGTAACAATTGTTCAATTTGCAAAGCTGGAATTAAATCTCTGTAATTTCCCTCAAAATAATAGCTGTTCTGCAGCTTTCAGTAATATTATATGAGCCTGGTAAGCAGATGTTTTAGGGACCATTTGCCATGGAATCATAAATCATACATTCATTCTTCTTGTCCATGTTACCCAAAATACTCAAGCTTAAAGATTATTCAGGAAGTGCATTCTTATCACTTACTTGCAAGTTATTTAGCTACTCTAGTTTTCATGCAAAAATAAATGACCAAAACAATCCTAAAAGTAATTCTTCTATTTCTAAGTGTTTGAATGAGATGTTCTTACCCTGAAACGTCTCCTAAATGCGATGCTTTGGTTTGACTCAGAGCCAAGTTTGTTCTTGGGACTGCAGGAGCTGTCCTTGGTGCTGAACTCCCAGCTGTAATACCATTCTCATCTTGAGAAAACCTTGTAGAAAACACTGCACTGAGTGAGTAGTCTACACACTTCATATAACCCCAGAAGGGATTCTCTTTTCATTACTTACTGTACAGGATTACTCCGTCTGTTATAGTATTTGTGTATTTGACAAGATGTCAAATTCAAGTATTTTTTCTCTAGAGGTATTTCACCCCAGTGTGCGAACGTTAGCTGAGTGTAATCCATGTTTGGATCTGGCTCGAGGATGTTTCACAGAGGAAAAGAGATACCTATATTTGTTCCAAACCTGGTGAGCAGTCAAGTCCAATTGGCTTCCTTTCCAGCCGCTGTCACGTCTTATTTGTTCGACCGCTGCATCCCGAATAGGTGTAACAGGGCAAACAACAGACATGACTGACAATACATGACAAGCAGCACAGTCAATTTCAAGAGTGATCAGCTAAAGAAAGACCATATTGATGATTTTAATTCCCATTTCACAGTGGTCTTTGTCTGTCACCGGAACAGGATTAAAACAAAGTGAAAGTAAGTCTGAAGGAATGTGTGTGTGTGTGTGTGCTTAAATGGTGGTGACAGATAAAAGGAGCTTAAGAGGCAGTTTGAGGGAGAAATCAGCAGGTGACAGGGGCTAGAAGGTACCCGCCTGCCGTGAGGAACCATTTGTAAGGGGCGAGAGCAGCATGAGGCCACATTTCTGCACTTGTTTTTGTGGACTTGTTTTTGAAAAACACCACTTGTCTCAATGAAGAATACAATTGTCGTCGAAGCTGCTTGTCCACTCGTGTTGACAAATGCACATTTATGCACCGCGGAGGATCTCATACACCCGCACACACAGTGAGAACAGCATTTTCCAAGATGACCGCGCAACACACACAGGCATAGTCCTAGACAGCAGGGGGGCTCAGAATGATCCATTAGAGGGAGTGGTTGCAGTGCACATCAGACAAGCGAAATGACGAAGGCAACTCAGACAGATGAATCAAACCAGTCGCTGGGAAAGGACCGTGAAAGAGATGTTCACATTCATCCATCCATCCTCGTCAGCAGCCAGCGGGCCACCCGGCTGTCCCCCAACCTGACGTCTGACACATTCACCCACATACACACACCCGTATTCACACTAGTCAGACATGCGCTGGTATCAGACTCACTCAGTCACACATACTTGCACTTTGTGTGCTTGTAACAGCCACACAGCCGCACACGCACACAAATATTCTCGCCATTCACACCATCATGGGAGGAGGGGAGTTAGCCACATCTTGTTGACATTTTCATAGGCACTAGGAGTAATTTATGTAAGGTTAGCTTGCTCCCAGTGCACTGGGCCAGAACACAGTAAAAGCAAACAGAGGGAGAAAGAGAACAAATTGCTTTTTTAAATTGCTCAGACAAGGGCTGGTCTTTTTGCTCTATTAGGACAAAGTGCAAACATAGCTTCAAAGGGGGGGGGGTCAACAGTAGTGTGACTAAATCTAATAGAAATACCATTTGCCAACATGTACACCAATGGGCAGTTGGCATCTTCTTGAAACCAGTTTGATCTGGATGGACAACATTACGCTAAATACATTTCCAGAGCCAGCATTTACCTACAAAGCAGGTGAGGATTACGAAGCAGGGAATAGTCTAAAAACATCAATAGAAGATAAAATATCTTTTGTTCCAGTCAATATCTTTTGCTCAAAAATGCATGTGACTTTGCCCAAACATCCTCTTACATTAGATGGTAAAAAAATGTATATATGGTCTATGAAGAAGAGCCACATCATTTCCATAATCTTTAGTAATTTCATCGTCTCATGCACCTTCAAAACTTATTTACATATATTAGTTTTTCATTTAAATCCTCCAAACAGCCAACCTGCACTGCACTCAGTTGTAAATGTGATTATTTCTAAAGCTTCATTCATGCCTGGTGCTGAGCACACCCACCTGAACGTGTTCTTGGACGCGCTCTGTCTCCCACCTTCTCATTTGACCCCGTGCTGTAAACATGTCATGTTTTACATTTAATTACTGGTTTCCAACCTATACTCTTTTCTCATTAGAGAGAGGTATAATTGTAAATAATTACTGAATACTAGGATGCCTACATGTTGCAAGTAATGGCTGATGTGCCCCTCATGCATGCAGTACTTAGTTCACTGTTGGCGTAAGGCTTAGACTTAGAATTCTGGGAAATGGAGGAAAATAAATCTATACCATATAGAATCTTATTAGATACTATTAAATCATAATTTTAATCACTGAGGAATGTTTTGGATATGGTTCTGTTTGCTGGGTTTGCAGGAGTAGAGGTCATACTTACCAAAATAGGAGATCCTCTTGAGAAAAGTAGACCGAGAGCAAAAATGACACCAGGACTGAAATATTCATGGGAGATTTCTCATGTTCATGTCTCTGAACAAGGATCTCTCGCTTGCGCTGCTGTATTTCAAGCTCAGATTTCATCAGATAAGGTAGACATTAAAGTGGAGGTCTGGCAAGAGCTTTTATTTTTGAACTAGTGCATGAAAGGACAACATAATACACTTTCCACAATTTAGCACAGTTTGAGATCGAGGTTGTTGGCCTTTTCTTAATGGTGATCACTACTGACCTGAGCACACCATCAATCAATTGACAGATTTTTATTTTAACCCAGCCCCATGGTGTGTATAAGATGTGCTTAGGGCTTTATGTTGTTGTTCTTTAGCTCAAATCAGCATATGTATTGTAATGACACTTTTGTAATTACTTTTGCTGTTTTGGAAGCCATGGCAATGCCCATGCCCCCTGTGTGGTTCCTGGCTGGTGATAAACTTCAAAGTGGCCAGTTTCCTCTCCCCCGGTATCACAGCACCCGATACCCCCGTGGAGAGGGGGAGAAATTGGCTATCTGCAAGAGACACCCCCTGGTGCTACCATGTCCTGTCCACGGCCCTATTTGGGCTGAACCTCAATGGATGCATGTAATCCTGCTTTGCTTATGTGTTTGTTTGGCCTCAGAAAGGCCCCCCCTTAGAGGGAAATTGACGTTGTAGGGTGGCAACAAGGACATCTGGCTGTCCCCTTGCATTGGACCATGCTCAGAAATCAAGGTCAATGCACTCGCAGAGCACACAGTGCAGAATCAGTGCTCATGAAGTGAAAAATTGGATCCTCAAATCAAATTAGACACAACACAGGGCTAAAGGTTGATCCCATTCACACAGTGTCCTGTGTTTTTCATTAAAACCTTTTTCCTGTTCTGTTATGGAAGATTTTCTGTGAGTTGTTTTGTGAGGTTTGAGTGCAACAAATTTTAAAAAATTTAAAGAATCTTCTAATGTTCCTGTTTGTCCCTAATTGGTTTCCTCCCCCCCAAGATGATATCCACTTACAACCAAGAATACTTCAAGTTACTGCAGGAAAATATTCTTAAAAGCTGTTTCACTGCACTTTTAAAGGCAAATGTGCTTTTTTTATGTGTTTGCATTGGGCTGAATTGGCTCACCAGCGCTCACAGATCTCTTGTGTGCAAACATCCATCCATGCTGCTTCAGGCTTCCACACTCCTATACAGAGCCACAGTCAGAAGCATTAGACTCACTGGTTTTGATGAACTGTTTGTAAAGCTTTGCCATGCACGGACAAGCAGAAGATTAGCAGTGACAGATACTTCTCGTGCTGTCTCTTACTCGGGCGAGGATGGGCTTTCATCTCCAACAGCATGCTAACATTTCCCGCCTATGTTGGTGTTAATATGCCCCTATGATGTTCCTCGCTGTGCACTGAGCACTCATGCAAAGTGTCAAGGGTCCATCAATGCATGTGGCATTTTTACTTCAAGGCTGTGCAGTGCATTCTGGGTAAAGATCAGCCACTCCCCGCTCAGTGATTTCTCTTTGGAGGTGATGAAATATGCATTTATCAGAGAAGGACATACAGCTGGTCCCAGTGAATGAGGCATTTGTAACGATAAGACTATGATATACTCTGGGTGAAGTTCAAGAGGGCGAGTCCGCAACACATTAACTATGATATACTATCTGCTCTCTGCTAAAGTGGAGCTCTGCTGCAGCCAAAGGAAAGAAAATAGTGGGTTTCTTCTCTGTCTCTTATTGAGATTATTCATCATTATCAGATATACTGACACGGTGGCAGATCCCACATGTTTTCTCATAAGCATTTTATCGAGAAATTCACCTCTGAGCAGTTTGGTGCCAGCTTTTTGGATGCCTGTGCCATTGTTTTTGATATTTGGATTATATAGCGCTTTTACCTTTACTGAAGTTTATATCCATAACACACTGCAAAGCATTGTTTTCTTTAATCTATCAATCGATAACACATGTGCCTAGTAATTCTATAAAAATGCTCTGGACTTTGGAAAAGCCTACACAAAAACATGCTGGTGAAAGCATGCACTGCTTTGAGTTGTCAGTGTATAGCTTAAAATGTTCCCCTTTGTGGCAGATAAGTATATCAGTAAATACAAAACAGGCTTCACCAGTTATCTGTGTTGTCGTACACAATCTGCTTGGAAGATTTTTTTCTAATAGTATTCACACAAATAGGAAATTTTTCCACACTGCTATTGTTGATGTATGTCTGATACAAATGGCTGCCACAGCTATTTGGCTAAGACGAGGAGCTTTATTCCACATCTATAAAACTGTCAAAATCCTTTTCCCATACAAGGGTGATAATGGTCCTGCTGCATAACCATGTTGAGGCAATCCTTCTCCCGTGGTCCCTTTTATGCTCTTCCCCTCCTGCTTCTTTCTTTTCCTTTATCTTCCTGTCATCTTGTCGATTCTCCTCCTGTCCTGGAACACTGTGTTCCTCTCCAGCTTCTGGGGAAATATGAGGAATGCTGCTCCGCTGACAGCCACCCTGCATCACAGAGAAGTGCTGCTGTCTTTTGTCTAGGGTAGACTGTAAAACCCTCTTTGTGGGTGATGTCCACCTTTATCATTCAAACATGAATGCTTCAATATTAAAATTGATATGAAAATTATACCTGAGAAGCGCTAATACATCTCCAGTAGCTGTTATAGAAATGTTATATGCATTAGAGGTGACTTTAAATAAGGGTTTTTATGAAGTCGGTTGGAAAATGTGTACTTTAGTTCTAATGAATGTGCATTAGTAATAATTGCTGTCTTTCATCACATTTCTCACTGTAACTGTGTGAAACTACGTGGTCACTTGTCAGAGACGGATGTAATACTTGTGAGTCATAATATCTTTTATGTGGATTTGCCCCCAGACTTCTGTTGCTGATAATGTGATAATGTGGGGTTTCTGCACACTTTGTGTGGGTATCCCACTGCAGCCAAGGTGCCCTACTGTTTTATGGCCGTCCACAAAACAAAGACAGCACATCCCTAACTTTAATGGCAGAAATGCTCACTAGGCTACTTAGTCTGCACCTTGATTTACATGCAACTCAATCACACCAGCTCTCAGACTAATGGCGTCTCCATGCACTTTATTTCATTACGTTTAATGGCTCTCTAATTGTGTGCATTTAATAAGAATCAAAGGAACAAAAAGTACAAAGATAGACCTGCAAAGACGGATAACCAGGTATGCACACACACAAAATTAAGAGCTGTTTGCTTCCAAAGTGAATGGCAATGAATGTGTGCAGCCACCAACACCCTAATGAAAGAACAGTCACATACGATGTGTTAAGTGAGAGGTGAAGTAATAGAATTTAAATAGAATAGGCACAGAGGGGTTTATTTCTTAAGATAAGAATTGTCTCCTGTTAGTTTAAAACTGACAGCAGCCTCAATATTGACACGTTTGTGCACATGCTTTCAGAGCCTAATCGGCCAAGTGTAGCGGTGCATCAGCAGTCGTGGTTAAATTGATTGTCTCGGAACAAGTCGGTTCCTCATGCAAGCCTTCACTCACTGCACCACTTCAATGTAAATGTCCATACATGATGCACAAAGCAAATGATGGACCTGCTGGAAATGTCAGATAACAAAAAAAGGTGCCTATCAAGAAGTAATTCATGATTCCCATAATGGAGGGTTGCTTTAGCAGCCGTATTGAGTGCTCTGTCTTGTGCTCAATGGAAGCAAATGCCCGCATTTTTACCCAACATAGTAGCTCCTTGCTGCTATGTAATTTTCATCTTTTCTGCTTTTTGGTAACCTGGCATCACCTCACCTAAAAGAATGCTTTCAAATGGCATAAAGGGTTAAGGAACTAGCCATTTTGTGGTTTTACTATTTAGTCACTCTTTGTTGTCCACCCATTACAGCTCAGTCTGATTGGTCTTCTCCCAGTGAAACATAGGCTCTGTTATCTATCTGCCATCATCAGTGATTGTGAATCTTTCTGTAAAACACCTTGCCTCAGTGACCATGGTCCTACCACACAATCAGTACAGTAATTCACTCTGCTATCACACATGTCCCACCTGATGTGTCAAAACACCTTGGATGGCTATTTGAAAGGCATTCAAGCTGCCTCATTCACAATTCTATGGGAAATCTATAAGTGCTGTACAATTGGTCCCTATTTGATAGAAAATAGCTTTAACACAAAGAGTTTGTCAGTCAATCAGAAAACTGTGTAAAGCACCAAGGGAGTTGTAGGCCTTTAACAAGCCTTCCCCACCCCCCACACAACCTTCAAAACATATATTACCTTATGTTTTTGGTGACTTGGGGGCAGCAAAACAAACTGTAAACATGGCCATGACATATTGTAACCTTATAAAGTTGATACTGATAAAAGTTGCCTTATGACACATCCAGCAACATTAGCATTCATTTGGAGTTGTGTTTCTGGCCGCCTGATGATCGAAATCTATTTAGATTACTCTCATTTCCGTTCTGTTTTGGTTTCAGAAAATTCCTGAGGGAAATATCTGGCTCTTTAGCTGCTAAATGCTCCACTGTGTTCACCAGCTCGTAGCAGTGAATGTAAACTGAAACAATAAACTGAAAGATGCTATAAAGCTGCTAAGAGGTGAGGGGAACTACAGTCGGGTGATCATTTAATCTGGGTTCATCAATAGGAATAAATCCTTTTCATACACATACTCACATGATCCATTGTTGATATAAAAATATTAATTACAGCATCTTTAAAATTTAAATCCAAATCAGTAATTGATTTCTTTGAATGAGTATGGTCAAACAGCAGAACTTTGATGATGTTTGCATTTTTCTATTATTCATTTGTTATTGCTAAACTGTTCAGATTTAAAATTCACAGTTGAGAATGAGGCACGATAATTGTGTTTTCTTGTTTAGGTTTGATTTGATAAGTGATTTCCTGCATATTTTATTTCATGCAAAGTGTGGTGTCCTAATTAGTAGGGATGGGCTGTGTCTCACTGTTGTAGCTCCACAATATACCGAGCTACACCGGCTACTCATCTTTTTTTTAGGCAGCAAAACTTAACTAGAGCAGCTTTAAAAGCAAATCACCACTAACAGAAAAGCGCTGGTCATTTCCACATAAACACTTTTTCTCCCATTTATGTTTCTCCATGCACTACTCTCTCCCACTCTGCTCCCACTGACAACAAAGACAACTAGCACAGACACACGGCGAGCAGGAGGGCTGTAATCCATTGTTGTAAATAGAAGATGAATGTAGGGAACATACATGGCATTATTTCACTAATATTCACACTATTTTTTCAGTGCCACACTTTTATTTACTCCCAGTGCTTAAAAGTGGGCAAAATAAACTGAATGTAAAACTAAATATAAGTGAACAGGTCATATTTCATGTGTTGCTTCTGTGTTTTTTATTGCGATGATGGATTACAGCTTTTAAAAGGAACAGTGTCTCTCTTAGGTGGTTTTGATGTTAGAGCAGAATGGGAGATACTGTAGACTAAAATAACAGAGTACAGTAAAATATAAGTGCTTCAGTAAATCAGTATCATTTGTTTGTTTGTATCCTGAACCATGGTGCTGTATCACCGAGTGGAAAACGAAATCCCATTTATAAAAGAGGGAGGCTAATTTGATTTTAAAGTAAAAACAGCAACAGCAGTGCTTCTTAACTCCATGTGTGGTGCCGTGGGAGAATGTGGAGGCATTATTTATACTTCAGGCTTATGACTCAATACCTGAAATTTGTTACATATTATCAACTTACAATAGATGCCACTATATCGCCATTATTCTAATTTATAACTCTGCAGGATGAAGATTTATGACCTCAAGATTAAAAGTCAGATCACTTAGGGTAATTGACCCTTCACTTTACTCCTCCCTATACAGGGGCTCGCCAATCATAGCTCAGCAGCCGTAATTACGCACAGCAGGCCCGTCAGCCTTTGAGTTTCTCCACAGGCTGAAGTTGTGCATGTGGAGCTGCAGTTAGAGAAATACTCTGCATTTGAAGAGAAAATATAATGTTTGAAAATACACATAGCCTAGTGCATGCATGCTAAGCTACAGTTTGATCTTATACTGAAGGCCCTAGCTCTACATTGCAGCACAATCCTGTTTATTTAGCACAACCAAAACCTTTTTAGCACGGTGTCTTGTATGTAGCATATTTAAGACCTCTTTCACAAGATTCTGGTTTTAAAGTGAGTAATTCAAAGACATCTGAGCTCAGCATTTTTAACCAACATACAGAGATGACATTAGCTTATTTAACTAGCCACAGTTGATCAAATCTATTAGCTTCAGTTGTCATCTCAACTGACAAATTTTGCAGTTGCCAGCTAGAAACTAGACACTTTCTTCCATCCATTTGCGTTTCTAATTATGGCTAACTGTGGCATTGTCACCACTATAAACATTTGCAAGGTGCATTAATAGTAAATAAGAACGAGAGTTAGTTGCTGTGCGTAATCCACCTACATTCAGTGCACATGTATCTTATTAAAAAGTAATTCAGCGTCATTTTTGTTGAAGCGCCCTTGAATCAGTTTGGATGTAGTGCCTCGTTCAAGAGCACTTGAATGATGCTGCACAGGCCACCCACCAGTCTTGCGCTCGCTGCAGAGCCACTTTGTTCCTTTAGTGCTGCAGATGGAGCCAGGAACCTTTTAGGTTACCGGTCAGGACGTGAACGCGTCTAGGCAGAGCAGCCTCCCACACATTCAGCCAATGAGCAAGTCCTCCTGATGCTGTGGCATTTGTTTACTCAGGCAAATTCAAAACAAGTCAGGAGAGAAAGAGACAGAGAAAATGACTGAGTGGGCAGAGACTGTAGAGGGAGGAGGTTTATTGAGGAAGAGAAAACAGAGAGCTGCACCAAGAGAGGGAGAGCATGGGAGAGGAATGCAAAAAGAGATAAGTGAACCTTGGTTTCTAATCCTTCTCCTTAGTCTCTTTTCCCATCTACAGCGAAAGAGAGGAGGGCAATCTCATTTACATCCCAGCACACGTTTGCCTTGCAACAGCCTCTGGAGGATCCCTAATCAGCTGCAATTGGAGAGATGGATTTTTCAAAACGAGTCTTTGATGTGAGGGTTTAACATTTGTTTTTTTGATCTAATTATATAATAGGCAGGCCAGCCATGTCAGGGGCAGAGCAGGCACATGCCTCTTCATTGAAACAGCAAAGCAGAACAATGCAGATTGTGTCTGTTTGGAAACAACTGTGAACCTTTGTTAGGCAACAGGATGACTTGCTTTCTTTTAAGTTTTTTGTTATGTCAGATTTTTTTTTTTTTTCATAGGTCAGTATTATATTGCTGGTTATTTCAATACAAAATTATTTATAAACAGCAATACAGAGGTTTTCCCATGAGGCCATATGTAGGATTCCATCTTTAATTATGTGCAATTATCTCAAACTGGGGTTTGGACATGTTTGGATGCTGTTGAGGTGAAGACTAGTTGTATAAATTAATAATACATAAATGAAAAGTTTCATTTTTATTATGAACATCTTTCCAATATAAAGAATGATTTGTTGTTTCTCTGAAAAAGATAACAATTAGGCTTATTGCTTTGTTTTAGGCTCAATAAAAGTCAAATTGTTTTAGAATTAACAATTAGCCACTGAATACATAGTTGTTAAATTATATTACATATAATTAAGATGGCAACTACCTCTTCTAATGGTCTACCTAGCAATGTGTGCACACCGTCTTTGTAAAAATGACTCATGACATAACACGCACATAATCTTTAACTACTGGCAATGATTCACAGAGCTCGCCAAGGATATAGGAAAATTGCCTGCTTTTCTAATTTGACTGTAACAAGCAACTACACTCAGTATCAAAGCAACTGTCAGGAAGATGCAGCTTCAGACTCTCTGGCAGTCCGTCCAGCAGTGTGCTCAATAAATCCAGAGGATAATGATTGGAGAGTGAGTGTTCCTGTGCTTGGGGACATATCTAACTGTAGACATTAAGTAAGAGAGCTCTCCTGCAGAAATTAGTCATTCTTGAAAATTTTCAGTTCTTGAATCTGCGATTTTTCAGGTCAAGATTATAATGAGACTAGTATGAGGTGAAGTAACACTCCAAGCAGTTAATGTGTGTACACTCAATGTCATGCATCTTAATTCAGCTTTAGGTTGAAACAGGATGTTCAGGCAGGGCACAATAGACAAGAGGATCTGTTCAGTAGTGGGCAGGTTCTTTTACCACACACTAAGTATAAATGGAGCTGTTTGGGAGTAAATGAATGTGAGGCAATCCACTGTGAAATGTTTAGCACACAATATTCAGAAGTGGCAGATTATAAATATTTCACTTTCAAAACAATTCCAGACACTCAGAGTAAGTACACTCTACAAAAAGAGCAAAAAACAATATTCTGTAGTTTAATAAAGGTAAAATGTTTTTCTGATCATTTTATCTTTAGTCTTATATTCAATACATTTGTAAACAAGTTGGCACAGAAGTATGATTCCTCTTAAATCTCTACAATCCCCAATATCTTCTCTCTCATTAGACATTGCTACAATTAGACCAGTATCTAATCTTCGGGGATTACACCAGCAGATTTAAACTAAATCTTACCAAAGAGTGAAATACAGAAATCCATGAATATTTCTTTTTAATGTAGTCGTTCATTTGGTTATTTCACATGACAGATTTCTGCTTGTGCTGTTTTCTCTTTGCTCTTCTGACTGGTTGATGAAGTTCTGAAGTTGATGGAGCCCCCACCCACACAGACCTGAAGAAGCAGATTGGCTGTTTTGAGTGTTTAAGTGCAACAACAATGGCCGAAGCTCTTGTCAATCAGCAGTCACCACCACCTACATTCAATAATTGTAGCGTAGTTCATCATTAATAGTCAGGATTTGAGACTTTGGGCTTTTAAGGACGGGGCTTCTCTAGAAAGGTAAGGCTGTCGCAGTGTTGTTTCTCTCATGAATGGAAACTTATTTGAAAAAAGTGATGCAGCAGAATGTGGGATGACAAGTCATACAAAAGATAGCTTGAGGTTGCAAGTCCCAACTATGCCACAGATACTCCTAAGGAGCTCTCTGCCAGAGAAACAACCCTCTGAACAAATCAATTTCCAGCTCAAAGAAACGGCACTCCCTATCAGAGCTCCCAAAAGAAACCAGCTCGGAGCAAGGCAATCTGTTTGGTTAAGTTCATTAGAGACAAAAAGCAGCATAGTTTTTCTGCCACTTTTATTTGTTTTGTCATGGGAGAGCCTGGGAAAAGCCAATTGTTATTGTGTATTAGTGCCTTTGTCTTTTATCTCATCAGTGGTCATCTTCGTCATGTGCGCTTTAATCTCGCAGTTTGAGTCAAGGCTATTATCCAAATAACTTAACTAATTACTCAGTGGTTGCTCAGCGGGAACATAAAAGTTTCAAGGATGATTAACAGTAGATAGAGATCTGTGGAACATTTGGAAAAGTTTCACCCCTTTGACAGCTAGTAATTGGAACATTCACAGCATGAGAGTGGCCACGCTTTGTTGAATCTAGCCTCTTATTGACCTTTATGTATTGCTCTCTGCTTATACAGTGGCTACCAGTCATTAAATTGAAGGCTCTTGGAACAATTCCCCTTTTATTGCGATGAGACAGAATCTTAAATTCAGCTGTGCCTGGAATTCATCTTATTTTTCTGTTCTGTTCATCACTTCCTTTGTGTTCTTCTCAGTGCAAGTATCCATTGTGACAACTGATATAATCCTCCTGTCTTAGTTAAGACTCAGGAGTGGGTGGACAGGATCTACCTGATGAGGCAGAGCTTTGTGACAAATGGTTAAACCACTAGAGACTGTACATCAGCACAGTTTCTAGTACCCTAGCAGTCCTTCATAGTGATTTTCCCAGTTAGCAACACACTACCTTTTTGGATATAAAAGACGCCATGGATATCAATTATATGTATCAGTATGAACACCTATTATTTATATGCAGCCAGTCATGTTATATTAATGCAAAATCTTTGCTGGCAATGGAGATGTGTTTTGTCTTGAGATAAACTTAATTGGGTGGATGTCTGTCTGCCTATTTTTATATGCATTTTCAATCTGTGCATAAAAAAATTGAAAAAAAAAAGCCGCTTGCCAAAGATGGAAAAGTTATGAATTAATAAAAGCAAACAACAATGATAATGTTCAATGGAAGGAGATGTGGTGAATGAATCATGACTCATGTGACTTAAACATCCACTGAGGAGCTGTACTCACAAACCGTGATGCAGATTTGTATTGGATGGAAAGATTGTTAATTTGCATGTTCTTCTGACAGTTTTCCTGAACATTTGTTATGCATTTGAAAGTGATATAAAAAAAATTTAATTAGACACACACCACAAAGGAAATAAGCAGATCTTCGCCTTGGCTCATTATCAAGCCACTTCAGAACCACTGTTGTACATGATCACTCTCGTTTTGCTGTTCTGGATTAAAATATGGTCGACGCCCCCCCCCCCAGCAATATTTCCTATTGATGGGAAAAACAGGGTATCAGTAAGTGCCTGTCCACACATTTTAAAAACATGTCCGCATACAGTAGGATACCCATGTAACTCTTGACATTGGGTCAGTCATTGGACAACAGGCCTCAGGCGTCTCTCTCCCTTGAAGTTTTGGAGCTTCTCCATAATACATGAGGAGAGCAGGAGGCTGTGGTGGAGTGGTGTGGGTGGAATGAGGAGCAGCTCCTGAGCCGACGTCAGGATGACCGACCCACGTTCTGACAGGCCTGTGCTGCTCCTGCTGCACCACCGTCCTAATCAAGCAGAGAACATCTTCCTCGTGTGTTATTTATTTGTAGATACTCTGTCTTTGCACATCTTTTCTGTGAACATGTTTTGGTCTATCCGTCCTAAACAGAGAGGGGATCTTTTTGGTGCGAGGATACAGAACAGCCACTGTTGTCATAGTAACAACCTGTCAGAATAGATATGTTTCTCTGGTCAAGGTGAGATACACTTTCTATTTTTATCAGCTGTCTCTGCGACTATAATGATGAAGCACGACACTGAGCACTATGTGGTAGGTCTGGCTTTACACACTTATTGTAGGCATTCTTGGTCTTGCTCAAGGGCACCAAAGCGTGGCTAGGGCCCTCCTAGGGGCTTGTAACCAGGCCTATCTGGTTGAGGGATGGGCTCTCTAGCCCACAGTGTTCAACTCAATTCAGCTCCATTGATCTCTGTGTCTGCCAGCTCCCTGCAGGCTAACATTTATCAGTTAATTGGGCTTAAAGCCGCTCCTCTTGGCGGGAGCGCATTCTGGCGACAGCTCGATACGGCCCAGGCGACTGCCCTACGATGTTGCAGGGTTTGAAGCAAAGGCCATTCTCCTTCATCGACTCTTGCCTCATGTGCCTGGAGTGGAGTCTCAAACAAACTTTTGATCTTATCCTGCGACCATAAGGAACGCTGAGTTGTGACAGGAAAGCGTGATTCTGTGCAAAGCCTTTTAAATCCATACAAACTCTCCATGGGGTTGCTTTGCAGCTGAGCGTGGACCAAATTTTAAACTGATCTCCTTTGTGTCTAAAAATGGATGCTTGAATGAACTTGAGGGCTAACTATCTTCCACAGTAAATGCTTATTAGTGTATTTGAAGCTGTTTAGGATTCAACACCTTTACCCTGCTCCTTTTGTGAATACCAATCAGATACCATCAGAAATGGACTCATTGTCACCGTTATTATCCTGCAAGTGAAACAGTCACAGTGCCATGTTATTCATAACAAGCAGGCGATTGTATAGTGTGTGTGCCTCAGTCACAGTGGCATAGTGATTGCATATAATGCAATCATATAATGCACTTAACATTTCAACCTCGCTTAGGCCCTAATCGCACCAACATAAATGCAGGAGAAGTGTGGCTAACGCTAATCTCCAATAGGACACCCCTATCATGCCTAATATGGTTTGCTGCTGCTACAAAGCAACCCACATGAGATTTCATATCTCATACTCCTCACATTTGCCATGGCCACAGCACTGTGTTATTTTTTAGCTAAAAGGATTATTTACATCAGTGAAGGTTGTCTTATCCTTTTGTTGCAGCATTGACCCTGACCACCATATTAATATTCTGTCAGTGTTCCTGCTCCTGAGTGATCAACAGTTTCATAGCATCTGTAATCGCCAGTGGCTATGGTGGGGAGAGCTCATTTGTTGAATGGATTCATCAGTCATTGATTTGTGGGTAGTGTAGACCATGCAGGCCCCTCCGAAGCTCAGATTTTGTCTGTAGTAGACAGAGCTATGACTCTGTCGCCATGGAGACAACTCGCGCTTTTGGGGGGCATCCGAGATGACAAGAGAAACACACACAAATTAAATCACTGAGAATCAGCCTCATGCCAATTGAGCTCTTGAGACAATAAGTCAGCCTGAAATGCTGGGAAATGTTTTGAGCAACTAGCATATTTGTACTTGAGCTGTCAGTTACACGAAGTCAATGTGATTTCTGCACTTTACCAGAAAGGTGTGTTTACAGGGCATGAACATTTATTTGTTGACAGTGAGCTGTCGACATCAGTTAATGTGCCTGAAAACCTTAAATTGACTCTTCTTGCCAGGAGGAAAGGGATTTGATTGCTTTTGTGCCTTGTTGTATCTCTCCTCAGTGCTTTACCTGTTCTTACACTAAACACTAAATCCACTTATTAATTTAATATCATTTCATTTGATCCTGGTCTTGCTCTATAGTGGTAATTACAAACAAAAGTATTTTCTTTTCCCCACAGAATATCCACTAATTCTGTCCATTTCACCCTTTCCCCAAAAAATGTGTGAAAAATCTATGACCTCCCCTCACCATACCCCCTAACTACAACCCAATGTCATATTCAGTCCCCCATTTTCCCCTCCAAACCCCTCCCACCTGACCAAAAGATAAAGAAACCAACTGGCATCAGAGTGGACTCCTATACGCTTGTAATTTGCAAAGAAATGGTGTTCAGTCCTCTCTGTCCCACTGTTATTAGAGAGCTGTTAGACGAGCTGTGGCGTTTAACCCCCCTTTGATCTTGTGCTGATTGAAAATGTGTTCGTTTTCGTTATCTGTGTTATGACAAATGTCCAAAGGATTTTGAATGAGGATTTTGGAACAGAACCTGGTAGTTCTGGTTCCTCTTCATCCCTATGTTGCATCTGAAGCTGGTTGTTAGGCCAAATTCTGAATCTACATCAGGACTGGAGGTGAAGCCGGAGTCCGTGGGAACTTAAGTCACTGTCACTACTTTCCACATTAGACGATGAAGAAAGAAGCTTTGAGTTGTACAAGCTGTTACCGACATATGTTACATATGTAACTACGGTTCTGTGAATTCTTGATGACCACCAGAGGTAATATCTTGAAATGGCTTGACAGCCAAAATGTCAGTGTTTGGATGCATTTTTTCAGTTGCTGAAGGGGCCGTGCTGAAGCCAAACTGGGTTTAAACTCTTTAAATATACCCTTCCATCATTCACCATGTCTCGTGGTTATTAAAGCCTTTATCCATTGTAAAGTGATTTTTCTGATGAAGACATCTTGCTTCCCTGGCATGAGAAAAACTGAATTACCATAAAACCTCTTAAAACCCTGTTGGACCTCTTCTGAATAAACCCCGGACAGCCACATCACAGCTCTAGTTTCTGTAAATCACCGTGCCCTAAATGTCATAAAGAAGATATGAGCAGCCTTTGCTTTATAGCAACATAAACTCTAACGATTCTGTCCCAGTCTAGAAAAGCCACGCAGAGGGCTTTTGGTTTTTAAAGCCATCAGACGAGGCTAATTCTGTGCGAAACCCTCACTGCCATTGATGAACAGCCAGATTTTTTAGAACTAAAAGCAGTTTGAGAATACATGTGCGGTGTGTGTGTGAGCGATGTTTTAATTGAGTTTGCAGAGATTGCATCATCATAGTAAGAACAAAGGACAAAGAGTTTTCAATTTCCAGTCTTAAAGATGGGCATTTCATTCATAAATAAATACATACTCTATGTTTTTACTTTGTACACATACTCTACTTGTGTGCACATAATGGAGAGCACACCTATATAACAGCCTTTGCTTTTATGAAAGTACTGACTGGACCAAGCACAGTGGGGAAGTGGACATAGAGGAACATTTGGTGTCTAATTGCAGTTCTTTCATATGGCTTTGTGTCCATCGTCTTCAGTGGCCTGACCTTATCACTGCTGGGTTTCCCTCCTGTTCATGGACCTAATGTAGTTGTGTTTTTTTTTTTTCTTTTTTTTCACCAAACCCATTTCAAAGGAATCTATAATGAGAGTTAGGATTGAAATATTCTCCTATGACCGTATTTAACAGACATCTGATTTGAGTATTTTCTTAGAATGCCGCTTTATACTCCACACATTTCTAAATATTGTATTTTTTATACCACTACAATTATTTTAGTTATTTAACAAATTAAAATTCTACACAGAAAACACATTAATAGCTCATAAATCATAAATGTGGTATTTGGTCATAGATTGAACTACCCAAAAATATAAACAATTAGAGCTCAAACTTGATTGACAGAAAATTAATAGGCAGCTTTTTCGATCGTCATTTAAGTGCTTTTTCTTACAGAAATTACAATAATCTCTCAAATGTGAAGATTTGCTACTTTTCCTTCTAATAATTGTAGTTCTACTTATTTCTTTCTTTCTTTATTTTATGTCCAACTATTGGTGGAACAATTCGCACTATTTTCCTAAGTTGACTGAAAAAAACAACCAAAAAAAATATCTCATTAGTCTGTGAATTATTCTCAGTATAGTATATTATTCTTAGTATTTATATACTGTCCCTGACTGGTAATCCAGAGCTGAGAATAATGCTGAAAAGACAAAGCCACATTGGCAGATATCAAAAATGTGTATTTAAATGTGGGAAGGGAACAGCACCATAACTGCTTGTGTAACAAGACATGGGACCCAGCGTGAATCGCCTGGCATTTTCAGTAATTGTGCCTCAGTATCACCCTTTCCCTGGAATGACTTTTACTTCTCCGCCTCAGCTGCGCAGATGTGTCACTTACAGGAATTGTAATCATTTTAATAAGTGTCATGTGCGCCGGGGAAGAATGAGCTGATTAAGCTAACATCGAGCCCCGACTGTTGCATAGAGACCATCTCTCTCCATTCATCACAAGACCCCAGTTGTTCCGCTACCAGGAAACACACAGGGATTCATTCTGAGCACTTGTACTCGGTCAAAAAAAAAAATGGTGTCAAATTCAACAGAAAATCTCCCCTGTAGAACCACAGGGAAATATTATGATAGGCTGTGCAGGCAGTGCTGCCATATCACCAGCGATGGTGTATGGATCTGCCTGCTCAGATCTTACCTAGAAATAACACCACCAGCTCACTATGCCCACCCATCTACACACTTAGCCGCTCTCACACACTTATACAGACTGACTCATGTGCTCTGATCCCCACGCAGTCTGCCAGAATTTTCGAACACTTCCACTCTCACAGGGATTGCTGGTGTGAAGCAAAAACATAAATCAATAACACATCGAGGCTGGTCTGGGAGAGAGGGTTGTTGCCAGCTGAGACCATTTCTAAACCACAGAGCCAGGGACGGTGTCAGTCTCTGTGCCTGCCACTGGCGAGCGCACTGCAGTGCTCGTCCTCCTCTGAGCACTTGCTAAGAGTTTTTCTGATCAGTCAAGCAAAAGACTAGTTTTTGACCGCTGTGCTCTTGTTATACTGCTTTTAAGTGTATGAGTGTGTGTATTTGTTTGTGTAAGCGAATAAATGCTGCCAGACTTGAGGAGTGGTGCGAACATGACCTGCAGCATTACCCAGCAACATCTGTTCCTCTACCTGTTTCTCTGCCTCTCTGCTGTATTGAATTCTTATTAGAAAACATGTGATTTAGTTTAATTAAAGGGCTCTGTGCAGTTTTGTTTCTATCACTGAGAAACACACCATTGTTTCTAACCCAGTGGAGAATGGGGGGGGGGTACTGTAATATGTACATCACAGTCCTGTATTAAAACGACCATCATAAAGTCACAGTCATCTTTTACAAACAGAGCCAATTGTTTGTCTGATGTCCCAGGAGCTGGGATAAAGGCTTTAATCTCAGCTGAATGCACACAAGGACACACATGGCAGCAGAGAGCCACAAAGCTGGTACAAATCCAGCACAGGTGAAATACTGGGATAGCACCTGTTTCCATGCCTGCTGGGTGGCGTGGCTTTTCGAGGTGTCTGGGTTTTCTCCTTGACTCTAAAGTGAAGTTCTGTTTCAATGTCGGAAGAAAAAAAGTTATTGGAAGGTATTTAATTCAACATTTAAATTGTAGAAGATCAGGTGCAGGATGTTAGAAGATCAAAATTTCGTTACTGTTTGGATAAGAAAGTAAATTCTTGAGCTTGGAAATAATATTTGGCAGGATAATCATATGATGAAGACCATGAGATATGGGTGACCATGAGTGAGGACAGATATCACATTGGTACAGATTATCTAGTGTGTCCTTGCTTGGCACCAAGGCTCTGACCTCATCGTTCCCGATCAGGAAACACCGAGCTCAGCAGGCATGGGGGAGCGATGATAATAACTTCCCTTCAATGTGAATGTAGACTCTACTCTACAGGTGATATATGAACAGAAGCAGAAGTTGTAGCAGCATTAGCAGCCAGAACAGCAACCGCTGACCTTTCAGCTGAACAATGTCGCAAGACTGTGGCAGCAAAAGAGTAAGCAGAGCACTGATGATGACAAGTTTTTTTTTTTAAGTCTGCTGGGGTGCCTGGCTCCCTGTGTCTGCATGGGTTCCCTCCCACAGTCCAAAGACATGCACATTAGGTTAAATGGTGACTAAATCGCCCACAGGTGTGAATGTGAGCGTGACTGGTTGTTTGTCTCTGTATCTCAGCCCTGTGATAGACCAGCAACCTGTCCAGGGTGTACCCCGCCCTCACCCAGTGTCAACTGGGATTGGCTCCAGCCTCCCCGCAACCCTGTAAGGATAAGCAGTAAGGCTAATGGATGGATGTCAGGATGGATGGATGGTTGGGTTGCTTTGTTGCACAATGGGACAAAACAGGAAGGTGATGCCGTACTTCCTGCTGAAGTTGCATTAAAACGTATTTTAAACATTGGCCATTGGTGAAATCAGTCAATGTCTACTAAAAAACAAAAAAACTTCCAGTTATTAACCATTGCATATTACTTGTTATTAATTATTACTTGTAAGTAATAATAAGAACTTTTCTTTCTCAGTAGTGTCTGAGCCTGAGTATAAAAGTTCTAACTACTAATACATTCAAATCATATATGATCCAAAGATAACATGTTTTAATTACTCCAAGCTATCACAGCTAATTTGACAATAATGTAATGATCCTTAAAAATGCTTCTAGCACAACATTTACTCAAGGTGTAGCCTTAAGAGAAGCTACCACTGCATTAGTGTCCTTAGCAACTGAGCTCTATGAATAAACCCTTGTGTGTATTCTGGGTCACATGTGACACAGATGAGATAAGTCTCAGGATCTCAGCTATGCACCTGTGAAGTTTATGATGCTATCACCTGCTAAAGTACTCACACCTGCCTCAGTGGTAGTTCCTGCTACAGTCGGTGTGATTTGTTTTTGTGGTGTGAATACAAAATACTATGGTTTTAGGAGAGTTTTACAGCAACAGAGCACTGGTGTCCGCTGGGAGTAGATACAACAAGTCAGGGAGGATTGTCGGGGCATTAGTGAGGTATCAGTAGCCAAACACACTCCAGACAAGTCTCCTCCTCTTCCCCTCCTCTCTTTACTTTACTGCTTGCTAGCCGGTGGCAGCGCTCGGCCCCTTCTCTCTAATCTTTGCTCTCGCTTCTCATTTTCATTCTTTCATTGGCTCTGTCACTTTGTCTTTCTGCGAGGATTAGTGTTAATATCTACCAGGGAGACTGGGCCAGTGGAATCCCAACCACACCACATGGGCTTAAAGTTGGGAAACAAGCTTTAAAAGAGGAAGGGGGGGCGGGATTAAGGATGAAACCTTGCTAAAGAGCAATGCGTGCATGAATGTGCGTGTTTGTGTATTCAAAGTGCAAGGGTGCTGCATGAATAGGTGGAGAATAGAGGAGACATAACCTCTTGTACACCCTCTGATTTCCCACACACACACACACACACACATACACCCAGGGATCAGGGGCAGAGACACCTGTAGGACTGAACCAGAAACAAAACAAAGCGTGTGAATGCTCTCTTGAATGCACACACTTCTCACTTTTGTGTTTCCCTCTTTGCCACTGACTTTTCACCTGTACTCTCTCTGCTCACCCTCGCAGTTCCACTCGTTGTCCGTTACTCTCACTGCTCCCCTCCTCTGCCTTTCTTTGTCATAATAGCCTGCAGATGCTATTCATTTCACAAGCAGAGTGTAGGTGGAAGCATTCCACCCAGAGCGGTGTGTCTGCGAAATCACTGCCAATGCTCGTATGCACACATAAACCTTCTGCTCCCCCCTTTTTTTTTTTTTCTTTTTTCCTTTTTTTTTTATTACTAGCTCAGGGTTTTTTGTAGACTTCTTAAATATCTGTTGCACTGATGACACCCCAAGTAGCGACACAGTAAGACAAAAAAAAGTTCTGTGAGGGGAAAGAGGCAAAATATTGATTCAATCAGGATTTTTTAGTTGAGGTGTCATTGTGTTGAGAAGAACAGCAGCTGAAAAGCTGTTTTGCCTTTCAGATGATTTTGTTTGTGTGGCGACGTCATAAATTACTCGGTAGACGGGACAAGACTACGCACATTGCAGCGCCCAAATCAAATGAATTAGTCAGTCCACTGAAAACAACCATGATGAAGGCTTTGTCACTGATACTGCAGAACTATCCTCTTCAGTGTACACTGTAATTACATCTTACAGCAGTCTATCTACATGTAAATGGGCTCTCAGCGGTGATGCAGTGTTGCTTCTTTCAGTGCTCAACCTTAGAAGAGAATGGAGGTTTAGTCAAGACCCTGTGGTCATCTGAGGTCACACTGAATAACCCTGAGGCAGCAAGTGTCTGTAATCAAATAGACTCATTTAGTTTTTCATCACATAAAATGTACAGACCGAATATAAATTGGCCAAATGACCAGAGATTTATTTTTCATTTTGTTACAGTTATGATTCAAGTGCAGCAGGGGACGTTCTCACGAGACGTAATGTTATAATCCTTAGAATTTCATAAGCTGAAACACAATTTTTGATACTATTTATGGTTGCCATTTGTCCTGCAGTAGCCATTCACTGTAATTACATTCAGTGGTGAATCTGTCTATATATTGGTTTGTATTGTTGGTGGCAGGATCTGCCACTAAAATCAGATTTCCTCTTTACACCATGTCAGAGCTGCATCAAACGACTGCTGATGAGAATGGAGCGTCCTACAGCTGTTGCTTCACATTAAAGGCGCTCATTAAGTGAAGCATGGAAATGCAAATGTCACCATGACTCATCAGGATATTGTTCATCAACATCTTTATTTTATAAAAAGTGAGTTTGCTTAAATGCACTTAGTGTTACCATGGTAACCACAGGTGTCATCAAATAAATTAGGACTAAAATCTTAAGGATTAAGAATTTAAAATTTTTGATATCACGTTATCACTTCACCCTTAAGTCAGGGGATAACAAAGGAGCCGTCTCCGTAGCAACTGACAAAACCCCGTCTGCTGATGAAGACCACAGGATGATTCTGAAAGCTCTAGAAAATTTGCAGTAAGAGGACTTGGTGATGAAAACTTGCTTTTGTTTAGCAGCTTGAGAGTGTTAGCTGTTGAGGTTCTTTGTCTATTGTTTTGTTTTTCTCCTACAAAAAAATCTGCCACACAACAGACTTACAGGATTAAGCTGGTGATATTTTATATTTTTACTCTTTGCCAACAAACCCCATAAAAAGAGCAAAACCAACAAAGCATTAGTCTGTCTCTCAATATTTTCTGACTTCCCCACCCTGTCTGCCCCAAGCCTGTTAGGTCTTAGTGGTGTAAATCTCTTAAAACAGATCACAGGCTGTATCAGCCTTCAGCCAAACAGACAATACTTGTTAGTGGCTTGTTTCCATCTGTACAGAACTGGGATCAGCAGGGCTCACTGAAAGTGAGTATTGAGTATGAAGCCACAAGTGAAAATGCTTTTTTGTAAGACATTAGTTTTGATATTTATTTTTTTTAAAGCCAAATTAGCACTAATGTGGAGAAATAGCAAATAGCCAGTACAGAAAACAGTACAGTTCATTGACAAGCATCCGTTTACTGATAATGTCATTACTTTATTAGAGGAAATTCAGCATTAATCAAGCAAATGACAGACACACACTAAACACAATGATCTTGATTCATATAGGATTTTTACAAAGTTGAATAAAGATGCATACAGTTCTAAATAAGACAGGAGAACAGACAGTGCTTTGTAAATTTGACCAAAGCTTGAAATTTACTCTTCAGGAGATGGACGTCATATCATCATGTTGATCTACTATAAGAAGGAAAAATTGAAAGTGCTAATGATTCCTGACTGCGTCGGACTGCTTTCTCTGTCCTCATCTCAGCTGAGCTCTGTGGCGGCGGCTGCAGCACACACACATAAAAGACACGAAAACAAAAACAAGAGAGAGACAGACTGATTGTGCTCTCACAATCAACAGCACATCCACAAAACAATGAAGGAACAACAACAGAGAAAGTAAGATGCGTAACCTCAAAAGGGCCTTAGCAAGAGGACGCCCACCTGGAGCCAGAGAATGCGGAGAGCAATTTTCACTTATTCTCAAAGGGTTCATTTCTCTTCCCCAAGCTGCACTCGGATGACTCGATGGAGGAGAGGAGGGACACCTGGAGCAGCAGGCAGCCCGATCGATACCCACAAGGTTTTGGCAAAACAAGGGGTCAGCATGTTGAGCGGTTGATTGGTGGAGGGCCCAAAATAACTTGCAGCTTGTCACAGCATCTGTGACCCCCATCATTGACACAGCACTTGGCTAGATTGGAGCAACATCAACACATACAGACACCAGAATGGAGCTATATTGGATTTTCAGCTTCTCAGTCTTTTGAGTTTTATCCATTTTACTTTCTGATTTCAAGTTGACGTGCTCTCCTCAGGTTGGTATATTGTGTTTGTTTAAATTGCTGTGAAATTGTTATCTGTTTGTGTGTGTCCTGCAGAGAGGAAAATACATAGCTCTATTACAGCCCTTTGTAAACCTGCAGTGATATACAGTACATCATAAAAGTTGATGCAGTTCTCTGGATGGAAAGATCCTTATATGAACTTGTAATATGAAAAAAGTATGTTTCTGACTTTGCACTGGTGGGAGGCAGGCATTTGCTTTTTCTGTATTCAGCCTTCAATGACAATACATACATACATATTTTTTCACCATTATTGAAGGAACAAGAAATCCAAGCAGGCAGAGAGAAAACTAGAATAGAGGGAGAAAAGATTTTCACCAATGATGGCATTTTTCTCTGGCATCAAATGATGATATAGAATTAAACGGATCATTATTTAAACACAGTATTTAAAGCTGCTCTAATCATTATTTTCAATCGATTAAATTACAATGTGCAATGTGAAACATGCTGCTGGTAGTGACAAACTCACAGAGAATCATCACCTCACTGCAGTTCCCCTCAGCTTTATTGAGCTCTTTAGCTTCTCCCAGCCCAGGTTTTACAGATGACTGCATTACTGTTTATTTTAACTCTCAGAGCTTTCATCAACCTTATTTTACATCAGCAAGCAGCAGCAAAATAGGTCTCAACCCACTGATCATTTCCTGTCCAGCACCAAACAGCTGGTGACGATACATGGGATAAGAGCCAGACATTTCCCGCAGGAGTTGGTGGAGACCCAATCAGAGCAAAAGGAAGAGTAATTAACATTTGACCAGGAATACAACTAGCTAAAAACTATCCTGTATTTAACAATAAAAAAAGAAACTCACAACCTCTTATATTTCATTATGGGGGACGAGACCCCAGGTTGGGAGCCACTGGCTCCTGTACATTTAAGTCATTCCTACAGATAATTGATTAAATGTAGAAAACAACAAAATAATTCCCAATTCCTCTTGTTAAACTTAACTGATAGAATAATGACAAACAAAAGGATAAAAATGAACAATAGACTTAAGTTGATCTAAAGCATCATCAGAGATTTCCCTCCATGTTAAGTCTTCATTCAACACCATCATTCAGTAAATGAGTGAATGGTGAGATGCAGCTGTCCCATGCCTGACCGGTGGTTTTTACCCTGAGCCAGTGAGACATTAAATTGCTGAATAGCCTTTTCACAACAAGGACATTCCACCTGGCTGTTTATGAACCGGTCATGAGACAGCAATCCTTAACAATCACACACCCTCCATCCATCCTACCTACCTTTACACCTTAAATAAATCCCCTGTCTATCTCTGATGACAAGATAAATACCATCTACTTCTCACCTGACAGAGAAACCTGTCCACCCTGGGGGAGAATGCATTCACTTCCCTAAAGGGGTGATAAGGATAAGTGATGGTTTGTGAACCCACATCAGCTCTCAAAGATGGAGTAAGCTTTTGAGAAATAAGCTTTGGACTTCATAAGGGAATTTTCATCCACAGATGAGGGGCAGTTATCATTACAAGAGTTTATGATAGCTGCTGATAAATCTCTGTTTAGCTGACTTTGCTGGGGGATTATTACAAACATAGCCTCCCTCTGCTGGTATTGGGCCAAAGCAGAAGAGGATTAAAAAAAAAATCTACTTTAAAACAAGTAAAAAAATCACTGACAGTTGCATCTCGGTGGTGCATTTTATTTTTATACCCCGCCAAACAGAGATGTTGTGATTTCAAATACTTCCAGCAAAACTGTAATGGAGTTTGATAGCAGATAAAACGTTCAGTTGTCTTAGATAGCAGTTAAATTTTCTCCACCACAGTATCCCAGAATGCAATGCTGCCGCAGGCATGCAAGAAATCACTAATTCAAGTAGAAGTAGATACTAATCACAAAACTACTTTAGTGGTAGATCGTTGCAAATTGATGATTTATTACAGCACGAGAGTATATAAGGGTGGTTTTATACTTCAGCCCAGTGCTGTGCTGAGAACAACAGGGAAAACTTACAAGGACATTGATCATTTCTTGTTCTGTCTCCCTGCAGTCTTTTTTTTTCCCTCAAACTCAAGTCCTAAGCTTGTTTTAAAAACCTATTTCCCTTCACACCCCTACCTCTAAAATGGAAACATAAATGTATTTTCTCAAGGATCAGTCTTTGTGCTTTTGCCAAAAGAATGGATGCAGGATGTGCCTTCTCTCCAAGACACCAGGTAGTCATTTGAGCCCGCAGGGAGATCAATATTGCTCCTTTTTATGAATACGAAGCTTTTTACTGGGCAGTTAAAAATCCAACTGATACCCCTTGCTGAGAGAAAAGTGTCATTTTCACCCGGGTTTGGATAGCTGCACAACACCTGTTCAAAATCTCCCTGAACTGTAATGAAGTGCAATTAAGTGTGCCAAATATGGGAAATGAGTAGCACAACACACTAACAGCAGATGTGGAAAGGATGTTAGGATGACTCTTGTGGGGATGCTCTGTGTTAGCGTTGCAGAAGATTGGGTGAAGGACTGGTCAGCTGTAAACGCTTCATGGTCGTGGCGTGGTTTTCATTAGCTACTAAAGCAGATGTGACGGTCACCAAGCAGCGGTCATCGCAGAAGATGAAAGGCACAGGGTTGAGGGAAGATTTGTAATTGGATGTGAAGCCATTGTGACGGGGATGCATGTTCCCCGTGCACAAACATGGGCTCATTAGTTATGTTGGAGAATTAGCTCAATAAATGAGGACACACATGGATTCACATTCATCTTTTGGTCTGTTCAACCAAATTACAATTACAACATATTAGTGGTTTCTGGGCTTGCATGTCGATTTCTTCTCTGCAGGTATACACACCACCTGCAAGCTGCAAAAGAGCTAATGCACGTAGCCACCGAATCTCAGCAACACATACAAACCTCAACTAGTCTAGCAAGCTGATTGGCTGATCTGACTCCTGTCTGTCGGCAGGTTCAAAATGTGGGAATAAAAAATGTTAGTGTCACAAATCAAAAAATGTTCTAATATAAAAGAAACAGCCAGTGTGTACAGGGAGAATGTTTTATTAAAAGACACATTAATGTTGCATTTTTTTTTAATATGTATTTTTACGCTACAGTTGAAATCCAATTCACTTTCATTGTATTGGGATGGGATCTAAGAGATGTATATTTAAAGACTGGCTAGAGGCCAGTACTGGTTTGTAATATGACAGAAAAAAAAAACACAATTACCTTGAGCTCTGTTTTGCAATTTGTGTAAAACAACCCTTTAAATCTCTGGGTTTATATAAATGTTTTCTACAGCTAAACACAAAGGAGAACTCAATTCATACATGAACAACACAACAAAGACACACAATTTGGAGATATATGGTGTTTTGTTTTGTTTGTGACATTGTGTCAACTTCATGCAGTGGAAATGACGAGTAATAAACCACACATATCAACATATGGAGGCAGTATTTAATGTATGCAGACAGTATATTAATTCAGTTAATGAAAGACTTGCTGCTTCTGCGCCTCACAGTTTCATACCATTGTCAGCTGAATGTATTTGGATTTTTGACTGCAGTTTGAATGGGAAATTGTTATGAGCACTTGTTAATATTCTCTGTCATTTTAGACGCTAAATGATTTAGCTACTCTTTAAGATTCATCGCAGCAGTTTCAGCTTTTCAGTATTTGCACTTGGAGAAGATTTCTGTGTCTGTGAGGGTTCAACCTGACCTTGGTGTGGGGGCACGTTGGAGCAGCCCTTCCGCTTAGGCAGCATGAAGTTGGCCACAGAGGAAGCAGTCTGGTGGGCAGGTGTAGGCCGGGCGCCAGGACAGAGCTTCTTTGATATTCACAGCTCATGAGGGAGAGGCTGATGTGGAGAGGACTGATGGGGGAGCGGGGAAGAAATAGGAAGAGAAATGAGAAAGAAAGTGAGGAGGAAGATGGGAAAGGAAATGAAGACAGGGAGGGCAGACAGAGAGGAGGAAGGGGAAGACGGAGATCTGCTGTAGTTTGGTTTGACAGCATCACTGCCTGTGGTGGACGGGGCGTGGGGGGGGGGTGTGGAGGAAGAGGAATGGTGTTCACTGACCTGTTTCTAATATTAACTCTGCCTTCCCTCTTCTTCCTACAACCTTTCCCCTGCTTTGTCTCTTGTTTTTCTCCTATGTCTTTTGTTTAATTTCCCCTCCTGCATCACCTATTTGCTCCTCTTTGCCATCTTTAATTTCCCTCCTTTTTTATTTGTGCACCATTTCCAGATTTGTTGTGTTGTCAACCTTCCAATACTAGCTAATTCACCTTTTACTAGCCCTCTCTTTCTCTCTCCATACTGTCATTTTCTCCATCTCCTGCTCCAGCCCTACTTTATTACTGCAGAACACCTTCCGCACTCCAGGGGCGAGTTATCCTTTACATGCACATGGGCTATGGAGGTACATCACTCCCAGCCTCCTTTAACCTTCAAATATCTGTTAGCATTGCAAAGTTATCACTTCATCCCACTGTAACATTAAACATAAAAGATAAATCCATATTAAACCATTACAAATCCACATTTACCCAATGAAAGTGGCTTGGATAAAAGCTAGGAGTGGATTCAGCCTCTGTCCCTCCGTATTGCATCCCCTCCCGTGTGTCCTGCCATACTCCACATTCACAGGTCTGATATAAATTTTTGTGTAAACATTGCAGAGATAACAGACCGGGAGTGGGCTGTTTTAGATTCTGGAGGATGAGAGGTGCAAGAGGGCTCATTAGCCATGTTTCTGTGGCATCTCTGACATTTTGAAAATGTATTTTTCCCTCACTTGGCTCTTGTCATGATGTCGGGATAAAAGTGCGTATTTGATGTCAAATGGAAAATGGCATGTTAGTGTTTTCCATTTTTATCTAGTGAGTGCTACTGGATCCCTGCAAAGCAAAGGGTAGCTTTTGTTTTTTTTTTTTTTTTGTCAGGAACACTGTGAGCCAGCAGTTGTTTTTTTTAGAGTCACCAAAGGTCCAATGCAGAAACTTCCACCCCCATATCTTGGCAGCGACCTGATGGAAGAAATACAACATAGTAAAATATAGTAGTAAATGCTGTAAAACGTCCAGGTGTTGCTTTAATTTCGCCCAGGAAGCTGGAAGTGAAAGCAGCAGCAGTGTGTGATGGGAAGTTTTACACAGGGACTGATTCAAGGGGCTGGTGCCAAATAAACAGAGACAGGAACAAAATGAGGTGAGACAGCAGCACTGATAGAGGATGTTTTGCTTGTGTGTGTGTGTGTCTTTGCCGGCAGCCCTCTCATTAAGGACAGCTCTCTTTCCAAACCTTGCCCCTACTGTGGTTGGATTACACACACACACACACACACACATATGCACGGACACACTACACAAACCTGACAGGTACTGGTTGGCTAATTCTGCCACATGAGCTATCAATGCCTCAGATCTCCCCCTCACGTCTCTTTATTTCAAGTTACAGAGCGAGGAAACTAATTAATGGACTCTATGTCTCCTTTTCAGAGGCCATTACATTCATAGCTTATTACTATTCAAGCTGGCTCGTTCTCTTTATGCTTTCACTATAATCAAAATATGCTGCAATTACGAGTCTATGGTTTTGACATATCTATAAGCTACACAGCAGCAGCAGCAGCATTGTCTGGGTATGCATGCAGTGGCACAAGTGAAGTCTTCTCTGAATGCTGGTTCACGTGCACACAAAACCAAACTGAGGGGATGTGAGGTATGTTGCAGTGGAGGATTCAAAACGGGGTGAGAACTGGGGACGGGTTCTTAAAGAGCCGCAGCAAGCTGGTAGAATAAAAATAAATAAAATGGCAAATGCCAATAAATCCATCAAACTAAATGCCAGGCCTATGCTAAGGAAATGTCATTGGCTATTTATAACAGTGCCGATTGAAGCTGTAGCATGTGCCACCTGCTTGGGAAGGCGCTGTTCACGCAGGAGGAGGACACAGTTCAGGAGAGGCCAGCAGCTGGAGGCGACAAATCAAAGAAAAAACCTGAATAAAAACACTGAACACATGCAAATGCTGTCATAAGGGTGTCCTGAACGATACAATGAAGCTTTTAACATCCTGTCATGCAAGGTGACATGTATAAAAATACTGAGCTCCACCCACCTGAGTTGCAGTGGCATTCGTCACCCAGGTGCAGCACTGTGGGCTGCACATCCACTGCATCCTTATTGGCCAGAACACACCTTTGGATGTGGTTCATGTATCGAGTTGTCGGTTTTACACTTCACACCCTTTGTTTGCATCTAACACCTTCCTGTCCTCTGCAATTTTATCGGCTGTCACACCACCCAAGTCCCTGAGCAACACAACAGTTACCTTCTATCTCATTAGCGGCTATTAGCTAACCTGTCTATAAACAAAAATGGATAACAACACCACCCACTCACACACTGTTTTTGTCTCCCTTTAGTCTGTAGTGAAGAATTTGACTCAGCATCTCCTGGACTTCTTAAACAGTGACGGAGAGGCTAGAGGGAGAGAAATGTGTACGTGTGTGTGCAACCTTTAGTGCATGTCGGTGCACTAAGTAGGTGTGTGCACCTCCCTCCTCCTGCATCAGCAGCCTTTTCCATATGATGCAAACTGACATCCAGCAGGTAGCAACATTAATATTCAAGGTGTGGGAGTGTGTGTAGGCGTGTGCACTTGTGGCTTCTTAGTGTGTGTGTGTGTGTGTGTGTGTGTGTGTGTGTGTGTGGCTATTACCAGGAATGAATTCTCCGCCAAGACGCTCAAGCCGTGCTCCGTCTCTGTGTTTGCTGTCTATGTAGGTTGTCACAGCAGCCACAACTATGAATGTGGATAAATGTTTACAGCTAATGCCAGGCCACATTAGCACTGTGTGTGTGTGTGTCTGTGTCTGTGTCTGTGTCTGTGTGTGAGGGAGATAGGGGGATCATAAATACCACGACTGTCAGCATGTACAGTACATTAAAAAGACCCAAAAGCTTCTGGAATTGAGGTCATTTAGTGCTGAAAATGATAGTGTGGGGTATCAGGTCTTAAAGCTGCTGTGAAATTATAAAACATTCATGTTGAAGCATTGAGCCAACAGCAACACAAGCGAGCTGGTGAGCAGAGCTTACATGTATCATCTGTGACACTTCAGGGATTACGCACAAACAGACTGTTGAAGCATGTCAGCATCACCGCGTGGACTTCTTCATGTATGTCAGTGGGCTAGCTGGTTTGTAATTTGGATAAACGCTGCTGTGAAAGAGCCTGCTTTCCAGTTATTTTAAGAAGTAATCAAATCTGACACATTCGCACTAACCAACATGAATATCAAGAGACAGTTTTTTTTTGCCTCAAAGGAACAGTTTGTCAACTGTGTGAAGCTTTAGAAGGGCTGGCAGGTAGATTTTGCTAGCCAGGCCAGCTGTTTCCCTATGTTTTCTGTCTTTATGCTAAGCTAAGCTACCAATCTCTTAGCAAATAGCATCATACTCATCTGACAGACATGAGAGTGGTTTCAATCTTCTTTTCAAACTATCAATAAGAAAGCAGGTAAGTGCATTTCCTACAATGTTGAACTCCTGTTTCAAAATCTGGCATTGTGGATCATGTGTTTTGCTACAGCCTCTGACCACAGTGACTTTTCTGCTGCTTGGGGAAGCCAACAAAGAAAGCAGACGAGAGGGCACAGTCCATTAGAAATCAATTCTTGATGTGAAGAGGTGGAGGCTGATGAGGTCAGCCCAGCCAGACGTTCTCCATCTGGCTTTCCCGGGCTGCTTTCTAACACTCAACGATTAGCAGAAAGCGTCAGAGTGACTGTTGTGACAGAGTGCAGGCAGCTGACACCCCGCCGTGCATGTGGAGTGCCTGTGGTTCTTCCTAAATCTACACATCTCCAGGGCAATCGAGCTTTGAAAATAAAAGCTCTGTGGTGAATTCTTACCCTGATTACATCTTGAAGAGACAAGCGAGCGCTGTGTTTGACATTGTTTTGAAACAACAAAAAGCCGACTTAAAATGTCTCAGGGGTTCGGCTTCCCTTTTGACACCAGGATCTGTGGACTGTGTAGTGCAGAGCGGGGGCTGGATAGAAGAGCACCACAGTCAAAGGATTAACATTAGAGCTAGTGGCTAAAGCGTTGCCCACAGGTCAGATTAACAGAATGTAAAGCTTGCACCCCTTACACCACACTTTGAAGTGGGGCTTACATCCTTGGCTTTATCCTGTCAGGAAGTGGAGTCAATGGTGAAAGGAAGCTTTTTTTATTTTTATTTTTATATTTGACATGTGGGTTTGCTCGGGGTGACGAGCCATGAAGGATGCCAGCAGTAAGTATGAGCCGGTGTTGTCTCAGTCAGGACTCCAGTTGGCGCTGAGAGCAGCTGAGGGTAGGAAAGTTATCCCTGTGTTAAATATTATCTAGTGTGCAAGTCATGATTCATTGCAGTGCTCTTTTTAAATTCAATATCTCACTGTACCTGTATGTCCTCCTGAACCTTTAGCCCCTGACAGTATATTTATTGTAATTGCAAGATGAATACATGCACATTTATTCATTTCTTTGAGGCTCTGAATTTTAGAGTTCCTTCTTTAAACTGGATTATTGAGGCACTTTCCTGATCTTTTGATTGTGTCTTCCTCAGCAGGAATCCTGGAAATGTTAACGTTCAATATTATGGACATGAAATCACTTAAGTGCACGAAAGGTGGTAATTTGAACATCATGCAACATGTTCAAAAGCTCCAGAATAAATACTTAATGGACCTTGCTGTTGTGTTTGTGACAGACTCAGTGAATAATTTAATTGCCAAGTACTGTAACAAACAAACAGGTGAACCATACACAGCTCTATCTGTGTTTGCTGTCAATCTCACCTGTTGCTCCTGCCCTCGCTGGCTCTCCCTCAGCAGCATGTTGACTGAGCCTCCTCTCTTCATTAGCTGCTACCTCTTCCTGACTGTCTCTTGCTGCTTCAGCTGCTACGGCAGCACCAGTTCTAGCCTGGAAATCGAGGAAACACATTAATTAGATCACTAATCACATGGGTCGGGTCGTTCAGCTTTCCCACGTGTGCTTCCTGAAGTTTCCAGATACGCCTCCTAAGGACGAGGAAATATTTCTCAATGTTCATCTGGATGGAGAGGGTCAAACATTCAGACTTAAAAAACAAAAATGAACATTATTCATCTGCACGAGCAGTTGATATTAACTAGCAACTATGCTAGCAGTCTTCCCCACGGGGAAGAGCCAACAACAATCCCTCCTCCCACACATGATCATGGTTTATGCAGAGTGTGCACGGAGAGGACAGGCTGTTGACAGACAGGTCTGTTGTCGATGTTTTTCAGATGGAAGGGGGGCATGAATCAATGTGCCTCACCCAGCTGTACAATGAAATAAGATTTTACCCATTTGAAATAGGAAAAGAAAAAAAATCAATATGTGGCAGTCAGTGCTGATATTGTGGCGTGCTGCCATATCAATTTCTTCTCAATTGTGAGGCTTTTGCTGTTTTCCTTTGCCTTTTGTGGCAGTAAATAGAATATTTTTTTGGCTTTACACTGTTTGTTTAACAAAAAAAACTAAACAATTTGAAAACATCACCTCGAACTGTGATGAGCATTTTTCACTAATTTCAGGGCATTTCATTGACCATATGTCACAGTGGGTGATAGCAGCAGAGGCAGGGAGGACACACACACACACACACACACACAAACACACACACACAGGCAGGTTCAGTGAAGGAACTTTAATTGATAAACTGAAGAAAACCAGGCTCTGAGACAGATGGATGCACTAGCAGGCAGGCAGCTACAGAAAACAGGAGACTACACACAGGTAGCAGGCGAATGGGAGAAACACACAGGAACATAAGCAGATGATCCTGGGAATAGGTGTGTGAGTGGGCAGGGGGGAGCTCAGTTGGGGGAGG
The DNA here is from genome assembly GCF_046630095.1 of Trachinotus anak. Taxonomy (NCBI): domain Eukaryota; kingdom Metazoa; phylum Chordata; class Actinopteri; order Carangiformes; family Carangidae; genus Trachinotus; species Trachinotus anak. Next base: position 3,867,275 of record NW_027273877.1, read on the forward strand.
AGACAGGTGAGCGGGTGACTGGGATAGAGAGTAAAGTCTGAGGACATCTGGTGGGTGGACGGAGAGTGGCAAAGTAAACAGGAGGGAAACCGGAATGGAGGGAACAAAAGAGCAGAAGACGAAAGACAAAACGATTAATCAAGAGAACAATCGGTGGATTAATCAACTGATTGGGTTATTCTACAGTTGAGGTTTTCCCCTGGTTTCCAAATTCCACATTTGGACCTTTAAGAAATCACAATTTGAATCATGTAGACACAATGCAGGGATTCGGACCGAGACGTCGAGGGGATGCACAGCATTGACAGAGTGAAGCTAAGTGTGACGAGAAGAGCAGGAGGATCTGCTCTTAATTAGGCTGACTCATTATGTGCAGAATTTTAAACCACACTGAGCTCGAGCGCACACAGCTGTATAGCACTGAATATATATGTGGAGGGATGTGTGTGGTCCACACTCCATTATATATGTCTTGCATTTCTAATGTGGAGCTCAGTTTACTGTAGCCCTGCTCCATCAGTTTCCCCAAAATATCTAGTTTTCACACTTGGAAATGTGTGTCATTTAAACTCTCTTCTTCCTGTTTTGCATGATAATTGATCCCCTGCTAATATATCTGTTCTTGCTTCCAATCCTGTCTTGATCCTGTGTGATTTCCATGTTGACAGTGACGCAGCCGACACATTTGCTAACTTAAATATAGCAGCGGGCCTGCATTAAACTGATGACCTGGTTTTACTGTATGTTGAGGTGATAATCAGACATCATCACCCTGCACCGAGACAGCTGTGGCATATAAAACAACTGTGATGGAGCAGATATAAATTCCTCCTGACTCTCGTACGACCCCAAGGCTTGATTTTTTCCCATTCTAATCCCGATCCAGATGACACAGTGTAATAACATCCGTCCCTCAAGAATCCATGTTCGATGTCAGCCTCTACTTGGAGGTTATTGGAAAGTAATGTGTGTTGAATTTGACTCATGATTCATGTCAGTTTGAGATTGCTTAAGTACAGCTGGGTGAAATAATGGCGATGAGAATGAAAAAGAGCCGTGACACGAGGCCTCAGCGGGATAATTCAGAGGAAATGTTATTTTGAAAATGGGAAATTCTTTTTGAATAGTTTCAACAGTGAACATTTTGGGGAATTCACATCAAATCAGAAGACTTATGAGCAAATACACTATGGGAATATTACAATAGCGAAGGACAAAATGCGTGTGTGATTTTTTTCGTGATGTTACGGATGTTTTTAGGTCCTTTGAGTGAATGTGCGGTTAAACAGAGTCACATGAAAAAGGAAAAAGGCAACAAAAGAGAGAAGGATACAGGAGAAGTGAGGCTTTAATTTGTAAGAGGAGACAAAAGCTGGACTCGCTCCAGTGAGAGTGAATTTGGAATTTGACTCTTTCCCACTTAATGTAATGTTTGTCTGAACTGTCTGAAGAGTCAAGTGAACTTTGTTTTACTGTAGAGCAGTGACGCCAGAAAGTGAAGCCAGATCTTTATGAGATTGCCTGGTTTACTGTTTCCATTCAATGATATTTAAGCAGCATTAATGGTGCGTTTACAGTACATCATTATATCAGTAAATGGCAAACTGGAAATCACACAGTTCCTTTATTATAGGGGGCATCTTGGTGGTGATGATCTCAACTACCCTGCTTCAAGTCTGTCCCTTCATTCCCTGCCACCATTACTGACTTCAATTACAAAATAAAGCCAAACACGCACACACACACACACACACACACACACACACACAAACAAAAAACCACTATAAAGACTGAAGTTACCCGATAGCAAGATACATCTGGCCTATTCTTGGGCCACATGCTTGTGTTTCTTCTGGCCCTGTATACACCCCAGTTTCATGGCCCAAGTCTGGCCCATATACACCATGATTTCCAGATGCTGCTTCCACCTCTGGACCAATTCTGGCACACACAGAAAATCTTCCAGCTGTCAGTCGACACCGGAGGGTAACAGCCGCAATCTACCCAGATGTAGAAGTATATGGGCCAGACTTGGGCTGAGGAACCAGGGTGTACACTGGGCCAGAAGTTTTGTTTTGCTATCTGGGTACTGGATTTGGAAAAATGCTCCCCGACTCCATAAAAGATTGTTTGATTGGAAAACCGTTCAAACAAAATCAAACCAGATTCATCTCCCTTTCTTTACTGTCTATACAGTATCCAGTGTATTCCATAGTTTCCAGATGTCTTTACCTCTTTGTAGTAGAATATGTCTAGATAGTAAAAGGGTTTACAGTTTGATTCAGTCGGAGCAGAATCTATTTGAAAGTCAGAAAATGCTGCGTCATCTCATTTGTAAAAGAAGAATTCATGAAATTCATTTTCATTCATTTCATGAAACCCAGGATGCAGTTTTTCTTTATTAATGAGCCTTTGTTTTTCTCTTCTTGTCTTCCATGTTCTCTGCGTGCCCAATGGGATCTCGATGCATCTTCTAATTTTTTTCTTGATGGCCAATGGTGATGCTCGGTTCCTGCTGACGTCATTAGGTAAGAACACACCTGACAAAACCTTGCTTAACTGTGCTGCTGCTGTTGGTTGGATCATTTCATACATTTATCTCCTGTTTTTTCTTTTATTTGAATACTTGTCCGCCTTTCCAACATATGGGGATGCAGCTTATTGCTGGAGCTTCTCTGCAACTTTATGTCTGATTCATTTTTCAGCAGAGGAATACTTGATAATTTTGGGTATTTTAGTCAAACATGTTGTGGTGTCATTTCTTGTCAGGGTCTTGAGGGTTTTTACATATAAGAAACATAAAAAGAAAGAAAAAAAACAACAGATGACTCTGCAGAGATGAGATAGATTTAAAAGATATCAAAAGAAATCACAATGACAAGCCAAAAACTGAGGATGGCTGCACTGACCTGAATTCTAGTCGATTCCTCAGTGCAATAACTAGCATAGCAAAATTAGGGCTACATGCAGGCTAAATAGCCTTTTAATAATTTATAGCTTATTCTGCTCTTGGCTGCATTGATAAGCTGCCTGCTTAACACATTGAGATCATGAATAAGTGAAAATCTGATTCACACTAGCACCATCATTCTGCATTTACAAGCTGCAAACCCAACAAAGAGTTGCAGCGCATGGCTCGGAGGTAAAACACGAGCAGGCGTCGTCTGACCGCCTTTACAAAGTGGGAAACCTTTGGAGGAGCTAAACTCGATCCAAGATGGCTGGGCGTGGGCACTGATGGGAGCCGTAGTTCAAGAGGAAGTTCCAGAAGCACTGCCCCTGGCAATGTCACAAGCCACATAGCGATCCACTCCTTTTATCAGAAAAGCACTGCAGCCCTTCAAAAGGTTCATTTTTGTTTTTGCCTCAGGCATCAGGAGCTCCGTACTGCACTGTTATTTGCTTCGAGTCTGATCATTAGCACCACCGGAGCACAGCATCAGGATTAAGGAATTGATCCCACTTTGTTTTCATTCATGGCATCCGAGTCAACATTACAATCTGACCACATCGAACGAGGGGCAGGAAGTAGTCTTTTATTTGTGTGTTTGTTTTTTGGGGGAGTAAAGACTTGAAAGCCTTCTGTTATTTTTCATCCTGTTTGCTTTGGTGCAGTATCCTGCCACAAATTTGATTAAAGAATCTCTGAGATCATCCACAAGTCAAGTGCATAGCCCGAAGGCTCGAGCTGTGTATGAATCACTGCATTTGTGCTGTCGTCGTGTTTTTGAGAGAAAGTTAAAGTTTTTTGTAGTTGTATCCCTCCACAGAGGAGTCACGTCTTGGTCAACGCTTTGAAATCAGCTGCTTCGTGCTCAGGTTGAGAATTAAGGTCGATTTAAGGTTCTGGGAGTTTAGGGTTGTTGTGTAATAGTATTAAGCCTGAGTGTAGGGGTTAATGAACAAGTGTAAGTCAGAGGGATACTCCCAAACAAAATGTGTATGTCTTTTGTGTGTGCAGGCGCACGTGTGTGTGTGTGTGTGTGTGTGTGTGTGTGTGTGTGTGTGCTCGAGCCCTTAATCCTTTAACGGGATTACAAGATGCATTGTCCTTTGTTCACTTGTTCCTTTCCACCCACGTATGCTGGTAGCGGAGATGTCAGAGCCCACATCCAGGATTATAATGTAATGGGCTCTCAATAGGGTGGGTGAGAGGGTATATTTTCATTCTACCATCTTCCCTTAAACCATGATCATTTTTTAATGCAACCAGAGATGAGACATATTGTTGTTGCTTGTTTTACACAGGAAATGTGTTTTAAATTTTTATGCATTTAACATTTTAATGAAATGTAGATCTTTTGACTTCTGAGCAGGCCTCTACAGAGACAAAAATGCATGTTCCCCAAAGATTAATGTAAATTACTTAAATTGAGGCACAGTGGTGAGAGTGTGGATGAATTACTGAATGGGCCATAAAGCCAGGAGCTCATGGGGGTCAGGTAGCCCCTGGGCTAGAGCCCTTGGGACCCCCTGAGATGACTACAAAGTGATAGAAAATGAGCACAAAGTGATGCAAAGCAGCAGCAAAGCGATATAAAACAACTGGAAAGAGACACGAAACAACTCCAAGAGAAACCAAACAACCATGAAAAGACACAAAACGACCACAAACTGTTAACCAAGGTACACAAAACTAGAAAGAGACATAAAGCAAGTACAGAGAAGAGTGGTGGGGCCCTTTTACATGTCTGTGTCCAGGGGCCCATTGTTTAATAATCCAGCTGTGGGTGAGAGTCAAAGGTGTCAGCTTTGCCCTCGTGTGTTTAGCAGCTGCTGTATTTAGCTTTAAGGATCAACGAGCTGCTGTGCACTCTACAGAAGAAGAAACACACACTGTTGTTTCCCAGCAGAAACTCCAGTAAAGCCTTCTGAGCTTCTTCGCTGGCCTTCGCCAACCCACCGCTCCACTGGCCTCGCTGCTGATATTTACAGTTACAGGATTGCAGTGCATGGTGCTTGCTTTACCATGCCACTGATAATACAGTGAGTTATTTTATGAGATAAGCAAAAGACATTGTGCGAGCTCACCTGTCCATGCTCATCCTCGCTGCATCATGTCTGCAGCTGTTTTCTCACAGCGAAATGAACCAGAGACACTTGCAGCACACACATGCATCATGCACACTCTTCAGTCTGTGTGTGTGCTCATGTTATTTAAAAGAACATGCCAGTGGTTTTACATTTTTTAGGCCATTAACTACAAATTGCATAGGGCTTGCTTTACAGTTTCCCATTCCCCAAAGCATAGAATAAGCAAGTTTTTAGATGGATTTTCAACTTTCCATTTTTTAATACTTTCATTTCAGTGCTTGAAGAAAATCAACTTGCAGACCTCAGACGTGCACTTTGCCTCCTTTTCGTTAAACCTTTATCAGTGTCAGGTAATTCAGTAGTGGCTGTTGCTGCACTCAAAGGTGCTTCGATATTTCATTTGGCTGCTTAACCACAATCACACAATTGGTCCATGGTGTGGTCGGTCCACACAGAGCTTTTTCTACAGATGACCGTATTGTGAATGTCAGAACATCCTTTGTGCCACCAAGGGAAGCTTGGTGAGTGGTCCCTGTTTGCAACTGCACTACATGCAAAACTGACACTGACATAAAAGTGAAGATTAGAAACCTCTTTACTTTGGCAAAACAGGAGCTCAAAGCATTTTCAAGTCTCTAAGAGTTTGATTTCACTGCATACTGAGAATAATAAATAAAAAAAACTCTCAAAAACATATGGTATGCTTTAAACACAGGTCAGTATTCATGTAATGCACTTTGGGTTAATAAAAGGCTAAAGCATGTTAACCACTATCATTTTTCTTCAAGTAAATGCGTGGGTTTGAAAAATGCTAGGTATTTATAAATCTATTTTCCTGCATGTAAGTCATTTTAGTATATTGCCAGTAATGCATCCCTAGATCCACAGAGCAGATGGCTGTATTTCACCAGCACAGAAAATAGCGGATATGCCCATAAACACAACATTGTCAGAGGAATAAGTGTCAAGTGGCCACTTTGCTGGGCCCTAGATGCAGGTAGATGGAGGGAAAGAGGTGGCTAAGAGCTGCACTGGTGAGGTAATGACAACCTGGTTGTTGCATCCAAAGTCAACAACTGGAATATGGATGGAAGAGGCGGAATTATCCCCAGAGGAATGGCCACATGTGGATCCACCAGTGTGTGTGTGTGTGTGTGTGTGTGCATATGTGAGTGACACCTAAACTGGAGGGCTGTGTTTTTGTTGGCATATCGACTGAGTGGCTGAAAGTGGATGAAGGCAGTCTGAGCTCATCCAATAATTCACAGTGGCTTATGGGGACATAGATTTTTCAGTAGATCAAAAGATACACAGGACAAAGTCATTGCCATCATGGACACAATCGGGGATCCACGTCTAAATATTACACAACATGTTTGTTTATATCAGTAATGTTAAAAACTGGAGTAAACGTGCACAATGATAATTCTTTATGTGTCAAACTGGGAATGCTGATTGAAGCAAATTGCATTAGCAGTCTTACTCCTTCTCAGAGCTATAACCCTGAACACACAAACATGACACACACGGTTTTAGATTCAGCTTCACTTACACTTGTTGAGGCTACAAACATCTCATGCGTCCACTGTGGACAAATATCCATAAATCTGCTGAAAGTTTTCTTCAGTACCAAAGAAATCCAGCGATGTTTGTTTGCACATCCATGTGTAGAGTGCAAACAGGAACTCCTAATAAATAAATGGGCATATATTTTATGTAAAGGAGTCTAAAATTACTGACTGGACCATGAACTTTGAATTAAGCCCCATCATCCTGTTTTCCATCAAATGCACTGCAAAAATTAGGCCAAACAACAAATATGAAGGGTAGTAGATGGTACTTCTTACCTGCCTGTACAAGTGAATAGTGTAATTGGTTTGTTTGCCTATTTTCCCCTCCTCTGCTTATCATGCCTGCTGCGTCCTACTTTTAGCCTATTTCATACCGCAGTGAAAACAATCTCCTTGAAAATCTCTGCAGTGTCAGGGAAAAAAAAAAAAAAAGTTGCTGCATCTTCTGTCAATTAGTGTGTTTCCACCATATGTGGTGCTCAGTTATTCTGTTTGTGAGTTGCAGCATGGAAATGTCATATCCTGTCCCTGTGGTGGAGGCTCAGGCCTTTGTGAGCACCAATCAATAATGTATTACATTATAAAAACCCACATGCCCATTGTAAACACAACTTGAAAATGCTAATATAGATATATGTATATATATATATATATATATATATATATATATATATATATATATATATATATATATATATATATATATACTGAGGCATGTGTGCACTTGATCATAATCACTGCTGGGTTTTGTGGCTTTTTCATGCTCTCTTGTCAACTGTAATATCAATTCATTGTCAGTTTATTCATGCATTGATGGATAAACTGGGTGCATACAAACTCAATGAGGTAGCAGCGCTGTCTTGTTTCCAAATCCTGGCAACAGAAATACACTGAGTCAGAACAACATCCAAGAATCTGTCCATTTAAAGCAAATCAAGTCTAAAATAATGAATGCTAATCATTTGATACACAGGTTTAAGTTTAACTTAACAACAAGCTGAAAACTAATGTGCCTTTGGCCTGTTCTGCACAGCAACAGTGATGTCACAGAAAACACCCTGAATTGCATCATTGCAACAACTGAGCAAAACTAACATTTTCTTTTCAGTATTTTGATATTGTCCTCCTGTCCCAATACAGGACAGGATCGGCATTAGCATTAATTTGAGGTCAACTTCCCCTCTTATATAAGTTTGATTTGGCTCTTCTGCTGTTAAATGTTCCACTATGTTCACCAGCTTCTTGCTAACTTTGTCTGTCTGCTGTTTGAAGCCGGACAGGGAGCATATGGTGAGGTTTTCAGACTGTTGAACAGCTGCTGAGTTGATGAGAGCAGCGAGAGTGGACCTGATAGTAAATCTGCGCGGCTGCAAAAACCGAAACAATGAGCTAAAAGATGTGAAAATGCTCAGTAGAGCTGAGAGATGATAGTTCTCAGTGGATTTGCCACTTTCAGGTGACACTTCATGTTTTTCAGAGATAATCTTTTCTCCCCACATGCTTACAAACCTGCACATGGAGGTCAAAGGTCAGGGTCATTCAGAGAATAGAGTAAATTTCCCAGTGATTAAATGAAGACAGAAAAAACAAATATTGCAGCAATCAGCGACCCTGAGAGAAACCGAAGAAAGAGATTGAGGAGTTATTTGGTCAACACAGCGACTGGCAGAGAGGTGCAAAGTAAGAGGTGTGTGTATGTGAGCATGCAGTGGAAAAAGAGGTGTGGTGGGGGGGGGGCTGTTGTTCTTAACTGAGACAAACTGGAGCTATTAGACGGCCTATTGTTGCCCGGCTGGCCCCTGAAAGAACAGCTTGTCCCAGCACTTATTCAGTGAATAGATGTGGCCGGCAATCCCGCTATCTCGGCTGATCGCACAGATCAATCTGGCGAGGGGACCTGCAGCAGCTGTATAGGAAGGTGTGCGTGTGCTTTGTGTGGAAAGTGAGCACACATTGAATGAACATTTCTGTCTTCACCTTTGTATACAGACAGCTTTATAATTAAATTTATGTTAGGTAGATTTTTCTTACACAGAGACCTGTTAAGTTTTCAGATTGGCTGTATCATTTTGCATCTGTCTGTTTATTTTCTGGAGACAAGACACTGATTCAAGCCTGGAAAAAAATATTTTCTCAGTTTCTCAACAATGAAAAATGGGGAGATTTCTGTCTGTTTTATTTCCATTCGGAAAAAGATCTCGTCACATGGATCTACTTCACCAGTCAGAAAGTGGTGATGATTTGAATCAAAATTCACTGACATTTGTGGGGTTGTCTGATCGTGACATCAGGCTGCTGTCAATCAAAACTGATCAAACTACACCCACACAGTCCTGATCAAGCAGATTATCTGAGGTTTTGACTGTTTAACTAGAGGAAAGATACAAAAGAAGGATTTTCTAAACTTTAACTCTGATTTTTAGCTCATTTACTCATAATTATCAGTGTTATTGAGAACCAACTTTTCACAGGCTTTAAAGGATTATTCCAGTCTAACACAAATGGGATCTTATTTTTGTAGCTCATGGCCATCATTTCTATTACTTATGATAATGTTGCAGTTTCCAAGGTAATTGTGCTTATCTCTGAAACATTACTGAAAAGAAGTAACTGCAGGTCAGATAAGTTTTTTTGATTTCGACTTCCTGACAGTCTACATCCACTGACTCACTTATAAATTAGTATAACTGGCTTTTTTTTTTTTTTTTTGATACAGCAGTCTGTTATGGACCTTAAGTGGTAGCTCAGATGCTGCAGCTAAACAAAGCAGCAAGCTGAGTGTGAGCCTAATGTTTCACAGTGTAGCAGTTAGCACTGACTCAAACTTACAATCAAAAGCCAACTATGTTCAGTTGGTGCAGCAGGGTTCTCAGAATTATCCTTCAAACAATTGTTGACCTTATTCGTCCTCACTTCTAACAGTGTGCTAACGCTCTCTTTCCTCCCTCACACACACAGAGACACACACATGCACACCTTTGCCCATCCACCTGCACAACTTCAAAGATGGCTGATTTAACCAGTGCTATCTCCCTGTCCAATAAACAGCTTCCAACGCGGCTTTGAAGTAGCATCAATCTTCCTTTTGCATCTGTCAAACTTCTCTAACATCCACTCTCCAACCAACCAGCCCATCAAGGGGAAATCTAAGTGCCTTCAGGCGTCTGACATGCTGTAAATAGACTGGTGCGGATAAGCCGCAGCTTGAATGAGATCTGAATGGGATGAGTCTATTTGCTGGCTCATAACTGTGCGGTTTCATATCCCCCACTGGCCATATAATACGGACTTCCTAATGGTCCTCTCATCATTTCAGATTCAACTCACACGGTTTTTTCACCCCTGCCTTAATTTGTGTGTGTAATTGAAAGAAAATTAGATTTATGGGAACCCCCACGTACAGTAGAGAAAGCCTGCAGTCCCTCTCTGTCTCGGTCTCCTCCTCACACACACTCTCAAGCACACACATGCACCGACCTTGTTGCCTCTTTTATTTACTGCACAATGACTGCAATTTCCAGAGTGTAATTAGAGCTGTTACAGCCTGGCCTTTGGTCTCAGTCATTTAGAGGTGAACACACTATCAGTCCTTTCCCCCTTCGCCCCATGAGTCAGAGAGTTTTTCTTCCCCTCTTCTCCTCTTTCCTCGACTGAGGCCTAGAAGCTCACTCGCCCCCCTTTTTAGTCAAAAGAGGACCATTTTCTCCAGTCATTTTCATTTTGGCTTCTTAATTAATCATTTCCCCACATTTTCAGCTGAACATCCACAAATTGCCCTGGTCAGAGCCCGAAGACAAAGGGATTTTGTGTTAATTAACCATACAGCAATTCATTTGCACACCATCCCCGTCCTCCCACATGAACACATCCACTAACAGCAACTCCGCAGCTGTCACCGCTTTAATTTGTGTGTGCATTTTTCTTTCTTTGTCTTTGTGCTGCCTCTGCCTCATGCTGAAGGAAGCACTCACTGTACCTTGGCAGTAATCACATTCAAGTGAGGAGAGAAAAGATTTTGTTTCAATTTTGACCGGGCATCTGCTTGATGAAAAGGTTTTTGCACAAAGAAGTCTGAACTTCAACAACAGCGGTGCCTTCTGACGATTTTCCACAGCAGTGAAAACATTTTTTGAATTGCACTGGGCCCAGAGTGATGCTTTATTTCCCAGCCTTGACTAAAAAAAAAAATAACAAAAGTGCAACAGTAATGTAAAACTTGTACTTACTGCATTTGCTTGTACCCTCATTAATTATGAATATATTTTAGAGCACTATATGAAATTTTTTAGCTCATCTTGCCCTGACAGCTTGTCCACGGCAACTTTTGCACATGAAAAATGTGCAAAAACATCTTTAAAAAGCATTGAGGAAGTGCTGTTGGTTCTATTTGCTTTCAACATAAAATATTAGAACCTACAGGCCTGTATTGATTTTTTTTTCTGTTCCCACTCTGATACCATAAAGCTCATACATAACTCCTGAAACCAGCCCATCAAACAATTCAGGTCAATAGATCTTCTCTTTCTCAGCGTCGGCAGGGAGATCTGGCCGAGCGGCGCTTTTTAATGCATTGATGTATCAGCCAGGTGTCTGAGACCCGAGCTGATGGACGATATTGACCTTTCTCTTCCTGATAGCCAGCGATGACCACAGTATATCAGCTGGACACAATCAGCCCGTCCACAAGCAGACTCATGTGCAGCAAGCTGAAGGTGCACTCGGCTGGTACGTGTATGAGTGAATCAGGCAGGAAAACACTAGCAGTCAGAACTTGCAATGCACGTTATCAATACCAGTCCTGCATGGTTAACTGCAGCTTTATGTAAGATCATACGTCGTGGAAGAAGAGTAATATGTGCACATCCACCAGGCAAGGAGAACGACTTTCATAATTCACTTCTAATCAATTGTCCTGTCCGTCATTACACTGAAGGCTTTTATCTAATGTTGCCTGGCAACAAAAAATATTTATTGAACAGGTGTATTAGTGACTCAATGTCACAGTTTGTTACATGGTATGACACTTAGAGAAACAAGCTGTTTTTTCCAGACTCGGGGAAGGAGGCAACAGACAGTTATGCTTTGAAACAAATTCAGATCTTTGTGGTGGTCTCGCCATTGCCATGGCAACACACATAACCGATTTCAATAGGCATGAGACTTCATTAGTTCTGGGCAAAACGCTGCACTGATGGACTGTGTAACTGCGCTACTTATTTTTTTCTTTTCTAGCTTAAATTAGATAAAACAAGTGAACGCACTCATCTGATAATTGCAAGGGAGGAACAGAAGGAGGGAAGGAGGGATGAAGCGATGGATGAGGGGAGCAAAAGGAAGGTGAAAATTACGGTGGTTCTTTTTTTTTTTTTCTGGCTTGCACCGCTCCATCGTGTATCTGTCAGCAAAGAGTGCGATGAGTGCACCGGTGCAGTGAGGGAGCCTTCAGTAGCCTGACAAGCTTATCTTTATCACCTGTCACTCTGACATTAGGTGTCTCTGCTCAGGCCCAAATCCTCCCCGTTTCCCTCCCTGTCACTAAACACCATCCATCTCTCCACCTTTGTCTCACATATGCATAGTAACCATGCTGTGCTTTGTCATACTACTCTGCATTCAGCCGCGTGTTGTTACCACGTTCCTCAAGACACACAAGCAGTTATATCACAAGAAGTGATTTATTTGAATAACAAACTGGAACATTTTTAACTGCAGCAAATCAGGCAGCTGGGGGGTCCTGGTTAGAAACCTCATTATAAATTAATACCAGTTACAAGGAAGCATTTTAAGAGTGGAGCAAACCAGCATGGAAGGGCAAAATCCATCTGTGGGAAATACCCAACAACTTAAACAGAGATGGCACAGGACATTGCATCTGCATTAACTTTTTCAGCTCCTCTTTACATCTCAAATGTTTCAGTGAAACAGCGGAAAGAAGAGACACCACTGCTTAAGCCAGTGATTTGCGTTCTGGGAGGTTTGGAGAGAGAGAGTAGCCACTAAAGGGTACATTAACTGTCAAACCATTTTGTTATCACCACCTGGCTGAAGCCTGGCAACAAAAAGGGAGGTGGTTCTAACTTCCTTCCTCTTTTTTTTTTTTTTTAGCCCATATATGCACTTAAAATCCAGCATCCACCACAAGCTGAGGATGCAGACACACAGCTCACACACTGTAAGGGTAAGCAAACTCACACTGCACTGGATGCAGTAGAGGCTAAATTGAATATTGATTGTTGCTAATCCATGCGTACCAGCTCTATATGAAATAGTGGTAAAGAGACAAAGCACACTGTAGTCGCTGATCTCCTTCAGCTAATTCACAGAGCCCCCCTGAGCAGCAGTCAGATCACGGTCACATTACCAGATCACTCTGCTTCTAAGAAAGCCAATCGCCACCATCAGGGCATGATGGCAAAATTGAGGTCATTTTTTGAGAATCTGTCATCTTTACTGCCATATCAAAGTGAAGAGATTCTATAGCGCACGATGGTGGTTTGGGAAATATAGCAGGGGGTAGTTAATGAAGCACATTACAGTGGAGAGATGACATGGATTTTGAGGGCTTGAAATTGGCACCACAGATGCTCATCAGGCAATCAGCGCTATTTGGATGTAATTTTCTGGTAATCCTTTTATTTACTGAGCCATTTTGTTCATTTCATGGATTGTAGATGTGATTCTGAAGAGACGCAGGGAGAAAATGGCACATGGCACACAATAAACCGAGCCTCCGAATTCAAATGAGAGGAATGCATCACGGTTGAAAATGCTACGCTGAGTCGCTCGGCGAGTAATTGTGTGAAGCATATGAATGGATGCACAAGTTTCAATTACTACAAACAGCAGTGACTGTATTTGTGAAGCACGTAGACAATGAGATAGAGAGGTGAATACAGACTCCAGAAGCTGAGTTTACCTCTGTCCAGAGCGGCGCTGTCAAGTGTAGTTGAGCTGAAAACTGTTTCATGTTCACAAACCATCAACCATTTCACACTCCGTGTTGATTTCAGTCCTGCTAGGTCGCAGCTCAGCTTCCCCGTGATGATATCAACCTACATAGTGAAACTGTGTGTAAAACTCTGCACACCTGTGTTAATTCTGAAGTGGGGACAAGAGCCTTATGAGCAGATAAACAACACTCCAATCAACACTTGCTAACTATACTTGTCACAGAAAAATCTAAACCTATTAACACCAGGAAGGTAACAGTCATCTTGATAAATTAGCTGTCAGTGTTTTGTTGGTAAACCACCCACTACGCACCTACGCTTTCTGTAAAGCTTGGAGACAACACTCCTGCAAGTCAAAGTATTTATCATATTAATTGTTGGCTCTTACTGCTGTGTTCCATATTTATGTTATGCTGCCGGCTGGTTATTATTTCCACCCCCTGCTGATGTTAACTTGTAACTTATAAGTCACAGCAGGTGAGGCAAAGTGGTCAATTGATTTAAATAAAGTAACGCCTGTGAACAAAAGGTTAGGTTGTCAAGGAAATGTGAGGTAGCTTATATCAAGTATCAGTATCAAGACAGTGTTGGAGGTGCTTCTGTACATTTCCTCACTAATATACCATATGTTATATGAGACGTATAACATTTTATTGATTCTACCAACAAGTTAAAGTCTGTTTTGATTGATGGAGCTCAACTGTTGTACAAAAACTATGGGTTTGTGACACATAAGCAAAGATACACCATCCTGCTGCTCTAAATACTCATTAGTTCAGCAAATATATATTAATCCGCAGCAGAAAACAGTCCCCAATAAATTCACTTCCTGTTTTCGTAATGATTACTAAAAACGACAGTGCCCAGCTGTTTTATAAAAGTACCTCCAAAAAAGATGAATCTGTATATTGTTGGCTCATTTTTAAAGATTTACATCTTCAATAGACCAAATGGAGGTTGGTGGTTGATGGTTTTGATTTTTTCATTGCATCTCCTGAGAGTAGAAAAACACAGAGTAAAGCCAGCTTTAAATCATAACCATCATTCATTGTTCATTTATATTTTGACCATTGCATTTTTTTTAGATGGACATTACTTAAACACTTCTTTACTACTGTGACAAATAAGAATTGAATGCAGCAGACATTACGTAATAGAGTTAATACTCTTGGCACTTTTTATTCTGTTATATGAGCCTGCATATCTTATGCAAAATGCAAAGAATAAATATGTGCAGACTCACCAAGAATGAATTAATTTCTTCGCCCATAGGCTCATTTGCCTCATCTGCCATATAATGCAGATTTCTACAGTGTATTACAGTGGAATTTCTGTATGTAGCAACTTAAAGCAGAGTTTAATCAAAGTAACAGTTCATTTCTTGCACTTGACAGGGATGTGTTTGAACTCGCTGTCCTTCTGTTGGTCTGTGCTACACTGCACCAAATACAGAAGTACACAGGCAATACAAGAAGAGTCAATATTTACATGGTAAATCCATTTGAATTGACTTAACACAGGTGTTGAGGTGTTTGTTGAGATTTCTATAAGCATTGTAGTCAGCACTGTGAATGAGTAAAATGGGCTTTTATAATGCTGAGAGAAAAGCGTAAGTGTACATAGTAGCAGGGTTTGTGTCAACGTTGTATACTGTGTGTTAAAAAACGTGTGTTGTCACATCCATCAGTAACATCTTCCTCCGCTTTAAAATGGAATAAATATCAGCACAGTGTTGCTATTCTCAAGTCTCCATTTAGGAAATCAATCTCATAAATAAACATTGGCATTTGAACACTTTAATTAAACAAGTAAGTGGCTTGCGCCTGTTATTCCCTAAGGTTAACATATCCCAAGACAGCAGAGTCATTTACAGTGATGAGATACATTGGGGCAATTTCCCCTTGAGTTTGTTTTCCAACAATGACAACAAACTGCAGCGTCATTCCAAAAATAGTCAGGTTTCAAAGCCAATGTCCATGGGCAATTTGCAGCTTGCTTTTGGAACAAATTGCTGATCTTAAAAAAAAACAGTTCATATACAAGGACTTTGAAGTACAAAATGGCTCTTATCAACTTTTTCCAGCTGTTTTAAAGACGCCCGTCGCTGTGTGCATGTGTGTTGCATTTAAGGTTTCTCAAAATTGCTTTTCATTCATGCAAATCCTCATCATTGAGATTCAATGCGCATCAAAAGTGCATTTACCCGAGAGACAAGTAAATTTATCATCTGAACAAAGTCAGAGAGGAAACTTGTGAGAGTTTTGATCCTGTTTCTGAAGATTTCTTGTTAGCCTCACCGAGAACCATTTAATGGAAGGGATACCATTATTATGTTTAAGACTAACGGCTTCCTCGCTGATGAATGCTCCATGTTTCATCTTAAAAGCTTAAGGTAACCAGCTCCCTGTAAGATAAATTAATGACATTTTCCTCTGGATTGGAAAACCAGCATGTGTGGGAAAGCCATTTCTACTAGTAAAAGATAAGTGTAAGTGAGTTTGCTGAGCAAAGAGTCTCATCCTGGTAATAAATGTAAAATGGCTGTTTAAGACCGGGTGGCGGACATATTTTCAGGTTGTTAGATTATTGGCTGAAGCTGGAACAATTCAATTAACATTTCCATGAGTGAGATTAATCAGAGACTCTGCCCTGCTCCCCCACACCTTGCTGCTGTAATGTAAACTTAGGCTGCAGCTAGAAGGATTCATTATGGTCACTCTTAATCCATTTTCAACATCATGGAACATGAAAGTGGTCTGAGTCAGAAGTTGGCGAGATTTAATTAAGCGGGTTCACTAGATCACAATCTGAGCGCTTTATCAGACAGACAAGCATTGAAATCTGTTAGTGTGGAACAGTTTCAGACGCTGTGATTACACTCTCTCCCTGTGGGAGCTCCCGCCACTTGAAGGAATAAGTTAAAGTTATTTGACATTTTCATGCCTGACAGGCAAAAGTAGATTTCTAATGCTTCGTTATGGATTCAGGATTAGATACAGAGTGATATGGATTAGACACAGTGTGGCTGGAGATATGCATGATGAGGAAAATGTTGGCTACTGTGTGTGTCCAGTTAAGCAGTGTAATTTTAATATATAAAAAGTATAAACCCAGGCCAGAACCACTTAATAGGAAATATGTTATATTAACTGTTACCGTTTTATTTCCTGTGTCATGTTTCAATTTATTGCATAACACCTCGTTCCTTAAGCTAAAATATAGGACAAACTAGATGAAAAATCAGGGAATGACTCAAGTTATTTCCATTCATCTTGAAGGGGACTTGAACGTCTCTATCAAATTTCATGGCAATGTACCCAACAGTTTTGTGTGTACCAAAGTTCATAGTAATATAGCTTTACATTTTTCTGTGTGGACAAAAATGGTGGTTCAGCCGTCAGACCATATCCATATTACAGTATATGTCACAGTCACGGTTGTGCTCGTATCTCAAAACTGATCATTGATAACAGTGTTGATTTTGAGATATTATCTAATGTCTTAACATGTTAACCAGATTCTGTGAACATGAGATCAGTTCTTCAGGACTTCCTTCAGAACCTGCACTCTGCATGGGTCACAAACACCAAGCTGAGGTGATTTTATTTCCACGTGGAGTTTGGCACTGTGTAAATGTGGTAATATATTAGATATGATGCTTCTCAATGTTTATGTGAATGGCATAGGCCGGATCTTTCATCAGTCTGACAGCCTGCTAAATAGCATAACACGCTCATTTGGCTTCACTTTCACTGAGTGATATGTGATAAGAATACACTAAAAATGACTGATACATTACAGGATTATTGTAAGAGGAGTCAATGAGGTAGCATTTGTTGGTGTTTAGGTTTAGATTTATGAGCCATGTGGCGTCACCAAAGAATCCGATCGGCAGGTGAACTGTCGTGCGGGACTGACAAGGTGATCAGAATCGTTGAGAACAGAGAAGTAGGTGAACAAAGGAAGGAGCGGGGCTGTGACATCACACTAACCGGGACTGTGAGCGTTCAAGAGCTTCAACACTCATGGTCGGCTGAGCTGTGAGATGGATATCACACGACTCTGCGTGGCGGTTCCATCAAGCAGCTGATCCAATTAACACGAGAAAGGCCAGGACACTGAGAGTTGACTGTTGCTATTCATGTCTTCCCGGAAATGTCATTTCTATGCCAATATTAGATTTTGGAAACATGCAAGGACATTGTGCAGTATATATATATAACCATATATACTCCATTATATCGTAAGGAAGATAATTTTTTACTATTGTCTGACAATTTATAGACAAACAATCAATCAATTAAGAAAAAATCAACACATCAGTTAATGATGAGAGTAATTATTACTTGCAGACAAATCATTCTTGACCTTGGAAACAGCAATTGACAAAATAATCTCAGCTCAAGGTCCACTTACTCAGTTGTGTCCTGTGACCAGCTGTAACTGAAGTGAGTCAGTGGACCATAGGTTGAGATTGTTTTGTTAACTGCTGTTTCCAAGTTCAAGAGACAAATGTCAACCTAATCAGGTTTAGACAGGGTTTTCTCATTTGTCTTCATTAGTTCAATGACAAAAGATTGAATAGAAAATAAGATAGAGAATCAAACGTGTGACTGAGCCCATCCTGTCAAACCACACAAACAGGTGAATGTGTACCCAGCAAATTGAAAAACCATGCCAGGCGTTCAGATATAACCCAAAAACCCCAAACCCATCTTTCAGGTTAGAGAAGAATACCCCTCTAAGTCTGGTCATTCACAACAGCCCCGGCATCATCACAAAGTTTCTGCTTTTAGTGAAAAAGGGATCGTACCTTAATCCCAAACAAATCAAAAGTGCAATCGATTGCCTGTAATGCTCAGTTTTGATTCTTCTCTTCCTTGTTGTCCTTTTGCTTCCTAACTGTGATGGCTGAAGGCTGTCAGGAGCTGAGGGGAGCTGACCTGTTGCCAACAAACATGCACATCAAAGGCACATCATCAAAGTGAGCCATCTGTTCTGCATGGCCTGGTCTCCTCTGCCGCGGAGGTGATGATGTATACCTACAGTAATATGATTACACAACAGGCTGCACTGATGATAACTAACAACACAAGAAAAAGTCATCTGTGAAGGGTGGAATTGTTAAATTGACAAGTCAATAGAAGTTTTCCAGTGATGCAGTTTGTACGTAACTAAATTTGCTTCCAGTCTTGATGCTTATTGTCACAGTCTAAAATATCCTGTTACCTGCTTCTTTAACTTTCTGACATGATCACAGGCTTTTCTTTTCTTTCCTTTCAGCAGACTTCACTCTATAATACCTTCACATACACTCTTTGCAAATGATTTTGTCAATAACCCGCTGTAGGCAAAAAATGAGACCTTCAGGAATGTCAGTATCACTTGCTGTATGTCTGAGAGACAAAACCCACTTTGTTTAACCATTTATTTTTCCACTCTGATGAGGTGGAAAGTTCAGTCCATGCAGAGGCAGAGTGTTGCCAGAAAGATAATGAAAGAAGCTTGAAGTGGACACTGGTTATGCTTGAGTTATAGTAAGGAAATGAAGGTCATATCCTCAAAGCTGCTGCACTGCACTGTATGTGCAAGATGAAACCGAAGGATTTAACACTTATGGGTATAGTGAAGTGCACTAGTACATCAGCCTCATCAGCCTCTCATCTGAATGAGATGAATGAATATTTAATTAGTTGTTCTGATGCTCATTACTTGCTGTGTGTGCTTCACAATAAAGGCTAGTTAATGTAAAGACAGTGGTAGTGGTAGTTGACAGTGCTATTCATGGCTTCCTAAAATTACCAAAAACGGACTTATTTTTCATTTCATTTTATAAAAGTACATTTTCTGGAGTTAATGTTTTATTATAACACAATCTCATAAATTGTCTTCAACAATATATGCATGGTGCATTCATTAAATTTGTAACACTGGTATCAGCCTGCTCAGTATTTCTTAGTTTCGGAATCACAACAGTAAAAGTCACTAGAAATGTGTCTTCACCAAAAAATAGTTTCAGAGTTAGCTTCGGAGTTCTTGCTAATGGAAACATAAGGGGTACTCTGCTTGAAACTTACACAGACTCATAAGAATCAACAGTACAGAGGATAATTAGGCTCAGGTCATGCCGAGTCATTAGACAAATCAGCACAGTGACTTAATGAATTCTACTAACGTACCAGCAACCAGTGAGCAGACACTGAAATGGGGTTGATACGGTCTTGGGCTGTATTAGCTCTGGTTTCCTGCAGAATTTTAAACACATTATTATTCACCACCTTTTTACCCCCTTCACTGAGATTTTAGAAATGAGTCCCTAGGATAGCAGGAAGATCCTATCTAATCCAAATCCATCTAATGTAGCATGGTATCCATTAAAGTTCATGGAAGTTCAGCCGAAACGGACTCAGGATTATAAGAAAAGGACAGGATGCTTTGTATACATATCCTGGTAGTGAAGATCTTTTGCTGTTGAGGATACATTATGGAGCCTCCATGCAGTATATATAATAGAAATAGAAGGTTAGGAAATTCACACAATCAGTGGTTGAAGAAATAGAGACATCAAGGGAGCATGGTTCACAAAGCAATCAGTGTTTAAAAAAGAAGAGCCAGGGATTGGGCTGATTTATAGAGATTAGTTGAGAGAAATGTTTTGCTCTTGTTTTCTCATATTGAATGGTAATAATTCCTAAATGTCTTGTAATGAACAAAAAGCTTAGGCAAAGGGTGCTTTCATTTATCCAAAGTAATGTACTGACAGATTAGGAGGGTGTACCGTAGCTTTTAGTGGTGCCAATGCATCTAAAGGAGAAGGGGAGAAAAAATATCACAGACACAATTAATCAGATAGTGTGAGGAAAATCACTTTAATGTCAAAGCAAACTGTGTGGCATTCTAACGGCTTAATTAAAGTAAAGCAGATTTTACCACAATTTACTAATATATTATAGCCAGAAAGCAAAATCTTGTATCTCGCGTTCTGGTGATTTTCCGTGTTTTAAATTGACCGCTTGCTAAACTGTGATAAGGCTCTCATTATGAAGATCAGATATGTAACATGAAGTCACCTGGAGACACTGTTTTCAACTCATGGAGCTAACTTTGGCTTTGATCAGCCAGTTAACTACAGCTGATCGAGCTGCTAACAGCAGGCGTCAGTTCAGCTGAAAAAATCTGCTAAAATCAGTTGTAAATGAGAAGCCTGCATGTGTCTACGTCTGTCTGAAACTAAAGATGTATACTTTAAAAAAAATATACTGAGAATTTCTGCCACCATTGTCACTGTAAACTGCATATGTACTGTACAAGGGAAAATGTGATAAGCATAGCAGCTGAGTAAGGGTTACATGCTCCACTATGGATTAAGGTCATTTTATCGCCTTTAACTGACAACATACAAGACTGTTGCTTTACATTCAAGGTCAGCTGCGCTTCTCTAAATGCACTCCACCAAACTGAGGTTTTTATTCCCCGTGCCGTGCCTTATCATTTTCACCTTAACAAGAGAAGATGGCCAAAAGATGGCAAGTCATTCATCAGGTTGATTTCTTTGAGCAATCGTACAATCATGTATTTTTGCAGAGGCGTTCTCTGAAATATTCTGCCTATTTATTTTAAGAGGTTGATGTTTTAAATGGAAAGACAAATATGCTTTTTTTTCAATTTATATAGTTTTCTGTTTACAGCATCAAAAAGCTCTTTTCATTATCAGAGCACATAATGTACATGACAATGTTTGTGTTTTGTCTCGAGTGAGAGTAAGACACTGTACACCGTGCTGTGCAGAAACAGAAGCTACATTGAAGCCTTTCAATAGCCCTTGTTGAGCCGGAGTATTTATAATCTTTACATTTTCTTTTTTCCGTGGGGAACAGCCAGAGAGCATTTGCCCTCTCATCAATGTTTTACAGTAACTCCGGGGGTCACTGCTCCAGCCCCCATTCAATCCATTAGCGACCAGCATGCTCGACTTGGTGGAGTACTCGGCTTCACGTCTTCTGTCTCTAGCACGCAGAGGAAGCCACTGAGGGCTCAGATGGCACAGTGTGAGGTTTCAGAGGATGCCTGACAGTCACAACTGACACTGCACTGTCCACCCCATCCACAAAAATAAACCACAGCAGGCAGCAGGACATAGTATCAACATGGAAAATGATGGCAACTTTTCTTTTTTTGGGGTAATCAAAATATGTCAATTTGGCCTGTAGAGACATTAGATGAACTGTTTAGACAAATCAATGTGGACACATCTCATTCCAAAACCTTGGGCATTAATATGCTGCTGTAAACCCACAGCAGTCTTTTGGGAAATCTTTGTGCAAGATTTTGGAGCCAGCTGCTGTGAGCCACTAAAGTGTTAGTGAGACTGGACACTGATGCTGGGCAATAAGACCTGGCAGAGCCGGGCTTCCATAATTATCCTTGTGAGGTCAGGGCAAGTGGGGCATTGCCATATTGAAATGGGAAACTTGCCACAATTTGCCACAGAGTTGGGCACCCTCTACTGTATAAAATGTCATTTAACCAAACCGCAAAATGACTTTTTGTGAAAGAACATCCCTGCATTACCAGTATAAAGGGAACAGTGGTGCATCTGTACCAAACCAAACTAATTGTTAAAATAGAATTACTTGTATTTCCTACCCTGTCGCTCTCCGGGCAGATACTGAGGCATCACAGGTTTTGACAGAGACGTGTTGTACAACCATTTTCTACAGGGAATTTACGTTAAATATTTCTTAAAAGAAAAAAAAACTCAGGTTAAGAAAATCTCCTCATATTACCACTGAACTTTTCCTCCACGCAGAGTGCACAACATCACGCTCCTTCATTCTTTTGGTTTTAACTTTTGCTTTGACTTTCTCTTGTTTTTTTATTGATGTTTGACAAGCCGTGCTCTTTCATCTTCTTTCATCTCAGCAGCAAACCCTCCCTTTACCATCCTCGCCTCTCTCTCTCCTCTCATTTCCAGCTGCCCTTCCATCCCTCTTTCTCCTGGCTCTCTCAGGCTCTGGTGTCTGTAACGAGCCAATAAGGGACAACTCGACAAACATTCCATCACATTAGCATGGGGGACTGGGGCTAGGGATTGTGTTAAGCTCAGCATTAGCCAGCCTGCCACCGCTTTAATTACATTTGCTCAGCACTAGCTATGCTAATGGCTAGCTCCATGCCACGTTTCCTGCTCGGAAGAAGGACAAGTGAGCCAGGTTTCAGCTGGATGATGCCACAGAGGATCATTAGACCGATCAACAGGCCGAGGGGCTGTACATTAATATGAAATATCCACCATTTAGATAAAAGAATCCTAGTTGTACAGTATGAGCAATAGCACAAAATCATTATACTGAGGACAGAACTGAAGATCTGGGAGAACAGAATGATTAGAGTTTTGAAGAAATGCAGAATGCAATTAGAAGTTAAGGCAATGGTTATGTTTTTCAGGATTGAAAATCACACTATAAAACTTCTACTGTTAACACTTGAGACAGTATCAGCGGTGAGTTTTATCTCCAGTCTGCCAGTTTGTGGGATGTTGAATATGCAGGTATTGTTTGGGTTAAGAAAAAGTGCCAAATGCAATGCGTCAGCCTAGCAATCAAACATTGTTATTTCCATATCTTTTTTTTTTTTTACATTGCAACCTTTTATTTCCGCCGTTTCCGCCTCTTTGACTCTCTATGTTTGTCTCTTTCTCAAATCTTTCTCTGTGCCCACTGCCGCTGCAGGTAGTTATCCCTGTGGGTGGGGAAATCACCAACATATCATCTGTCTTGCAGTTACATCTGCTGTCTTCTCACTGGACAGTAAACACATGTAGCTTGCTAACAGATTTGGACTCCTGAATCCATAATGCATGCAGCCTTTGTTTTTACCTCTTTCTTTCCTCATAGTTGTCCTCAGGGTTCTTTGAATTTCAGAGTGATTATAACCCTGGGTGAACAATCAAAAAAAAAGGAAGGAGAAAATATATAACCTGTGTGTTTTTCATTAAGTTACCACCACAATGAATATACTGATTGACATAAATGACTTTTAAAGCTATCGTAGCAAACTTATTCACAAATAATTGCTTATTTAAAAATCCAGCAAATAGGGTGTAACATAATTGTTCATTTGGAATCACATTTGTGGCCATTTGAAAATTGCAGTTGTAGCTCTGTTTTAGGCCTTCCCCAGGTCCTGAAGGAAGTATTGTCACTTTAGCAGCTAAATGCTCCACTGTGTTCACCAATTATTCGTTAACTTTTTCTCATGTCTGTGCACGTGATGTACAGTCAGTTTTTACAGCACTTTGTCACTGAAAGTAGCTGAAAATGATGCTATAAGTGTGGTGAAAGTTACCAAAACATTAAAGCTGCAGGCTGGAAAACCAAAACAATACGCTGAAAGATGCTAAACAGCTGCATAGACCTGAGTGGATAATTCTGCTTTGGATCATCACCACGTGCAACCCCTGTCACATACAAGTAGTCTTCAGAGGAATATAATAAAAATCTGTGGTGAAGAATACAGTGTTCTCTTGTATGGGTTGTCATCTTCTGTGTGTGACTGCTAAGCTAATGCAGGTCAAGTATGAAGTGAGTCACTTGAATTGAGGCAGAACAGAGCATTTCTGGTTCATTTTGCACAACCGTCAGTCTTCCCCTCCTGGTTTGAGGACTTAAACAAGAGCCCAGATTCTCACCCTTTAGGCTACTGCCACCTCTGATATTAAAACTGGGCCGAGGCAAATGCCACGCGCTCATGACATTATGGGTTTGTGCCTGGCTCTCCTCCTTTGTACCAAAGCACATCACCCACCTTTCCATCTCCTTCCTGATTACTTTAAACTGTGTTTTTATAAGGAAATATATTCATCTGATTCACATACATTAAGGAAACCCTGGTGGCAGGAAATGATGTCTTATAACAGGTGTATAAATCATTGATGGAAAGGCTTTTTTTTTTTAAGCAACTCCTCTTTTTCTGGAATGCTTATTTTGATGCGAGAGGTCCCTGTCCTGCAGCTTCTTGCATCACATGAAAGACAACTTGCAATTTACAAGAGCTGTTTTAAGATCACGGTAGATTAATGTAGGTTAATTAAAGTTTAACTCTAAACTAAACGGCACTGTAGTTATGCGTATTTTGTCAGGGATGATTTTTGACAGTAAAGCATGTGTACTTAGCAGAACGCGGCGAAGAAGGAGGAACAGAGAGGAAATTCTGGTCTGTCCCAGGTTAATTAAAAGATGATCTTGTCTTCAACATCTGGCTGTGAAGTTGTCAGATTCAATGAGGAAAGAGAAGTCAAAGAATTGCCCAAGGGACTATTCCAGCAGAGCGAGTGAGATGAAAAATAACATCTCACTGGTGTGTTAGCTTGTGTGCAAGCAGGAGGAGGAGATGTTGTGTGATAGAGACAGAGAGAGATCTTGTCAAATTTCTCAGCCGTGCACAAGTCCCACTCACTGAGTGGGCGGCTGGAAGCAAAGAGATGATTGACAAATTCAGGTTTCTCGGAACCTTATCGAACACACTTGTGCAGACTTTTAAACAGAAGGATCATTAGGGCGCTGATTTTCTATTCCTTTCCTTGTTAAGGATGTAGCACCAAAAACATAACCTCGTATTTGGAGGGATCTTTGAGAAATTTTGTATTTTTACAGGTAAGCTAGTAAAAAAAAACAGAAACTTAAACCACCAGAAAACTTAATTTCAAGTTTGTAGTTTCAATCTTTCTCTTTAACATTAAATATTAATTATTTAGTAGGAAACATAAAAAGTTTAGGTTTGTAAATCATATAGAAAAGTGCAGACAAAAATGCAAACTTCTCTAACTTTGGCAGAATATGGCTTTTACCTTTTCACATGAAATAAAGCTGTTATTTAGCAGCTGATTGTTTGATGTTGGCCTGTATTATATTACATTATATTTGTCATGTTCGTGGTTGTGTGAATGGCAAAATTAGCTTTTCAGACAATTAGAATAGCTTTTAACCAATGGCAAGAACAGGTGATTATCAAGTGCTGGAACAATAATTACAGTTTATTGTTTCCAGGAACCATGGCTTTAAACATGTTGGTCCTGATTTCCCATACGTGCCTCCTTCATGGGAACACGTTTCTAAGTTTGTCCCTTTAGTTGAAAGGAAGTCAAAAGGCATTTACGTCTCCAGTCTCTGCTCAGCTGCCTACAGCAGGCAGCCTCATCCACTGCTCGGCTCTTTGTTCCCTTCTTCCTCTCCATCTCACCTCCTCCGGATCCCTTCCTTCTGGTTCCCCCCTCCTCTTAGTTTCTTTTTCTCGCTCTCTGTCACTTTCTTCTCTTTGTCCCAGCAGTCACTGGCTCAGCCAACAGGTAGACCCAGAGCTGCTGACAGGTTTGATACAGATGTGATGACAGGCCGTGGCCCGAGGCACAAAGCTGAGAATTGATTCTCCTCCTACTTCCGTTCCTTTTCCTCCTGTGCATCTCTCCATCATTGCAGTTCCTCTCCTCTCCTCCTCATCTGTTCCTCTCTTCATGTCTCTTTGTTTCTGTCATTTTCCACTGGGAGGTACCAGCCATGGCTTATTATACTCCTCTTACACTAATTAGGGGCAGAGGAGGCGCAGATTGAGCCTTGATTGCTGCCTTCCCCTTTGCATTTGTACCATCCTCCCTCCCGTCCCCTGACATCCACACGCACACACATATATATATATATATATATATATATATATATACACACACACACTCATTCCAAACACAGCCAGGCGTTCATGCTCTTTCTCCCTTTCTGTCAACATCAAACACACCGCAAGAGTGGTCCCTGACACAGTTACATGGGTTTTGGCGTCAGCGCAGCCCAGATTACGGCTCTATTAGCGAGCAGTTTCATTATCTCACCCCAGCAAAGGCTGAATCTGCTGCTTTTCCCTGTCACCGCCCTAATCCTCTTTGTTTTCGATGGCCTTTTTGAGGTCACATGGTCTTGTATCTGATAAATTTATAATGACTCCTAATGAGCCATTATTTATTCCTGGCTAATCAGCTGCATATCAAGGATGAAGGGATTGCTGACAAGGCCTGTTTCTG
Source organism: Trachinotus anak (assembly GCF_046630095.1). Lineage (NCBI taxonomy): Eukaryota > Metazoa > Chordata > Actinopteri > Carangiformes > Carangidae > Trachinotus > Trachinotus anak. The sequence goes on from NW_027273877.1 coordinate 3,893,896, forward strand.
GAACAAAGTCTCATTTTTCACGCTGGTAGATAAAAAAAAGAAAAAAAGAAGAGGTGACTCTTTCACTTGAAGTGTTTGTGGAAATTGAGGAATGAATGTTGCACCTGGTAAAGAAGAAATGTCTTGTCTGTCCTCCTCTGCCTCGTCATGTCGAGGCAATAAAGGAAAATCTTGTGTTTGGTTTGAACAATTAAATACAACAGCAGATAATGGAGCCTTGCAGTGCGAGCCCAGTGACAGCCTGTCAGGTTTGCTCAGATTTGTTACAGATAGGGGTGAGTATCTCTCCCTCTCAGCCGAGTCAATCGGATACACAGCCTGTAATCTGTTACAAATATGATGCGATCAGAGCCCAGACAATATGATTTGATTTTTTTATGATTTTAATAATAAAACTGACTAAGACAAACAATTTCCTCCATTTTCATTTCAAATATTGAATCAGAAGAGCTGCCGCACAAATGGTAGTAAAAAGAGGCAGTGATACACTCACTTTTTAGGTTTTTAACTTTTCAGCACAACAGCAACATTTTTTTTTTCTTCATGCAGCTTGGGTCCTGTCTGTGGTTGTGTAAACACCAGTAGCTCCATCGTGTCACATGAGCAGAACCACACAGCTCAACTCAAATAGCTACTGTTCCAATAAATGTTCAAAGCCTTGACACGAGTGTCCTGGACTGATAAAGTAATATTGACGAATCAAGAGTCGCGCTATCCATTCACACCTCCATGCACCCACACAGCTCTTTTTATAATCTGTAGGGCAGAGTTTTGACATGTTGACTGACATGCACAGGTTTCTGTTTTTTGCCTGTCCCCTTCCCGGCAGCTCTATTAACAAAGTAACACCACAGTGACAGAAAATGCAGTAGCTCCACAGTCTCAGAGGCAGGCTGAGGAAAGTGTGCCTGGAGGAACTGGGCACACAGTCCCTGTACTTGAACCTCATCAGCTCATACTGCTTGGTCTCCACACACACACACACACACACACACACACACACACACACACACATACACAGAACCTGTGCCCTGACATACTTCACTCTTTTAATGGTTTATGGGGGGAAACATGAGCAGTCCCTGCCCTGAATATCAACACTTCCGTCATGCTGCCAATTTATGCAACATTAATGCAACACCTAAGCAAAAGCACGCAAGGTGAAAAAAAAGACAACAACACACAGAAATCTGTTCCTCCTTCAGCACTGTCCCGTTCCGTCCCATGCTGGGGTGCAGAGATTAGCCTTATATTAATAAACCCAAACAATGCAGGCCCAAGTGAATTTCAGGGAAAAGTGACTTTGTATACAGAGTCCTACTCCTGTTATTCAGGAGCTGACTTGACAGATGAATTTTGCTAATTAACAAACTGTAGGGACTCATATCCAGGTGTTATGAATAATTGTGAAAGTGTACATTTCATGCTGAAAGTGTGCATTAAGTTGACACAATGTCACAGAGCAAACCCTCAATATATTTCAATATGGCTGTTGCAGTTTATCTTCTCTGTGGATCATTCGCACTTCCTTGGTTTTCCGCTCGAGTGGCTGCGGTTGAATGGGCAAATAATGAGAAACATAAATTCATTTTTATCCTGTTCGGGCTCAAGTGTCAATTTGGCTTTCCCCCATTTAAACACAACCAAGTGTAACTCGGGCACTAAATACCTTTATCCATGATGTTCATTTTACACTACGAGATTCGTCATTATGGCGAGTGTTCGTGTCAGAGTTGCCATTTCTCATGAACAGTTTTTGATTTGCTGTGCATCAGTTGACAGGACTGATTATGTTCGTCTGTCCCACAAGGGAGAGATAAAACAGGATTGAGCTGCTTTCTGTACCGAACATGCTTGTGCAGTGCAAGGATCTGTCTAGGATTTTCTCTGTTTGAACAAGATCTGACTTTGCCGATCAACCCCCCCACTGTTAAGCTTGAACCGACAAAGTTAAAACCAGTGTTGTTTCTATGGGCTTAATTACAAGAAAAAAAAGATGATGTAGTCAGAGCACATCACTCGTCTGAAGTTTTCAACAAGATTCACTTTGTGTTTTGGGTTGTGGCCAAATGGAAATTTGAGAATGCACTTAACTCAAATCCAAAATAACCAAACACAAGGGCAACAAGTGACCACTTTAAAGTCCCCCAGCTAAGTGGCCATTTGATGAACAAAGTGGTCTTTGCACCCACATCCGCAAATTCACTCTGCTCTTACATGTGTGCTTGTGGGTAAAGCAGTGTTTGGGAGTTTAGTGTCAACTCTGCTACAGTAATTATCTCCTAGCCGGAGGATGGAAACATCAGTGGTCTGTGGGGATGACACAATGTCTGATGACTGCATTAATACACCTTCATTTTCCATCAGGAGAATCAGGGCCTGGTCTCAAATCCAAGCAAAACAGGTTAGCTACAAGCACATTTTGGGTTCGATGTTGCTGGATTTTCTGTTCAGTTTTTGATTTTTTTTCTCCACTGAAGAATGAAAATTAAAAACTTGGGTTGTTTACTGCACCATTCTCCTCTTTAAAACATTCAGCTGGGGAAAACACCAAAACATGCCAAAAGCAACAAATCTTTGCTTAATCATAAATTTATTTCGGCCTAGGAGCTACTCTATTGAGGGGCTAAGCTGTCTTTGGTGATTTGCTGTGTTTTAATGGCTGAATCTCAGTTTTAATATCGGACACTGGAGGATCAAATTAACTTTTAAGAATTAATAATGTCTGCAGTCCCGCCGTTGTGTTAAATACTGGTGAATATCTGTAAAACCAAAATAAATTGCTACTTTTTAGCCATGCTAGCAGTATAGCTCTAGAGCTGGCAGTGTCAGCTTGAAATATCTCAGCAAATTAATAACAGATATCTGTGGTGCCCACAAATTGAATCTAGTGCCAGGATGTTGGAGTGTGAATTTGGATTTGTTATTTTTGGTAGTAAAACAACATGATTCGTGTTTTTAATTTATTCAGAGCTGAAGCATGTTGAATTGTCTTGTTTTTATAGTCTTTTAAATACAATTCTTACGTATTTTAAAGTCTTATTTTCTATGTATTTACATTCAAATTTACACTTGGTAAAGCACTTTGAACTGCCTTGTATGTCAATGGTGCTATATAAATGCACTTGCCTTAAAGCTAAAGTTAGTCACACAGTAATTAAGCACATTTTTAACACCACTTAAGGTTGTAACACTTCCATTTATATGACTGGCAGATAACATATGCTGAGCAGGCGGAAGATAGTGAAAACTTTTGTCAGTGTCGGATTGTAGAGAGTGAGCATATGGCTATTTCCTGGAGGTAATATGTACCAGTGTAAACTCAATTTGTATTGAACTTCCATTCCTTTTAGGCCAGGATGAGCTGAATCCTAAAAACTAGCACCACCAGCTTGTCAAACTTTTCACTTGGCCTCTTCAATATAATACATTTAACAGATAAAATTTAATGCAAGCGTTTATGGTCTCCACAGGATGAATCCTCTCCTTTGCTGATCCTGAGCTAAACTGAGTCAGTGGCCATCTCAGCTGTACACTCCTGGTCTTGTTGAAAAGTTATCTCTTCACTTGTGTCTTAAGAAGTGTTTTAAAATCAGTCCACACTGTGAGGAGCATATCATATTTTCCTCTGAAATGTATTCTGAAGATAACCCTTGATCTGAACTACATTACCAAACTCGCACTTACCAAAATCCAGGTCCATATGTCGTAGTGGGAAGTGTCAGCAGCCCTCTGACCAGTAAGACTTTCATTCCCCCCTCCTCAGCCTGTAGTGATCTCTGCCACGAGAACCACTCTTATGAAGAGCGAATTAGAGAAGCGACCCGGGCCTCGATCTTTGCCCGCCCCTCCACAAACACGGACAGACGTGCGACACATGCACACACTTTGGAGAAATGTCCCTCGGCGCATAAAGAAGAACCTTGCGGAGTGGAGATAGTGGCACAGACAGCCATGGAGTGCCAGCGATAATGGCCATCTCCTAGCAGCCCAAAGAGCCGTGACGGGCCGCCATTCCCTGCCACCGTCTTCCTGCCACCGATAAGGACAGGGCAGGCGGAGGGACACTGCGGCGGGCGATCTCTTTCTCCCACAGCATATTCACTCCTTCCCCGTGCTGGCCAGACAGCTGGCTGCACTGTACAAGCTCTGAGCTCGCTCACTGTAGAGACTTGATTCATGGAATATGTGTGTGCACCTGCTTAGGGCTGAGATTTGTACATAATAGAGGGGAAACAGAAAAGAAGTGTGTGTGGTTACAGTTCCGTGTTTGTCTGTGTGTGCACTGCAGTGGCAGGAAGGTGAGTGAATTTGCTTGCTTATACTTCTTTAATCATATTTACACAGAAATGCTAAAATGCTCCAAAAACTTATGCTGTGGAGTAATTACACTTTTAACAACCTGACACAATAAATAGCTGAACCCAAAGTTCAGCATCAACTAAAATCAATTAAACTGCATTTAATCTGTAATTAACCAGTGATTTATCAGTGGCCCACTCTGATGCTGTACCCTCTTTCTTCAGGATTTCTTTTTTTTCTCCCAACCAATTTTCCTACAGAGTTCAATTAGTAAATTAGCCTGGAAAATGAGCATGGATAAATGACCCATTATCACTGTGAATTATAGTGGCAGTGATGATGACAGTTTTTGGTCCCCCTTTTGTCTGCCGCCTGGGCCACATCCCTGCTCGGTAACTGAGTGAAACGATGTCGTACTCACCACAGCTTAGATTCAGCACTGAAAACAGGCTGGGGACGTATTTTAATATGATTATCAGGCAGAGCCAGACCCAGCGAGCAGAAATCTCTGAGAGGAGACGTTTCAGAAGCAGCTCATTCGTCCAGTTGCCAAACGCGGTGTTATTAACTTGCAGAAGAGTTCTGTACATTACCAACTAGTGCTGGTTACCGTGGTAGTATATTAGCTGTTTTCATGCGTGTTTTGTGTAAACATTATGTAATTTTGTGTAGCAGAGATACGCTGCTCTTCTTTCCTATCCCATTAATCTTCTTGTGACTCAGAGATTTATCTTGCAAAACCTTTAAGGTCCAAAGCCTTCGGTTGTGACCCACTGCATTATGGGACAATGACGCTGAAGACTCAAAGTAAATATCTTCTAGCTTTGTGATACTTCAGTCTGTCTTGGGAGGCTATTTAAGCCACGGAGGAAACATTTTACTGACATTAGTCTTAAGGAAAGCATACTTAAAGGATAAGAGTGTCAATATTCAGTAGTCAACAAATCCCATGAAAAACCAAAACCAACAATACTCCAACTTCTCTGTTACACTATCTGGATCTGAGCCCAACGCACACTTGTTCCTAGAAAAGGGGAACAAATATAAAGCTTCACTTCCAAACAAGTCTAAATAATATTATAATGATAATAGTATTTCCTTGGAGAGCTGGGAAATGTAGTTTTTGGAAATCATTCCTCAAACAGGAGGAAATAGTCCATTTTTGGGACTATTTTCAGCAACAGACTAATACACACTGAGTATTTACAGCAGCAGGACAGTATATGTGGGATTAACTCAAAATAAACCACAGTGCCCATGTGCCATCACTCACTGAGTAATGAGTACAGTAATCTTATTACTATTTTGAGAAGATGAATAAATATAAATGTACATTACATTTTTCGGAGCACCTTTCCTAACACTGACTGAATTATAGCAGGAAGCATGCAATATGTTAAAGTGAACTAGCAGATTAACGTACAGTACAGATATCTATGTATTTCTGTTTGCACATCTGCATATGGTCATTACGAGTGTGTTTAGGTGTGTGGAGATAATTCCCGTATATGTGGAGACAAATCAGCCTCGAGACAGAGATGGAGAGGATGAAATTTACGTCCAAAACAGGAGAGGTTTCATGATGGATAGTACTCCAGCTAATAGTTTGTTGGCATCGGGACAGACAGCAACAGCAGGCTCTGGTCGAGAAGTGTCGTTTCCTGAGAAAAGAGAGTGCGGCCACCACATGAGCCACAGCTCTGTCTAGCACTGTTGGATCGCTCCCCCTACTCTAAATGGTAATGCCTCCCTAGGGCAACACAGCATGGTCCTACATATGGAGCTACAACATGCTCACTTGTGGATGTGTGCGTGTGTGTGGTAGCTCCAGTCATGTCTATGTGTGTGTTCGTGCGTGCCTGTGGCCTAAGGACGGCGAGTATCGAGCCTGGAGAGCAGCTGTGTCCTTAGCATTCAGCTGGTGGTCACTTCACCCAGTCGAACTGGATCTCACGCACTGTTGATCCAATCACCTCGGTCGTCACGCGCCATTGAGCCAATCAGCTTGGACATCGCACTCTGTCGAGCTTTGGCCCGCCTATGAAGCTGGGCTGTGTTCAGGTTTCGACGCTGGGGCACTTTTTGGCAACAAAAATACAAACTCTCACCTGTAAGAAGAGAAAGGAGCTCGCAGTGCTTTTTTTCTGAATTAAATAAATGACCTCACTGTTTTCACACCTTGTTTTACCAGGCTTACAGCTGTTCATCACCGTTATGAGTGAGGGCATGCAAACACACACACACACACACACACACACACACACACACACTGAGCCCTCATATTCAACTGTGTCAGTTGACATGCTTCATGATCTATGTTAATGAGAAATTAACGAGACCCTGTCAGATATGAATGAGTCATTAACATGTTCATGTCGGTAGCATCTGTGGTGCCTGGATGAGTCACACGTACAGAAAATTAATGGAGGATCTGTCAATTTAATGAATCTCTTCACCACTATCTATCTGTCTGTTTGCCATCCATATTATATTTATCTGATCTGATTTTGCTCTGAGGCTGTTTGGTCCAAGTTTCAGTGAGGAGAAATCTAATGCTATGGCATATAGTGATATTTGTTTTTGTGTTTTTTGAACTTTGTGGCAGCAGTATGGAGAAAGCCCTTTCTTGTTTCAACATGACTGTGCACAAAGCCATCATTAAGAAGTGATGTTCCTAGTTTGGCGTGGAAGAGCTTGACTGACCTCAACCACATCCGCTATCCCTAGGTGCTATACTTATATTGTATGAATCTGCAACACATTATGCATGTCCAGTGTCAGTGCAGGAAGTAGTGAAGCAAAAAGTAAGGGTGTAACACATACAACCTCTGTGTGCGTGGATGGATTATTGAAGAGGCCTGCTGCGCACAGAGTCTACGTTTGAAGTGACTGTCAACATTTATTGCTGGAAATTCAGTGGAAAACCTACAAAGAGACTCAAAATGACTAAAGAGAGACACAAAACCAGTACAAAGAGACACAAAACCAATACAAAAAGATACAAACCAACCACAAAGAGAATGAAAACAAGTACAAATAGACTCAGACAAAACCACAAAGACTCATAAATCGACAACAGTCACACAAAACTAGTGCAAAGTGATATACACTGACCACAAAGAGACCTTAACCATACCATACTGCTTTTGTAGAACAACAGTTTTAAAAACATTGGCAATGGAAGTTAAAAAAAAACATTGGCTTTGAATGTAATCTGGGGTTTTGTGGAATTGTCCAATATCAACGCTCTTTTTTCTGGTGATAGGATCGGAGCCAGGCTTTATCGCCCAACATCAGTGCCCAACCTGACTAATGCTCTTGAGGCTAAATGGGAGCAAATCCCTGCAGCCAGCTTCCAAAATCTTGTGGAAATCCTCACAAAAGGAGCGGTGGTTTTCATAGCAACATATACCCATAACCATGTTCAAAAGTCAGACATGAGTATAATATCCAGCTGTCCATATATTTATGGCCATCCCTGAAGAAAAATCATAATAATCAAGAGAAATGTCCTAGATCTACAGTATAGCCCAACAGACATATTGAATCCAATAGAAAACTTGGAGAGATTTACTGGGATTATGTAATAAGAAGTGGTCCAGACACAAATTCAGCTGCCAAGAGAGTTGTTGCATTGTTATCTTCCAAAATGTTACCTTCCATTTGTATTTGTAAAAAAGATTTATCTATCTTGATATAGTTCATAGCTGTCTCTCTATCTCTGCTGCCCAGCAGACCAATTCCAGACTGAAATGCTGCAGTCTCACGTAGAGAGTGACTGGTGTTATTTCCCATGGAAATAGAGATACTATATATGTGCATATCCATATCCCTGACTCATTATGGCTTCAAATTATTAAGTGGACATGAAATTAGCCACACACATTCCAGCACAGCACTCTCCAAATTCAAGGACTTTAAATTGCTTTACTTCTGCCTCCGTGGGCGCTACCATTGATATTAGTTTGCTGCGTTCACCGAGCTTCTTGAACTGTGAAGCCGGAGAAGTGAGGAGAAAAGCCCACTCCCGTTAATGACTCACTGAATCCAAAGGCACGACTTGGAGTTAATGGCTACTGGGGCGCATTCGCATTTCAAAACAAGGTCACAGTCGGCCTCTGAGGCGAACCCCCCCAATCAGGAGCATGTGATTTATGAGTCAGCATTGCTCTACAGGGGTCTGGTGGAGGTGCTTTTTTTTCCCTGCCTGTGCTGTAATGAAGGGGCTCTAGAAGGTGTTAATTTGGTGGCACAGAGGCCCCATCACCTCATCTCCTCTTCCCATGGTGACAGCAAAAAATACCCATTTAACAAGTCAATTAGTCAGGTGTTCACCCTGAGAGATGAAGGAAATGGTAAAAATACTAATGAAGTAGTCAGATTTAGAAATAGATTATTGAAGTAAAATAAGGGAGCTGCCTTTACTTATAAGAATCATGCCAGTAAATTTAAGCAAACAGGAGACTGAAAAGCTCATAACCTACCGCAGGTGCAACAGACCACACCCAGCCACATCCATCAGGGATCCCAGGTGTGGTTGGTGGTGAAACAGACTTGTGTAGCACGTAGCTCCGTCTCTTCTTATGCCAACTGTCTGTGTGTGCGCATGCATCTCTGTGTGTGGCCATTACACAGCTGATTATGCCAGCAGGCCATCTGTTGCCTGCTTAGTACTGCACGCCTGGGAAGGACAGCAAGCATGAGGTTGTCCCTCTTTACAGTTCACCGACAGCTAACGTCCCCAGCTCACTCATCTGACGGCTCTCTGTCTTCCTGACATGGCGGCAGACGCCTGAGAGTCACGCCAACTTCCATTTACAAAAACACCCCACGTACCTGGAATATATTGACACACATGCTGATACACAAACAAGACACACGCAGAGGACCCAGCTGAGCCAGGTTTGTGCCAGGTGGAGACTTTCTAAGCAGACGGGCGTCCTGTTAGGTCACTGCAGGTGGATGGGGTCCTGGCAGAGCCACAGGCAGACAGGCACGTCTGAAGCCAGCACTGGCCCTGCAGTGTCCTGCAGGCAGATGGTCATACATGGCCATGGGAGTTATTAGGAGCAGTAAAGAAGTGACAGAGTGAAGTCTGAATCCTAATTTTTTTCTCCATATTTCTTTGTTTTCCTCCTCCCCTGCTCTTTCCCTTTCTCTCTTCTTTACCACCTAGATGTCTATTATCTCCTCTGTCCCCCGTTCAGTTAACCTTTTCGTTGAGCGAGTCCTGACTATTCCAGCCTGCTCCCCAGTGTGCTATTGATGCACATGGTAGACTTTTATACCACAACATCAATCACAGCCTCAGCTTACAGCGGCCCCACAGCTTCAAAAAGATTGGTCCGTGTCAGTGTTGCTTTTCATCTCTGACAGAAATAAACTCACATTATTTTCACTTTCAAATTACGGCTTTCAGGAAGAAAAGTCATCTTACTGACAAGTTCTCTTTAATTCTCCTCATGCGTGTGCCCCCTTCCACAAAGAAAATGAGAAAATGCATCATTTCAATTTGCTTTAAGGGATGGATCATTTACTCTGCGATATTTGAAACACTCAAAGTATTAGCCTCGTTTGTTTGCAGGCATACATGACACAGTTTCACGTCTTCTTTCTCTGATGTCAACATATTTGAAACGTCTGTTTTTCTAGTCCTGTGAAAAGATGCGTTACTCACGCTATGGGCACTGATGTGTTTGTTATATCATCCAAGAAACTAATTTCTTTTGCTGTGATTTTGAATAAAAGTAAAGCTGCGAGGCACTATCTATCATAATCACACTTAAAATGTCTGTGCAATATTAATAACAGGTTCAGCTACAGCTTAGTAAATATAACATGAATGAGGAATATGTTCAGGGAGGAAGATGATTGTCTTGTACTTTTTTCCTTTTATTTTAAAAGCTGAGAGGCTGTTGCATATATTTCAAGAGTTCAACGTTACATGTCCATATGGTGTCTGCCTACTTCAAAACACACTGACAATTTCAGTGGCTTCAATGGACAAAGTCAGACTGCATCAGCCGCTTTTAGCTGCGACTCTTTTAGCGACGACTCTGAAGCACCGTACATCTGCGCCGGCTCTTCCTCAGCAATAATGAGGCTTGAGAGCACAGAGGTCCACACCCCATGGAGGTCCAAGAGAAAAAAGATCTCACAAGCTAATTTTGGTACCTTGGCTGAGGTGACGACCAAGTTATTAGTCACTCATCGCCATTTTCAATTTTCACTGCTGCAACTGCCCCCACAGTTGGGGTGTTTCATTTGCTAATAATTTAATGTTTAATAAGAGTTCGTCTTTGATGGCTTATGCTACTAGTCACACAGTAGATTAAGAAACAGGTAATAATAGGATTAATATTATTGATGCACAAAAGCATCAGCAGAAATTAACACACAGGATGCAATGAGTGGGAGACCTACACTGGTAACCATGACATTTTTAGTTCAAAGCAGATTTGAAATATGAGGGAGATCAACTACATTGCTGCCTCAGTGAAGTTCATATAAAGTCAACCAGAGCATAATAACTTCCCTTTGAGACTTGTTGTTAAGGAATTTCATACATGCATACCAGCAGGCTGTAAGTGTTTTACAGGAGAGGTAATGCTTAGATATTTACTGGTCCTCTTTGAAACAGCAGCTACTGTCAGTGGAAGGACATTCTGGCTCATTGTGGTATTTGTAGTTTCAAAATGAGTGCAAAATGCTAATTTGTCTAAAATGCTGCAGTAACATAACATTTTGGTCCCCACAATGATTCCAAAACCCATAAGCAAGTCAGCAAAGAGGAAATTCTTTTATGTTTCCAGAGCTCCCTTCAGCACTATGGCTGTTTAAACACTCGCCAGTGAACCTGAAAACAGCCCAGACACTGTCGAGCCACTGCTGAAACAGCCACAACTCCACCAGCCTGAATGAGACAGACTCCCATTTGATGCAGCCATAGGAGACAGGTCCCTCTGCTCCTCTGCAGTGTCCATTCTTCTGCTGCTGCTGCTGGCTGCTGAGCTAGAGGGTGGTGGCTGGCGAGGGAGGGTGCTGTAGTTTTCTAGCCCAGGGAGGGATAAATAAAGCACGAGACAATAAAGTCACTCTCCATGGACTTCAGCCTCTGGGCTATGTTCCAGCCAAACTGGACAATCGCTCAAATGGAAATTAGAAGCAAGGAGACAGATTGTGAATAGTACATTTACTGAAGTCGGCCCTGGATAGATCGATGGACTAGATTCCGCAGGGCAAGGAACGACAGAAATTGGGGTGAAGGGGACAAGTAGAGTGTTTATGCGTGTGCATACAGTTGTATGTGCTTATACTGGCCATAACCTCAATAGGGCTGGGAAGCCACCATCCAGTCATGCACACATCGCCCTCTACCTTGTTTCCTGGCAATAGCTGTTTTTCTTGCTCAATTGTCTCTTCCTTACAGTCGCTTTCATCCTGAGGACACAGTCGAGGCCAGCCACTAGAGAAGCTGACTCCGCTTGCCAGGGGGCTGTCACCGAGCAGAACAGCCTCAAACAGGGACATTGTTTCCTTTGTCCCCAGGCCAGAGCACTGTTTCAGTCTCCCGAGCACGGCGGTAAACACATCCAAGAGCCCTGCGGAAGGTTTGAGGAGCGGCACGGTGGGAAAGGATGCAAACACAGCTCCAATTAAAGACATGATAATAAAGGAGCTAGCGAGTGGAGTGGCTGTAATCAGTATTCAGTGGCCTGTTGTAACGGGCCACTTGGGGTGGTCATAAGGGTTGTGTATGCCAAACAGACGTGTGTGTGTGTGCATTTTTTTGCGGCAACTCAGTATGTTTTAGAGGTTCAAGGGCCACTCTGAGGTTCCACTTTCAGTTCTGTGTGTATCTGGAATGAGAAAAAGAGGCCGGCAATTGCTTTGTGTTAAATTCACCTGAGAAAACCACAGCCACACACCTTTCAGTGTTTATCACAGATCTTTGTTTCAATGAGAGATCAGATCAGCAAAGATGAGAGCCTGAGAGACACAGACATCAGGCCATGAGAGAGAGAAGGGAGAGGGAAGCAGACGCAATAGTACGCCACTCTCCTGTATTTGCCGTGCATACATCACTCCCATTGCAACGCAGATAACCTTCTGCCACCGTTATCTTCATGCGCCGTGAGGAGAGCCCAGTGTTTACAGCCCCTCTCATCCCCACATCACAGGAGAGGGGAAAAAGACTCCCCTCCAATAAATTGTTCCTATCAGACCAAGGCATAAGTCGCAGATGCTGCATCAGATTTAGTGGCGCCACTAGGCTCTAATGAATTCTCCCTGCTCGCCCCCGCACGTCCATTGAGCCTCGGCAGCAAGTCTTTCCAATCGGCTGGGCTGCTCAGTGCGGTGCTATTGATAACGAGCCCTGGGGGGCTCACCAGTGAGCACAGCGAGTCCCCGTAATGAAGGAGTCCAGAGCACTGCCGAGAAAACAGCTTGCGTAATGAGAGGAGTGCGGTGGAAGCAGGGGTTGCTGGGGTCAGCGTTGGGGGAGCGGCTTGAGTTATGGCAAACACACGTTCAGGGGATTACTAAGCAGGAGTACGACATGGGATATGTTTGAGAATGTGTGTAAATGGACATGTATGATGTAGGCATTGTGTCCTGTCTGCAGCTTGCTGCATTAGGACGGGCAACCTTCAGCCGATGATGACTGGCAGAATGGGTTCTCCTGCATCTGTTCAAACATTCCAGACCTAACCAAACATTTGCTGTTTCCTCACAGAGGGCAGCCGCGGAGCAGACTCGGCTTTGGCTCATTCTCTGTTGAGTCATCCCTCCAGCAGCCTAGTATTATACCTCCCCTGTCTCTTAAAGTCACTGCTGCCATGTTGTTTAGACTTAATGGTCTGATTAGTGATGTGCAACTCTTGAATGATTTGTTCCATCTTTTCATTGAGCTGGGACTGCCGATTCACCCCAGTGAGTCGTAAAATGACTAATTGAATGAGCTATCAAGAGAATTGTGAAGTATGTTGTGTCAATTGAACGCTGCTGGAAGCTGAGTTACAGTTAATCATTAGTTGAAATTGGACAAGGAGTTGGTTTTCATTGAAGTTCCAACTACTTTTTTGATTCTCTTTCACACTTTAATGGAGGTCTGCCCTTCCCTAATGCCCTGACTAGGGCGGGAATTAGCTTGCAATGTTTCTTTTATTTGCAATGTGATTAGAAAAACACAGCAGTTAAAGGTGAAAAAAACAAACAGGTCTACAAATGATCAATTTTTGCACCTGAGACGAAACTGAACTCATAAAAAAGTCCAATCACAATACGATTTATAAAAAAAAAAAAAAAAAAGAAAGCAATAACCACACCATATTCACACTGGGTCATCTTGTGTATCTCCCCCTAAGCAGATTAAAGCCTCCATTAAAACATCATCGACCTGCAGTTTGCTGGACTTTTTTAAATAATTGCCTCCTAAATCTCCACACAGCAAAGCTCTTATCGCTGCTGTCACACTGAAAGGTCCGAGAGGGCAGCATGTTAATTTGGAACAAGTTCGGCTTCACTCCTGCCTGTTTTTCCAACACGAAATCTCTTAGTCAGTGCAACCAAACAAGACATGGCAACACCGATTCAAGTGCACAGTGCCTCGTTGGAGGTCTAGCAGTAAAACACAACCTCCACTACCTTTACAGTGTTATATGTGTATCCATCTGTTACTGTCAGATCATTCAGAAGAACAGGTTACAAGTACACAGGCAGTAATTAATTTTGCAGTCACTATTAATTAGATGGATGTGCGTGCCTTCCTTTTGCACTCAATTTTGCAGCATGTGTTTTGCGCTCTGTGACTGAAAAGCAGCCTCCCATTTCTTCCAGTACTCAGACTATGAGATGAAATTACACTAACAGATGATGAAAGAGAAATGCTTGATGCAGACGGATGTTCTGAAATGAGAACCATTGGGGAAATTGAGTACGTAGGCCTGATCATGTGAATTGGGATAAAATGGAAATCCATCTCAGTGGTTGTTATCCATTTAGCACAAGCTGAATGGAAATGGGTTGAGGCTTTAACAACCTGGATAAACCCTCGCTGTGCGCTGCCAACAGGCATGCATGTTCTATTTTGACAAGTGTCATCTTAGCAAATAATCCACAACAATCAGCCTGTAAATTTAAGTGTAGTAGGTTTATCAATGTTCCCTAAGCTGAGAGTGCAGCAAGGTTACCTCATACACTCAATTTGCTGAACTTGCTTTGCTTTTTCTTGCACACTTTGGTTTTGTTGTGAAACAACTTCATTCATTTTTGAACGTTTTGTAAAAAAGCAGGAGGTGAGGCAGGCTCACTCAAATATACAGAAATGTATCTGTGCATCCTCAACTCACTAAAACATGGAGCCAAATTCAGGGATAATGATCCTGTTCGCAGCGCTCGAGCAAACATTATTTTCTCTGTCTGGGAAGATGCAGGTTTCCCATTTACAGGCCTCCTATGGCCACGGATCAGCGGGCTGTCAGGCTGCACAGTAGAAGCCCTGTTGTGACTATCACTCACCTATTGCGCCTCAATTGACCTGCTTATAGGGGCCATTTCACAGAGACTGAGGTCCAACATATTCACGGTTCACCATGGGAGCCCACAGATTCAGAAACCTGGAGGCCAGTCAGACTTTTGACCCAGTATATCATCCAGGTCATTTCAGGCCCTCCCGTATTAGGCAGTGTCAAGAGAAGTAAAACAGAAAAAGTTTGGTCTGGCCTTAGTGGTGAACTTTTTTATGCCAAAGGTGGATTTGTTCATCATCTGGGCACAGAATGTCATCACAACTCTACTGCGCTTAGCATTTGGTTGCTTTGACCTCATTTCAGTCATTGATTATTCTAACCTCACACAAAATTATCATCGAAGCACCAATCTGTATCTTGTTTCAAACACACAAACGAGATTCTTCAATCAATTTTAGCGTGGAAACACATCTTCCATCCCATCTGTTAACTTTCTCTGGCAGCGTTGCCCTTTTTGGATAAAGGGCACTGGGCCATCATTGTAAATAAGAATTTGTTAATTAATCTCAGCTTCCCCATCCATGGACTTGGGGTAAATAAATGAGCCTCCTGGAGCTCAGATGCTTCTCAGAAATGGAGGCTTATACTGCGTGAAATAAAATCCAAATAAAATCAAAGGATTACTTGTCTGGGTTAAATGTATGTTTTCCTAAAATTGCCTTGTTATGAAAATATTGACTTGTTGCATACAAACTAGCATCAAGACTGTGAAAAGACGTTTTCATTTCAGCTTTGTTAGCAGCAGCTTATCCATGTGTCCGATTTCATTGATTTACAGCTTCAGCGTGATGAGCATCATACAGTATTTCATTTCCTGCACGGTTTGAGCCTAAGCGGTGGTTTTGATTTGCTGAAGGCTGGTCAGTTTCTGTGCAGAACAGAATGCAGAATAAAGCTACAGTATACTGAGGTCGCAATCGATCCACAGCACTGTGACCAGTGATAAAACCATCACCGCATTACTGCCACAATCATACACAAGCTCTTTCTTATTGATTTGCATAACATTTAAACCCAAGCTCCTTTAACACCTCTTTGTCAGTACTAAGCCATAGTGCACATGCAGTGAAGTTACACACAGCTGCATCATGTTATTGCCCACATCTGACTGATGGATCTCTGTGGTGAGAAAATTCCCATTAGATATCGCAAGCTGCAGGCGAGCCTGCTGCTGCTTGTTTGGAAGGAGTGATACTCTTCCACAAGCCTATCCAGTGAGGAAGGAAGCTGCCATGAGAGAAGAATGCATGGGACAAGACCCAGTTTCTATGGAAACAAAAGAAATCTAAAACAGGAGCTGGGGGTGGAAAATGGGGATGAGAGAGAAAGAAGAGGAGGAGGACGTATTGGAATGTTTTGGAGATAGACGATCATGAAAGGAGGTAGCATATGTGGAATGCCGCAAATCTGGGCCTCCCCTGTGGTAGGCAGTGTTATTTAATCATCAATCGTATGCATGGCACAACAACCCTCAGAGCTGCAGTTCGCAGCTCCTTTCATATCTGAGCAACATATGAAAGTATTTGCAGAGCTGATATGGACCTAACCTGCTCCTAAATATGTTCTGAACCACATGTTCTGCACCAGAATTCTTATCAGTGATTATGCTCAACAGAAGTAATGCTTTGCTGTGTTAAAATGCAGGGGGCTCAAATTCCTTCTCCGCTTCAAGGAGGTTATGTACAGTAAATACAAACATACAACCAGGCCCAGCCAAACTCTGCCGTTCAAGCTGTCACAACTCCTGGCTGCATGTGAGCAGAATTCCTCAAACGCAAAAAAAAAGAAGAAAAAGAAAAAATGAAAACTAAAGGAAGAAGGATTCCAGGCAACAATGGCAGAAGGAACAGGCTCAGTATGAATAATTAAACAAGCAGTGCCGTTGATAACGATGGTGAAACCGCAGCTCATTAACACTGAGAAGTGGGACGAGGGATGACTGGAAAACTGAAATTGTACTCTGGTTTTCATTAAAAATAGAAGTTATTTTTGCCCCCACAGTGTAAACAATCGCCAATACAATGCAGTGTTGACAGTCGGGAACTGTTGAAGTCTCAATTTTCAAAAAAGCCAAGCTCTTAAGAGACACACAGGCATGCGTGCAAATACCCTCGCTGCTTCATTGATCTATACATTTAGATTCCCGCTTTCTTAAAGCCTTCCACAGGCCCTGATGGCGCAGCTCATTTCCAATGCTAATCACAGATGACAAGATGCCGTTCTCTTGACTCGTTTCTGCTCTTTCCTCAAACAATTGTTGCTTCGCATCAGAGCCGCCCAGGATGCCCATTGTCTCCAGGCCACTGTGGCACAGCTGTGGGAGCCCAGGTTGATTGTCCCACCCATCACCCCCCCATGTGGTCCGACAACAAACACTATTATCAACAACAACAACAACAACAACAACGGCAGGGGGAGAAAAAAGCAAGGAAACCCATCGGGCAACTGGGGACACATTTGCATGCTCTGCAAAGCAGCAGGGACTCCATCTCTAAATGTAAGCACGGGCCTTTGCCAACAATTGTGTGGAAAGAGCCTCCGCTCAGTCGTTAACACAAAGGGTCGTCACAGTCAGCTAACTCAACATTCACCCACCAGCCACTGTATACAATTAAATGCAAAGTGGGAAATGAGAGAATAAACAACAGAAGTAACATCAGAGCACTTTGTTATGAGTGTCGTATAAGAAGTGCTTTCATTAAAGTGTGCTTGGAAAATGGTTTCCCACAGCTCTCGAATTGAGAGGTTGTGATATAAGCATCAGGCGTTTGTTTTGTCCCCTTTTATTTCAGCATTTTTCTGACGTAGTGAATGACTGATTGACTTCATAGACATTTTGCTTTTCTCCACTAAGGACAGCTGGTGTGGACACAATGCATAAGACAAGATGACTCTTACCTCAGCTGCAAAGGTATTTTTGCAGTGAATAGTTCATTTTCTATGGGATGCGAGTGAATCACATTTTGAAATAGGGGCTGACGTGGGATTGGCAAGCGATTAAAGCTTTATTTAAAGCTCCATGCTGATCTATCAAAAACTGACCCAAAAAAGTGATGCAGTGGTGGGATGTAAGTGTGTTTAGCAGGTGTGGAGAAGATCGTTATTGTAGTTTCTGAGATTCCTCTTTTGTATGACCCTTGCATTCAAGATTACAGATATAAACAGAACAGATATGAAAGACTGCTTGGCACAAATGGTATCTTGCTTATTTACCCAGTGCCAATGCTATTTGCTACACGTAAAGAGCGTTGAAATGCCCACATCAACAATCCCAAAGTCATAAAGATGATTTGTTCATCATAACACCACACAGACAGCATAGCAAAAGAGGTGTCTGAATCCCAATGCAGAAATCAGTTTGCATTCTCGCTGATGTCAGGTTGTCACGCACCCCAGCAGCAGATCAAGTTTTTCAAATGTGTCCCAGCAGCAAGCCAGCAGCCGCTGCGGCACGGCAGCCACCAGCGGTTTGCTGCTAGCAGTGTTGACACCCTCGGTGCAACAGCTATAGTATATGTATCTTACTGGGAATCACTTAGAAGGCTTCCAGTTGATGTGCACTGACGGCCACCGCTAGCTTCTGCTGCTGTGACCCAACACTACATCCCCCCAGTCTCTCCACCTCCCTCCTCTGCTGTAACCACTGCCCCGCTGCTCTACTCCCACTCTCTGGGTCCTCTTTTGACGCTCTGCTCTGCTGACACACGTGCCACCTTTTGCTGTGGATCACAAGTAGCAAAAATTGCCAAAATGGATGTGAAGCATTTTGGGATGAAGCTGTGTCAGCTTTGTGCCAACACTCTGGCCTGCATTTAAGAGTAATTTCCTGTTGGCTATCAGATGGATGCACATATGGAATGAACCCTGCACTGTCCTCTGCAAAGGAGGACTGGTGACTAGTGAATGCGGGAACCCATCAAAATTTAATATCCTTGACCAGGATCAAACAGACCCTGATATATGGCCTGAGAGTGTGTGTCATTAACTCGAATGAGCAGAGACGAGAATCATGGGGGCATTTTTATGAGCACATCCAACCCCCTCCTCCTTCCTTCTGATTTAGAAAGCTGACATGAGTCTGTTGGCTCAGGCAGTCCATTAAAACTGGAGTACCTGCGCCAGAGCTGAGCTGCGACATCCTTCTTCTGTCATTGGAGAGTTTTACATTTTGTGACGGTGGTAATTGCAATAATTGTCACCACTTCTTGATGCATTTCTGTTGACTGTGGACCGCTGTGTTTGCACACAAACACAGCGAATTTGGTGCATCTGTGCGATGGCAGTGCTTATGACAGAGGCTGTCACTTTGCTCATGTCCCAAAAGTTATCTTTTTTTTTCTCCACATTCTCATTTATATTCATTCCCTTTTAGGTATTTTCCCCAGATTCAGTTTAATCAAATTCTGCTTCTCATGTGAACATTATTGAAAGCATTTCATTTGCCAATTAGCCAGCTGCTCCCCAGTTAAATAATGAATATGCTAATTCTAAAGCTGGGGGATATGTTGTCTTTTGAGTTACAGCAGCAACAATTATCCAAGTCAGGGACACTCACAGTGGTATGCTGTATGTATACTTGTGTGTGTACTGTATGACGTCAGTGTGTTTGTGTGCACAGTCATGGTTGTGAAAGTCATGCACTGTGTGCAGGACAGTCTGTGCATGAATGTGATGCATCACCTCATGCATATTTTGTGAATTGTGAAAATATGGATTTTGCCCTGAGCATGTTGTTATCATTGTAGCATATATACTGTATGTGTTTTAATGTGAATTTTACACATATGTGTACACACATATAGTGTGTGTGTAGTTCAGGGGAGTGTAAGCTTTAGAGGAATGCTTCCCCCCATGCATATCGATTTGTTTGCCTACCTTTATCTCCGTGGGGCGCTGAGTGCATGTTCCTGACAGCTCTAATTGAAAGCCATGCGGAGCTGAGTCTATGTATGCAGATACACACCCTGCTATGATCTATCAGTTTATGGGGGGGGGTTTGAGTGCGCAGGGGAGAGCTGTTGTATTCACGCATAAGCCTGGTGACAGATTCTTCTTCAATGTGCTTACTGCAATACTCATATACTGCAATCATTCAATACACATGTACTGTACCTTAACACACCATGATCTGTCAGCCTATTAATTATAACTGTCACCTACTTACAGTACGTGACAGCTAAAATTCCCAGGAGCGCCTGTCCGTCTGTCTGTCAATGCATCCATCTAGTCATCCATGATTTATGAACACAGAGGTACCACTAATCAATAGGTTTCCTTCATCCGCAACATTTCCCATTTAACTTACAACAAAGTGTATTTTCGTGTATTTTCAAAGATACACCATCAGATTATATAATGACTTGACCTTTAGCCACACAGCGGGAGAAGCCAGTCTCCCATGGCAACCGATTAAAGTTTCTGATCTCACAAACATCCAATCTCCATGAAAGTGGGATTATTAGCATTCACTTTAATAAGATGTATCATGTATCAGCCTTTTAGCAGCTTTGGACCAATCAATAGACGCTCACTAAAGGCTTTTTAAAAGTGTACTGCAATGTTCAACAGCGTTCCTATGTTCAATATACCAGTTTACATTAACCTGATTTATGGTGCTCTTCAAAGTCACTGCTGTCACATGAACATTTCTCATGGTGGCTGTAAATTATCCATTAACATAATGGAAGCCTCCATCAAAGGTCTAGAGAAGGTTTGCTCTTAAAGACTGTGTACAGAGCTTATTTTTTAGCCACCTTTGCGGCACTAAGAACGGCAGTGTTGGTCTGTCAGTCTGTTGATCTGTCCACCACCTTGGCCCAGACTTAAATATCTCATCTATTGTATTTATTGCCATAGAAATTGGAGCAATTCATGTTCTCCAATGCTGTCTCCAAGGATGACGTCTACTTATCCTCTGATTTGTCCATTCACATAATATTTGTGGTTCAGAGTAACACAACTTGACAACTATTTAATGGATTACTGTAAAACTTTCGACAGATATTCAAATTCCCTTGAAGATAAATTCTTATCACTTGGGCAACCCTCAGACTTTTCCTTTAGCTCCACCAGCTGGTCAAAGTTTTCATTTATTCAAGTTGCCTTATATTGATACTAGATGGATTGGCACAAACTTTTGTCGACATTAATGGTCCTTAGGGGCTGAATCCTACTTTTTTTTTCCCAACAGGTCAAATTTTAGTATGTTGTTTAATTTTGTTTATGACCAAATACTTGTAAAACTATTCCCACTTGCCTCAGTTGAACTTTGTGTGTAGTGCTAATTAGCAAATTTTAACATATATTAAAAAGCTAAACCACAGTGGTGAACATATTAAATATTACCTGCTCAACTTCAGCAAGTTGCAAATTCACTGCCACTGTAAGCATATTAGTTTGCTGGTAGCACAAGGTGCCGCTGTGCTGAGTGCAGCCTCACAGAGCTGTTAATATGGCAAAAGGCTTCTAGTCTCGTTTTATGTCCTCTTGCATCTTTTGATCATGAGGCCAGTGATTTTTTTTCTCAAAGTTTAAAATAAAGACAAGTAAAATGAACAGATCGTGGTCCCATTATGCATTTCATGTTTAAATATTTCTGTGTCATTTGCAAAAAAAAAAAGAGAGATGTTAACACCCCCCCCCCCACCTGACTTTGCCTGTGGATCCTGATGTAGTAATGTTGTGCAGCAGTGGTGGAGGGGTCAGGAAATCAGGGGGAGAGAGACTAAAATTTGAGTCATATTTATACTGGCATGATTTGACTTAATAGTAGAAAGTCCTGGAATCCAAAATTCCCGGTTGGCCAGGCCACAGTGACAGTTGGTGGCAGCTTCTGTCAGGAGCACCACATGGACAACCGTGAACCTGTCAGACAGACAGAGAAAGAGAGAGAAGACAGACATGGTATCTGAAAGGAATCAGAAAAGGTGAACAGGCAATTCATTGCACAATGAAGCAAGAAAGTGGAAAGATGAAAGGCTCTGACTTGAGTAAAATTAAGAGTGATAGGTAGAAAGGGAAATAGAAATACAAAAGTGTGCCGGAGTGGGAGGAATTGGACAAGCTGAAAAGTGAATAATACAGGTTGAGCCTTTGAAGCACTGATCTTCAGATCAGAGAAGAGAATGACTTTTTCTCAGATGATGACTTGTTTTTTTTTGTTTTATGGTCTGTCACATCTTCACTTTGTTAGTCTTATTCTTTATAGAAAAATTCACATTTTACTCATTGTCTGTAGATTTCTGAATGTTGGATAAAATTAATTTGCTGTACATGTCATGTTATACGCATTTCTAGGCTGTAATTTGAATTAAATTCAAGAGAATACAGCAGCACGACTTTGTACAAAAACATAAAATCCTACCTTATTCTTGCTGCGTATTCATTGCCAGTTCAGTGTAATTGGGATTTAGAATCCAATCCAATTCATACGTAAATTGAGAGCACGACGTTATCCCATTCAGACGCAAAATTCAGAAAATGAGTGTAATTCAGTTTACAATGCAGATCATTTAGCAGGGAATTCCAGCTTTAATGGTCTGTACCAGTACTGTCATGGGGTGTACCCTCCCAATTAGGAAGACTGTTGACCTTAAACCTTTAAATTTCAAAGCAGAAAGGCCAGAAGAAGATGTTTTTGCCTTGCCCCACTCCGGCTCGCAAAATCCCCAGAGTCTTGTCTCTCAGGCCTGGCAGGAGCCAGTGACCTCTCCTTTGTGACTGAATTAATCTGCAGGCCTGAGATAATGGCCATGTCACCGCCACAGGCAGCATGTGGCAGGAGAATAATCAGCCCACCGCCGTGCCATTTCAATCCCTGCGGCAATGATCGCTTCGCCACAGAAGAAAAAAAAAAAAAAGAACATGTTGCTTCACTCATTCTCCTGCATGCATGAAATGAGAATTAAGATTACAGCCCTTGCAGGCGTAGCAGACAGGCGCACCTCAGTGATCAGTTTTGATGGCTCGCCAAGGTTTCAGGAACAAGAGGGTTTTTCTGAATATGGATTCTATATTAAGATGGAAATGTTTGAAGATGCTTTACAAGGTTAGGCTCCTAACGGTGTGTTAGGAAAGTGCTTGGATACACATTGATCTAAAATTAGTAAAAGATGTAGGGTTAGACATTACATTCATATGTTAGTAAGTGGGGTTTTTCTGTAGTTGAATGTGGCAGTGGTCAGATACAGTCGCATATTCTTAGTAGATATAAATGCCCGTCAAGTCACCATAAACAGTCTGTCCTAAAAACAGAGCAGCAGATGAAAGCTCACTTGTGTATATCTTTTGTTTGGAGACAGCAGGTAAATCTTTACTTTGTGTTGAAGGCTTGAGCTTGAGCTGTTGTGTAAGTGCTGAAAGCATTTGATTCTGAACTGCAGGAACTAAAAGTTTCATGTTAGCACAAGAAGAAGACTGCAGTGACAGGAGCCCTTGTGAAAAATCTTCTGCTCCTAACCCCTTGTTCCGTAAAATTGAGTCTAAATTCAGTACTCTTCCTCAGTGGAAACCTAAGGTCGTCAGTGCAGATGAACTCAGAATCTCTGGGGAGGAAAGTACAGGAGGAAATGAAGCTGTTCAATGTATCAAAAGCTGAGGCCACTGTGTGACAAAAGTGGACCAAAGGGTTACCAAGTCCCTTAATTAAGCCACAAACTGTGTCTGTTGCAGCAGGGAAATTTAGCAACTTTGCTCCCACTTGAAAATATTTGTGAAAATGTTCTGTGGCTGATCATAAGGTCAACACTCAGTCTGTTCGTGTCCACTGGTGCAACTTCTAGATCGCCCACAAGGCTCCTAATCATGTCCCGTGTGCATATTCAGATGTTGCACAAATACATACTGCAGGTGCAATAATGAGCTGTTATTAAAGATTCTGCTCCCAGTGTGACAACCAGCACAAGTCTACTAGCAACTGGTCTGCAACCCACAGAGACTGCTGTATTATCCTCTCCCCGATCAGCTTATCTGTGCCTGTGCTTTCTGCACCAAATGTTGTTCTCCCTGCAATGTCAAGCTAATGCGAGTTAACCAGAGTTGTAATTATTGTGATTTCCTTGCTCTAAAAATGTTTATAAATGGACTTATTCCCACACAAACAGCTGGCAGAAGAGAATGGCTGCACAAAGAAACAGATTACTGCTATTTTTATTTTGGACCCTGCTTTTTTCTTGGAGCGGGGAGAGCAAAGAGAAGGAGTAGGGAGCTGGTTGGTGGGAGAACAGCATCGACAGCAAACCGCTTCCTTGTGACGGGCACAGTGCCTACATACAGTACCTTCCCTGGAAGGCTGTTTCTGCTGACAGTAGCCCAACGTAATTCTTGTTGTTTGAGCCTGCTCTGCCTAGTGATGGCACTCTATTTGTTTGATGGTGCGTCCTGAAACTGTCATTTATCTTCAAAGATGGCAAAGTAAGACACGTTAATGTACAAGGTTTGATACAGTAACCTCTTTTTCATGTAGAAATGATGATAATTCATGCAAGCGAGTGCCGTAAACACACACACTTCATTGCTCATCTGTCTACTTCCTACAAATGTTGGACCTTCACCCTCCCACAACCTACGAGACTTCGCTCAGCAGTGCTTGGAAATCACATACTGCCTCCAAGGCCTGTGGGTTTTATTACTGAATCACTCTTCTCTACTCACTCTACTCCTCTCACAGTAGCGGAAAGCCTCTCATCACTTGTGGGTTCGCCTATCTCAGCGTGCTCATGGAAATAATCAGCCAAGCTCTGCCAAACCATTTGCAAGATCAATATGTGATGTTTGTTTGAATGGCAGGATATTTTGAATTTCACAGGGATCATCATAAGCAAACCTCTCGCCTACCTCTGTCCATTCTCTTGACCAAGAAAAAAAACTCTCCTCCTCCATCAGCTCCAGACTGTTATTGGTTTGACTGCAGTTCCAGGCAGAACATGTGAGACAGAAAAGACACAGCTGCAGCAGCCGTGGAAATCTGTGGCAGCTTGCAAACCAGCTCTTAGCTGCTGTTCAGAGCAATGTGCCCCTGCTTATAACATAAATGACCTTTCTATCCAAGATGCTACAATAATATTAAAGTCTCATTGGCCTTTGATGCCACATATGCTGATGACATTAACCTATGATTTTGAAACGTCCTTCTTCTGGGACACAGTTTCAAAACTAAAGTTCACAGTGAAGCATTGCAGACGCTAGTCAGCGCCGCTAAAGTGGCTCTCATAAATATATATTTAATTAGCTTGTCTATATTCAGAAAAATGGCCGGTCATTTTAATTGGCTTTATTACCCTAATCATTTGACGGGAACCTTTTCGTCTTGATGGATGACCTTATTAATGCGTAAAAGAAACTGCCACGATCCTTGGAAACGGAGCAGCTCAAGTGACTCATTAAAACTGTCAGTGCTGCTCCACTTATTCAAGGCTATTTCTGTTACATGCTTACTCCTGATCAACACATCATCAGCATTCAGGTCTGACATATAGACTGAGATGATGGACAGATACTTTGATTTGGTTTTAAATAACATTTTCAAGCTCTGTATTGTTATGTTTTTTTAATGAAAGCATCTGCGGATAAAACTGAACTCAATTCAAGTTGACAAGGTAACTTTACACAACTTGGTAAGGTATGAATAATATGCTCAGTCCTTCAAGAGAACGGCTCTGTAGGAAAAGAACTGCAGGATGGCATGAAGCAAATCATAGTGTCTGAGTGACACGCCTGGATTTATTGTTGCTCCAGACTTGCCTCAGGTGCTTGCTGATGTTGGCATATCCAGAAACCACAGTCGCTGATGTTGCCGTATATGCAGAAACAAGCTGCAGCCCAAGGACAGAGGGAGAGAGGGGATAAAAAGCACAAAATTGAGAGACAGAAGGGGTAGGATGATAGAGATAAGGAAAAAATAATACTAATAGATTAGACACAGGACTCAGAAGTGCAGAGAGGACAAGAAAGAATAGAAAAAAATACCTTAGAAAATGTCGAAGCTTCTGTTTAATTTTCATTGAAGCATGACTCTTCTTCTGAAAAGGGAATGGGGATAAGGACATTATCTTGCACCTATGTTTGCAAGTCCTATTTTTCTCATGTTTCCATAAATATGACCACAATATCTGAGCAAATGGGATTTACTCTATCACAGTGTGATGCTCCAGTTTCTGCACAATCTGGGCAAGAAATCATCTTTGTGATGGAGGATAAAGAAGACGAGGGATATGAGACAATACAGAGTTCATTCTGGAGTCTACATTTGTCTGAGTGGTGCTGTAGGAAGTCTATGAATAATTTTGCGGTTGCTATTTTACATACTACACTCTAAACATGTAGATTTGCATGTCTACTTGGTGGTGTGTGTGTGTGTATTCCTTGAGAAATCATTTTGTGAATCGCTTCCCAACATTTTTTTTTTCCAGCACCTTTGACATATAGAAGTTCTGATTGCAAGGTAGCAATTGAAAACCTGAAGTGAAGCTGTGGCCCTTAACCCCTCTTATTTCTATCATGGATGATGATTGCATTGCCACTTGCAGCTCAGCTTTTTCCCCTCTGGCAACTCATCTGCCCTCTGACACAGCCTCAATTGTCTGACTGGCTTCAACAGGTTAAGTGTTCGATTTGCAGACAGAAAAGTCCTTTAGGAATATTACTGTCATTGTCTTGCATTGTTTCAGACTGACATGATGGCACTTTCAAACCTTATGATGTTTTACATTTTGCTCATGGTGGTAGTTGTTTTGATCTTTGGTAAGATATGTAGTTTATTTCCCACCTGAAAAAAATACACAATTAACTTATTTCCAGCTTTTGATCACAGCAGTAGAAGCTGATTGTTGTCTGTTGAAGTCACCTCTTACCTTCTGAGAGCAAGAACTTAACAATGGGATCTCTGTGACCTGTTATGGACCTTGCTGTAGGCCGTATCATTATCATCATCATCATCATCACAAAGACAACCTCTAGAGGTAATGAGGGCTCCAGTCTAAAATATTTATTGGCCCAATAAATGCAAGCAGCACAAAAGATTCAGAGTGTAATGCAAAATTCATGCAACAGTCATGTAACTAATGACTTTTATAAGGAAGTATAAGGTAAAATGATTCAATACTCTTTCGAAAAATCATTTTCACACACATTTCAGACACCTCTGATGGGGACTTTGATTAACTTTTTTGCAATTATATTTTGACTTTATGAAAAAAAAGGATCATTTAATTAATTTACTGTTTGGCCCAAGGGCTGACTGTATAATTCTTCAGTCTGCTAATATAATGAAGCACAAATGCCAAAATGGGAAAAAAATTCCACTTGAAATGAACCTGCAAAATGAGTTTGTGTTGTCATATAAGTACACTAGTGCTTCAGATATCCTTGGGCAGTATGCATAGTTTTCTTACTGTAATGCCTTGTCCTTATTAATTAGGAACAGGATCTACAAAGTGAAAAAGACAGTATAGATGAAATGGGAAAAACATTTTAGCCACCTGGTAAATACAGTCATGTTGCACTTTCTTACTAATTAGCAAAAGATTTCACATCTGTCTTCAACTAAACATCTGTGTATTTGCATGTTGCTGCACGTGTGTGTGCATGACTGGAGTTTTATGGTTTTGGGATATTCATAGAAACAGGTCCATCAAAGCCACTGCAGCCTGAAGCATAAGAGGCTTAAGGAAGGAAACATAAATCACAAAGCAGTTGGCGGGGGGAAAGCAGAGATGCAGAGAAGGTGTGCGGGAGAGAGGGAAGATAATAGGTAGCTGTGGGTGGTGCCTGAGACTGTTCTCGTGGCCTGATACTGTATGTTGGCACGATTGGATATGGTTTGCTGAAACCAGGACCCTACTCTCCTCTTGTCTCCTCTCCAGCATGAAAGCAGGCTTGTTATGCAGCCAGACAGATACAGTGTATAGGAGTGAGGACACAGGGAGCCAGAGTGGCAAACAAACAGGCATGCTTTGACAGACTGCTAAACAGCTTCGGATGAATCCAAATGCAAAGTTGGCGACAACTCATTTGCAAAAGTTAACTTTATTATGTTAATCATGCTAATGCTGTAATATCAAGTAACAACACTGTCCTTCTCACAGCTTTCTGCCTGCACCAGAGGAAATGAATGAGAAAAACATTTTGAAATATTGTGTGTGGCTATAAAACATTATTTTCTCCTCACTTCCTCCAAATAATATTTCTCTGATGCGAGCTGTCACATAGACTCGGGTCAACATTGGAGAAGGCTCATCACACATCTCTTGTTTTCTCTTTCTGCTATCCATCAAATGTGATGTACTACACGCCCCAGCGTGCTAAAGTCTGAAGGGTTATTCTGTTTCCTTGACTGACTTTCACTGATTGTTTAACACTAATGAGACAACCCAGTGCTGGTGTAAATTATCATTCAATGAACTAAGCATTGACAGTTTGTGAAAAGTTGTAGTTGTGCAGGTGAATGATGCAGAAGTGAATGAATAGCTTGTCCAGTGAGATTCAGCAAGTCTGATTGGAACAAGCAACTGAACAGGACAAGAAACATGCGCCAGACATCTTGGATCTTATTTTAGCCCTTTAGCCATTAGCCATTTAGCCATCTGGTAACTCAGCGACGTCAAAGAAAACAAAGGTGATTGTAAGATTATTAGCTAAAGACTGCATCACAGTTTAAAGGCTAAATTTCATGGTTCACCTCTGGTCTAATTGTGCTTGCCATACATTGTGTCGTTTGAATTGTAAAGCCCTTTGAGACAAGTTTGTGATTTTACAGCGTTATCATAACCATTTGAAATTATGGCCTACAACTACAAAAATATAGCCCATGGTGTAACAAACTGGAATTCCCCTTAAACAAAGAAATCCCTGACATCTGCACTATGGCTCTGTACCTTGTGCCACTGCTCACCGGAGAGACTTTGCAGCTTTTAAGAATGCTGACTGTTTTGTGTTTTTGAAGCTATTTTCTTTCTGCCTTTGCTAACACCTTTGAAGAAATGCATGAGACACACAGGTTCGAGTGAATACAAAACATAGTAATTAGTATTTTATCTCCTTCCTTCTTTAGCTCCTGCTGTACCCTCTCTTACTTCTTGCCTTTGTCTCTCTCTCTCTCTGTCTCTGTGGTTCAAGGGAAGAATTCCCTTCAACTCCTCCACAAAATCACAGACCATTAAAGCAGTGCATTTTTTTTTTTTTTGCCTCCAGCCCTATCTTCTCTGTGTGCTTAATACATTTACACACATACACAAGGGCAAACACACTCACAGCCTCCCACCAACCCACACACACAGGAATAAAGATATACAGTACACATACACCCCTACACACTCTTATATACAAACACACAAAGGCATGTTCTCTGCGGTGCATTTTATTTGGCCATGGCTTTAATGGGGCTTTTAATGTAGTACAGGATTACAGAATCACATCCCTCTCTCCCTGCCAGCTGATTGGACACTCTCCACCCTGTCAATCAAACATTGGATTTAGCCTGCTGCTAAATGCAACGGTGCGTTTAGCCCGCTTTAGTCAGCTCTAGATTTAGTCACACTGACTTAACTGCTGGCAAGTTTCACACACTGTTGCACCGAGTCCAGATGTCGTTGAATCATGTCACCAGGCTAGCTCACTCAGCAACGCCTCCGCTATGACCTCAATGACCTCCATTCGAGGAACACAAAATAAAGCAGCACGACACAACTTCTAATGGTCGTAAGATTTGCACTTCACTCCACTATTTAAATCTCTATTAATTTAGTTTATGGGCCACTTTTAGGGCAGTGGAAACAAACCATAAACATAACACTGACATCACCCAATAAAGATGGCTGAATTAGGAAACAGTTGTCTATTTCGCTAAGTCGCCAATTAGTTGCAAACTTTGTCTGACTGTCATTTGGTTCTGGATAGTTTAAAGTTTCACAGTTTATTTGCTGTAAACGATGCTGATGAGGACTGTAAGAATGAGCCAAAAGTTACATTCACTCTATGGGATAACTGCATAGTGAGGTGATAATTCTTTGTGGGCTTGTCACCATAAGCAAACCCTTTACCATTATGATGGCCAGTCATCTGACCAACTGTTAAAATGAAGATTGGATAGAGACTTGTTGTTTTCAAGTGAACCTATTTTTGCTGGAAATTGGGCATTTTTAGCTATGTTGAAATTACTGGATAATGATGAATATTAAAAAGTAAAGTGTAGAGAAGAGTCTAACTCTGAGTAAGTGTCTCAGAAATATATGTAAAGATTGCCAACATTAACATAAGTTAGCAACATAAGCTATGAATGAATGAGAGTAGAAAGGTTAGAAAGTCAGCGAATTATCTTTGTAAGTCATCATGTTTGCTAATAACATAAGCTGCTAACATTAGCTTGTGGTCATATCAGACTGTAGTAGCAGAACCTCTGAGAGTATTGAATTGAGAAACTCTTTTCATTTGTTTAAGGTCCATAGTGTCACTTTTAGCTGGTAAGTAATGCAGGTACATAAGGTGTTGGGGTTTAAATTTTCACTGAAATCATCGTTTCATTAGCCAGCAGCTTTATGACCAAAATCTGTTTCTCTAACTTCTATAATCTTTGAGGCTGGATTCCATAATTCATTCTTATTCGAGTCTCAGTGTTGTTAGGTGAGCTGGCAAGTCATGTGTGGTATCGACCATCTCTGACACATTACAAATGGCAATCAATGCTTTTGTTTGTTGTCTTATTTTGCTTGTCTCCAATGCTGCGCAGGGGCACTAATAATTGGAGCTGATAATTGCTACCAGGCTCAAACCATATTGACCCAAGCTCTGTAATAAGCAGGTGAACAAGACCAAAAACATTCCATTTCTGAAAAATGATTTAATTAGCATGTCTCTTTGTGTCCCCACCAGGCGAGACAGTGTTGAATAAACAAATTCTCCCATGTCATATTTCAAATAAAGTCAGCATTCTCATTAAAATGTCAGTGTATACTTGCTGTGGGGACTGCTGTGTATTTCCGCTTATAAATAGGTTGAACTTAATTATACAATTCACGCCGATGACTCTGGCAGCAGAGAAAAAGCCCATTTTTCCTTCTCCTGCTGGGTTTTTGTGAGCAACTTATTGCGTGATCAATCACATACAGCATGAACAGACCGAGATCAATTAATAATTGAAAACTGTTAAACTACTTTAAGCACTGATTGGAATCTGCCTTAAGTCAGAGGCAGGCAGTGTGGAAGGGCAGCAGGTTAAACAGACATGATTAATCAACCTGAGAGCAGTATCTGCATTCATTTGCAACAATGCATGCAGATATGTGTGTGTGTGTGTTTTCCCTGAGCCTCTGCTGGTGACTGGTGCTATAACAGTCAAGTTACACAGCAGAAATGATCTAGTACATTGATAAAGCAGGTCTTCAACCTCATCATGCAGCCTCCTCAGGCGAAGGTGCCAGTGCCCCTCTACTGCCATCTATAGACGGCCTCGGTTCATGACAGATGGCTCCCGGTGATAACTGCTGCTTCACTGTGATGCTGCTGCTGCTGCTGCTGCTGCTGGCTGCAGCCATCGTCCCCTGAGAGGGAGCAGATAATCATTTCATCATTTTCTCATTTATTGACAGGCGCTCTGAGCTCCACTGTTAAGTTTCTAGTGTTGTA
Source organism: Trachinotus anak (assembly GCF_046630095.1). Taxonomy (NCBI): domain Eukaryota; kingdom Metazoa; phylum Chordata; class Actinopteri; order Carangiformes; family Carangidae; genus Trachinotus; species Trachinotus anak. The sequence goes on from NW_027273877.1 coordinate 3,925,347, forward strand.
GAGAGAATTAACTTCCATTAGTGTGTATTATACACCACATGTGTGTGAATGTGTATGTGTGAGGTTCCGGTTGATCCTTAGATCCTTAGACTTAGAGCTCTAAGGGCTCAGAATGAGGTCGGATATGGCAGGCTCATCAGATATCTCGCTTCACTCAGTGCCATAGCGAGGCTACCGCTGTGTCGAGAGGCTGCAGCCTAAAAATGACCCTCTCCCCACTGAGTTGGCAATCATTACTCATCACATTAGACATCTAGGCACATTATCAGCTCCAACTTGCTGTGCTGCCATTCAAATGCTCCCTTTCTTTGCCTGTATCCGACTCCTGCATTTTTCTATCTTTCTCCCATTTGACAGAAATTTATGTCAGCACAAGACCAAGCTACGGTCTTATTCACCTTTCACTTTTGCCTCACAAAACTTCCACTGCAGCCCATTGTGTGGTATTAGGTGGCGCTTACAATCGACCAGTGCAGACAAATGGCATTTGATTGTAACTTGAGCCTGCGCATTTTGTAGCACTTCCACCTTCTGCAAGACTTTGGTCCATTTTTACCCTGTCATTAAGGTGAATGGATGTCCTCCAGCGACATTTCCTGTGAGCTTTTTTCTGCAGTTTTGTCTGGGAAGCTTTTGTTTTGTTAGAGCCTTGCATGACAAGTTTTTGTCACCAAAGGAAAATACCAGCACTACTGAGTTATTTACTGATCTCTACTATTTCTTAGCTTCTTAAATTCCCATCCTGCTGTTTATCCCATTGTCGAGAGTGAAGACTGCAAATAGCATTACAGTACCTTAGGCTCAATGGGTCCCTTTCATTGTGAGACTGACTGACAAGCTTGACACAAACACCCATGTGCCCATTACAAGGTATCAAGCCAATCTGCCTCAGAGCTTTGTAAGGAGAAACAGTTAAAGTTTGAATAAAAATCTAAAAATTGCTCTTTTCAGCAGGGACAATGTGTCTTACACTAGCAATAGCTGAAAACATGGGTTATTTCTAAGAAGATTCTTATTTACATAGAGGGATATTTGAATGTAAGCTGCACACAGCCGTTCACATAAACGCAGTAAATGTTGACATACAACAGAGAATGGTCCTCAGATGATATAAAAATGGAAGGAAATGAGCCGCAGTGCAAAAGAAGCTGATGCTTTTTGGAAGCAATTTTGTATTATTATATCTCTGCAGTCAGCAAATAATGAAAATCCTTTGCGTTCTGTTCCATTGTAATAACTAATCCATTCTCCTCTTTTTCTGTCTGTTTACTCTTTCTGTCTTTCTCCCTCCTCCTTTCGTTCTCCCCCACAGCCGCCCTGCAGGTGTCCATATCCTTGAACAAAGTGGAGTTAAGTGTTGGAGAGTCCAAATTCTTCATCTGCACAGGTACAAATGCCTCACACTATCATTTCTATGTGCATGTTCTGTAAGTGTGTGTGTGTTCGGGGGCAGGTCAGAGAGGCAGCAGGGGGTCTCACAGCGGCGCTTGTGAAGTTTGTTGTTTGTGCGACAGTGAACGCAGCACAATCCAAGCTCTCCATATGGTGAGCGACTCTTTGTCCCAACGGTGACTGGATCCACACAGGGGACAGCCCCGTCCCTCTCGTCCTTCCTCCTCAGCGTCCTCTCTGAACAGTGCATCATCACACTGAACCTGGTGCCGCCGGTGCCAGCGGCTCGGTAGGGTGGAAGCACACTCTGGCAGGCGTGGCCCGCCTCCTGCTGGCTACCTCTTCTCTCCTGCCAACCCACTCAGCGTGGAGCTAACAGCCAAGGGAGCAGAGCCACACTGGGAGGAGCATTGGGGGGTGGCGTTTAGGTCTAACATGTGCTGTGGAGGACAGGATGGGAGGTAGAATAGAGGTGAGTGGCAGGAACTGAAACGCAAAAGTTGGAGCGTCTCTCACCTCTAGTTGCGCGTTTTTTTTTTACTTGCCACCTTTACCAAGTGCTTCCTCATGTGGGACTGTTGAGTCTCTGTAAATAATACTGTGTAGTCTAGACCTGCTCTACATGAAAAATGCCCTGAGTTAAATTCTGTAACGATTTGGTGTTATATAATCAAAACTGACTCGACTGAACTTGAAAAACTTCAGAACTGACTAGAATAATAAAAAAAAGGCTTTGAAGCTGAGTCCACCGTCAAAGTGCGTGGGAGGGAAGTGTTTGTGTCACTCGATGCTTTCTCCTGCCCCTCTCCACCACAGGCAATCACACCGAGCCTGATTGGTTTTTGTTTTTTTGTTTTTTTTTCACACCATATTCACGTGCACTCCTGAGAAGCAGGGCAGAAGATTCAGAGGCAAAAAGCAGAAGCCATTCAGCCCGTAAACAAACAAATGAAGAGCAAGTCAATAAAAGTGACTTTTGGGCTTTATATTGTTGTGTCACATTGTATGAATCATGTCCATATAAATATGGATTAGAGGAAAGAAAGGAACAGAAGGCACAGGAAGACACTTAGGTCTTATGTTGATTCATGGGTTTGAGCTGCTTTGTAAAGAAATGCAGAGCACAGAGGTGAGTGTGTTGTTCTTGGGAAAAAAAAAGAAACCTGGGTTAAATCAATTTTACTTGTTCAATACAAATCTTTCTTGTCCTAAAAGTTTGCCAGGAGGAATTGGCAGCAGAGTAAAATGAAAGAAAGCCTTTTTTTCCCATTTTCTTAAAGCAAAGCTGTTTTGGGTCAAGATGAGGTCTAACGTTGGTCAACATGGTAGCCAGGAGGAAGCAGGCTGGGTCGTGAATCCAGCTGAATTCCTTTTTTGTGCATCGTCCGTGTTTATTTCCAGTCTTCATGTGTTTCTTTCTACTTTCTACATTCCTACCTAAAATTCTTTAAAGCTCCTCAATATGTGGTTTTAAATCTTAAATGAGCAACAATCAGGATAAACTTTGTAAAAAAGGAAAACGTGTGATCAGAGCTGTGACATTACCCTTTTTCCACCAAGCCCTGTTTACTTTGAACCATTGAGAAAAAGAACAGACATAAACACAAAATACAGAGACCTCTCAGTTGAAATGAACCACATCGCTCACAGTGAGAAGCTGATTGAGAAAAATGTGTTTTCAACCTGGTGACTTTTTCATGGTTTTCATGGTTTAAAGGCCAGTTTGGCCCGTTGATAGTGCTCCTATGTGGCCACAGTATTGTCTGCCAGGGTTACAAGAGGTTTGGTTATTTCACATGAGAGATTTCTGTCTGTTCCTCTCAGTTTCACTAAATAATACATATATCTTTTTTAAAATGTTCTTTTATTTTCAATCTTTAGCTTTGACAGTTTCTTATTTGGTCAGGAGTATTTAATGTTAGACTGAAATACTAGTGGAAGATTTGAGTTGCTCAGTGCCTTTAAGCTGCTTCAGAGCTTAATATGATAAAGCTATTAACATCCTTAGGCTACCAGGCGTATGTGCTTCGGCATTTCAATGCATTTTTCCCCCTTTTCAGCCTGTGCACACAACTGATAATTACAAATATACACTCAGTTGGCATATAAAAGCCCTTTAGTAAAGCTTCCCTTATAATGATCCAGTTGCTAACACTGCTGACAGTATGCACCTGTTGGCAGATGTGCACTTAACAATTTCAGCTTTAAATGTAAAATACTTGATTTAAAAAAAAAAAAGTGAAATTACTGAAAATACTCAAATACAAATACAACAATACAAAAAAACAACTTTGTTACAGTAACAAGAGTAAATGTTGGTTTTTTTTTACTTCCCCCCTTGGAAACATACATAGTAGAGTTATTGCTGCGGACTAAATCTCCCATCAAGACTGAATAGTTTTTAAGTGTGCAAACTTTCTGAATTAATATATTGTCAGCCACATAACCTCCAAACGTTCTGAGTATTCATTTTTTAAACTCTCAGAATGAACAATGAGCCATCTATTCATAGATTCTTGCTTTTAGAAGAAAATGAGGCTTTTATTCATCACCTCTTGCTATGAATTTTATAGTTTATTTTATGCCATCACAGCAAAGTGCTCTAAAAGATGCTTGACAGTGAAGCTTTGAATGGAGGCCATGGCGTGGTAGGAGACGGAGAGAAAGCTGAAGGTACAGGGTGTCAGGAAGAGAAAAGGAAAACAGCGAGAGGGTGCGAGGCAGAGTGCGAAAACGGGTGAATTGAGTTGCTGAGCAGGAGATCGAGGGCAGCTGGAGAGATTGTCTTCAGAAAAGTGTCGGGTCTAAGTAGTCTGTGACCTGGCATCTTTAGTGGATTTTTTTCCCGCTTGTTTCCCGCTGTTGGGGAAGCTCAGGGACATCTCTATGATAACTGCATACAGGAAGAGATATGAGCAGCAGAAATAATAAAAAGATTTTAAAAAATAAATACAAATATAATAAAAAGATAGGGTACAGGTCTAATTAACATGCTCCACGCATTAATGGGTGACAAATACAACAGCTTCAGGGCTTCTTAACTTAGATCCTGCATTTTCTTGACAGCAGAGCTTCCCTCCTCTGCTCTGGCTTCACAAACAGCCCAGAATCCCATGAATCCATGGCCTGATGTCCAGTGAGTCCAACAACCACAATGTCTGTTACTAGTCTGTCACTGTCTGCCATTCAGCTTCCACTGGAATAAATGACTTCCGGTGTCCAACAAGCCAGCAGTGTGTAAAGCTGTGCAGGCTCATGTCAACGTTAGCACTGCTCATTTCTCCTGTTTGCCTGCCCACTGTCTCAACGGGGGATGAAATGACTGTCACCCAATAACTTGTTGAAGCTGTAAAATCCTTCCTCAGAGTATCATAAACTCCTGTGCAGCCCCCAGACTCATATCGTTTATTACACAGACTTCACTTCCTGGATGGTGCATCATCACCTTGCTGATATCTGATACAACACAGCCCCTTACATTTTATTAATGCAGGGGTGTTTTCAATCTGAGCCCCAGTAACGTGTCAGTTGACAGTCTCCCATTGGTGCTCACACACTCATCAAACCATTCGGTGATCTCTCACACTGTGTGGATGCATCTCAGTTTGTAAGGTTTCTTCACCCCCACTTTAATTTCTTACATTGTTATTTTACTACATGAAACAACATGCAGTTTGTTTACTCATGAAATGTTGTTTTCTTCAACACCTCTCAAAATGCTCTTCAGTGCATCGCATCTTTGGAATCACCAGGACAACAGTGTCTGCAAAAACTTCCTAACAAATGCAGCCAATCATAGGAAACAAGCACATAATTATAAATGTAGTTTATAATTATGTTTACATATAGAGTGAGGGAAATAGACCCTTTGTGAGAAAACAAACAAACAAACAAAAAAACCCACCTGGAGCTTTTTCTGATGTGAAATTGATCTCATGTCAGCGGTAAATGAACCCGAGTTCGTGGCATGACAAATAAGGAGGTGGATAAAGTGGGAAAGCTGGTATTTAGGTGTGTGTTTAACCTCCCCTATGACCGAAATGGCTCAGAGCCAGAGCAAGTGTTGGCTGCAAAAGAAAACAGAGGCTGCTGCAAAAGCAGACTCAGCAGTCAAACCAGATCCAGCAGCTATTATGTTTCCATGTGGTTTCCTTCAGATGCGTCTAACTAGAGCGGGGTAGGTCACATCACTCGTCCCAGCAGACCTATGTTTACCTATTGGCCAGGCATTACAGAATAGACAGAGAAAGAAAGAGAGATGTAACTGATAATTTTGACATCATGTCAGCCTACTCATACGCATATTTTATTCCTTCCTTACTCAGGTCTTGTCTCTCCCCTGCTATCTATCTCCCTGGAGACCTAAATCAATTACGACCATGGCTCCAGTGCCAGCCACTGTTAGGACATGAGAGTGCTTCAGCTTGCGCTCGGGTAATTTTGGCGCCAAGAGGCATGTTTATAGTCAAATGATCTGCCTTGTAGAGAAGGCAGAGATGGCTTCAATATTTTGTTGCTTTATATCACTGCCTCACTGCCAAGGAGCATCAGAAACATAAAATGAAGAAGAAACTCAGAGGAGGTGACGGTTTTGTTGGCAGTTAGTTAAAGCTGAGGATCAGTTGTTGCTGTGCAGACTTGCACTTGGAAAAGGGATCACCATTGTCTCACCAGCGTTCAGGAGAGAATCAGTAATAATACCAAAGCGTATGCAGATGTGAAGAGTGGTTTGACAGAAATGGCCACCAGGCGTTCATCCAACTGTAGAGCCACACAGGGAGGTGGTTCTGAGCGTCTGCTGCACACTCCTGTCCCCTCAGATCATCTGTGAAGCAAATAGCCTGTCACCGCACTAGCTGCAATCATTGCAACATATTTAGCCATCTCCCCTGTCAACAGTCTGTAAAATGGAGAGAGGCGATAAGGTGTAATGCTAACAGGTATAAAGAGACGCCTGTAGCGATGTTAGACGCTTATCTGTCCCCTGCAAGTACCCACATGAACGGCGAGGCTCCGGTGGGAAGCCACGTGTGAAGAAAAGGCAGAGCGAAGAAGAGAAGCGCTCGTACTGTAATATCAGTTCAGCAACACTTGTGTTTGATTGCCTCGTCAGATTTGTTGGCCTGGAATCTTAACGAGCATCAGGCACACATGCCAAGGATATAACGCTGATGATTGTTGGGAAACGTGATGATAATCAGTGTTAGCGTGCTGGGCTGCAAGCTGGAGGCTGCCTGCGTTTGTAAGGAAAGTGCAGACATCAAGAGGCAAATCAGCTAATTTGTCATCATTTACCTTTATGCACCAGTCTACTATCAAACTGAGAGATTATTATCTTGATGTCACGATCTATTTACATAAATGCACATGCCCCACACCAGCGCCAGCTCCTCACTGTTACACCAGGGAGCTGTTGAGATGAAGCATCACAACCCTCCACTGTTGACTGCTGAGCTGCTGGAGGGTTAAAAGCTTTGCTGAAGGGCGTTTGCTGAGGGAAAAGAGAGCATTCAAACTGCCTCCTCACTCTGGGATTAAACGTGTGTCACAATTGTATTATCTCTGTTTCTCCTCTTGTTTCTTTTGTTTCCTTAATTAAATCCTGAGACATGTCTCTAAGGGCCTGGACAAGCTTCTGTCCATCTCCTCTCTTGTTCTTGGCTTGGGTGGATTGATAGGCTAAGTGATGGCGCTGCACACTGACAGGCAGAGGGCACATGCTGCTTGCAGATGGCCCTATTATCTCCTGCAGTAGCCAGTAATCAGGGTTCAAGTCAGTATGTGACCAGGCCCTCCGTTTGTTTCTGTGTTTACTGCCTGTGTGTGTGTGTGTGTTTGTACGTGTGCGTGATCCTGGAAATGAGAGTGGAATTTACAGCCTACATATGTCCCTGTTCCTTTACAGACTTATTAGCTATGTAAATCCAAGATTATGACATAATCATATAATTTCAGGCCGTCTGTTCCCTCGACAAGTTCCAACAGCGACATTGGATGGTCCTCAGCTGTTCAGCCGACCAACAACACCAAGAAATACCTCCAAGTCAGCTTATTTCAGAATCTGGAGGTGACTGGCTGCTTAAACGGCCACCTGTAAATCAGTCAGTGTGGAGTCGGCTTACTCCCCCTTTGATCTGTTTAATGAGGGTGGAAAAAATTTAAAAAGAATTTTTCGAGGGAGTTGTGGGGGGCTAAAATATTTAGCAGTACAGTAGATTTACACAAGTAAGCAAAGCAGCCAGCTGCCATCCAGTGGAATTGTGTGCTGCAGGATAATCATCAGTTTATTTTATCTCTCTCTGACCTCCTCCCCAGCTATTGGTGAGCCGGTCAGGCTGGAGTGGTACAACCCGCAGGGCGAACGCATCGCGCCCTCCAAGCGGATGGCGCTCCACACAGAGACGTCAAGATCCAGGCTCATCATTTACAACGCCATCATCGAGGACGCGGGTATCTACCGCTGCCAAGCCACGGACGCCAGTGGTCACACGGAGGAGGCCTCGGTCGTGCTGGAGATCTACCGTAAGCCTGACAGATGACGTGCACAGACATACACTTTTCCACATTTACCTGCAGATGCTGTGTGTTTGCCTCCTGAGGAGATTTAGACATGGAGACATGAAGAGAATAAACTTCTGGCATTAGTGTTTGATCACAGGGAGGGCCAGCTGATTCATATTCCTGCCCTCACCACAGCCACAAGCTGTTGAAAGTGTTAGCTCTCTCTGTGTGCATGTGCATTTTAAGTCCACATGTACCTTTGACTTTGTGTGTGAGCTCGTGTGAGAGTGTGTTACACTCATTCTTGTGATTAAAGTATAATGACAGCTAGTTATACCAAGGGACATAGATCCTGCCAAGCATAATGAGGGAGGTGGCACTGGGGCTAACCTGCCTCGCTGACCCATCACTATTTCCTGGGCAAAACCTAATGTTACGAGGCGGGCGGGGGGGGGGCTCAGTGGTCACACAGACTGTCCCAACGCAGGTTCCATCCTTACAGCGAGCAGAGAATTAACTGCTCTTTGGCCCATTAAAGCGTCCTTGAGCACGACATCCAGTTTAACACCCACCAACTCATTCCTGTGATTTGCTGTGGAGAATAATTAGATAAACCATGCAGGGACAGAATTGTAGCCACTATTAAAACAGAGGACTGTGGATATTCTCCAGGAGGGAGTTATATTCTACTATTTAAAAAAAATAAAACATATATTTGCACATGTATTTTTTTAGATGACATTAAATATAATTGAATAGCTAACTGAAAATAAAATAAGGAAAATCTAATATTGAATGGTTTGGGTCTTTTCATAACTTTCTGAAAGGTGTTCATAAAAGATCTTTGTGTGGATTATCAGTGATTGAATTTTGTGTCCAGCGACACCACCATTACTGAGGTCACAACAGTTAGCAATAGCTCCCTTTGAAAGATGAATGTGGTCCTAAACTGAGTCATTCAGTCCCAAAACACCAGTTTGAAACTAGTCATAACACCGGCTTTGGGAAAAGAAAACATTAAAGTAATTTTTTTTCCTGACACTGCAGTTGCCTTTACAAGGATAAATAATATGAGTTAGATGGAACTGAATTAAACAGACTGCAACAATGTGGATGCTAAAGTTCAGTATTATAATTAAATCAGCCAGCATGAGGGAATTTTTTGGTTATTTGGTGACAAACAAGCAATCAGTAATTTCTTGCACAGGAATGAGATGTAATACATGATTTAGTGTCCAGCTGCACAAAATTTTATTAAAGGGTTTAGGATTATAACCTTTACTTCAGTGGTGTTTGACCACTTTATGTGACAGGTTGTACAGGCCAAAGTTCTCCACAGATATCACAATGTGCAAACGTTTAAAAATGAGATGCCACTGCAGTGATGACGGCTTGTTTACTTTCACATACAACCCAGATTAGTCTTATTTCTGAAGTCTTTGTTGGAGCACCTTTCCCCAATACTCACAACACCTTCTGTTCACAGGTAGCACAGTGACAGAATGTGGATTAACATTATAATGCATGCAAAAGGAACACTCACAAAAGGATTACATAAGAGCCAAGTGAATTCTGAGATGTGCGTAACCCAAATACCCAGATACACTGGGAGTCTTCCCTAAGTTTAATTGGAGGAAACGTCTCGGTACAGGGATTTGATTCCCAGAGACACACACACACTCAATTATATGTGCACACACTCTGGAACCTTTTTCATCCTTTCCCCACAAATCATTAGGGGAGACATCACAGCCTCAATCACACCTGCCACCACTCAGCTCTCACCCCATTCACTGCATAACCAGCTCCCAAAAAAACATTGTTTCCATGGTAACTGGGCGTCACTCACTGAGGGCTCTTGGTGTAGATTGCATGAGCAGCATGTGGATGAAAATCTGCCTAAAGCTCGAGCCAGCCATTCTGCCAGTGCACAGCAAGGACTCCTCAGGCAGTGCACGAGCCTGCGCGCTACAACATGTTGTACATGAAATTCATGACCTGTTGGCGAGAAAGTGTTGACATCCTCTCAGTGGTTGCTGACATCTCTATGATGGCCTATTATAATCATGCTACACGGCGTTGGAGAGCAGTTCTGAATCCAAAACAAGGGGCTTGGACTTTGATGGACTTCATTCAAATACACAAAAGCTGCTGTCACAGTGTTTTTTCATGCTAGCAGCATGGCTTTAGCAATGGCAGCATCAGTCAGTCCAGACTTCGGTCTTGACTAAAATATTTCAGCAACTTGTTGATGGACTGCCACGAAATGTGTCAGACATTCATCATCACCAGAGGATGAATCCAACCCCCCTTAATGATCCTCTGGCTTTTCCTCTTCTGACATTGTTGCGATCTTCTGGATGGACTGCCATGAAGTCTTATACAGACATTCATGGTGCCCTGAGGATGAATCTTATAATGATATAGATGATCCCCAATATCTCATTTGATATGAAATATCTCATATTTTACTTGGTGTATTGGCAATTATGAAAATTTTGTATCGACATTAACGTTCAGAGGATGAACTCTAATGACTTCTGTGATCCTCTAGCACCACCATGAAGTTCATAGTCATGGGTTTGAGTAAACTTGTGTACACTCAGTCTTGTTCAAAGATAAAGCCCTTGCTCTTCTACACAGAAGTTTTAGTAGTTTTACCTGGATGGAAACTTAACTGATGACAAAATCCAAAATTGCTTTAAATGAACTCCTATGGTTTAGCAGCCAGATGAGTTGACAGGAAATTCATGTTAAAGTAAGCCAGTACAATGCCTGAGCCAGCTTCTTTCATTTCATTTCATTTCATCTCAGTTTATTAATGGACAAAGCAATAATGCTGCATAAGCCAGTTTTCCAAAAACCAGCAAAGTTGGACAGTAAAGGAACAAATCTGCATCCCATTTGAGAGCGGTCCAGGGAAATTGGCTTGTCAACGGATCAGACAGTTATCCTTGCAGTGATGTGTAGGCAAACGGTGGAAGAGACACTCTGGAGTAGCTACTGAATATATTCTCAATTCACCAGTGTCAAATGTGCAGTAGAGTGGCGCTCTGGAGAGGTTGTTTCCCTTACTGATTCTCTTGTAGAGCAGTGTGACTACAAAAGAGACAGGAAATGGATACAAACAGGAGGAACAGGTGACACCAGAATGGTGGAACCTGAGAGAGAAAGACAAAGGGAATGAAAGAGCAAAAGATTTTGGAAATAAAAAGAAGAACACATGGGGGGATTGTTAAGAAACCAACAGAGTGAGTGACAAAACATGCAAAGGCATCCTTGAAGTTAATGAAGACACTGAGATGCCAGGCACGTTCAAAGTCGGGGGGTGCAGTCGGGGAGAGAAAGCTCATTTTAGGGAGCAGCCTGGCATAAATCACACAGTGAAATGCTAATGCTGAAGCCTCGCTAACGGAAGGGACTGATACGGGAGCTGTCGTTGATTTATTCACACCTTCACAATACAGCACATAGATGATAGCAGGTGGTTGCAGGCGGTTCCGGTGCCAGACCCGGCGCACATCAAAGCCGGCTGTCTGAACGAGAGCAGGGTTCGAAGAAGTGCTGGTCCAAGAACAGTGTCCTCATAAAAGCGATTTGTCAAACACCAAATGTTTGTCAAGAGGGAGGACACAGCTTCAAACTGGCATGCAGTGGAATCAGCTACTGAAGCGCTCCTGAAGCCAAGATAGAGGGAATCAAAGGCCGCCTGTGTTCTTGTCTAATTCTGCAAACAGAGCGGCTGCAGAATATCCCTGCTCACTTCCTTTTTTTTTTTTTTTTTTTTTTATGGGTATGATTGGCAGCAAGTAAAATGACCATCCTTCTGTCTCCTGTGGTGTTTCATCAGAATCGCCTTATCTGTGTCCCAGAAAACAGTCAAAGCAGGAATTAGCTTTTGTTTTATTTGATTTTGTGAGCGAATGCTACACATCCATTTCCAATGCACACATTGTTCCTCATGTGCCAGTTTCCAGGTACATAAAGAATTCCAGACGTAATGTTTCTGAACCCCAGAGCATGACATCACATGACAGTGCTTAATAATGTAGTCTGTAGCTCAGAAAAAATTGGATGGATAGCCTTGAAATGACATGTAAAGATATTCATGCTGAAGTGCCAGGGTACAGCCTCTCGTAGCAGGTAGCATGATTGTTAGCATTGTTTTAGTGACATGATAACCAAACTACACCCAAAAGGAGGAGTAAACATGGGCCATGTATGAAATGCAAGTGAAATTAAACCTAATTGTGCACCACAAGTTTAATACCTTAATTTCAGCAGTAGTGCTACCAAACAGGTCTATTTCTGAACCCAATATTTATTTCAGGCAAGTGAATTTTTTTTTTTTTTATATCAACAAAACTAGCAAACATAACTTAAGGGATGAAAACAGACAGAAAATGGATTTGAAAATAACTTTTCCAAACCTCTAATCCTAAATTCTGCCTCAAAACAGTCATAGTTAACAGGACAGTACGAGCACACCATTTAATTATTTTTTTTATTATTTTCCTTTTGATGTTCAGACTTGCAATACATTGTCTGCTCTGAATACTCAGATGGGCGGGGAAAAAAAAGGTGTTCAATCTCCATCTTGTTTGATGTTACAGAGAAGCTGACGTTTCAGGATGTTCAGTCAACGCAGGAGTTCCGCCATGGCGAGACGGCGGAGGTGGTGTGTAATGTCATCAGTTCACCAGTGCCCGTGGTGGTGTGGTACTACCAGGATAAGGAAATCACTGAGGAGCACCACAGTAAGTTTTCATGACCTTCTTTCACTATGAAATTAATTTTTCTTCACTCTGAATACTGTTATTGTTTTCTTCATTTTTTACTTTATTTGAGAGGTGAATACATTGGGGGATAATTTAAATATTTATTATTATTCACCCAACGCAGTGTTTCATTATTATTTTGAGTGAGAGACCCACAGCAGCAGAAGTTACATACTGTGCATTTAAAACCTTTTTTTTTGTTTGTTTTTAACTTTTTATCTCTATTACTGTTCTAATTAGTTTCTTTTATTGAAAAACGTCAAGTGGGGCTTGTATCAAAGTCATAGAGTTACCCTGTAGAGTTTTTGCAGCAATGCTTTTAAGATTCCCCATTCTTTTTTATCTCATTCACAAGACACGACAATGCACATAAGGACAGGGAACAGGGTACCTTTGAAACAAAAGGTCTGAAGGGGAAAAACAGTTAAGAAAATAGAAGGACAGATGAAGTTTTTTGAGGATCAAAGCCCCTGAAAACTGCAGTATTTCTCTGTAACATTAACTATTCATGACTAAAGAAGGAACAACTGAAGTTAAAGTTTTGGGGGTAAATCTGTCCTTAGGTATCTCTGTTAGGAAACTGTGTAATAAATAAAAATGTGATTTTATTTTAGACTTTTTCCTATTTTGCTTTGCTTCTATTTGAATAGACTGGGCTGGAAAATGCTGATGTCATGCTTCCATTTGCATCTGTTATTTTATTTTATTTTTTTAAAATTGTTTATATAGTTATGATTATTTGAAGTTACTGAAGAAAAAAGTTTCAAAGAGTGACTTTTGTAAAATAATTATTATTGTAAGTATTAAGTACTGGATATAGTAACTTTACAAGACACTGCTTTACTGTGTAACTGATCTTGATTGATTTAGTAGTATATTATGATTCTAATAAATGTTTAGTAATGTTTAGTCAAAGTAAGCAGCGCTCTCAGAAGAATTACAGTTTGAAGGTAAACCTGCCAAATGCACTTGATTATTGAGAGAGAAAATTCTCATGTGTCTCAATGTACCCAATTCTCTCTCTCATTTAACAGATAGGCTAAAGCCAAAAATAATTTTCTCTAGGAAATGCTATTTCCTTCTTTTGTGTGGATTCACAATAAGACAAGGATATCAAATTCTATGAATAGAAACAGCATCAGCCCTGGAGGAGGCGTAGGACTTGGACAGAAACCATGTTAACAAGTGACTGTGAGGATGGATTACAGAGCAGCTGGATGGTGACACTGGAAGATGCTGCCTCCCATGAGATGAAGTGCAGACCAGTGCCCTGCACCTTTTGAAAAACACCTCAAAATTGCTGTTTTTACTGTTTTCACTACTGCTAGCTCAACCTGTACAATCATATTGCCAATCCTCTGTCTCCTGCAAGCTGATGTATATCATTTCTAAAGCACTTCTCTGTAATCCCACCCTTTCAGTTACTTAAATAATATTAAATATCAGGAGGGTGGTCTCCTTAATTTGCCAAAGAAAAAAGACAGAGATAGAAAGACACTCAGAGGACAGATTCACTTTCAGTAATATTCTGTCCTGATAGAAGGCAGGTGCAATAGTAAGACTAGGATTCATTATTTCCTCTTCTCCTCCTCTCTGATTTACAAGTCTCTACACCACTTCCCCATCCTCCTTCCAGACAAAATGTATGCCCGAGCACTGATTAGAAAGAGTGACCCCTTGAATCTGTCACATTTTTTAATTGAAATTCAAATCATCATTTGAACGGTAATGATGAAACATGGAGAAGACGTCTTTTTTTTTTTTTTTTTTTTCCTTTAATCATTTCACTCTAATTACGATGCATGGTTATAAATATCTTTGCTTGAGAGAAATGAGATAGAGGCCTCATCATTCCTGGCCAATCTCACAGTAGCCACAATGGGAGAGAGTGGGGACTATTTGGAACTGTAATTGCGAGAGTGTTTATCTGTGTGGACTTTATCAGGTAAATGTGCTGAACTGAAGATTGACAGTCTAACGATTGAAGAGCAGCAATGGCAATTTTCTCCTGCTGTTTTCCTAACTTTCTTATCTCGCTTCTCTCTCTGTCGTACACTATTGTTGTTGTGTCGTTTCCTCCTCTCCCGCTCTCTCCTTCTGTCCTCTCCTGGCTTTCTGTCTGTCCGTCCTCTTCGCCTGTGCTGTGAAGGCAAGTTCCAGATGCTGCCAAACAACAACCTACAGATCCATCAGGTGACCAAGGCTGACGAGGGCGTGTACCGCTGTGAGGCCAGCGTAGAGGCCCGTGGCGAGATCGATTTTGTTGACATTGCGGTGGTGGTCAACGGTGAGTTACGTTTTGAGTCATTGCTTGAAAATTTGTGGCTATGATGATGAATTCAATTAAAGCAAAGTCAGGGGCCAAACTTTTTAGTGCAGGTCAGGCTTAAGTAATACTGTATCCTGTCAGACTCCTGTAGCACAGGCTCTCTGTTATTAATTTGTAGCCTCTGTGCCTTTCATAAGTCCTAAATAACCCTTATAGTGTTTAGTTAGTTAGTGTTTAGTTTAATTAGTTCGAGGATTTTGGAGTTTGATGTTTAAGTTAATTTCAAATATTCGAAACTGTAACTTGAAGGGAAACACATCCAGAACCCTTCAAACTGATGTTTTCCTGCATAAATTTTTTTTCTTGCTTTTTGTAGATTTTTTGTTTCACACAGAAGATATAAAATCTTAAAACTGAGGTATGTTTAATGGCATGTTTGTGTGACCTACAGTGGAGATATGACCCGACAGGGACAGTATGTCTCACCTCAGGCCTCTACCCTTTTCTTTTACTTGGATTTCATGACTACAGAAATTGACAAATCGAGTGTTAAACCTGTGTTTCATTTTCACAAACATAATGGACCTTCAGAAATACTGGGTGATATTACAGATGCTACATTCTTGCATCTCTACAGTAGAGGGGTTAATGTTGTGAGGTACACAACAAGAATGAAATTAAATATCTTAAAATTACATACTGTAGAACATTTGTTGCTGTTTAGTGACCAATGTGGTTTCCACATCACTGCCTGAATACAAACCAAAACCTCCAAACCCAGCTGAGAACTGAAGGCCTTTAATAGAAGCTATGCAAATCACACAAAACAGCAGCATCCATTTAGATTCCAAGCAGACACGTGCTCTTCTTCACACAGTGTCAACAGATTAGCATGCGTTAGGGATTCAATTTCTTCTGCATACACAAGTTTTCATGTTGCTGCTGCTGCTGTTGTTGTTTTTAGAACTAAACACCACTCATTCTTTTTATTCTGGAGCCTGTGTTGCAGGTGCCCAAGGTTAAAATGCAATAAACCAGCAGGGTTGGTTCATCTCAATGGACACAGGAGCAGCTTTGCTTTGCAGCAGTGATTGCAAAAGAAAATAGAAATAAATCAATGTCAGATTCTTCACCTTTGATTAAATAGCAATCATTTATTAACTTGAAAGGAACTTCTTTTTTTCTTTCAACTGCTAGTTTCTGTTATCACTAAATATGAAGACACACACAGTATACAGCCTCAAAACCTGCGCTGTCAGTTTGTTGATGATCACCTACTGTCCTTCTTCCATTCCGTATTTTTATTTCTATTTTTTCTACCTCAGTATTTTATTCTATTGTATTTTTGTATTCAAATACACCGGACTGCTATGACAACCTAATTTCCCTTCGGGGATGAATAAAGTCATCTATCTATCTATCTCTCTATCTATCTATCTATCTATCTATCTATCTATCTATCTATCTATCTATCTATCTATCACTTAAGTGCTGTTGAGCCCATTTCAGAGCTTGTTTACATGTGTTAATGTCGAGTGAATGAGAAACAGCAGCTACTGCTGTGCAGACCTCCAGTCGTAGCCTCAGAACAGAGTTGTCAGCTTTGACAGATTCGGCTCCATTTATTCATCACTGGCACACTTTCAGCAGCTCTGGTCTTTCTGCTATCATTGGCATGATTTTTTTTTAAAAGTCTCTTTATCCTTTTGTTTGATTAAAATTTTCAATTAGTAATGGCTTTGGGCTCCATGGCCCAAAAATCGAAGAATGTTATTTTAATTTTCTCATTTGTCCTCATTTAAAATGAGTCACCTGAGACTGATGAAGTGATTGAAATATGATTTCACTAAGGCCACAAGCGTCTTGTAACGGTTGAATAGCTGCAATATTGTCTCTGCCTATGTAATTCTCTTCTACCTAATGTAATATCAGAGCAGCCCTCTGCCCAAAAACTATGAATTGCAATCAATTTAGCACACCACTTACTTCACTTCTGAGGAAGATCTAATAAGCCTGCTCAATGAGGCACAACCTATTATTGCAGCAACACGACACTTGCCATGTGGTGCTACGATAGGACAGTCTGCAGAGCACTTTGCAGTGCATCCTGAGTGGAGCACGCTCTCTGAGGGAGCCACACCCAGAAGGAGAACCTTGAAAGTGAACTTCACTTTGCCTCAAGGAGACTCATTCTGTTCCTCCCTAAAGACTCACACACTTAGATGTGCCCTAAGCTGAGCCTGAAGGAGACAAAATCTGATTTGTAGCAACACCGCTTGGTTCTAATGAAATATGTAAAGTTCATAGAGGAAACTAAAACTCTGAAACTAATGAGTTTATCTAATATGATAGCACCAGGCTAAGGGATATGTGTTACTGTGCTATGAGATCTTAAAGCTGCTATAATCAAAATTTTTTATTTTAACAACAGGTTACATGACTAATATGAAAGGCATTGGTCATAGTAATGAAACCATAGACAAGTATTTATCGATTTAATTAAGCAGGAAAAGTTCCATTGAGATGAAGAGTCTCTTTTTCAATGGAGATCCATCTCAGAAAGGCAGCAGCCTTCATAAAAACATAATTACAGAAAGGAAAGGAGAAGAAATTAAAAAGAACTAAAAATATTTGTGGAATTCACATTTCAAGAGAGAAAGCGTTAGATCCACAACCACTACCTACCACAACCAGGTATGTTAAACAATGAATGACTTCTTCTTCTTTCATTTTGGATTTAGTGTAAAAGCATTTCCTTCTGCAGCGCGCTCCAGGCTGTCGGGACAGAATACACAAAAGCCTTTTTTCCAATTTCCATACAGGCTTCTTGGAGAGAAAGCACTAAGGAGTTCTGAGAATGCAGAGTTTTGTTCAACACTGCAAATATTCAACTGTCTGTACAAGAGTTGGAGCACAGCAGAATATAACAGAGTCATCAGCATGAAATGAAAATTTGCATCGGTCGCGTTTTGACACATATATTAGTGAATTAAAGTGGGTCTAATACAGAGCACTGTGGCACCCCATTGAAACTGCAGTTTTTGGTTCATTCTCACAGCTCTCATCAGCATTATTTCCAGACTTTTTCTTTCAGAAAGGTAATCCTTACCTGCCCAGCACCAAAGAGCAGACAGCGTACTTACTTAAATCACTTTGCCTACCATCAAATGTGGAAGTTTACTGGGAATTTACCTCTGATGTCAGCACTTATCCCATGGTCCAGAGGAACCTTTATTTAAGCCTCTGGCCTAAAAGAGAGAACACAGAGCTGGTGTGAAGGTGACCGAGATGGAAAGGACACTTATAGGCACAGATATATAACAAGCTAGTGGCACCAGTTTCTTTCCCATGGAGTTGTTTTCAGTGCACTGAGGCCTGTAAAGTTCAGGAGAGCCATGTATGTGCTAGCCTATAGGCTTAGTCATTTGTATACGCAACCCCATGAGAATCCGTTCAACATTTCGGTTTCCTGCCCTCAAGCTAGAGGTGTTATTCTCTCCTTACTCTGATAATGTACTTTAATCTTGTTTGCTCTCTACACCACCAACTTTATATTTAAGGCCTATATCACTTCCAGAATTCCCCTGGATTACTCCCTTTCTATGGTTTGCAATTGCAATGGCAAGGTGGAGCGAGGAGAACCATCTCAGCAAAGGATTTCCAAAGGATAAGGAAGCCACAGGGGTTACCAGTGAATATACTGTATCGACAACAACCTGGGCTTGGCAAAACAACACAGAGGCCCTGAACACAATTGGACAGAGATAGTGTAGATTGCTAGGAGGTTCAGGTATGTCAATGAGCGCTACAGACTGTCCACTACATGTTTCATCAATCAGCTGTGGACAGTGAACTGGTCTCTTCTGTGGCGCCTTGGGATATGGCAGTGAGGTAAGATAAACAAACTGATGGAAAAAGCTGTCTCTGTCTTTCTCTATCTGAAGACCCCTGGAGGAAGAATAAAGAAGAAAGGATGAGAACTAAACTGAGCATCTGCAGGCTCCACCTCATTACCTGAGGTTGAACATAAAGCGCTTAGAGCGCTCCTTTGTGCCAAAACCAGACTGGACATTGATTCTTGTCCATACAGCAGCAGTGACAGCCAGCAGGGAGTGAGCTGCATCTGAACACCTCTACACAAATTTACTTTGACTGCTTTCTGAGGTCTCTTTTTTTATTTGCTGTTTATTACAGTTTGCTGCTGCAGTAGCAAAATCTCTGCACTGTATCCTCAAGTTTCACCTTACTTCAGGACAGTGGTACCTTATGGCTTGTAAACCCTCAGAATAAAGTAGTGTGTATCTGTGTATCCATATGATTATCCTCTTAATGCTTGTGTCATTGTTTCTCTGGGAACTCAGGTTCAGGTATTTCCATTCTATGAAACTGATGAATGTCCAGCAGAAAGCTTAGATACAAAGCTTTACTGACCAAAAGCTACTTCCTTTAACAAATCGATGAAGCCAGTTATTGTATGTTTTAATACAATGTTTTAAAGTCTTCAGGTGGACCTCAGTCACTGAGCCAACTTTGTTTTAAGGACACAATCAGAAGTGTTGTTCAGTCAGAAAAGTTTTCAGCTCTGTGTGAAACCTGTGCCAGAGAGGTCTCCAGTTAATGAGTATTTTGTTTTAACATTTGAAAAAAAATGTGTCTGACAATAGCTTTGATTGTTTCATTTATTAATTTTATGTGTTAGCAAAGGTGAAGGGCTGCCTCTTGAATCATTGGAGTCAGATGTTATTTTCTAAAATCCCTGTATAAAATTGAAAATTGTGTGTCTGAATTGGTAACCGCACAGCTAATTTCCAGCTGAGTTGATTGAAGGCTGAAGTTTCTTTATGATTAATTTTTCTTGTCA
Source organism: Trachinotus anak (assembly GCF_046630095.1). NCBI lineage: Eukaryota > Metazoa > Chordata > Actinopteri > Carangiformes > Carangidae > Trachinotus > Trachinotus anak. Next base: position 3,945,148 of record NW_027273877.1, read on the forward strand.
ATGACAATTGAACTTGATAAACCATTTCTGAGCTGGGCGTTCCACAGAGTTATATTGAGCTTGTAGCAGTGATATGCCAGGCTGTTCTTTAGACACGGCGAGTCGGCGGATGTGTCGGTTCTGACTACTTCAGCAACTTGTTAACAGACGCTGCTTTAACCAGCCATGCAGAGCAACATTTTGTCTGAAAGCAGAGCTGCCATAGCTGCAACTGCATACTTCTCTCCCCATGAAGTCATAAATATTCATGGCTCAGTTGATAAAAGAGTGCTTTCTTGCCCATAAGCATGCGGGGAATGAAGCTCTGCTGACCCACTGCAGCCCCCAGTTTCCACTGTATCATCAAAGCGGACTGTACATGAGGATGATGGCGCATCGAGACGACCACCCACTGAATGGCTAATCAACCAGAGGCCAAAACAGCTCAGTGTGTAGAAGAATGCAGAACATTTCAGGAACTGATTTTAGAAGTTATGACAGACAAGTCATGAAAGCTTTTCAGCAACTGTGTCAACACAGTGTTGAGAAACAAGCTAAAAAACAAGGATTTGATAGGAAATGTAACAAATGGTTTCCAATTACTCTAACTGGAATGGAAACCTGACATAATTAGTTGATGTGCAAATATAATTTAGCTCTGCTCATGCTTTCAATAAGCGTTTAAGGTTACAAGCGCTATTGTACAATAATTTGAGCCCCATCGGTTTGGGGGGGGGGCATGATTGGTCAGCTGGCCACCTTCAAGCACCTAAACAAATGAGGAATAACACGTTAATTGTGCTTCAGAGGTGCTGGTAGGTGTTTCTCTCGTTGTTTTCATACTAGGCTAAGCTAAGATAACTAGCTGCTGGCTCCTTGTACATGAAGGCATAGATAGGTGTACATATGCGCATTTCAGAGAATGTTGAACTACTGCTTTAATGAAAAGCAGTTTGGATTGATCATTAAATATGCTGGAGATTATAACTCCTACGCTCTCTATCTATGGCTCGCGTATCCCAACCTTCCCATTCTGCACCCTTCAATACATCCTGATGTTTTCCTTTTACCAGTATCAAAGATCTCTCTCCTCTCCATTTGGATGACCCTCCAGCTACAGTACTTGTTTCTATGGCAACTCACAGTGATACAAAAAGGAAATAACTTCCTGATTTCACTGGTATCCTTCCCTGACACATCCTCGTAATTGTTGGTTCACTCACTCACACATGAGACCCGCAATTTTCCCCTGTTCAGCTGTCAGTGGAAACTACCGGCTGTGTCCTTCAAGATTTCTTAGATTTTTTTTTATTTATTTATTTTTTTTTTTTTTGCAATGACAGTCTTCTATGTTATGTTCAGAGCTGGTCCGATTCCAGTGCTCATCTAGAATGCAAAACAAATCCTTAATTTTGCGCTCCACAAAAGAAAACACAGGTGTAATACTGTTACGACATTTACCAAGAACAAAAAGAAAACACTCACTTGCTCAAGTTCTAGTAGGTGTAATACCGCTATGACATTTACCAAAATCATTTCATGACTTCTAAACACGGGTGGTCCTCACGTCATTGAAGCCCATTAGCGCTTAACAGAAAACAGGTCCTCCAGCTCCACACTGATGCTTTTAAATCGGCCCAAGCGAGTTTGTATCTTGAAATATGTTCGCAGCGTGCGTTCACGCTCGTGGGGACTTCTGTAAACATCACATTATCTCCACCAGGCTTCTGAAGTTTCAAGGATATGACTAATACATGAAGAATTCATAAAGCTTGCCAGATTCCTTTTGGACGCTTAAACCCTGTTGCTGATTTGCTCTTTTGAAGTCTTTCTGCTTGGCAGTGTGTCTCATTAACAGCGCTGTTTCAACAAGGCCCAATGATGTGGGAGTGCATCGCATAGGAAGAGAGGGACGCTGGAGAATGGAGATCTATTGGTGTGGAAATCAATGGTTATCATGTCAGGCAGATGCTTGCCCCTCTCATTTGCGGAGTCAGTACTATTGGAAAGGGCTCACAGTGTTTGATTGTTGCTTTGGCCATTTTTATCCCTGAGAAGCTTCCTGTGCCTTGATGTGTGTCTCTCTCAGGCCTTTTTTTCCTGTTGTTTGTTGATTCATTCATTTTTTTAGCACATAACAATAACTAAATGATAAATAGGCACCATGAGGTCTTATTCATTTCCACAGAAATACACACTGTTTCTGTAAGTGTAATTGATCTTTTAAGAAAAACTCCAGCACACTGCAGTGTTTTGGTTCATTAGGTATCTGCGGTGATGCTTTGTTTTGATTAGGGTTCCCTATTTGTTATCCCAAAATGTTAAATGTCTTTTTTTCATCCTTCACAACTCCCCGACTTCTTTTTCATCAAAAACAGCATTTTAATGAGACTTTAAGCCACCTGTCATATTTAATTTCCATCTTTCATCAAGTTGTTTTTAGCTTTGTGTTGAACAAGTGTCCTCCCGGTGACATCGCTCACAAATTCAATTCATTAATTCTCAATAACTCCCACACAAAAAAACGAGGGCTGTTTACAGTTTTGGAATGTAAAAGAATTCAGCGTAGTCTTCCCACAGAGTGACCTTCAATACCTTTCAGCCCTTTGTGTTTAATCAGAGGAAATCAAATGAAGCCAGGATAATATGACTGTGCAGCTGCCAGTTACAACAACACATACATATTAGCGCTCATAACTCTGTGTGGGCTGAGTTGATGTTATGTTAATATTAAATTAATCTTCATCTTAAAGAGATTAAGCAGCTGAATTGTAAATGAGACTTGCGTAAAAAAATGAAGATACTTTAGATGCCTCATGTAAACTGTATGTGTTGCAGAAAGAGGCATTAGAGAGGTGGCAATTTCACTTTACACATCATTTACACCTTGTATTAACACATGATCTGTATCCAGATACATAATCTCTGTAATAACATCTGATCACAGGCCTTTGCAATTACGCCGGGTATTTATAAGCATTCTCATTATCTAGCTTCTGCCCGTGTTAAAATTAGATGTCATTATGCAAATTATTAGGTGGATCAGGAGGACTGTCTTATGTGGCTTTTTTCTGTCATAGGTTTTTTTTTTAATTGTTTTTGCACCATTGTGATGAAGTGTTTTCATTTGTAAGGTCTTTAATTTTCTGATTTAGCCTAAAACAGACATCCATGTATGCTTATTTTATCACAGTCTATATTCAGAGAACAAAACAAATCCAGCCCATAACAAGCCACACACTTTTTTTCCTCTGGCCCAGTAAACGGCTGGTACCAAGGCCCGAACTTGGCCCATATATAGCATGATAGTAAGATAATACTTCCACAACTGGACTAACTTTGGTTCACCCTCTGAAAATCTTCCATCTGTCAGTCAGTGTCGGAGGAAACAGCCACACTCAGCCCAGATTTGTAAGTATATGGGCCAGACTCAGGCTGAGGACCCAGGCATGTGCTGGGTCAGAAGGTTCATTCTGTTATCTTGGTATCAATATTGTGATATAAAATTACAAATACCTCGATAAAGGATTTTCTCCCTGTCACTCACCCCTCCATTAGAAATGTAGCTTAGTATGAGCATTGGACCAAACTATTAAATCAGAAGAGACTTTTGAGAGAAATAAAAGGCAAATTGAGAGTTTGATGTAAGAAAGTTATTGTGAACAAGAGGAACAGACTCTGGAGCTGAGACCCCAGCAGGAAGTAGACCACCATGGGAAGTGATCCTAGACTTCCCCCTGAAGCCAGGACACTGTAGATGGTGGTGATGAATGGAGCTCAAGGTTGAAATGACAGCTGAATGGCAGCAGAGAGAGAACACTTTTAAAGGTTGACAGCTTACAAACGATTGGCTAAAAGCGAGCGTGTCAGGTTGTGATTGGATGAAGACGAGAATGAGCTGGTGGAGTTCAGAGATGGTGGGAAATGTGCCTGGAACTTAGAGGACGTGGAGAAAGAGATAGTCCTCCTGACTGAACTTTTGTGAGTCTGTGTTTTGTTGATGTGTCGCTGCCGGCCCACACGTTCAGCCTCAGGTGTTCAGGTGGAAGCACTTCTTTGTCGTTGTTCTCACCAAGCCAGCCAAGGAGTAAACGCTCCAGAGCTCCAATAAGCTGCTCCAAACATGTCTCATCATGCCGTGAGACTGGACAAGGCCACGGCAGATCAGTTATAGTGGGAGCAGAAGTACAACCTAAGTACAGGCTTGAGAAATGGACTGAGATGCCTGATAAACATGCTTGTGCCATAAAGCTGTCATCCCCGTGTCACAGCAAAGGCAAACAGAGAAAAGACTGAGCCTGCACTCGCTCTGCTCCCCTTTTACTGAATGACAAGATGACAGTCCTGGATGGCAGGGACAGGTTCCTGACAGCTATCAGCATACTCTGTTGTTTGTTACCAGTGCTCGTAGAAGATTAAGACATACTGCACTTATCTGCACAGTGTATGTTCCAACCATATGTATCTACCACCATAAAAATCATAAAAAGTAAGCTGTTGTTTGTCTGCATCACATTATTTGTGTCTAATGACAGAATATTTAGTGTGGACATGAGATTTAATATAAAAGTGTAATATAGTACGCACAACATTTAATTAATTGATAGAATTAATGCAAATTGTTGTCATGAAGAAAATAGAGTAAGCACAAGCTCTTTCAGTTTGTATTTGCAAGTCTTTGAAACCACTAACCTTAAAATCACAGAGACGTACCGCTTCTAATTTTGACACTGCAGAGATCTGCCACAACAAAATGAGCATTGGCTGGAGCTCAAGCATTTGACAGTGGTTCAATAGTTTACTCACAAAAGAAAGTGCTGGGTTTCATAGATGGTGCAGTCGTGTTTGATGTTGAAACACATTTTCTGTCCCGCCATTGTTTCTATAGATTTAGCCGGGCATTTCTGAATCTGACAATAGTATTATGGTTTCACATCAATGTGTTCAGCTCCTTTGTGTTTTTACCAAAGCTGGGTCAAAATGTTACTTGAAATCCCCATTGGATTACCAACAGAAGTAGCATTTTCAGTGACTGCTTACAGGCCACTTACAAGGCCAATGTATTGTATTGGAAAAGGCTAGTCTCCACTATCTGGTTTCATAAAGACTCACATTAATTTTAGTAAGATATAGCTTTTAGTCATTCCTGTCTGATTGTGTTATTCTCTGCTCTGTCTTTGTGTCCGCAGTCCCTCCAGTGCTGTCAGTGTCCCAGCAGTCCTTCAATGCCACAGCTGACTACCAGGAATCAGTCACCTTTACTTGCATCACCTCTGGATCTCCTGACCCTGTGGTCACGTGGCACAGGTAGCTTCTCCTGCCTTAATCCCATGCATCGGTCTCTGGCATACAGCTCAGAAAGATATTGGACAGAAAAAAATTAAAGATTAAGGATAGCTATATACACAACAAGTGGACACCCAAATATTATACCCATATAGGATTCAATTCCAAATCAAGAGTATTAATCTCCACTCCTCTGGAGAAGCTTTCAGTACCTGGCTGCAGGGATTTGCTTCTATTCAGCCACAACAGCATCAGAGAAGTCGGGTGCTGATGTTGGGGGATAAAGCCTGCCTTGGATTGGCGTTCCACTTTATCCTAAAAGTGTTTTTTGCACCATCTATTCATTAATCCATAGCTAAGCTTGAATCTAGTTTCAAACTGGTGATTTATTCAATCAGGGTGCATCATTAAAACTAGCAAGTAACGACTCCAGTAATAATAATAGTAAATTGGTTGCTAGGAAACATCTGTGCACACAGTTCAGGTTTACTCATGCTGATTTAACCTTCTTCCAGATAACAGAACATAGAGGACATACTGTACTGTATGTGCTACCACTCAAAAACCATCACTAATGTATTCATCTTCATCGCCCATGCATGTATTAATGTTTCCTTTAGGAAAAAAAAGCCTACATTTGTACCATTGTAATTTTTTGGATCCCAGATCAAGCAGACACTCTTTCACAGTTCTAACTGAGGAATTTATAGTCCGCCCTCACACATCGCCCTCAGAAGCCACACAATAATATCATAGCAGCAGTGTGAAAATTTGCACCTGGAGAGCATTTGACACCCTACTATCCACTACAGCCCGACATCACGTTATTAGCTTGTACCCACGTAGCAGGCAGTCATGACAGGTTTTTTGCACTTGGGCATCTATTGATAACACCATTGGCATCGCTGTGAAGTTCACACTTTTTCCATTTACTCCGCTGATGTTTTTTTCTTCTAGTTAATTCATCTTAATGGACCATTGCAGTGTTTTCTTATATTTTAGCCAATTTACTTCAAATCAGTTACTGCTGGCTGTTTCTAAAGAAAGTAATCCATCACAATTAACAGCAGCTTAACTTTTGCACATTATCGTAGCATTAATTGTTGATAATCACTTACAATGCACTTACAATGCAATTACCATACAACAATAACGTAACTTTGATGTGATACATGGTTGACAAGAGACGCTGTTTCTATGGTGATGTGTGTCAGACTTTTCTCAAGTTTCTGTGAGTTGTTTTACATGCTGTACTGAAATGAATGGAAATCAATGGCTGCCAAGAAGGAACTGTAGGAGAGCACATTCAAAAATCAAAGTTTGCTTTGAAAAATGGTTGCAGGTATATTTGATTTGTAGCAAAAGGGACTAAAACATGGAAAATGTGGCAGCATTGTCCTTCAGATATCAATAATGTTAACTCCAGCTCCAACAACTGCAAAATTGGGACAGAATAAAGTGGTGGTTGGTAAAATAACGCAATTTAAGTGTGAAGGCTTAAACACCTACACTTAGCTTTCATTCTTAGCAAACTGAGGTTGTTATTTTCTGTCTTTAACTGTGATTCATGGCCTTCATTACAGAGTGGAAGAGTTTGTTTTTTTTGTTTAGTTTTCCAGAATTTGCAGCAGTTTCCAAGAGGTTCAAGTCTACTGCTTGTGGCCAGCAGGTGTAAACCAGAGGCACAGTCAGAACTGCTTGAGTAAATTTATTAGATGATGAAAATTGTGTTTTGCCTGCTGACTTGGTGACATTTATGCACGTTTGCACACTGGCATGCAAATTAGTTTTTCCGTAAGCGATTTCATGTCAGTGCCACAGGTTATTTTGGGCACACGAGGTGTGTACAAGAGTGTACAAACTGAGAGATGTTGAAGGAGGGATAACTGCAGATATTTGCATCTAGATACTCATCACCTTAACTTAAACTACTTAAAGTCATATATTTTAGCATTTAACCTAATGACAGGAACTTTGTAAAGCTCATTATACTGTGAAGTATGCAGTTCGACTGGTGGAGTGAATGTGTCATTCCAGTGTTTAATGTGACATTGTTTCCAGGAGTGATGCAGACATAATGAGAGCTGAAATGTCTGTGTAGTAGTTTGAAAGAGAAGTCGATCACAGCAGAAAAAGCGAGGCACATGCATCACTTTGCAAAGCACAAACAAAATTTAATGGCGCTGCACAGCTGGAAACAGCCTCAACTTTGTAACCCTCATTCATCTTGCTCTCTAGTTTCCAGCCCGAGCAACAGAAATTATATTTACCCCAGTGTGTGTTACCTTGTCTTTCAGCTGCAGAGCAAACCAGGAAAATGTGGTTTTGATGATTTAACAGCATGCATAATATAATGCTGCAAATTTCACAGTAGTGATGGGTGAGAACTGATGTGTAGATTCATTCTTCTTACCTTCATATTGAGACTATCCATGTGACAGCTTTGTTCCCATGTAATGATTTCACTCACTGTCTCTATTTTGTAGCATAATAGGAAATTGAGTTATGTTTGGCTTGGTAATTACAAGAGGCAATTGAAATGAGAAACCTGTTCTTCTATAAAAAATGAAATCTTGGCTGTAAGAGTTCATATTATACACCTAGCCAGGATAAAGGAGCCTTACTGAGCAATTCAAAGCTGTGTGTTGACACTGTGATTAGCCTCGTATTCGAAGAGCTAGAGCTAAAAACTGACCAGAGATGAGGCGATTGTGAGCACAGGAGGAAATTCTCACTGCAAAATTACATTTCTCTCTAGTGGAGCACTTTATACTCAGACTCAGACAGAACAGGCTTTTATAAAACCGGATGGTGGGTGCAGCACAGCTAATAAGCTACAGTAGCTTCCTCCAATATGGACTCTGGTGTCACCTGAGTTGAACACGATGCAAAAAAATATCATGATTTAATCCAAATATCGCTGCAGTTCTAATGACATGAATTGTTTTTGTCTTAATAAAATGTTGTCTATGAATGGACGGCATGCTGCTCTGCAAAAACTCAATCTTTCATTCTGGCTTAATAAAATGTAAAGCAGTCGTCAAGGCCAAACGGCTGCCACTCACTTTAGAGATGACATCACTTCAGCTGTACATCAACACTGATCAGATAGACTGCAGTGTCCACTGACTGTCAACCCTCACATTGTCCTCTCCTTTATTTCCCAGGTCAGTAAGTCCTGCATGTCAGTCTGAGACTCCAGAATTAAAATGCGTACACGGCAACAAAAGAACCGGCTCATGCGTAAACAACAATCACAACCCAATTTAGTTTTTCCTTTGATGTCACCTCTCCCAGCGATCTCCGGCTTCCCAGTTGCATTTCCTGTCAGTGCGAGGTTTGGCCTCGTCCTCTGTGCATCTTGGGTAATGGACTGCCTGTCAGCAGTCAGTCAGTATAATGACATTCAGTGCTGCAGCCCGTCCTGTACTGTCCGTTCTAAAGATGAAGCCTCTCTTCATTTCCTCTTTGGCTTGCTAGAGTTATTATTACTTGGCTTTGCTGTTTCTTCCGTCGACTTTCAATTATCCTCCCTCCGGCTTTTCTACAGTAGAGTGAGGCTGGGGCGTGAGCCCTGCTGCACAGTATCCCTGCGTTTGTGTCTGAATCTACAAATCTCCACATTGGAAATCCCTAAAATAATAAGGTTGTTTTCTTTTTCATTCCCATAGACTTTACAGTGTAAGCCATAGAGAGAAGTCTAAATATATTTGAGGTATGCATTATACAAAGCTCTGTGCATTTGAATTTAATTTGTACAATAGCTTATGAGGTTAAAAAACAGGCTGTCAGTTTCAGATTGAGGGCATTATCATCTATATTGAATAAACAGGTAGAAAGAAAAATGTGTTTTTATACTTATTCTTCATATTTCAAGGTTACAAAAATAATATTTGGGTGGATTCATAATAAATAGGAACTGATAATATTTCTATCAAAGCTGTAACCCGTAAATATCAGCTCAACTCTTTTTCTTCATATCCTTTCATCCAAAGCGATAATCTTTTTTATTTTGAAGTTCCTGCTCTTCCATGGAAACTCAGTTGCCCGGCAATGCCGTGCTGTGGATGCATAGACTGTAGTTGTTAAGGGAGAGGAGAACATTACTCATTCATTGTGCCCCTCTATCTACTCCTTTTCTCAGCTGATGTGGGGGTTCAAACCACTTATCTCCCAGCCTCACACACACCTACACCTCTGACCTACACACTATCAACTTTGTTTCCACTGGACCGATTTGGGAATTCATCTCTAACCTGCCTCTGTCTTCAAAGGATAGTTTGATTTTAAATGATTTAACAAATTTAAATAATTTTTTACAGATGGATGCCTTTTTATCTTTGTGTACTTTAATGTAGCGTTGAACAATGCATTCAGCTTAATTTTGTAACATGTTTCGATGTCCCCTGGTCAATATATATTCAATATTCACTCCTCTTTTTGCTCTGCCTTGGTCTCCACCAACTCCTGACTCCTTGGCAGTGAGAATGTGGTTGAGTCGGGTGAGCCAGGTCACATTGCACTGAATCATTTCACCCATTGTTAATCTAAAAATGTCGATGAAACATTAATATCTTCAGTGTAAATAGCAGCTTTGTACACATGCACATTTTGAGCAGTTTAAATGTGTATTTTCTATTTGTTTTGAGTGCTGCTGCTTGATCCCATAGACATTCAGTAACTGAGCTAATCTTACTTTTATGTTGATGATTAAAAAAAAATCCATGAGTTTGTCTAAATCTGCTCAAGCATGGGGAAAAAAAACAGTAAATTTTCCCCCAAAACTGAACAATCCCTTTAACCTGATAGATTACACGGCTGGTTAAGCAGCTGCAAATAAACAGACAGGGGAGGCAGCAAACCTGCTTCACATCATTATGCCTCTGAAGCTTAAATATAGACATAGATCAATTTAGCAGTTGCTTTTTTCCGGCTAATTTCCGTACAGAGTCCAATATGCATAAGACATTAAGTCAGCACTGTATTCCAAACCACACCGGAGTCATTTTGGGAGCAGTGCAGTCAATAACAGAATGTACACAACAACACGACTGATCTCAGACGAGGCTCAAACATTGACTGAGAATATGAAGATGATATTTTTCTTTGCAGGGCAGAGTTTGAGAAGTCAGAGCATGCAAGGAATTATGATGGCACAAAACAAATGATTCACAGAACTCTAGTTATTTCAATTACAGTTTGATATGTGCGTTCAAAACAGTACTTCGATCACGCTTGAAAGAGTTTCTATAAAAAGTTCTGCCATGTTTTCACCTGTTTATGTGCTATAGATATAAATATCTTCAAAGTCAAACTGTCTGCACTTAGCCTCTCTTTTATGGGATCAGTAGACACCCAAAGTGCTAAGATTATACATCTGTAACATCAAACGGGCTGCAGGTTGAATTTTGCAGGGGTCGCTGTCAGGTGTGAGTTGGTTGCTATATTTTCTCCTCCTCACTCGTCTGTGGCGTGAACCTCTGCTTTTGACTTGTGCAGGAAAGGGCAGCAGCTGGAGCCGTCAGAGCAGTACTTTTTCAACAGGCTGGAAGGTGGGCGTAGCATGCTGACCATCCGCAACATCCGACAGGGGGACGGGGGCACCTACTCCTGCAAGGCCACCAACAAGGCAGGATCTCAGGAAAGAGAGCTCTTCCTCAAAGTGTTTGGTAAGTATACCGGCAGCATTTTGATGAAAGGGTTGAGATTCAGAAAGACTAATAGGAAATGAAGGATGAGTTTCAGGTTGGAAACTATGCAACTGAATGTGAGTGGAATTTATTTTAAGGTAAAACAAAGCAAGTATCTGAATCCATGATTTTAAACTTTTCTTTCAATATCATCAAATGTTTTCACATGTTGGGGGTGTGTTACTGAAAAAGAGCAAATTCATAACCTTTTCTTCAGCTTGTTTAATGTATTCTTCACAGTCAGTGATCTAGCTCAAACTGACCAATTACAGCTGTTTTATTGTCTCTTACCTCCGGCGGTTTTGACACATGAAATACAACTGTATTTTAATAATTCAACAGAGGCATGTCTTTCTGGAAATGATTTCCTCACTCTTGATAATCCAAACTCCTCATTGTTAACCATTCATAGGGACTAGTTCTTTGGTATAAAGTAGTTCCAAATTAACTTGATCTCATTGTACTGCAACAAATCCTTCAACCTAAACATAACATTGTCCATACCGTTTGATATGACCCATTGGATCCCATCCTGATCTACCACCGTGACAACAGCAAGAGATGAGGCCAGAGATAAACTGTTAAAAATCACTGTTGAAAAATAAATAAACCTTTTATGATGTGGCATACTATGGGGAAGTGTTGGTTATGTTTACAGCTGGGTTATATTTAGGGAAAGAGGGTTTGGGTTAAAAACAGTGCAACATTTAAGGTTAGGGGGCCTTCGTTGTCATGGTAACAATAATAAACACATGGTTGAGGTTATAGAACAACTGTGGTCATGGTAAAAAAAACAAAGTTGAATCCAGATGACCTGAAATAACATAAAATGCTTCCTGTCATTAAAAAAGTTTGTTTTCATATTGGCTTATCCATTATTTTATGCTCCATCAAAGATTTTGATAGCATTGCACATATCTGTGAAGTGTGTTATTTTAAGGCTTCATTGTGAAAACCTCCACAAATTACATTTCATTAAAAAAAAGAAGTATTTTTCAAATGCATAAATGTCCGAATATGATCCTCAGCCCACCACAATAACAGCTGCATCAATGTGATATATTTCTCCTGGAAGGAAATATTTCATTTATTGCTTCATATTTCAATTACTGCACACCTCATAAAAAATTTCAATTTATATTTTCATAAACCTGCTGGCTATTTCCTCTCAGATCCCTCTGATAGGGCGTGTTCCGCTCATGAAAATGTATGGAGATTTGTGCTCTAGTCATCAACATCCTTTCAAGATGTGCGAAGCACTTGTTCTTCAAAATGCACATTTAAATGAAGAAGTTAAGGGTGAGGGAGGAGTTGTGCTTTTCAGTGTGCAGTGGGGAAACACAGTTGTAAGTTAGTTTTATTACCCCTGACAGCAAAGACGGAAGGAGAGTGGGCCATTTAAGTTAGACAAGGTGTGCATGCAGGTGTGTATGTGTTCTTAATTCATTGTTAGGCGTTGTCAGACTCAGTGCCTCTTCTTTAATGTCAGTCATGTTTCCACCAGGTTTGTTTTTGTTTTTCTAGATAGATGTAGTTTACTCACATTTCCTGAACGCTATTCGACATCTTGGATAAGGTCGATATTTATTTATCATCATATCCAATGATTTTAACACAAATACACAGTTAAAGCTGAAATTCTATGATCTTAAACATTACAGGAAACCTCAGACAGTAGATGCACAGATGTATCTTATCCCAATTGTGTTTGATTACGTGATTATAGGTGGTAAAATTAGCTAAGGTGATAGCGTCTTCAGCACAAAATGAGATAAAAGATGTGACAAAAGAAGGGGGAGAATTTATTCCTTGAAGAGAAGAGTTTTCATTGCACATCAGAGGGTTGGGAATGAGCTACGTAGCTGCAGCAGCTGCTGGGTATTCACTTTCACAGATGGACTTCAGAAATGTAGACCCACGACAGTGTGTTGCCACAAACAGGTTATTGTCACAATTAATTGCTTGAAGCCTCTTTCATTCATGTTTCACTTTCATACACTTCAACACTTTCACCTCTGGGGGTCCAGTATCTCCACAATGTGCCGTCTGGCTGCTCTGTAAAGTGGCCACAACAGCCCTTGAGCTGTAAATGCCAGAAGTGTTTGTTCTCCCAGCTACAATCAGTCTTCGGAGATTATGTCAAGTTGTCCTGCCTTTTAGGCTCCAGGTCATTCAGTGCCTCAGAGGGAAAAATCCACCATTTACACCGTTAGGAAACAGCTACATATCATTTCTTGAGTAGTTCTTAGACGTGCTAGCAGCATGGCTCCAGGGATGCTTCATCGTTGGCCCAGACAACTATTAGATGGATTGCCATGAAATTTAATGTTGACATTTCTGGTCTCTTGAGGATGAAGCATTTGCAACCTACAGTTACCCATAACACCCTTCTCTGCATAGGCCTTACATGTATCCTCGGAGAAGCATAATTCCATCAGAAGATGTTTGCCATAAACTTTAAGCTTTTAATTTTTGTACTTTTTACTCAATAACCCATAAAGTGAAAGTGTAAACCACAGTAAATGTAGAGAGTCAACAACACAGTCTGACGGCAGAGACTTTTTCATCTCTCTGAAGCATCGACCGTAAATGTCACGTTTTGGTAAAAGAGTGAGGTGCTTCTCTCTGAACTCTTCATTTTGCAGCAACATTTAGCAGCAACACAGGGAGAACCAGAGATACACATCTCACAGTCCTCTGCAACAAGCCGCAGTTTTCTAGTTGTGTTGTCTGGAGCCTGTGAAATACAGCATCGTCTGGGTTTTTATAATTTGAACAAGATGGCCGAACACATCGAGGCATTGTTGTCTCTCCATTTCTTCTTTTTGTTCAGTAAAAGCACATAATACATTATTCACTGTCTGTTATGCTAAATGTAAGCAGAACCAGACAAGACAGATAGTACATAGTTAATGACATCATTTCACCACAAAATCACTGCTGGAGTAAACTGAAAATCACAGACTGAATATATTTATATATATTTATAAAACAGAAGAGTGTGTGAGGGTGGAGTTTTCTGCTCAAGCCTCTAAACTTTGCAGAGTTATAGGAGGCATCAGAGCAAATCTATGCTTACATTTGCATACAGCTGGAACAACAAACAACACACATTACTGTTATCAGATACAGTCAGTGCCGTATTTCGTTTTCTGATACATCAGTGGGAGGGATAACAGCTTCATGCAGTGTCAAATGTTACCACAGAGGGGATGCAAATACAGTTTAGCTGCACAAGGAGTCCTTTCCCTGCATTAGCCGTCTGTAAGAAATGTCAGGGTAAACATTACCAACACTCTCCTTTGGTATATTTGTCAAACTGCACCAAACCTGTAGTTAAATATATATTGGTTGTGTCATTATGTCACTTTCTGCTCCAACAGTCAGACAGTTAATAGCTTTCCCACAGGTTGAGCTTGTTTTTTATGTATAGGGTGTCAGGGCTGATGCTGTGAGGTCGCTACATGCAATATTTACAAATATAATTATTATAATACCTACAATTAATATAATAAACTATAATTATAGTTAGTGAAAAAAACAACACTTGTTTTAATTAAACTGCGTTAAAAAGAAACTTATAGAAGTTAATTTAAATGTACAAATCAAACTGAAAAGAAACTTATCTCTGTAAAAATACCACAAACATGGAAGGTCAAATTAATTCTGGATTTTTATCTTCGAGCACACAAATGCTCCTCAGTTCTTTCTCATTTCGATTGGAAATGTTTCAGATAATGTGTTATTAATAATGTTCCCTGTAGAGTGGTTTTTGCACCATGCTTGATAAATGAGACATTTTCCATTTAATATTTGCATGATGAAGGGCATCTGGGGCAAAACGGCTGCAGATAAGGTGGTGATGAAGAACTGGTTCAGACCGGTCTCTGTACTGTTAACAGTGTTATCCGTGTGTGTGTGTGTGTGTGTGTGTATGGGAATAGCATGGTTGTGACTGTGTATTTGTGTTGAGTCAAAGTGTCTATTTACATGTGTATAACTAAAGCCATTACAAGGTTTAAAGGATGTGAATGATCATCTGAAGTGCCCCTCGTCTTCCTCTCTGCAGAAATCATCTGAACGAGTCATTTAGTCTCATTATGAGGCTTTAAAGCTTATTTTTTCTTCGAAGGAGGAAAACTTGAGCGGGCTGAGATAATTTCGCTTGTTCCCTCTGCAGCTTCCTTTTGTCTCCACGCGAAACAGAATCAGGCAGATTGTTGTGGTGTCAGAAAAAGCCACTTGATTCTGGAGGATTTTTGAAGTCATATAAATCATTTTAGAAACAACTGAAATTATCTTTGCTTATTGGCAAATCTGTTTGACTTGTTTTTGGAAAACACGATTTTGAAGACTTAATTTCTTAAATTATTTCTGTGGTTGTTTTTGTTAGCGCTGGCGCTGCAAATTTGGATATGATAACATTGTGCTCACGAGGTTAATTGCTGAGATCCCAGAACACGAACGTGCGTATCGTACCCACAGTCAAGTGGTTTTAAACAAACCCTCACATTATCCAAACATACTGGGAAAACAAAATGACGGGGATGGAAAAATTATGATTTGAATTGTCCATTGTAAACAGTCATCACAGTCTCCAGATTGACTTCCCAGTCAATTAGTCAGTCAGTTAAACTTTGAGTAGATGTACACAGGGTTTTAAAACCTGACACTCATCACTGACTACTCTGTTAATACCCTCCCCTTTAGGCGTCCTCGGCGTCCACATTTGGGTTAATATAGGATCAACGTCCCTGCTACTTCGCAAATTCTTTGACACTCTGTCAAATCTAAATCAATAACCTTTTGATATGAGTGGTTAATTCCTCACCGTCATTGTCTGAATTACGAATATTTCATGTGAATTCACTTTTGGTTTTAGTTAAGTTTCGATAATCTTGCTTAATTGTTAGATTGTTTCCAACCTTTTCAAGTCCTGTTGTGACAGCATCATGAAACTAAAATGTGACTTGTTGCAATTACCTGGAATTTTCCTTCAGGAGCAGAGTTGTCATTGGGTTTAGTTTAGGTTAACTAACACAGCAGGGTAAGGATCTCTTCACTGAAGGTCCTTGCAGGTACAGTATTATATGTGTGTGTGCACTGGTGTGTGTGTGTGTGTGTGTGTGTGTGTGTGTGTGTGTGTGTGTGTGTGTGTGTGTGTGTGTGTGTGTGTGTGTGTGTGCGACCCCATGTTTTGACAAGCTCCCAAAATCCCTCGAGATGGCTCCTCCACCCCGAGGTAGAAGCCACGTGAAATTGCCAAACACTCCTTAGATCCCCCCCCTCCGGGCGGTGTTAAAAAGCCTTCAGTGCAGTTCAGTCACTATTTTCCATTCACTTCCCTTTTCCTTTTGGATTTTATGCTATGCTACTTTGCAAGCACCCTGTTATGGATTTAAGTGCAGTGCAGGAAAAAAGAAGCAATCCATGATTCATGTGACATGCTCAGTGCCCCTGACATGCATGGTGTTTCAGGGCTTGCTAAGAGCATCTTATCAAGAGGCGGTGAGCAGGGAGCAGCCACCCAACGGCACGCTTTCCAGCAGTTATTGTGGGGCTCGCTCTGCATCACAGGGTGCTGGAGAGGCGTCCTTCTAGACAAATATATCTATTTTTATTTGAAACAAAAAAGGTGGATCTCAAACAGAGGTAGAGGTTGTTTTGATACGTTTTTGTCAAACTTCAGCAAAGTCAGTTTTTGTGTTGTCATCTGGGCCAAGACATCTGCAAGAAATAGGCCAGAGGGCATGCATTCCTGCTATGCCAGACCTGGAGAGTTGGACTGCAGTGTATAAATGATGTTGGCCCAGACTGTCAGTACCAAAGTCATGCATCAGCTCGGAGTTAAACCCCACGGTACAGCCTTCATCCACCCTCCCTTATGAGTTAAATCTTTGACAGTTTCTCTTCCACTTCTCCCTCACAACCCCCCACCTCCCTGCCTTTCAGTCTATTCTTCTTCACTCACTTATCTCATTTCTCCTCTCCCCCTCATCCTCTGCGGTTTCCAGTCCAGCCCCATATCACCCAGCTGAAAAACGTGACAGCCGTGGAGGGCAGCGCCGCCATGATCTCCTGCGTGGCTGAGGGCGAGCCTCTGCCCGACATTTCCTGGAGGAGAGCCAGCGACGGCCAGACCTTCGTGGACGGAGACAAGGTAGAAAGTGCCAGAGAGTCCATCTGGCTGTGTGTGTGTGTGTGTGCATCATCATAAAGTATGGGCTAGGGCTATGAGTGTGGGCACATAGGACATAACTAATAAAGAACACACAGATATTATAGAGGGGAGGCCATTCACCAGTTTTGCAAACCATATGCATATATGCTTCAGAATACAGCAAAATCTGAAAAAGCACATGTAGCGTTTACTTGAAATCATGTTTTTATGTCATCCAGGTCTGAACATCCCTGCTATTAAACATCAGAGTTACTATAGAGTGAAGATGGCACCTCCTTGACATACTGTCATCAAAAACTTGTATTATTATATTATTCTATTCTTTTTTTCAGATATAAGCCTGTATATAAATCTTTTATAGACATAAAGTCTTGCTATATGAAGTGTTGATGCTGGTGGTCACATGTTGGCCCCAGCTTCAAGAACATGATGCGACCGGTAGCGTCCAGCTTTGTTGACTACATGAAATCAACAGTAAAGGGGTCAAGGCGCCGGTAGGCTCCGTCAGGACTGCTCATCCGATGATCCTATGACCTTGGTGACCCCCTCCCCACTCACCTCTCTGATGCTGGAACTGGGATGAGCTGTGTCTGAATCAGGCACTCACACCACAATCACACCCACTTACAGTATGTTCACATATATAAATCTATATCTGTGGCAATGTTTTAGTGTAGCTGTTTGAAATACAGCATCTCTCTCTCTCTCTCTCAATGCGACATTACTGCAGCTTCTCTCTAGTGAAATTAGCGATTTGCCAAATGTCAACTTTAAATGAAGCTTTGAAATTCAAGCCTGTTTTCAGACTGGATGTCAATGAGTTTCACTAATTAGGTTTTGAATGGTTTTTACAAAACGAAGGTGTCCTAAAATAACCTCAACTCATTTAGTTGGAGTTGCAGCTCAGACATAGGCGTTACAAGGGCAAGCCAGTGCTCAGTCATACATGTGTAATGGTAACCATTAAAATGTCACTGTTTTTATTTTTGTAGAGAAAATATTTGTGTTGAGTATTAAAAGAAATAGCCAACATGAAGAGGTAATTACTTGTGTATGTCCTCATAAAAATAAAAGCAGGCATAATTATTCCCATCTGCCATACATGAAACGTTACAGTTAGAGCTATTTATCTCTAGCAGTGCCGCTCAGGGCCTGTCTCTTAGGCAGCTGCTAATAATATTCACATTCAAGAGTGATTGGTGATTGATCCTCGTCCGCTTTTGCAGTGCATGTGATTTTCCATACTATAACTGGCATATGAAGCCTCAAGGACTTTTCATCATTTCAAAGCTCTACTCACTGCACATTCACCTTGGTCTGTGTTTTTTTACAGGAAGTGTTTAAATCTCTCTACTTTGCAGAGATTATTATCTCGAGGGAAATCAGCACACGCATTTATTTTGATTAGCTCTCCGCACAGAGATGCAGCAAGAACCTTGAAGTTTCAATTTATACTTTGATATGTACTTCCCTTTGACTTTGTGACTTTTGAAGTAATCCAACTGAAGAAACTAAAAAAGATACTAACCTCTGGTTGTGTGTTTTTCTCTCAGAAGCCATTATTCAGTTCTAAAATCAGAAATCGAATGAGCAGCAGCTGCATTTCCTTGGAACAGTAATTAATCTTGAATGAGCTGCCATCAGTGTCAAAAACCAGCCTCGTGGCTGAAACAGTTAAAAAACAAAAGAAAAAAGAAAAACAAAGATGGCAGCCATTCTTTTGCTCGGGAAAAAGGTCACCGCAGAGATAAATGAATGTGTGCAATGGCTCGAATCGCTCGGGTTGATAAATCACAGCCAAAAATGAGAGTAAGTGCTTCTCTTTCCGCAGCAAATGCAATTATGGAAATGCGTGGTGCAAACCAACACACCTAAACATGCGCAAAGACAAACACAGCTTGTGCAGCGCGAGGCGTGATGGATGGCCGCAGTCATTTAGGTTTAAGTCGGGACGTTCCTCTCTCAATTTGCTCCCCAATCTGCATATCCAGTCGGCACGCGCTGAGAGACATTAAGCTTCAAAGGTTTTACTTTTACTCACTGTATAATGTAGCTTCCAGTCTTCTCGTCCCTCGTCAGCTAACACAGTGACCCTTGCTAAGGGAACATTATGGGATGCAGCTCCTGGAATTTAATTACGCACTGAGGTAGGATTTGAGTCGGGGTATTGTTGCACTCATCTGGTATTGTTTTGCTTGTAAGCAAGTTTAGCAACTGCACTGTAGTTTCATCCACAACATCCAAGACTGAAGAGCGGGAGAAATTAAAACTGTGCTTTAGCTTTTTGTTCAATGGACTTTAACTTTTGAAGAACCTTTGAACTTTCTCCTCAGCTGTTCAGACCATCCTCTCGTTTGTGACGGTTTGAGCTCCTATCAAAAGACATCTCGCAGTTCAGACCCCCGCCGAGATGATTGTTTTGTTTTCTGCTTGATACCTGATCATAAAAACAGCTGCGAAATACAGTGGAAGGTAGATCACAGTCATGCTGAAACCCCCGGCTGGCCCCTGTTTCCTTGAAGCAGAAAGCCATTATTAAATGTCATTTTGTTGTTGTCAGGAGAATGAGGTGATACAGTAATCATTAGAGTGGTGCAACTATGAAGACCCCCATGTTCAGCCCCTCCCTGCACTCAACATAAGCTACGCTTGCCAGAATTTGACTACAGTGTGTTTCCAGCCTCGCTGACATTTACAGCTGACATTTTTAATATGTGAAAATTCTCCAGCATTTGGTCTGAAAGAACACGGCAACAGCCTCCACAATCCCATTTGAGAGATTGCATTTGAGATGTAGCTTCGCATGTTCACTGTAAACCCACACGCATTCTCATTTTTGAGGTCTCATGGATCAGATAGGGAGAGGATTTCATATATTTTCCCCTCTTCTGCCCTCCTTTGCTTCCTCCACCTGCTCGTCCTTTCATCTCCTTCAGCTCCTCAGCTCCCTCAGCTTCCACGTTTCTCTGCCTTTTATCTCTGTGCTCTCATGTTGGTCGCTGTTCATGTGTGTACAATATGTGCCTCCGCTTGTGTCCCGTGTGTGTGTGTGTCCACGAGTGTGCACGTGAGTCGCTGTTGTGTTCACGTCTGGCCGCTCGCCTTGTGGTTCTGTTGAGCTGCATATCAAACAGGCTGCGCTTAGGGGCTGAGTTCGTCTCTAGACACAGACCCTGTCAGTTGGCAGAGGGGTTTGGGAGGTGGGGTGGGGGTGGGGTGGGGGGCAGCGGGGGGTTAGCGAGTAATTTCCTGACTCAGAAGTTCCCTCCTAGAAGATTTCCTCTCTTTCTGCTCCCTCCCTCTCCTCACTCCATCTTTAGTATTCCTGTTCAACACACACTCCCGATCCCATTGACCTCAGCCTGCGACGCAAACAAGCACAGTGTGCAGTGGCGGTGCAAAGGGACCAGAGCCGAGCCTTTAAAAGCCGCTTCAGCTCATTGGTTAATAGTATTGCGACGATAAGAGGAGAGATAAGCCATTCTAAACAGGATAACGCTGAAGCAGTCGGAGAGCGACAACATAAACTGAGCGTGATTCAGGAGAGGCGGCTTCACAGCCCAGGCTTATGAGGCTTAGACACATAATGAGTATTGGCACAGTCGGGTGCTGGGGGGGGGGGGGGGGGGGGCTTGTTCATAGTCTCTATTACTGGTTACTGTGATGAAATGTGATAACAGTGACAAAAATCAACAAACAAGATATAAGATGGTAATTAGTCAACGTTAGGGGAGCTGGAAGGTGGATTTTGTTGCAGAGTGTGGACAGAGCAGAGCTCACTGTCTGCTGCTTCCCTCTGTTTCCAGTTCCACACACACAAGAGAGCGGTATTCTTCCTAACTAATTCTCCACTGCATACACAGTACGTGCAGTATGGTGTAAATAAGACCTGCGTAGAAGGCATGAACAGTGTTAGCCATCATGTCTGAATATAGACCTGCAGAACAGCACAGCAGAAATCACTGATTACCACCAAAGATGATGCAGAAGCACACAAACAAGAATCTTGCTGATTGCGGCTGTAACTACAAAAACCTCCCAAAGCATTATGGGGCATCCCTTTGCTAAATAAGCTTCCAGGAAGCCTGACTCTCAACCTCAGCTTTTTTTTTTAATTCAGTTTCTTAGATCTAATTCCTTTATTAGGAACAAACTAATTTGAGTGCAGTCCTACATTAACTCCCAGGCCTTGAGCTAAATAACTGTTACTCTATTTTTACTCTATTAAAGCTGTTTATCTCAGTTGAATTAATTGGATAATTAGAAGGCAACGAGGTAAGGAAAGCAAACTTGTGATTCAGATGGATGAAGTTATGATTGTGATAAACAATTGTACGTATACTCTTGGACATGTTTTATTTTTGTCTTTGTTTGTGTGTCCACTTTCTAATGTGTTCATGAAACGTGTCCATGTCCATCTCCATCATGAGAAGACCTTATTTCCTGCAGCGAGCAGCTACACCATGTGCACACGTCTTGCACAAGCTGGTACATTTCAGCAGTGATAGTGGAGTCATGATGCATCATTACTGTGTCTGACATGTCTTGTTCACAAAGGCCTCAAGAGCCGAGAGTAGGCTGCCACCACACTGTATGCCACGTGTCATTCAGCTCTCAAACTTTCACACTGAAACTAAAACAGTGTTTTACTATTTATGGCGGTGCCATGTCTGCGAATAGAGACGTCAACCAACCTCTTCACAACAAAATTCATTTGAAATGGAAACACAAAATCAAACAAAAGATTTTGTAGCCTTGGTTCAAGTCAAAGTCAAAGTAGCTTTATTGTCAATTTCTTCACATGTTAAGACATACAAAGGAATCGAAAGGACGTTTCCCACTCTCCCGCGGTGAAACATATAAAGTGCACACTGCGCAGGCACGACAGATAAGACAAGAAAATAAAAATAACTAAATGAGATACATAAATAACTGGGAGTAGCAGCAGGAGTTTCTGTGCAAGTTAGGTTATTGTAGTGCAAAGGTGATTCAGTAAAGGCAGCAATTTGACATTAATAGTGCAGTTTCAGTTCGTGTGGTAAGTGATCATATAAACGGAATACAGGTAACGGAAGTGCAGGGGACAGAGTCCTGAGTGATTTTCCTTTCGGGGGGGGGGTCAGCTTCCTGTCAGTCTGGGGGGTATGGCTGGGGGGAGTGAGGGAAGAGAGTTTAGCTTCCTGATAGCTTGGTGTATGAGGCTGTTGCTGAGTCTGGTGGTGCGGCAGCGAAGGCTCCTATACCTTCTTCCAGAGGGATGTTTATCATCTGATTTGCTGAAACAGGACAGATACAAGAAATTTTGGATTGCGAAGGTTTCTCTGCATGAATATAAAAAAGGCTGAAAGTAGGATTTCAAGATAAAAGGAAGCAAGTGACATTGCTTAAAAGGATTGTGCTCATTGTGTCTGACCTCCAGATCTTCCTCTAATCACAAAAAAAACTCTTGCTGCAGTCACGCAGCTCTCGAATGCATCAACCCTGAGTCCATGGGCAGTACCACTGAAAAGTAGTTTCTCGGGGGTGGCAGAGGTTATCTGTTAGGTAACAGTCTGGAGGCTGCAGCTGTATCGTGTCTGCAACAAGGATGCTCCTGGCGTGTTTTTCTCATTACGAGTGAATGTCGATTACTGGAATGATAGCCTCGTCTGCTGTAATTGACCCGTAGCTTCAAATTGATACCATCTGTCTTCATACAGATGTAATGACCTTGTAATAAATCGACATTTTATTGCATTAACCCTGACTCTGTGTGACAAGTGACGTTGCCTGCAGGGGGGGAGGGGTGGGGTGTGTGTGTGTGTGTGTGTGTGTGTGTGTGTGTGTGTGTGTGTGTGTGGGGGGGGGGTTTCAAAATAGATCAAGGGGTTGTCATTCAGTCCCAAGTTCGAAGTTGGATGAGGAACTTTCTGTGAATTACTTGGCCGACTTCTCCAGTGGATCATTTTATTTTGTGTTCCCTCCTTTGTATCATAATGAATCAGTCATTTCCCAAGCTTTACACAATCGTAAGCTTTTTCTTCAGATATAATATCACAAGTACTTGTCATATTACAAATAAGGACTTGAGTAAATCTCCTCCAACCTAGGTCTATTTGATTAGCTGCTCTTTCTTGCTCTAAAATGTTTTTGGGTTGTTTTTGCTCAGAATTATTAAGGGCAATAAATGTGTGAAATTACAGGGATGTAGATGCCAAGACTCAGCAAATAAACCTCTCAGCCAGAATTTCTGACCCGCTCTGGCGTGTTGCTTGTGTCTTCAGAGCCAGGACGGACGTTTTGAAGTCCGCGGTCGTCACGGCAAGTCGGTGTTGGCAATCAGCGGTGTGAGGCTCGCCGACCTGGGTCGCTTTGACTGTGAGGCACTCAGCAGGATCGGAGGTCACCAGAAGAGCATGTTTCTGGACATTGAGTGTAAGTATGTGTGTTGTATGACTAGATGAACACACACAAGGGTGTTTTTTTCAGTTATTCTTGTGCTTAAACTTATATTAACATAATGCACATTTAACAAATCTGACATTCCTCATCTAAACAGGTATTTTTTTCTTCCAGTTTACGTTTAACGAGAAAGTCATTATTATTGAGTGTTCAGCTTGTTTAGGGCATGCCCTGCATTAGTTATTGCAATGGAGAATCAAAATAAAACACTTCACCTCACTATTAATTGTGAAATTGATCATAAATGAATGTAAATACACAGACTTGAAGAGTAACTAAACACCTTTTCTTAGCTTCATATGCTCAAAACATATTTAAATCCAGGCTCACCTGCAGTTACTCACAGATCACTGATGTGGAGCGTGCTATCGACTTTTACCTGAGAGGTGTGAAGAACAAGTCAATATCAGGCATTATTTTTCACATTATGTGTTTGTGCAAAATAATTAAGACAGTTGGAGGCCTGGTCACCTGATATAACCTCACCCATGCCTCCTTAATGTGAAAATGAAACACATGAATGTATTTAAGCAGCCAAATCAACAACCTAGCAGGAGATGTGTGAATTCCTTGCAGACATGTCTACGGTTCAAAGGTTCATCCATGTTTCTTTTCACACTGTGGCTTTTTTTCTCATCAAAGATCATTATTATATAAACAACAGATACACACACACACACACATACAGCCTCCAGAAGGGTTAATTAGTGAGAGGATATCATGCATCGCCTTTCCTTTCCCCCCGATGACAACTCCCCTGCTTCTCCGATGAGTGCAGCCATTCCTCAATGCTGGTTGTTTGGGGTTATTTGGGGCGGGCTATCCCCTGCCTAATGAGCTCTGAAGCAAAGATCTCCATTTTGGCCTCGGAATGATTAGGTTCATTATGAGAGCGGCTCTGTTGCCTGAACGAGACCAAATGGAAAACGCACTTTTCGGCAGCAGCGCTCCCACCTTGAAGCTCTGAGGAACAACAAAGAGAGAGGGCAGACAAACAAATATATTCAGAGAGACAGTGAGGGGATGAAATGAATACTGTATCTCTGTTGGCATGTGGAAACCAATTTTCTCCTCTTCTGACTGAGGTGACTTTTGGGTTCATGAATTCCCTTCAAAACCTATGTTGCATAGTTCTTGAAAAGTTGACATGTTGGAAAAAAAGTTTGATGGCATCCTTTTGCAAATCTCACATGCATGCACCCACTCCCCAACCATGAAGCTGCTCTCATTATACAGTAAACTTGTTTTGCTGGAGCCACAGCTGACAACTCGCTCTCAGACTTGACTCCCACTCTGCACAAAGACACAGGCTGTGTGTCTGAGTGTGGCGGGGCTGAGCCAGCCATTGCCACCGAACTAATGAACTCATTTACTAAGTCACTGCAGGCTGCGGGGGATAACACGTCCTCGGCTGTGACAGAGAGCCAGGCATCAATCTCTTTAATGGAATCCTGCAAGCGAGCATAAAACAACCATAATGCCTCTCTGACTGAGCTGGGCTGACTGGGCCCAGAGAAATCCACACGACAGCTCGCCGCTTCCATCGTCCATTACTGCCCTTCCTATTTGCTGGGGCAAATGAGCTTCTGTGTGCATCCTTTATTTTTATTCCTGGGGAGATCATCGTGAAGGAGACACCCCCACCTCCCCAGCATGAGGTGGCTTGAATTAGGTTTAAGTTTTTCTTTTTAACACTGCAGAGGGAGTTTGGGAAGCATTAATGAAATGCTTTTTCTTCTCCCTTTGAGGAATTTGGGGGTTAAGCCTCAGTAAGTCATTTTTATGTCTTTGATCATCCAACGCAGCTCCACCTTTGATTTGAGCGTTTAATTGGCTGCCACAAATCCCAGACACACCACCGGTTACTCTTTTAGTGATTCAAGTCTTGTTTTAGCACTAAAAGCTGCTTTGCCATACAAATGAGGGAGGTGTGAGAGATAATGTCTTTTTTTGTTTGTTTGTTTTTTTTGACAGACATACCAAAGTTCCTGACCAATCACACCATCTATTATTCATGGGAGGGGAACCCGGTGAACATAAGCTGCGACGTGATGTCCAACCCTCCTGCCACCATGCTGTGGAGGAGAGAGCGCTTCACCATCTCTGCAGAGGGAACCGCCAACACACGGGTGCACAGCGCAGAGGGCAAGTCTGTGCTGGAGGTGGGTGCTGGTCGTGTGATCGAAGCTGAAGCCGTGGTATTGACCTGTTTACTAGCAATTACAGAACATGAAGGAACTCTCACAGTACTTACCTTTGCCCCATTAAGTAGCATTAGCATTAGTAAAACAATTAATTGATTTTCTTGAGGGACAGAGAACTGATGCAAAGTCAGTATCTTTAAGGTAAAACAACCAAATTAAAAATGTCATTTGATGATGGTTTTACTGTTTTCTGACATTTTATAAATCAAATATTTAATCACCTAATCAAAAATATAACTGACAGATTGATCAAATAGAAAATTAATGTAAGTCATTGTGAATAGTTTTCATCCTGCAGTTTTTAACTAAAGAAATAGTCCCTACAAATACATAGAGAAGTGAGAGTGAACCAAAATATTAAAGCTGTGGGTCTTACAACCAAAACAAAGAGCTGAAAGGTGCTAAAACCCTCTGCAGAGTCTGTGGTTTCATCACTTCAACGGGCCCCTTCAGATTACACAAAGTCATTTGATCCAATTTTAGTGTAAAAGTATTGATTAGTGCAGCTCTAAATGTGTTTTATTCGGTTCAGTGAGCACCACAAATAAAATTCCATTGACCTCTGTTGTATTAGGATAGAAGCAGAAATCTCAGAGGCAGCTATCGCCAACTGGACAAATCAAACAAAACTATTTGCTGTACTGTTAGAGATATGTTAACTTCTTCTTATTAACATTTTTTAAAATTATTATTTTCTGGTTCTAGGTGACCCCTATGTCTGACAGAGACTTTGGTCGCTACAACTGCACAGCCAGGAACAACATTGGCGTTCGATACCAGGAGTTCATTCTGGCCCAGGCAGGTGAGTCTGCAGAGCTGCTCCTGCTGTGTGGCCCCTTTACCTGAGCTAATGAGACTGGGGAATTAATTTCAAGTCCAGAATGTGTGCAGCAATGTGTTGGGGACCCCACATTCACACTAACTCTAACCATCCAACTACTTTGTAACCCTCTATCTCTCCACTAATAGTAATAGCCTTATTTGCAATTCTCAGGAAGATAAATTCCACTACTAACTCCCAACCCCTATTCAGGCTAGCCTAATCTCGAATAGCGCCAGCTGATTTACCCTACCCCTCGCTATTCACTGAAGTAGCCCCTAATTTACTGTAGCGCAGGCTAATACACAATAGTGCAGTCCAATTATCTTTAGTGCTGATTGAATTGCTCTGGCAAAGGAGGAAAGTAGTGAGCAAAAAGCTGACCTAATATGTAGTCTTGCAGAAAACAATGTGTTTTGGAAGTGGTTCTGACACTTTGAATTCTGCACAAATGCTCACAGGAAAAACACACACACACACACTCATGCTGTAGTAAAAGTTGGAGTCAGTACTGGAGACTGGAGATGGGGATGATCTCCAGTAGAAGCTGAAAAGACTCATGACTCCTTAGCACAGTGTCAGAGAGCTCAGAGCTAAACCCTGAGTGAAAAACAGTAGAAATAGCTTTTCTTGGTCATAAGTTTGCAGTGAATCAAAGTGTTTTGATTCGAATAAGGCCGTCTGTAAGTATGTGAATCATGCACTGATGCTTTCAAAGGGAGAAACAATGAAAAAAAGAGCAAATATATTGTTTTGCAGCTTCAACAAGCCCAAGGACGAATGAAAGATGCAGCTGAGTGATGGACCAGCTTCCCTCAAACTGTTAAAGTGCTTTCAAGGCCTGGAATTATTATAGCAATAATTTCTGTCTTTAGCTTGATTATGGAGGTAACAGTGATGAAATAGGTGGGTGGCAGAGGAAGTATCGTCTGTAGCATTAAAAGTCGACTGAAATATCCCAACAACATTAGCAACAACATTAGCCTTTTGTCTGTGCTGTCTCGTTTTCATTCATACAAGTGTGTGAAAAATGATTTTCAGATCCTGAAATCACGTAAAACTGGTGGCATAGCAAAATTGACAAGCTCGTAACTGATGCCATCATTTCGCCTTTTCAGATGTACCATCGAATCCATACTCGGTGCGTCTGTCGGCCGTCTCCCAGCGCCTGGCGACCGTCACCTTCATGAAGCCCGACTCACACGGTGGTGTGCCCATCAGCTACTACCTGGTCCAGTACAAGGAGGTGGGCTCACAGGACTGGAGGGACGTCAAGTCACACAGTGTCCAGAGTGAGTGGTTTTCATTTTCATTTAATAACCTTAACAGTGAAACTAATTTTTATCACTGATTTACCTTGACGGAAAATTACTGGTAGATACAGTCATTGTGCAAGATGTAAGGAACATTAGTCCGATGTCAAGGTGGAATCCATTATGCACAATGCTCCTATTGTTAAGACAGCTAAAAGCCCACTTGAACCTGTCTGTTTCTTTCATGACTGAGGCAGGTTCAATCGGTCGGATCGATAAGAAAACTTTCACCTGTTCACACGCTCTGTTCATTTCATAGACACAGACAATTACCTAAAGGTTTGTTAGCATAGTTAATATGAGAGGTGGTTAAAAGCAGCCATCAGTGCCAGTAACCTACAGATAAATGACACACGTTCTTCTCCATGGAACAGAAACTCCCATCATTATGGCGAAGGCCACTGTAACGTCAGAGACCTTCTGAGGTTTTTACAATCCACTGATCTCTAAATAGAGCTTGATAAAAGTCGTTTCCTCAAACATAAGCTGACAGTACTAAAGGATCATTATGCATGTTTTAGACCATTTAATAAAGACTATGAAATCACATGGCCTTATTGCTATCGGTGCTGTAGTGTTTCAGAACTATGGACAGACTCTTGACATGTTTTGTCAAAGTGACAGTATTGTTGACAGGTAACAAACAAATGCATTCCAGATCAATCTGCATGTTAATTTATATGATCACATACGATGGATCTTTGCTTGTATTTAAAATTCACACTTCCAGTAAATAGTTTTCTACTGAAGAAATAGTCTCCATGAAATTATTAAAAAACAGCCAGTTGGTTTTTTTGACCTTGTGGTATTGAGTGGAAATCTTTTGTTGCCAGAAAAAGTAGGAACAAACCTTTATCAAATGTGAACTTGCACACCAGTGCTCAGAAAAAGGTCCACAGTTAAATTAAATATTTATCATTTCTTGTTAAACATCCTTACAAACAAACACAGTTCAGTGTATATGGTTTTCATATGGATGAATATTAAAAAAAACTGCTTTTATGTGTAAATAAGCTTCATTCATCACAGTCTGTAGTGGTGTTGTTAAAATTCACATGATAAATGATGAGTTCAGTGACCCCTCAGTGATCAGGACATGTCATAAACTAATTCTACAATGACAAACATACTCATACATAGTTACCAACAGAGATACAGCTTCTTTACTTTTATGAAATAAGAATATTTAGAATTTATACATAAGAGCAGGGAGCTCGGACTTACACGTGCAGCATTAACATCCTATCTGGCTTTAAAAAGCATTTCCACCTGATAACACCGCTGCCAATCAGTGGACACCATCAAGCAGGAGTGGGAACTGTATTTTACGATCTGTCATGCGCTCGTGAGCTGACGTCGGGTCATGACGACACCTCAAACACGTCACGGGCAGAGTGCCACAACCTGTCAGAGCTGAAAGAGCACGCTCCTCCTCTTCTTATGCTTTACGACTCGGAATTGATTTCTAAGCCTGTTGGTGGGAAAGTACACCACGAGGTGAAGGATGGATGGAAGAAAAATGGAAGCCAGAGGACGAATGGTTGGGTGATAAGCAGGTCCGACAAACCTGAAGGGCTTATCGCTAATATCCCTCATTTCAGAGTCAGTTACAATATGGAGATGCAGTGAGGTGAATACTAAACACCAGCTAGGACTTTAACAGTGTATGTAAAACTATACTGTATATATGCTGAGAAAGAGAACAAGGGACATGTCGGAAGAATAAAGGCAGGAAACTAGATAAATAAAGCTTAATCATAAAATTAATTTAGTTCTTTAGTTTTATTCAACTTAAAACGTTGGACTAAAATATTAAATTGAGTCCTGGACTAACTACAAGCCATTTAAGTTGCATCATATAATCATAGAAGCCACCTCAGATATCCTCAGTGGAAAGTACTTACACAATAAACTCTTCAACATAATGAGATGCCCAGACTCATTTCATTTGAATGCTTTTGCCCAAATTGAAATGTCTGCTTATAGCCTTGAAAGTAACCTAGCACAGCTGCAAATAGCAGAATTTGTTTTCAGTTCTGGGACTAAAGAACTGCAAAAGCACCTATTAGCATTCAAGTATTTAATTTGTGCAGACTGACAAAAACAACAACTTTCACTCAAGCTCATTACACTGCCGACTCTCTGCTGGCTTTTCTGAACACTGAAGGTTATGTAAATAGACTCTAATCACTGTAGAATTTAAATGGGAATGTGTAATGTGCTCTGATAATGAGATTTCCTGTTTTCTTCAATCATAAATGTAATTTACAGTATGAATGCAACATACTACACCGTATTCAATGTTGCTTTAGTGCTGATATTCTCCAGAATAATGTATCGTGATCTCATGGGATTTTCACTGCCATCTCATCTTTGAATACATCGTTCATTTATATTATTGTAGACAAGCATTTTTTTTCTAAACTCTTTTTCAACTACAGTATATTGTATGCAGAGGGAATATTTATGCTGTTAATATTATGTAAAGAGAGACTAATAAAAGAAAATGCATCTCTCTCTAGCAACACATCAACATTCACATTGGGACTTTTGTTCGGTCTGATTTTGTGATGCACATATGGTATAAATGATTATCAGGATGCCATGGAAAGAGGCTTTGTTTACATTGATGGTGCTCATTATGGCTGTTTGTTTTTCTTTTCCTGCCTGCAATATTCAAACTAATCCACTGAAAAAAAAAATCCTTCTTTTGTGGCCCCGAAACGCGAAAAAAACCAGCTCTTTTAATAAGTTGCTCTGCAATCTACATGATTGATGGTGGCCGCATATTTCCAGGTGACATGAACTCTGGTCGTGTCTCTCTCCAGCGACAGTGGTGCTGACAGGGCTGGAGCCCAACACGACGTACGAGGTCCGAGTGGCAGCTGTCAACGGGAAAGGTCAGGGGGAGTTCAGCCACACGGAGACCTTCCAGACTTTACCCATCCGTAAGCCTGACTCTCTGTCCTTCCTCGCTTGCAGCTCATTTTGTGAGACATCCTTCAAAATAAGAGCTTCTCGACTCAATCATCTAAACTATTCTAACAGCCATTTAACATATATACCTGTGTGATGAAATCCAGTCATAATATCTTACTGCAATGAGGTGACAGCACATAGACTGGGTTAATTCTTAATTCTTAATTCTTCTTGTGCATCCTAGCTGCTTACAAATGAAGGTATGCTGTAGATAATTAAATGCAAACCCCAGAGCACAAAAGTAAACTCCTCTGGAAATATATTTGACTTCATATCAGAAAGATATTTGCGTCCTGATTTCATAAAATAAAATAAATATATATGATAGAACTGCAAACAACCTGTGAAATCTATTTAAAGCATCAGCACCTTGGCAAAATGAAACCTATTTGCCATCTTATGAAACTCTGGCATGCTTATATTTGAGGTGGTTACAACCTCCTCATATTTCAGTGATATGAATCCGTATTAATGGAATAGATCCTGTCAAATTTGTGTCTTGATGTAAAACTGCTGCATTAAAAATGTTATACTGCAGGGGTTTTATGATAAGCATTTTATTTATTCTGGCAATCTGGCACAGCAGGATTGCAGTAAATCCAGGCAAGGCCACAGAAAAAAAAGTGTTTCCACCGTTAATATTACACAGCAGTGCAGCTACTGAGAATAAATGTTAGATGGAAGATCCAATTAGCAAAATACAGTGAATAATAAGAGCCTACAGTCAACATTAGTTATAGTCAGGCAGTGGAAGTTGCCTTGTAATATGAATTTAATTCAGCTTAAAACCTCCCCTCTCCTCGTGCTGCATCCTTATCTCATATCTCACATTGCCACCTGCTCCCCTCCTTGGGAATGCACACACAGGCACACACACACAAATCCTCTCACAGAATAAAACACACACACACACACACACACAAAGAGGTTTTGTTTCACATCTCCTCTGAAGCCTCCTCTCCTTGTCTCCCTCAGGAGAGCCAAGTCCACCAGCGGTCCACGGGCAGAGAGGAATGGGCAAGGCCTACAGGCTGGGGCTGGTCAAGCAGGACGATGGAGGGATGCCCATCGTGGAGTACATCGTCAAGTACAAGACTGTGAGTTAAACATATCAAAGCACCTGTGTGCAAATTAAATCCAAAGACATTGACACCAAGAAGAAAAGCAGAATGAGAATTTATTTTTGCGTGAATGGCTGGACTGAAGTTCCGCACTCTATTTTTTGACACTGCTTTTATAGTTTGAACTAAACAAAGAGGCTGTGTTGATGATAAACCCACCATTGTGGCTGAATGAATGAAGCAAGCACTTACTAAATTGAGAAAATGAGGCTGATCCGATTTAGAGATTTTGAAGTGTGCAATTTTGTTTCATATGGACGACACCAAAACAGCTCACAATCAAAGCTTCTTCATTCATTAACACAAAAGCAACATGTGACACTGGAAAT
Organism: Trachinotus anak; assembly: GCF_046630095.1. Taxonomy (NCBI): domain Eukaryota; kingdom Metazoa; phylum Chordata; class Actinopteri; order Carangiformes; family Carangidae; genus Trachinotus; species Trachinotus anak. Next base: position 3,977,491 of record NW_027273877.1, read on the forward strand.
GCTTTTTCCTCCCGGTAGAGTGTGTGCGACTCAATAGTTTGATACGTTCCCGTTGATTGAGCTGAGCAAGTGTGTTGGCGGTAAAATGAATAATGTTCTGCTTGAGATTCTCTATTTTTCAATCCTTGTGACTCTTACAATGCGTTTTAAATGAGAGCACACACATGCTCTCTGAATTCACTCATCCATTTAAGTAGTTGATTTTTTTTATTTATTTATTTTTGTATGTAAAAGAGCAAAAAAGCAGCTTAAACTCACAAGATAAGGCGAGCCGCTGAGATGAGGCCAGGAGGCAGAATAGATGGCATTCGTACAAAAAATCACCACACGACTAAGTGGATTTGAGCTGGTCCAAATCTCATATCTCCCCAATGCTAATGTGTCCAAGCAGGCATTTCTGTGTCTCATTGAGGAAGTGACAGCGATTTAAAATAATACTGCTGCGCTGTGGAAAAGAAGGTCAGGAAGTCTCAGCCGTTTGAGGCTTTTGAAGGCTAGTGCGTGGAAAATACGGATGCTTCACACTCCAGTAATCTTATGGCCTTGTTCGGCATCGGGAGCACACATGTGGTTCATCATGGAGGGGCAGGCAAGAAGGATGAACCTGAAAACGGACTGCAGACGAATCAGAGTTAGCTGACAATCCAGACAAATGTTAGCTGCACATACGCCCTGTATCCTTGCTTCATAAAAGCCCATTTTGCACTCCTCTAATATTGAGAGGACAAGGTGCCAAGGAGGCGAGAATATTAAGCACACAGTACATTTGGCATGTTTTCAATGTACAGCTCTCAGCCTGACTCTTCAGTTTCCAATCCTTTGTTTGCAATTGGTCTCAAGACAAAGAGGGAGGGAGGAGGGAAAGGAATAATGATGTGAGGAAGGGCTAAAAAGAGAAAAGGCTGAGGCCACAAAGGAACGGAAACGCATCAGAGAGGTTGTGTGAACTTGATGAAAAGCAGAGATAATACCCTTTCTTTTTACCTATGCAAGTGCATCTGCGTGGGCACTTCGTAGTAACTCCATAGATTAAAAACACAAAAGGTAAGCTGTTGTTTATCATGTAAAACAACACTTCCTCAGCTCTCCTTTGATCCTTGCTGACAAATATGAAATGTGGGGCATTTATTCAAGGTTGAGCAGTTTTGACTCCTCTTTATTCTCCTGCCAGGATAAAGAGGAACAGTGGATGACCAAGCTAGTTCCAGGAGCGAATGATTTTGCAATGCTTCAGCCGCTACAGTGGAACACAAGATATGAAGTGGAAATCACAGCGCGCAACGTCAAGGGCCTGTCGGAGCCGACCTTCTATCAGTTCTTCATGCCACAGAAACCTGACATTACAGGTAAAAGCTTAATGTTGTAATTTGTCTTTTTAATGTACCCACTTTTCCTTCACTTGCCTACTTCTAGGTGGTATTGAAAACCTTTTGAAAGGCCCCCACAGAACATTTCTGAACTTATTGCATTTCAGTGTGTGTCTGCCACAGGAAAGAGCGATAGCATTGGCGATAACAAAAGCAAGAGAGCAAGATGTTCCAGTCAAGATAGAGCAAGCCTCAGAACACAGCAGGCCTCGTTGCTGCAATGCTTTCTGGACAAATGAGGCTGCTGTCAGTGGAGAAATTGGTGCCTGTGCCTGCCCCCCTGCAATGGATTTCTCCCTGTATGATTGTTGAATGGCGTTTAAATGTAAGAGTCCAGCAAGAAGCTCTTGCTCAAAAGTTGTTTTCTGGTGTTACATTGAAGAGCAGGACATTTTTCTGCTGTGAAACTGCTCTTAAAAACCTCTGGTTTGACAACGCATCATCTACATGTCATTCATCTGTAGGTTTGAGAAAATAACACAAGCCCAAAGCTTCAATGTATACATCACACAGACACAATGCTGAAGGTGAAAAGGACAGGCCATGTGGCCAAGTTAATGATTGTAGTTTGGCCCTGTCGCAGAGGTGGAATAAAGAACTTCAAAACCGCAATTTGCATCAAAAATCATGCTCCCTCTCTGCGTCACAACTCAGTCAAATCTGAACACACAGATGTGATACACATATTCTTTATTTTAGTGCGACGTGCATTTTCAGACAGTATCATTAACTCTTATGTCCACTGCAAGTAAATGTCCCCAAACCTGCTTGGAAATAATAGACAAAAAGACGCTCCTTTTAACTGCAGAGCTTGCCTCGGGCACTAGGGCTGTGATTACCTTCTTACACCATGTGAATGTTAAAGGTGATTCATTACCACTGTGGCAAACTTTGTTTCACTGATTGACAGCAAGCAGGAGCCAATGAATAAATAGTTGGATATGAGCATTTGACAAGACTGCGATTGGAATTCATTCATGATATATGACAAAGGAAAACACACACACTAGGGGTTCATTCATACCTGTTCAAGTAAACAGCACAAATGGTGCAATCACACCAGGGTTCGCTTCAAAGAAACCCAACAGACAACAACTGAAAATATCCCCAGGCTGCAGTTTTCTTGCTAAACATATCATTTTTTTTCTTCTGCTCCCTCCTTATGTCTGTCTATCATGTGGTTCTCCTGTGGTGCTGCTTTGCAATTCTGCACCAGAACTCTGTGCAGACCGAGTGTTTCTGCATGGTTAGTCAAGCTCATTTCTCATTTGAAAGATCAACATGCAGACGGTCATATAAGCCAGTACACAAACATGGACATCTTTGTCAGCTCTTATGTCCCTGTGTTGTGCTTATGTGGTTCTAGCCTATGAAAAGTGTGTGTTTGAAGTAAAAAAACAAAACAGAATGGAAGCTTCCTGGTTGTGCAGGAAGCTTCTCATTTCCAACCCCTCCAGGGCGTTTGGGCTAACATGCATACACACAAATGCACACGTGTGAAGAAATGCAAGCAGAGACTTTGAAGTATGCAACATGCAGCACATTTTCACTTTGAAGCCAGAACACACACATTTAAAGATACGTGTAATGATGAAATACAAATGTTACGTGCACTTCCCCCTCGCAGACCTCGCATCCACAAAAAAAAAAAAAAAGGCTGTTTGAGTGTTGTTTTGCTCTCCTCTCCGATCCTGCTACCACATCCATTTGTGCTGTTTTGGATCGAGCAAGTGTTTGCCTCTGTCATTACTGCACTGGTTAAATGGCCTGTGAGAGAGTGTGCACTGCTTTTCAAACACAAAACAAGACCAAGGAACAGCAAGCTTAAGGCAGGCCACTTCGATTGACTGTCCTCTCTTGTTAGCGAACAGCGGTGCATCATGGGAAAGAGCCTGAGAGAGAGAGAGATAGAGTCGGGAGACAGGGAGAAAACGCTTTTCTCTTAATGTATTTGTTTGAAGAAGAGTAACACAGCTGAGCTTTTTGGCAAGAAGGCGTAGAAATGTAGAAACGTGAATCACTCGCTCACTTGCTCAAACTTTGTCTCTCAACTTTCACCCACTCATGACTCTGCAGCTACTCCTTTTCAAAACCAATCACCAAATTCAGCTGATACCAGTCCCAAACCAATTTACAGCAGTATAATAGAAGCTCATGTTTAGTGCATTTTCATCAAGTAAAGCCGTCAATGTCAATATTTTCCAGCCAAAATGATGCTCATTTATTTACACAATCTGGGTAAGTCGTGCAGGTTAAACAGAGAAATGACTCCCTGTTCACATTTTCTGCTGCACTGAATCAAATTTGATATTGAAGAAAGCCTGGTCAGTTTTAACTCTATCAACAATATTAGATGTGAAATATCTGTCAGTCTCAATTGTGGACTATCTTGCCAATTCATCGCCTCGTCCTCCTTTTATTTTCTTCTTCTCTCATAGAATCACACTCACATCCAGACTTGATGAAAGGAACAGCTCCTTGGTTTTCTTTAAAAATATGTTCACACCACACAGATGCTCTCCACCGCATGTCTCACCATCCAATTTCCCTCCTCAATTCTCTCTCTGTCTATTATGCAGCAGTGTATTGAATCTGTACTTTATTTTTTATCTTTTTATTCCTCCTCCTTTGTTCGTTCCATTTTAGTTTGTAACAGACTGCATAACCTTCGTAGCCTCCTACTCACAGAGCATCCTTTAAGAAAAATGCCATTGATTGCAGCACTGCCCTTAGTTCCTATTCAATTTACTCCTCTTCCTTGCAGCCTTTTTTTTTTTTTTTTAAATCAAATCATTCTTTTCACCTCCTAAACCATGGCACTGTCCCACTGCCCTCCCCAATCACAGCATTGTGCGTCTTTTTTTGCCTCGTCAACCTTTATGTATTGCTCTACCTCGCTGCTTTGTCTTGTGATTGGCCTCCAGTATTGTTACCATGACATCATTACAGGCCTGACAGGGGTGGGCTTTAACATTAGGCAACATTTACCCTGCAATAGCTTACAAAATGCCCTTAAAGCGCTTATCATTGTGAGTGTGCAGCCGTCCCACATACACTAGAGATTAACTGACTGCTGTACACCCCACACTTGTTACTGAATCTAAGCCTCAGGGTAACACACAGTTCAATTTAAACAGAACAAAAACAAAAAGACAACTTCTTTTAACTGCAGTGGAGTAAAAATATAAAGTAGCATAACTGAAAATATGGAAAGTAAAGCATAAGTACCTTCATTTAGTGAATAAGTGTTGAGAAAACAACAATCCATTTCCTTAGCTATTGTGCTTGATTGAAGTAACCTGAATATTTTCATTTTATGTAACTTTTACTTTGTTCCTTGAAATATTTTACTTTTTTTCACCAAATTTATCATTTATCAGATTTTGTTCTTTTTTGCATAAAACATGTGACCAACACATTATTATTATCGACTTAATTATCCAGCAGCATATAAAGCAATTAAATTCAAAAACCTAAGTACATTGTGCTCCTTATGTTTCTGTGCTTTTACATAGGTTAAATTCCAAATGCTTTTTTATTTTTACCGTTTACAGTTTCACCAAAGTAAAAGCTCAACACTGACAGTTAGAGAAAGAGAGAAAAATAAGGCGTAATAGAGATCCCCATGCCAGATGCAGTGTAGTATTTCTTGTGTTGAGCTTTGTTATGACTGCTGTATTTTCTCTTGGCTCTCTCCTCTTCTTCTCCTTCCAGTCATGCGCCATAAAAAGCTGTGATTGAAACAGGCGTCATAGATTTTGTTTGCAATAATCTCAAAGCACTTGAAGAAATAATCTGGGAGAGCCTTTCTCCTCTCCTGAGAGCTCGAGTGAAACTTTTCCTGGAAGCGTTGCAAACAAATCAAAACGGGGAAAGAGAACTTTTATAGCCGTCCATTACATTAATCAATCCTCTCATCAATTTCCAAAATGAAAGTCATTATTTTTAAAGCAGTGTAATGAAAATGATGCATGACAATCAAATCTGTTGTTTAAGGATTTACTATTTACAAGGGCAGCTCATAAACTATCCAGGCTACCTGAGGTAAAACCTTTTGATCCTGTTATTATGACACAGAATAAATGTGATGAGTTTTCCACTAGCTACTGCTGAATAAATTAGCTGCAACCATTTAAATGTAAGTAATACATTCATTCACAGGCTAGCACTGAGCTAGGCAAATAAAAAGAAACTGTGAGGTTAAAACGAGCCTCACAATGAAGCATCAGTTAAATTACACTTCCTGAGTCCAGTATCCTGCTCTGAGGTCTTTGCTCTTTAACAAACAGTTTGATTCCTGATGAAAAAAAAATGGCTTTGTTGAATATAATCAGCTGAAGTACCACTGATGCTGTGAGACTGACACACCAGGAACAGAAAGACATCTGCTGCTGAGAGATGTAAGTGAAAATACTCTCAAATTAAATCTGAAAACACAGACTGAAGACGACGCAACTGTCAAGTGACACACGCGAGTTGTTTGACTTGTGTCTATATTACGTAACAGAATAAAGGCTACAGTCCTCAACAATATGATACAAGATCCGAGCTGATGTGTACATGTTTACTCTGTCATTTATTCATTGAACAAAGATAATCCTGTTGAGATGAAAGGATTGTGTTTCTGTGGGAGCGCATTTAGCATCAGACAATATCACTGTCAACTTCCTAAATATTTTATCATAAGCAAGACAAGCAAGTAAAGGACTTCTCCTGAGACGGAAGGGAAGCAGGAACAATGGCCCAGTTCTATAACACACAGTTTGTAGACAGTAAAACTTCAAGTATACTATGATTACTAGTGACTGTCCTGGCTATACTGTGTGTTATGAATTTAAACTAGCTTTACATTCAGTTTACTATGGCTCTCTAATCTTCCCTGGGTTTTAACATGTTTAAAATGTTGCCAATAATAACCTACCTGACAGCCGTTTCCTAAAAATAAAAAGAGTTACAGTTTGGGAAGTATAGTGTTGCCATGGAGTCAGTGAGTTGGCTGTAGGCTACAACTTGAGCTCTGTTTTATTGAGCCTGTTTTTGTTACCATTTTGGCAAACTGGTGTCATGAAAAGTATGCCGAATTAGCTGTTAGCAGCTCCTGTTTGCAGTGCACACATGGATGTACAGAGAACTATCACTGGATGATTTTGATACTGATCAAAGTTTAAAAACATGATGACTCTCAAGCAAGTTCTGGACTCATAAGGAGCATGTTTTTCTGTAATTTTTGATTCTCTGATTGGATTTATGGATGTTTATTTGTGAAGGACATCAGCAATGTAATAGTATGATAATATATTATCCCCCCCCACCCCCCACCCACCCCCCACCCCCCCACCCACCTCTTTGAACATCTGCAGTTAAGAATCCACACTGCACTGTTGAACTATTATCTCACTAAAAGCGCTGCTTGAAGGGGAAAGTGAGGAGAGGAGAAACAATGAAAAATAAACTACAACTCTTTAAAGATAAATTAATAGAAGCCTCTGCTGCAGGCTCTTCTTCTCACTACATTATGAACAAAGTTCGGTGACAAACAACAGGAGGTTTCTGCTGTTGTAAAACATAACAGGTGTTTGGCAGCTCTAAGGTGAGGTCTTTTTCAACAATAATCCATCAAACTTTTGATTTTCTGAGCCATTTGATCCATTTAAACAGTTAAAACCACAGTCATTGAGCATTATGAGAAATGTTTTAGTTATAAACTACAGTTAGATCTGTGTCTTGCTGCTGTTTAAACTTCAATTCCAACTACAAAGATCAAGGTAGATGCGCCTCGATTACACCTGAAATAACCCCAGAAACCAGCAATTACAGAAAAGTGGACCAAATTTCTTTGAAGTCTTTTGAGGTTGATTGTTGAGGATGTCATATTCTCCTAGGCTAAGAGTAATTACTCATGGTTTTTCATTTCTTCTTCGATGGCTTTTGAGTGCACTTGAGTCACATCAAGGCTCGTCTTCTTCCTTGGAAGTGGACAAAAAGGAAGGACTCATCCCTCTCCTTCAAACTGTGCAGGATTTAATGATTATCTTTAATTCTCCGAGGGCCTCCTCAGACAGACTTCCCCCTCTACACTCCTCATTGCATCCCATAGCGAGCACTTAGGAAGAATCCTCTCTCACATCCACAAATGATTATGTTTATCCCCCTACAAATTAGCACCTGTCACCTTCCCAATCAATGAGCGCCCATTTGGCCATAATTAATCAAGTAACTTCCTCTCAGATCCAATTGAGGGACAGTCAGTCACCGCTCAGGCCTAATGAATTTGTATTGTCAGAGTGAGATGTGTATGAATGGCTTTAGGTGCCACACAAGCAGTTGGGCGCCTAGCAGTTGAATAATACTGCTAATGGGCCAATATATCAACAACTAATCAGGAGAAGTCAATGAAAGTGTTAATAGAGCAGGGAAATAAGAATTAATCACCTCCATGTTCCAGGGATTCGTGAGTTTGTGAAAACTCAAGTCACACAGAACAAATGAATGATTTCCAAGAGGCTGTGAGGAGAACACTTTTGTGATAAGCGAGAGTAGATACCATGAAATTTGGTTTGTAAGCTGTGCCAGGCAGCTGAGTTAAAAAACATCAACCCTTCTTCACTTTAAGAATCTTACGTTACTTCTGCACAATGAGCTGCAAGAAACGGGAAGGAACAAACGTAGCACTGAGGCAGGAGCAAAGAAACATATATATGAGCAACAATGATAGTTAAAGTGCTGGAAATCACAGTTGAATATAGTTTTATATTAAGTTTTATTAGTTGCTTCACAGGATCACAGCCTGTAATGAAGGGAAATACTATACAGTACTGTTCTGTAGGCTTCAATAACCTTAATGAGGTAACATAAGGATGTCAGTGAATGATACATACAACAAATAGCAACAACAGTGCAATAAGAAAGTATAGGTGAGGTAATTGAAACCAAAAGACCAATATAAATTTAAAGCTAGAGTCATTCAACCTGAAAGGTGCTGTGAAGGTCTGAAAAAAACATTAAAGGAAAAGAAGCAAGGGGAAGAACACAAAGTAAATAATGAAAGTAAATGTTGTGATGGAATGAATTGTTAGAAGATAGAATCAGAAAAAAGTATAATTTAAGCCAACATCAGTCTATAGCATCAGCCATGTCCATCACCAGATTTTATTATCGTCCTCAGTCCAGTGGTGTTCGCTCTGTCAGTGGATGTTTCCACTAGCTTGACCTCCAGCAGGAGAGCATTAAATGGGGAATGATGGTGCAGCATACGGGGTGGGAGGGGGGCGGCAGAGTCAAAATATCAACACAGAGGAAACAGACCCCATCGTGCCTTCCCACTGGAACAATGAAGACACACTCACTGCTTCTCTGGATGCATTTCATACTGACACAAATCAGTGACTGTGGCAGTTTTAGGCAAATTCTGGCAGCTTGTTTTTGGGACAGGAAGGGAGAGCACAAAACATGGAGCTTTTGAATGGTTCACTGCATCAAAAAAAAGCCAGAAACACATGTCAGTAAAGGAGCATTTGTCTCCTGGTGTCTGAATTGTGGGAAAGATTCCACCAGAAGCGTGTTATTCGCTAAATTAGATTCCAGTATCACAGATAACAAGCAGTTCATCTTTTGAAGAGGCCAGTCAGTGCAGCCTCACACATTCTTCAGAAAGTTCAGACCAGAGCCCTGACGAACAGACAGCGTTGTGTTTACCATGAGTTCTTCTCTATAAAACAACTTTCTGAATCTCCAACTTAATAAATAAACAAATAAAATCATGCTCACACCAATTATTTATTTAATCTTTATTCATATGGGGGCAAGTATATACACCAATGCTATATACACAGTAATAATAGCCAAAACTAATTTGCAATTTAGTTTACAATTTAATTTGAAATTAAAACTTGCCTTTAAATATATAACTAATTCATTTTATTCTTGAAAATACGATTTTCTTGACCAGGATGATGAGATTCACATGCACACACTGCAGCTTTGGCCCTAAAGCCCCTGCAGGCAGTTTATCACTCTGACCTGTGGGGGTGGTTTTCATTTCACAGTCACTGTTGCCTCTTGCATCAGTTTCAGTGCAGGTGATCATTTGGTACAAGAGAAAAGCAGTGTTGACCTCTATCTTCTGAAAGTCCCTCCCATCTAAATGACCTGATTACTTCTCCTTACTCTTACATTATAAATCAACTGTAGCCAACGGTGACCATGAGTATTTGCTGCAAATCTGTACATGCTGGGAATTACCAAAAATGATATTTATTTATTCTATTTTATTTTTTACATCACTGTATTTTGCACATAATGTGCTCTTGTTTTTCTCACATCATGGAGTATTAACTGTTGGAAGGCATCTTGGCTGCTCACTTGATAACAGTTTGACTGCTGGCCACGCACATGTTTGGCCGTGTTTCATCTTTGTTTATTAAATTTAAAGTTAAGCCGCTTTTCTTGCCTTAATTCCTCATGCAGAGATCTGAGCTGTTTCACGAGGGAAGGCATCTTGTTTCTGTCTCACAGAATAATGCAGAAAAAAAAAATCTCAGGCTGCAATAGTGACGGCAGTAAAGACAATAATGCATTTCCTTTAATGACTTTAAATTCCTTCCTTTTTCAAATGACTACATCTATATTGTTCACTATTCAATAAGTCATAAAGGGACAAGGGCACCCAACAGTCAACCATTGACTCCTTAACTTCAGAAACAAAAGTAAATTTTACTTAAAGAAAAATTATTTGTGGGGACAAAAGATTGAATGTACTTGGTGTCTGCAACATATTCAGTCTGACACTCAAAGAGCAGCTGCTGAGTCCCTGATGGCCCCGACCTGAAGGTCACGTATTACAGTGAAAGAGGGGAAAATTAGAGGCCAAGCCGCAGCATGTTCAGACCCACAGTATAAACAGTATTTTCTGGTTCAGACAGACACAAATGAAGGTGTAAACCAAGCAGCAACCTGAAGCCACCAGTGCTAAAAACCGTGGTTCCTCGAATGGCCACTTGAAGCTGGCTCCAAAAGTGAGTCAGTCCCCACAGACTCCCATGTTAAAATACTGACGGCAACAGCGGAGCAGCTCAACTACAGTTTATAGTGTAAACGCTTTAAAACAGCCAAGATTACACATTAAAAGTTGGGAAAATGACTTAAGACAACATTCGTTGCTTTTACAGACATAGATGAAACCATAACTTTCATGGGAGCTGTAGTTCTTTGTGTGATCATAAAATAATCGTAGTTTAACATAACTAAAACCACAAAGGTTTCAGTTCCTGAGGAACATGTTTCATTTTCTTCATGAAGTGCGATGACAAAACATACTGAACCCTACATACTGAATGTTGAAACAAAAAATTAACTCCAACATTTTTCATTTTAGAATTGGTCCTGAGGTGCAAAACACAACATTTAAAAGGAAACACATTATCAGGCATCATTCGTATGTTGTATGAATTTCAGTTTAACTCAGACGTCTTCTCTGTTCAAAATAATTTCCAAACTTGGACATAAATCTAATAAAACGGCTGGCAAAAAGGCTACAAGTAAACAAGCGTGTAACGTTTCAATCCAACCTCAAACTGTCAGGCTGCTGCTAAGCACTTTAGAGTAATACTCCTTATCGGATGAAAGTCTGATGTTTATGGATTTCAGTCTTTCAGACTAAGAGTTTTTGCTGGCATCCCAGAAAATGGCACTTGAATAAAATCTTTATCCGTAGAAATGCTGTGCATCTTGAAACATGGCACTCCTAAATGCTTTGGACAGTCCTTCAAATGAGAAAGATTTCTATTAGTTTTCAATTTAGGAATAAATGCCAGCACTTTAACTTTTTGATTTGCGATTTTATGCTGAAAACACTGGTATTGCCCGATCAAAATTTGAATCACTTCTTGTGGTTCATTGTGTGTTTGACTTGTTTCACTGTAAATGTATAAAAGAGACAAGGGCTTTATGTGATATAAAAATGTAAACGCAGACATGAAAGCTGAGGGCCACAGCAGTTTGATGATGAAAGAGAAGTGAAGTATGGCTTAAAGAAGGCCTTCTTTCTTTGTGAATGCTCCAGGGGAGCTGGAGATGGTTGTTTACCTCCCCTGAATCTGTGGCTTCAGCAGCCAAATTAACTCAGATAAACCTTCAAAAGGTGAGATACAAAACAGTAGCCTGTGGCGGTGAGAAAATATTGATCCAGTCTACAAGTTTCAAATCCCATATCCCTGGATTCACAAAAACGCAAAGTGTTTTAATTAGAGTTCCTTTTGCCACGAGCTCCTCTCTCTGGCTGACTTTCTGTTCCTCTCTGTGCTTTGACTCGCTGCCAGTCTCCTTTGTCTGCAATCTCAGCTCCAAGTCAAGAACAAAGTCACCAACATGAGAGTCATTTGGGTTGTGAGACACAGCGATGACTTCCAATGTGGCGCAGCAGTGTTTGGAGGCGCACACATTTTTGTTGTGTTGGCTCAGAACTCCTTCATACTTGATTTGAAACCAAACAGAGAGAATGAGGTGAAAGTGTTGACTCTCAGCTTTAATTTGAAGGTGTTTTCGGCCATAATGGGGAGGCACTGTTGTGATTCCTACCAATAGATTTGAAAGACATTCAACCATCCCTAAACCCTGCAAACCTTAAACCTCATAGTCACTGAAGGTCAAAGCAATAGAAAATGTAGACATACCCTCTGACTGTCATTTTTTAACAGAAGGCCTTCATTAATAAACTGCTGGCATGGAGTCTGAAAGACATGGGCACTTACTAGGTAGAGACAGTGTAATTAAAGATGCTGCATAATGGGAAATGTAGGATCTAGCATTATACAAGCTTGATCCTTGCAAGGGACTAAAAGTCAGGATACGGTATCTAGGCCTCTGCTCCACAGATTTTGACCCTTTTTGTTGTAATCTGTCTTTTGCAGCTCTTTGAACTTTATGAAAGTGTGTTACAGAAACCACAGGAGCGTGAGTCAGACTTAGTCATGACACTGGTCTCTTCTGAAAGGGGAGAAGAGTCAGAACTGGTCAAAGTGACTCATGTACAAAGAAAAGCTTCACATTTTATTTAACATTCCTGTTTTGTGTACACCCCCTGCTGCTTTGTGCTTTCAAACAGTGTCTAGTTTGTGAGGATAAAACTGGATGCCTCTCAAAATTAAGCTTTTAAAATACCCATGAGGCACTTTGGCCTTGGTAGCGTTGCTGGACTTGACTTGCTCCTCTGTATCTGTGGGTCAGTATCTCTTATCCTCATTCTGACTTGTTGATTGTAAGTTACCTTTCAAAAGAAGACCAGCCAATCAAAAGAGATACAGAAGAGTGACCTTTTTTTTATTTTGCATACATTATTACCAGGCTTGTGCACAAAAATGGAGGTGTCTGGTCACCTTCTCTGAAGGGTTAAAGAAATGTACAATGAATATAAAATTTGCTTAGATTTACCTTGACCTCAGATAAACAGTGTGAATGTGGAAAAAGCTGCTTTCAGCTCACATGTGTCTTATGTGGAGAGAGAAGGCTCTGGCAGCACTCGCTCCTTGCTCAGTCTGGAGATGCCATACTGCCATCTCTGGGTGCTTGCACCTTCATGTTATAGTTTAATCCGCCTTTTCAGCTGGCAGGCTACTGAACACCCATATGAGAGCGCTCTTAAGTAGGAAAGGTCATTCATTCTCACTCTTCCATTGCCGATTACTCGTGGCAAGGTCTGACCTCCAGCTGTCAACACTGATCCTACAGTGGACGTTCAGTTTGTTCGACCCCGGGATCACTTAAGGGCACAACTCTATTCAGCTGAACCCCTCTGGGAGCCTCTCTTTACTGCACTGCCTTCATTTTCTCATTACTTTCAATTGAAAGCCGGCCCTGCTGCTTGTTCCCGACTGAACCCAGAGCTTGATTTGTTTTAGAACTCGGTGTGCTGGCTGCTCTGAGAGCGCATATTTCAACTTTTAGCTGAAAATACTGACTTTGCTTCCCATGCGAATCTGTTTAGTGCTGCAAGCTGCGGAATAAGAGGCACACAGTTCACACACAGGCTGAAGCATCAGCATGGTAATGCTGACACATCCTACCTTGTGCTGCACCTGTAGAACCGGAGATGTCGAACGGTTACACATGATAGAGAGAGAAGGTGGTGCAGGGTGAGAGGGCAAAAACAAGAGGAAAAAGTATGTTTAGTTCTGTAGTTTCGGGCCCAGAATATGCTCCTGGTGCTGCATTCTTTAAGCTCTTAAACACAGGAAGCTGCAGATCTTCTGATATTACAAATAAATCACCAAGTAAAGGCTTTTCCACTTGTTTTCGATCTCCTTTCAGTCATATCTTTAAGTCTTTAAAACTTTTATTTTATTAGGTGTTTATAGAAAAAAAAAACTTTGGAAGGCTGAAATAGATTTATTTCAGAGGAGATTTAGTAGATTCACGCTAATAATTGAGATTCTCCACTAAGGATTGCTTGGAGTTGAGGCGTTGTGGATTAGGACTTATCTACGTGTTGGAAGCGATCCAGACAGCTCCAGAGGAATTCATTGACCTTCGAGTGGTTCTGAAAGTAAGCACAGTAAAAGTTTTTGGGAGCGAGTGTTCTTTTTTACTGTTACACCCTCCATGTATGGGTGTTCGGGGGGGCGTAGCAAGCAGGCTGACCTTCACTCCGAGGTCAGGCCTCATCTGAGCAGGCAACTGACCTGCAGACACATCTGTCAGCGAGCTGATGAATCTACCATCTCCTGTGATGCCTCGCTCCACCTGATGCTGACCTTTGTCTGCGTGTCAACAAGTGTATGTATCAAAATTGCTAACAGTGTTTTTTTTTTTTTGTGTCTTGTGTGTCTGCGTGTGTGTTTCACTGCCTTAGCAGAATCCCTGTTCAGCGGCCTGGGGCTGGGGGCGGTGGTGGGCCTCGGCCTGGGAGCGCTGCTGCTGCTCCTCGTGCTGGTGGACATCAGCTGCTTCTTCCTGCGTCACTGCGGCCTGCTGATGTGCATCACGCGCACACTGTGCAGCAAGAAAACAGCCACCAGCGGCAAGGGCAAAGAAATGGAGGAGGGCAAGGCCGCCTACCTGTAAGTTTTTTTTGTCTTTATAAATCTTTTTTTTTCTTTTAACAACAACTGTAACTCTTTCTTTAATTTCTATGCTACAAGCATTGATATTTGTCAGTCACCAGGCCATCCATGCTTGCTGAGGGAGCATCTGCTGTGGGTGTATCTTGATGCTTGTGGGTTACCCTGGCAACATTACTGTTTTTTGCTGTATGACTTGAGAGACCTAAATTCACACACAGATGCCAAGAAATTAGTTTGAAATGTTATATAACCAGCTTTGGAGAGAAAAAAAATACTTTGATTTAGAAATCTAGAATAAAAAGTCAAGTGAAAAGTGTCACAAATTGATAAAGGCTTTTTTTTTTTTTTCCTTCATCCTCCCAAGTCTGACCTTTCAAATATTTCTGAATAGTGCAGTGAACCTCTTCATGTCATGTGCAGCCTTTAGAACCCTCTTTCTGTGAATGAGAAAAGGAGACCTCTCTTTACATTTACCATAGGTACACCTACAACAGCCGCCCAACCACCCTTTCAACCACAGTATGTCTTTGATTATGTCTTATTCACTAACATCAATGCCGTCCACACACTGTGCAGTGAGTTCATCTTCTTTTGCATGCGTTGTGTGTCTGTGTGTATTCATGACGTGCATGTATAATAACCATGTTTGGTGTTCACATTACGTGCTATCTTTGTTTATGTGCACACCACTGTGTATGCATGCAAGCAGTCCGTGAGTGACCCAACAAAAGTCCCGCGCAGTGATCATTGCATGGATGTCTTGGATGAGCAAACGCTTTTTTTAAAGCCCCCCACTCTGTGAAATTCACAGTACAATTGATTTTCAGATTTAGCCCCAGCGCTGAGGTGGAGTTTCGTGAGATGACTCCCACAGAGTCATTTGCCTTGGCAGTGCCATTTTTGTTTCAAAGCTGTCAGAGTGCCAGCTCAGTGTCTGCGTGTCTGCAGAGAGGGGGGCACAGAGAAAGAGAGGAGGAGGAGGAAAAGGAGGAAAGGGGTGTGGGGGGTGGGTTGACTTTTGCTGAGTCACTAAGCTCACAGTGCTGGAGGGCTGAGCGACAGCCTTGACCAGACAGCAGCAGAATCTGCCACAGCTTTATGTTTGAGCTGGCACTGTGGCAGCAACTCACTCAGGCATTTACAGTCTGCACGTTACTACGGCAACTTCTTTATGGCTCTATTAGACTTGATAACTTAGTCCAGTCACATCACAAACACAAAGCAGTGACACACACATGCAGACAGGAGAATGGTGCACAATGAAAAGATAGTAGCTCTATATTTCTTTTACAGTCCAAGTGTTATTATCAGGGTTTTGTCCATCTGTCTTTTTTGTTTATGACTTTTCTCCTGCAGCTTTGTTGCTGAGATGCAGGGACACACATAAACAAATGAAGATTTTATTGTTATTGTTGGGCATTTTTATGCATTTATTTGCAACAGTGGAGAGAAGACAGAGGGTAGAGTGAGAGAAAGAGAGACATGCAGCAAAGGTCCTCAGATCATGGTCGGCCACCAGGGCCAAGTTTTCCACATTTTATAACATACTTCTCTTTTACTTATAACCAAACTATAAAGTTTGTTATTTTGGTAACAACAGCATTGTATATACCAAATTAATTACTTATTAATTATGCCAAAGTAATTGGGTATTTCAACTCCATGATGTTCAGGGACTTACAAGAGACATTTTTTTTTAAGAATTTAAAAAAGTCAGTGCAGGTGAAGCCAAGATATGCAAGATTATATATAAATCTCTAATAAGGATCAAGCTCCAAAACCAATCTAATGCTTGATAAACTCCGGGCCCATGCAGAGGTCACCGTGATGGCATCATGAGGGTCACTGAGTAAACTGGATAACATGTTGTTGGTGGAGTGTGCCTTTAATAGTTGAGACAAAGCAATAAACACCAGCAGTGAGACCAATGTAGACATGTTCAGTAGCCTGTGTCTGATATCACCTCAGAATATGTGGCTTTGAACCAGGGGTGCTTTTTCTCCAGGTGCTACTTCTGCAGATGCAGGAATAGGAAAATATAGATATATCTCTCAGAAATCCAAGAGACTGATCTTTAGTGCATTAATCATCACAAGAACCAGCGAGCTACCAGTGTTGTAACTGGTGTCTCTGTGTCCCCAGAGAAACCGGCTTTGACGACGATGACAGTGAAAACAAGAGCCTGGTTGTTTTTTTCTTGGAGCTTGTGTGGAGAGAGTATGAAGTAATGAAGCAGTCTGCTGCACACTCAGTCACAGCACTGAGCTGAAGTGACTGTAATGAGATAACGCTTGATATAATACGAAGCTCAGATACTCCCACTGAGTGAGCATGGTGTCAGCAGTGCGAGTCTGAGGGTGCTGAAGACCAGCAAACCCCGCGCAGCAATATCAATAGTGATATCAATATAGAGTGTGATAAACAGCATTAGGTGGCAGGCTGTGTGTGTGTTAGTGTGTGTTAGTGAGTGTGTGTGTGTGTGTGTGTGTGTGTGCTGCAGGTGGTGCAGCTCCAACCCTGTAAGACACGCAGCTTTCTATTATCCCTCATTCTTCTCCGGCCACTTTCTCACCTCGACGTGGAGCTGAAGCTTAGCAGGGAGCGGCCGAGCGCCCCCTCAGCACTGCAGTGTTAACTTCAAGCCGGAGCTGGACCGCCGCGCCCACGGACAATGAGGGATGTGAGGGTCTCTTTCTATTAAGAGTCTGTGGAATTGTGCCGAGATCAGTCGGGACACGCTGGGCTTCGAGGTTGCCTCAGGAAAAGTTGAAAGACTCCGCCGTGTTCACAGTGGCCCTGGTGACATCAGAAGTCAATCCTCACCTCCAGTTCTTCAGTGTTAAATGTAAGCTCTTTACTGTGCGCTGTGATGCCAGTGGCCACAGACGGGAAAAAGACTTGGACACCTTTTAGCTGGACAGACTAACGGAGCCATGATCAGCGTCCACCTGGGCATGACTTGCTATTTTTGAAAAAAAGAAAAATTTTTATTACACACATTCAAGCAATGACAAGTCAACAAATAAATATTATTAAGTCTCCGGGAGTCCTACTGTCTATAGATTTGGTTCTGTGCCCACTTTTTTCTGCATTGTCTTTTCTTGATAGTCACTGCTGGTGATAGTCATGATGGCAAATCCAGTCCCATCCTGTCAGTCAGTGATCCAGGAATAGATCTGTGCACCTGTCTCAGTTACCTCCCAGCAAACACCTGAGGGACACAGTCTTACAGAGGCTCAGTCTTTGCTTAAATACAGAACAAAATTTGCTATTATTGGCGTACGTTTGTGCTGATATTCAACTACCAGGTGACAAACAGTTGCACTTTTAATCCAGTTTCCAGCAGAGTTACCTCATAGCACTGTGACAATGTGCTGTAATGTTCAGGTGATGCAGGAGAGGTTGGCGCTGACGTCAGCGAACAGTTTGTGTTTTTCTCAGACTTCAGGGGTTAGATTAGAGGCTCAGTGACAGATTTGACTCGGAGCAGACCCGACTTCTGAGCATCATCATACCCTGATTACTCACGGCAGGAAATATAAAACAGAATGCTGGATTATTTAAAGGCTCTGGCATCCTGCAGCCATAGGAAGAAAACATTTCCACAACTATGTCAAACACTGAAGAAAAATCCATTCTTTGAGTTGCCATTTAATCATTTGATTTCGACTTTTTTCAGTTTAAAAGCGCTGCTGGAGCCCTCTCTCTGCACTAACAATGTATGGAAGGAAAGCAGTATTTTAAAAAGTCAAGAAACTGTTTCAGTGTCTAAGCTCTAACTGTTAACTCAACCAAAACTGTCTCAAGTCATCAAGTCAAGTCAACCTCCAGCTCTGATCTGTTTACTCTCTGAACAGACTTCATCCTCATTAGTGTCAGAATCCTTGAAATGTAGATAATCCTGAACTCAAATTCATTCTATTTTGGCTTTTGTGATTATTTGGTCAAAGTTACCACAAAGAAGAAATTTCAGTGCATTGCACTGCAACAAACATGCAAAGAGACAGAACACAAGCAAATTCGGTTTGACAGCACATGTGCTGCAAATACTGACAACACAACCAAATAGACAAACGTGTTGCAAATACTCATAACACAAAGGAAGTGGAGAATATTCACATTTCTTCCTTACACATATAGTTCAAATTTCATCTTTACAAGAGGCTCCAAAGTGTGCAGATGTTCATTGTTATTAGTTTATTCAGGTGACAAATAACATTTATTTCAAGGTTGTTATACCACAATCCTTACAATCAAATCTGCAAGAAGAAAAATGAGCACACGTTGCTCCTGTGTTGTTCATTTTTATACAGTGTATTGGAGTGTGTGGAAATGAGGATGTAAACATTAAACATTTAATTTTGGGGTGTAGTGTTGTAGAAAATGACATTAAAGGCACAGTAACTTCATTACAATAGATGCGTCATAAATACTTTGGTCAGCCATCCCTGATGAGATGCCCTACTTTAATTACTGCTTTCATGTTTTGTGCTACATTGCATTTTATTGTGCAAGCATGAGCACTTTCTCCCCAGTTTGTCTTTGTCATGCTGAAAAAAAACCCAAAGACACACATTATTACAGGGATGAAGACGTCCTTGATTTAGGAGAAAAGACACTTTGTGTTATTGACGTGCGGGGAGCGCTTGAGTTTGAAACTCAGGAGCAGCAGGCTCAGACATCTGACATTTAATTAAGTGTGATTTTGCTGTGCTCTCTGTGTTAACTCCACAACAGACCAAATGTTGGTTATCTGCAGAAGCTAAAAGGCTTTGGAGTGAGCACACCTGATTTTGTAAATGGGAGAAAACAAACACATATGTAACTTGGAAAAGACAGAAAAGACAGTCGGGCAAACAAGCTGATTTCCAGGTAGAAGCCAACGTGTCCATCAGCGGCTTTGTCCTTGTGTCCTTGATCAAGACTTCTACTGTAAGATCCTGGATGACAGCTGTGATAAAATATGCTTGAGGAAAATAGAAATGTAAATGTAAAGATTTAGATAAGAGTGTAAACAAACACCCCTGGGATGTGGTTTATACCCTGAGCAACCTAATTTATCTCTGTGAAAAGCAGGGATTGTAGTCAGCCTTTATGGCCTGCCGTCGATGGGCCCGCGCTTAATTAACGTCAGCGGAGGAAAGAACAAGTCGCCCCTGCTGTGCTTTGGTGTCACTTAGAAGCTCGCAGATTACAAATAAACATCTGCACACACCCTCTGATATCTCCCCAGCCCACCATGAGGTGCATGCAGCTGCTGGCTCCTGCAACATAATCAAAGAGGCTTGTCAAGACCCAGTGGCATTTCTGTTTGCTTTGTGTCCCAGACATTGTTTTAAATGTAGCGTCTCAGGCACTGTGGGTGCATACATACAGTATATGCACATGAGGCTGTGTGTGTGTGTGTGTGTGTGTGTGTGTGTGTGTGTGTGTGTGTGTGTGTGTGTGTGTGTGTGTGTGTGCGGGGGCTATGAGTCATGTAGAGGTGAACACACACAAAGACAGAAAACAGAAAAGTCAGAGCCCTTCGACTGCAGCTCCATCTGCATTTCAGGGAAAATCCACATCCAGGTGACCTTTGATTTTAACCTGAATTAGTTACCACACGTCTGCTGACAGTGCAGCTTCATGCTATTGTTAAAAATATTCAAACACAGAAAGGTCTTTGTGTCACAGCGTGTAGTTGCGATAGAGAAGAAGTCATCCATCCCTCAAGCAAAGTCAAACAGGATAGCCTTTGACCAGGTGAGAGACGTCAGTACCTGATGCACGTGCAGAAAACGCTGCGAAGTACCTGAAGAACACCTGAAATTTTACTGGATAAAAAAGAGAAGCTGAAATATTGTATTGTTTTTTTTTAGAGGCTGTGCTGTTAGCAATATTAGCCAGCCAACAGCAAGAGAAAGCACCACTAGCTCCCTGTGCATTTCCTGCAGTCTCTGTCTTGCATTGTTTGGATTTTTCAAGCAGTTCTCAGAGGTTTATGACACTTAAAACTGACTTTCAAATGCCACACGTACAGTACTCATTTTTTATTATTTTACAAAGTCGCCCTGCCAAAATCTCTGGCATCACCTATGATTCATTTATTTTATTTCCATGGGTCTATTTGCCCAAAGTGAAACTCGAGAGCTCATAGTGACACTGCGTAGTTAATAACTTCTAGCTCCCACTTGCCTCTGCCGACCCCCCTGTGTATCAACTTTTTAATGTCAGGCTGTATTGAGATACTGGGTCAGAAAATGCGTTTATGATTACCTTGAATTGGCATTTCCCACTCAAGGAAGTGGAAAGAGCGAGCAGCAGGATCTTCCCATATGTTGAGAAAACCTCCACATCTGAGCATAAGTCCAATCTGGGTTTGCATGAAGCTAATGGGACATGAAATTGGCTCCACTGTGTAGGAACTTTAGCATCCACCAATCAACATAGGGAAACCCCCTCTGGCCATTTGCAACATTTGGGCTTATTAGGTACAGTATCATGCAGAGATACTATTTTGCATTCATGATCTCCCTCACTGAAAAGCTCTCTTGGAGCTGGTAAACGTCCAGTATGGATATCTGATGCTGCATTTTAAAATTGACATGTAACTGGTTATATAATAAAAACAAATGCAGTATTGTGAAACAGCCTTGAGGCCATCAGTGCACACAAAAATAGGCCTTGAAATAAAGAAATAACAGGGATATAATTACAGAATCAAATGAACACACCTCTTATCACATCGGGCATGGGCATTACTGAGTGATTCATATCTCATTGTCGATTAAATGAGGAAAGTTTAAACCCAACTCCTCTAATTCCTGACTCGAAGACATTTTATCTCATATATGTAGCTGTAGATTGAAAATGCAAATTATTTTGTGTTTTATGGCAGAGATAGGGGAGCAGAACTTTGACTCAAAGGCACTGATAGATGGATGGTTTATATTTCTCAGGCAAGGCAGCGTACGAGTCTTGAATGATTAACAGGAGCTGGAAATACAGCAAAATAAGAAGCAGCATAACCCTGTGAACTCAGGAAATGAGTAGCCCTCAGCTAAAGTGTGTTTATCCTGGCCTGCTGGTAGATACAGATCATCTTAAAGGCCCACAGAGCAGGATCAGGATCTTCCTATATCTCCTGATAGAATCACAAACATAGACACTGAGTGAACAAAATACTTGGGACATGTGTGCACTGATGAGGTGAAACCATGTGAAAGCTTCTGCTCCTTATTGAGTTCCCTTCTTAAATCTATACCAATACCAAAAGACGCGCTGTATAAGAAGGGATTTTGCAGCTTTGATGTCTAAAAAAGGCTACACGTGAAATTTTGCACTTTGCTGTTTATTGTTCTTAGTGTGTTTAGGCATAGGTGCAAGTTTCTGCTGAAGGGCAAATTGCCTTGAGACGTCCCTCGCAGAAATGTCAGCACAGGGCTTTATTTCCAAGATGAAACGACGAGAGATAGTCAACTGTTCATTTCACGCAGGTCTGTGCAGACTTCATATTTTTAAAATGAATGTGTCTCTGCTGGTTTGTCAATAAGTGGTTTTTGGTTAGACCTTTTGTATTTTAGTGGTTGCAGCAAATAAAACTGACCCTGCTGAATTCTTTAAATATGTGTCCTGCAGACATTCAAATGCATCAATAAATCACAACTCCGCAAAACAGGGAACCACTGTAATAGATTTAGATATGTTTTTTTAATAGCTATTGCTGCCTTACAGGCCATTTTCAAATGTCCTGATGCAGTATGACTGAAAGTGAGATGTGCAGTACATATTAGAAATTGCCACTGTTTATATCATACAAGTAACTTATAGTATCTTATTCGTACTTTTGCCCAGGCAGTGTATTTTATTATTACTTGAAACACAGGCTGATTAGATTTTCATCCAATGGCCACATTAACATAAAGATAAAGCTGTGATGTCCTTCAGCTGAATTTCTCCAAACTCACGGAAGATGAAATGAACAAAAGGTAGCCATGATCACATGGCTCCTGCTTAATAACACATGCATGTGTGTTTTATTTCTTTTTTTCCCCTCCCTTTGAAATGAATCAAATTTAAAAGTAAATGGCAGCTCTGAGGTGATGTTATTCAGGTCGACACAAGCAGAGAAATGAGAGCACGGCCCTGAAAAACCAGCCAGAGGAGCTGAGAGAAGAGTGTGCAGCCCGGACAGGCAGGACAAAGGAAAGCCACTGATGATGCTATGAGTGTGATGCATTGTAATATTTTGATTAAAATGTTGAATTTCTCTGCTAATAATCACACTGAGCCTAGGAGCTGATATTTTAGATCGATAGAAGAGCTGTTGAATCCAAGTTCACTTCACTTCTAATGAGGTACTTGTACCCTGCATCTTAGAAATGATCTACAGAGTGTGTTTGCCAGATTAGCCTTGAAAGAAATGTAATTGTTGCCAGGATTATGTTTAATAGCAACATGGCCGTATTAACCTGTTAGAACGCCTCTTGCCAAAAGTTTGCTAATGGACCCCTATTACCCCCCCTCCACCCTCACCATCTGTGCATTTTGTACATACCCTGAGGCCTCCAAGTTCCCATCTGCTGGTTTGATATTGCACTAACATAAAGTTGAAAAT
The DNA here is from genome assembly GCF_046630095.1 of Trachinotus anak. Taxonomy (NCBI): domain Eukaryota; kingdom Metazoa; phylum Chordata; class Actinopteri; order Carangiformes; family Carangidae; genus Trachinotus; species Trachinotus anak. Next base: position 4,000,512 of record NW_027273877.1, read on the forward strand.
GGTCAAAACTGAAGCAGCAGTTGCCGAGATACTCTGACTTTAATCCTTCAGTCAAGCTCCAAGCACGCTGCATCCTACATTTCCCATAATGCAACTTGATAGCATCTTTACATTAGACCCTTGCTGCTTGGAAAATACCCATGTCTTTCAAACACCATGCCCCTGAGTTAAAAACGCAAGTTCAAGCTGAGATAACCCTGATGACATCACTATGACATCATTAGGGTTATTTTTGTAAGAAATTATATATTTTGCATGGCAGTTAGTTTGTGATGTTACTTTGATAAAATAAAACTTGATTTTGAATAATTAATTAAGGTACAATTAAGTTGACTACATACAACCATAAAAACATCCATATTCTTATTGTGGAGAAAATCATAAGTATGTAAACATAATTTCTCTGCAAAGGTCACTGCTGAGCTTTGATATGACTGGACTAAAACCCAAATCGCAAATAGGTTTTCTTGTGTCTCAATACTCTTTTACTGTTTGTGTAAATGTCACGTTGTAGTTACTCGCACAAAGTGAAGTGTAGTGAGCGGCAGATGGAGAAAATCCAGCAATAATCCTGCTAAATCATGCTTTGTTGTGACCGTTCATGCATTACCTTGCCTCCCTCCTCAGCCAACACAGACAGACAAACTGATCACTCTTTCAGGTTAAGTCTCCAACCATCCAGGCCAAAGCGAGCCAAGAGTATGTATAATATGCCTTTCTATAACCTTTTGTACGGCACTGTACAGGTTGTTATATTTAATATCCCTTCTGCCTTTTCACTTCAATTAAATCCAGCTTTATTAATCCCAATGGGGGCAACTCTTTCACCCACCAAAAGGTCTAAAAGGTGATTACTGGTGGGCTCTAAAGCAGGAAAATACTACTGTTGTGAAAGAAAAAAACCCATTAAGCCCACACTCTCCTGTGGCAATAATTCAATTCTAATTTAGCTAGCATTTATGTATGTGCCTGCTTCATACAAAAACATCCTCTCAATGGTCACTCAAGTCTGTGCCTGTTCAACTGTTTGTGTTCTTTAAATTCCTGTAATTACAAAGCTGCCGAGTGTACCCGCTGCAAATCTCACCCCCGTTTCTGTGCATTTTGTTCTCTTTTTGTGTTTATGACCGCAGGAAGCTACCGCTGAAGGAAGAAAATGGAAAAGAGTCTCTCAAGCCGGATACGATTGAAATCAAAGTGCACAGTGACAACAGCATCCACACAAAGCCCGACGACAGCAAAGCGTAAAAAAAAAAAAAAAAAAAAAAGAAAAAAAAAATGGTCGGTCCCCTCGCCACCAAATGAACATTCGGATCACGAGACCAAAACCCAGAGAAACTACAACACTGGAAAATAGTGGAGTAAAATACCATATCTGTTTATAACAATGCCCAGTGAAAGGCATATGTAAATACAAATAATAGAGAGAAAATAGAAAGGAAGAAAGGGTCAACCTTTTAGACACCTTGAGTGATAAATGTATCATGTTCTTATAACATGGCATCAGTGGAAGGCTCATGTTGATCAATGATTGTAGATTATTTTTGTCTTTTATTTGTCTCAGTTTATGTTGTTTGTTTATTGGTTTTATTGTTTTTTTACAATCCACATAAGACTTTCATGCAGTTAAATGGTGATAAATCACATCTCCAGCCCCCCCCATCCCACCCTCACACACACACACTCACACACACACTCACACACACACACAATTCTATGATTTCTCACACAAAAGACACAATGACAAACGCAGGCGTTAACTAATATGCTAGTGTGGCTCTAAGCTCACTCTGCTAATGCTCTTGCTTTTTTTTTTGTAATCTGCGGCTGAATGCATGGGCCGACCCCTCGCTGCAGGAACATCACAGTGATTTAAAGCCAATCACATGTTTCCATGCCTGAGAGTTACACTACAGCAACCTTCTTATGCCTTTAATAGCCGAGCTAGGTGTCTGGCTTAATGAGAGGCAAATGCTGTAGCGTTGTGTTCAAAGCAAGCTGGCTTCAATAACAAAAGGTGAACCACTCTTAATGAGATTTGAGGCTGTGGGAAAAAGTGACCACAGGTTCTTGTGAGAGGCATTTGTTCCCGGTAACATTGAAAACAGGACCTAATCATTAATTATTAAGACAATTTGGACTTGATATTTGATGATTAATGTTGTCTGAAGGGCTGGTGTGGATTATAGTTTATGTTGCAGGAAAACAAAATTCAAAAAAATTCCAAAATTTTGACTAAAAGAGAGAATGTGTTGCAGTCTGTGGGGTGTACAGTACAATACCACACATGTGCATTGATGTCACTGTTGCCGCAGTCTTTTCTATTGTCACTGAATATTGTTGACACTCTTCACCTGTCTCATGTGCATAAATATGTTTTTACTCACCTGTGTTCAAACTGCATTGTTGCCAGAGGGTTACCTGTAATGGCAGCCAATTTGTGCTTTGGTATTCAACTTGAAAAAAAAACAAAAACAGATGGTTTTCTGCTGAAAGGCGTCCCACAAATGGCCCGAATGGCGTCATGTAATCGTTGCTATTTGTAAAAGCTGGAAAAAGGAATGGGAAGAAGCAAGTATGCTGACAAGAAATAGATAACATGTGTGTCATGTATGTTTTTGATGATAAACATCAATTCCTTCAGTCATTCCTGTGTCCAATCTGCCTCAGATGCATTTCTTTAAACCTTTTTTTTTTCCTCAGTCTGATCGCTATTGTCTCTGATGTTGTCATGTGTTGTACATAGGTGAAAAAAAAAGAATATTTTACAAAGCTTTTATGTAAATATACCCTCAAGGATGTGTCTTTTTTCAAAATGCAACAGGCTTTTTTTGTGAACGCTCCTCAGATGAAAAGCTGTTTCTTTTTTCTTTTTTTCTTTTTCTTTTTTTTCCTCTCATGTTGTGTTTTGGTCCAAAGTTCAGTGATGATGTAATATTGCTTTTTCTAGTCATTTGCTTTCCCTTAAGAAAATCCATGTCCTAAGGCTATTTCACGGCATTTCAATGGAGGCAGTAATTACGGCATTAGTGTGCCTTCTCTTTTTTTTTTTTTCTTTTCCTCCCCCCCTTGTGGCCCAATGCCGCTGCAGCAGTGTAGACTATCAAATGAATTTTTGATCGTGATGCTGCTGCTTTTTTGCTACAGAATGTGACAAAAGATTGAATTTTATCACAATGCTGTGAATTCTGGGAAATGTATTCGTAGGACAGTGTGTTCAAGTCGACGACACTGGACAAAAACACACGTGTATAACTACCTAGTACAGCTAGATGTCAGGTTGATGCTGTACGTCTTGATGGGCTGCAGAAATCTGGTTTTAATGCCATGTAATGCATCGTCACATGAGTGTGTGTGTGTGTGTGTGTGTGTGTGTGCATACATGCGTGAGTGGGTGAATACACTTGTCTACATGAATCAGGTTGCATGTATGTCTATTGAATGTATTTGCACGTACTGTAAGTGAATCTGTGTGTGTGTGTGTGTGTGTGTGTGTGTGTGTGTGTGCCCATTTTGATTTTTCACAATAAGAGTCTCCCAATTACAAAATATATACTAAATCAAGGAGTTACAAAACTCAAAATCTTGGCAAATATTTTGTCATAATTTAGTTGTTGATTTTGTTAATTATTTATATTAGATGAAAGTGTGTTACTGAGTACACTTTACAATGCATTACGCGGCTCTTCAAGTCATATAGGCTATGATGTCCACACGCCAGGTATGAACATCCGAGTGCTGTGAGTGTACGAGTGTTTCTCTGAGTGTGGAGAGAGTTGGAGAGAGCTGGCGAGAGCTCTCGTGGAGTTTCAGAGTGCGCTCTGATAGCTAAAACCTGATTATGTCGGTCTCAACAGTGATTAATTCTCCAGGCTGCAGCACCCCACGCATGTGTCTGCGAGCCCCACTGCCGCCCCAAGTTCCTGCCTCTCAGACTCCATTGGTTTTTATCTCAGACCTCGTAGCGCTGGCTTTGTTTTCTCACAGCAAGCCCATGTACCTGTATATCTCAAATGGATGGTCCTGCCATGGAGTGGTTCCGCTGCCTGTTACGATGACTGTAAATATGGGAGCACAGTGCCTGGAGGCTATACGATTTGTACATGTTCTTTTGTATTTGAATATGAGTCTAAATCCTCCCCTCTCCTTCCCTCTCCTCTCCCCTCTCCTCCTTCCTCTCTGTCTCCTCCACCATGCCTTTTTCTGTAAAGGGGGTAAAACAGGTGTGTTTGAGCTCAGTGTACAGTATGTGTCCTCTTTGTCCCCATGCTCCCTGTGTCCCTTGGATTGTCCCCGCTGAGTTTGCTTTGTGCAGGAGGTGGGAACTATTGATGTCTCTCTGTACGTACCTGTGGAACACTTGTGACTCCTGTCATTTGCCGCTGTAAATAAACATGTCCTGGTAGAAGAGAGTGAGACGTTGTCATTCATGTGGTTTCATTCTTGTCTTTTCACTGGCTCAAAGGTAATAATTTTGTGGAATATTACTAATAACCATCTTAATTATTCATACAGGACAAGTGTTTACCTGCTTACATACACACTCAGAAAGGTATGAACTCATCCCATCATGCAAAACACTGGTTTTTCCCTTTTAAGTTCAAAATGATGCACATCATTCTTGAATTGTAGGGATTTTCAGTTTGAAATCATCCAAAAACTGATTCATCTTCACATTTTTCAAGCAGCAAACATCTATTTGTAATGTCTGGAATGTGTGCTAATAAGTCCAGAGCCCACCATCATAATGAATTTGAGAGTTCAAAAAAAGTTGAGTGAAAGCCGTGGGAGCGTTGTACAAAATGTCAAATGAAAGCTTAGTTTGAATTTCTCTCATTTTTAACTTCCTTGTCTTCACTATGAGGCAGTGTAACGCTGACCACCACAGGGGGAAAAAGAAGATACAGCCACAAGATACTGATACTGGGTGAACATTTCATTATAATCCTCTGCATTGTAATGGGCTGTGCTTCAGTCCGGTGCAGCCGTGTGATAAAAGCAGACTACTCCACAAAGACACAACTTTAATAGCTTTTAATTTTTCGGCCGTTGAAGTCAGCAGAGCTCATTTTTCTTGAGGACAGAGTGCTATTTTCATCAAGGTCATTCCTAAACCTAGATTACTCCCATCTTAAATGGTAACTGTGTTGCATCTAAATCTTGCCCCCCCATTCCTTCCTTGAAACAGTAGAAGAGCTTTAATGATAAAAACCACAGAGACGGAGAAGCTCCGCTCAAAGGAGGAATTAAAACAATTCTGAACAGCATGAGGGGAGCCACGGTGTTCCTTAACAAAGCTGCCCCCTCTTCAGCACTCATTTGAAGTCAGCAGATAACGTTTCTCAGATGTCTCCCTCCCACGTGAGGGAGGGAGGGAAGCAGCGGGCTGCCTGTTGGATCCTGGCTGCAAGGGCCTCTGTTAACAAGGGGAACAAACTTCAACTTCATCTCCCACAGGGGCTCAAAGGAAGTCTGCACATCAAACACTGAGTCTCATTTGGAGAGGAGCGATATTGGCCGCTCTGGGGGGTATTGGGAGGTGGGTGGGTGGGTGCGGGTGTTGGGTGGGGAAGGGAAGGGAGTGGAGATGAGTTGAACAATCACACAAAAGAGAAGAAAAGACACCGAAGTCATCCTCTTCTTCAGTTTGTCGTGGGATAGCTGCCACAGCCCGCTACAGGTGATTACTCTTTTTTTTTTCCTACACAGGAAGTTAGACAAACAGCAAAAGTGCTGGACCACACACACAGACGCACACATCTATTAAACAACACTGCTAAGTCACACACCACATGAAAAGATAGCACAATAAGCCCTCAGGTAATATTCTTCCCTTAATCTTTCAGTTTGCAGAGACTCCCATGATACTGTGCGCTGACAGCACCTTAATCCCAACTATGAGAGAAGTTTGGGAAGAAATCTCCCTGCCATTGTTGGAAGTTTTCTCTCTCAAAGCATGCATGCACTTAAATGCCTCCCCTCGCACGCTTACACCAGGAATTCCACGGTGAGACACACACACACAAGCTAATTTCTGAAACTTTGCCAACGTGCGAGGAAGGGGAGCTTCGGCAAACTCTTAAACCACATGGGTAAATCCAGCAGAGAGCTGTTTGGCAGGTACAGCCCTCCAGTTTCTTAATCTGCTTGATTTCAGACTCTCCCAGCAGAGGTCTGCCTCTCCTCTGGTTTGACAGGAGAGGAGAGGACATGGGAAGCATTAGGCAATAATCTGTCATGGAATAATAAAAAGTATTGTTGCACTTTCCTCTAGTTTGAAAGTTTAACTTCTGTTGTACTGAAACCAAAGAGAAGGAAAGTAATGTCACCCACTAATAGAAATTTAAAATCTTTTCAAGGACTTGGTATAAACTGGTAGAATTGTGACAACTGAGCAAACTCTGAAACTCACTGACGAAAACCAATGAATGGAAAGAGCTGATGTTATTTTGTGAAACTCAATTTCCAAGGTCAAGAATCAGCTTTTATGCATATGCTAGAATCTCGGTTTTTGCTTAGTTTGGAAGCAGCTAGGGCGATAAGCAGCCCTTGCTTTGGTGTTTTGATCTTAGTGCAGATGCTTGCTCATGATACTGGAATAATAAAAAGCATGGTGGATTCTTTCACTCCCTCCATCTTTATGTATTTATTCCAAAGAGCCCACTTGCCTCCTTAACACTGGACACTTTCTATCCCAAGCAGAAAATAAACTTCCCCTAAATAACGGTTTAAAAGAGCAAGTATAAAAGCTTCCAATAGCAACTGATGGAAGGGAGCTGTACAATCACATTCAGCTATAAATGTTGCAGCTAGGGTATTATGTGAAGGTGGATATTGCTTTGACAAGTCATATATTGAAATCCTGTCTATGGCCATGTGTTTACACTCCATGCAAAGCAGTACGATGAAGGATGGATGCAAATATCTAAAGTAGATGCTTCCTCACAGATTGCAAGGAGAGGTGGGAAGGTGAACACACTTGGAAACGCGCCACATCTTGGTGCACAGAAGATGTGTTTGTCTTTTCAGCAGATTGCTGCAGCTGGGATTGAAGGAAAATTTCCCCTCATTATATCTTTCATAAACATTTCTATCAGTAAATTCAGCAAAGATGCATCACTTAGTGGTTCAATGAAAGCCATTACATGCCCACGTCCTCATTCATTTGGAGCTACAGTTGAACGTGCCATAACATGACTTCTCCTGCATTCAAATCTGTCAAACTCAATATAACCCCATTAACTGGTGCAAAGAAGAGCTACTGGGCAGAGAGTTCTTCACGGCTGCAAGAACCTGCTGACTTGTGTTTTATAAATTCAGGATGAGGTCATGTCACCCGCTGAAGCTTCTTAAATTAACTTTTGGAGCAGCTCGCACAGGAAACAGGGAGCAGGGGTGGACACACATTTCTGAGGAATAAAAAGAAGCCACACAACCTCTATTTTTCTTATTAAAAGCTACTAAACATCAAGTGATAAAACAGTCCTCACGCTGTTTCTTTCTTTGTCCCAACAAGCGAGCGCTGAAGGGAACTGAGGCACAATCCAGATGACAAATGAGAGCTTTATGGCTGCTTGCACCGCGGGCTCAGTGTTCAAGGACACACCAGGAGGATTTTCCAAGGCAAAAGGCCTAAATTGCTTCAGGTTGTAACTCTTTCAAAGTGATGCCGTGGATTAGAAGAGAGACACGAGGTGCGTTGAGCTCATGTGAGAAAGGCCTTTTGATATTCAGCGCAGACACAGATAAATACATTAAGACGGAAATCTTGAAGAAGTCACGTATGCTGGTCACTTTATCTCTCTGTGCTGTGATTCGGGACTCTTTCATTATAAAGCTCTGAGCTACAGGAGACATAATTGAGTCTGTGCATGTGCAGCTGAGCTGTGAAACACCGTTTCTGCTGGATAAAAGAACACTTCCTTGCACAATAGAGAACTTTCGGTGCACCACTTAGCGTGAATTTCAGTGGAATCAAATCACTGTGAATGGATTTCATGCCCGCAATAAGCCTTCTAACTAATTAACTGTTACATACTGTACCTGTACAATTCAATGCTGTGCTATCATCTTTACAGTTTAAGCAGCCTGTGATAATAATGATCCCACCGATGTTCACTTATAACTCTGACTCAGATATTTAATAACAGCTGCAGAAATCAAGCTCAGAGAGGGGAAATATTAGTGAATGTTTTACCAGCAGTTTTATAAATACAAGTAATTTATAGGACTCTTCCTGTTATAACCCAGAGTGTATCATAGAAAATAGGCCTGCCGCTGGGTGAGTTTAAAGTAAAAACACACCCTCGGATAATGTCACACAATTAGACATCATCAATTAGTGATGCTTAGTGCCTTATTTTACAATCACAAGTTGTAATTAGTTTGCTTTTGCAGAAACAGCTGTGCTGGAAATACAGTGATGTGGCTTTTATCTACACTTGGCCGTGGTATTAATGTGAATGATAGAACAACAGCATCACTGAGCCGCTTCATTTTAATACACAAGTTGAGTGTAAGGAATAGACACATGGATGTGTTTTATTCTACATCCATGATGAATGGACACCACCATGGATATATTATAAGACACCACTCAGTGGTGGCCTTCTTGGCTACGTAACGGAAGGGGCGGGGCCAATAACGCATTTTCAAACTTGTGAACACGGCGACCGAGGAGTGGGGACAGGCCGTGGGCGCTGAGGAGGCCTGATCTCCATGTGGCCCCCCACAGAGGACACACACAGAGGACACGCACTGGCCTGTTCACCGCTCAGCGTGAGGTCGAGGCTGCAGGAGACCGTCTCCCTCACCTGCTTCCGACCGTCATTTCCGGTGAGCGCACAGCTGCAGGGTTTGGAAATTGGAAAGCTGCTCTGCACCCTGTGCCCCACAACATCCTGTGAAGGTTTGTTTTTTTTTTAACAGCTTTATTATAGATCACTTTCCTGACCACAAAAACAAAACAAACAGGATTGAAATGCTGAAATAAGATAACATGAAAGGAATACACAAGTAGAGAAAATCAAGCCATTAGAATTATAATGAAATAAAAATAAGGGACTGAGTGAGGGATCAGAATAATAATAGTTTAGAGTTTCCTGGCATCGGTGCTTTTCACATTTTTATACTTTTGTCAAATAGAGAAAAATATTTTTTAGTGCATTCCACAATTTAGATTTAGTGAAATGACAATTATGTTTATACTATTTTGTTATGATGATATTGTGAACTAGAAATCTGGACAGATTTGCAAGAGAAAAATTATTTATGGATTTAGAGCCCAGCCAAGGATTTCCATGAGAGGGATCCTTATCCATAGTGAAGCTCCTTTTCTTATCATTTAGAGAATTTGACCATAGATACTCCCAGGCCCTTTCACTTACACGTGAATTTTGAAGTGCAGGCTTTGATGTGGGACAACACTACGCTGTTGAAGTCCAGGCACCACGCCTGTGTACACAGTGTACTACATGTGAGTGCACAGACTTGAAGTATACACAGCATTAGTCCTCTTAAATTTGAAAGTCACTCAGGTTTGCTCAGCTCTAAATTCCCAAACTCCTCTCGGAGTTGTTGTTTGAAAGTGAATTAACCACAAAGCTTGATTAAAGACAGCTAATGTCAGCTAATCACAGTGATTCATTACTTTTAGGATTAATGAGCTAGCACGCGTCGCTCTCCAGTCCAAATCACATCTATCTCAAATTTATTTTTTTCAGGGACTAAAAACAACTGCTTTGATTTAAGCTTGGTTACAGTTACAGTCTTTTTTTTTTTTTTGGATATTAACACGTGCTCAGATTTGTTTAAAGGAAAGATGTTAATATATTAAAGATTTCTTCCAGGAAAATCCCTACTAGAGCTGAAAGAGATTCAACCTTGACAGCAGAAGACTCTCTCATCACTGCTAACCACAGCATGCTGCAAACCAAGGACCCAAGGTATGACTCACCACACACCTGTATCACCGATTGACTTACATCATGTAACACCTGGCATCATTTGTGGGAGTTGGAGAAGTGTTGATGTCTTCTTGTCAAACATTTCACAGTTAATTAGTCACTTTTAACCTTAATAATCCAGGGAAAACACAAAGCAATTAAAACATATTTGCCATTTGCCGTCTATGTAATTTTATGTATCCTAAGTTCATTCTAAGCTCTCTGCAGTCAGCGTAGGTCATGCTGGTGCCGTGGCGGCTCCAGGGAAGCCAGTGTCGGTCGGTCTGGAGTAAAATATCTCAGCAGTTATTCAATATAATGCCACAGAAGCTTCTGCAGATAATCATATGGTGCCCAAAGGATAAATCCTAATGACCATTAGGACATATGCAGGATCCCTCATGATGTCTTATAATAACTGTAGTGGTCCTGTAATTTAAAACTTTTATTTGTCAGATACTTTGGTGTGTGACTAAATGAATTTAAACTAATTTTCATTCCCATCAGCTTCAGCTGTAGGCCGATATTGGCATATCAGCCGACCGATGAACCGATAAAACATAATGCAGAAAAATGAAATGGCGTCATCACATAGTTGTTGCAGCAGAGCGCTGTCTGACTAATTTGTTTAAAACTCTCTCAGCACTGTCTGTAGGTTTGAGAAGAAGAATACTTGGAATACAACAATTTTATAGAACAATGCAAATCAGTGGAGTGGTCTGAAACTAAAGCTACAAGTAAACGAAAGAGTAGATTGTTCACTGAGAGCAAGAAAGTTCATCTTTTGTGCTGTAACTCCTGAGTTGCTCATTCTGGTTTATAAATGCTAAATGTAACATGGCGTCTTCAGCTTTGCTGTACTCCTGATTGAGTCATCGACTAAATAACTGAAATGAAAAAAAATAAAGAATGAAATATAATCTATATTTTGAGAAAATGTGCTTTACAGCCTGCCTGTGTCTCGTGCCAGTGGGCATCACATTCAGCCATTACCCAGCGAGCAAACCAGTGAACTCAGTGGCCTTTATAAACTGCTGGGGGATTGTAGTTCAGTGTAACAGACCCAACTGTGGGTGATTTAAATCAGAGGCCTTGGGCACACAAGAGAGGCCCTCAGCCCAAGATGTTCAATTTACATTTATGTTTTATACATTTCGCTGATGTTCCTGTCAGAAGTGAGAGGGAGCGAAAAAAGGGTTTAGTGTTTTTAACTTAAGAACACTTTACGCCCAGCCGATGTTGGGGGATTTGGCATGTGAGCTTCCAATTATGATGCTATCTCTCTCAGCGCTAAGCCATCCTGCTAAGCACACACTTTGGCCACATATCAGTAGAGCATGTGTTACAGTGTCCCTTAAAGCCTATATAGATTATTACCATTTGCAGAAATCATCACGCATAACTGAGCAGAGCCTAAGGATAAAATTCTCACCCAATAATTGAGTGCATGGCAGGGTAAATGTCAAACTATTTGCAAGCCATTCGTGAGCTGTGGTATTCTTCTCTATTAGCCTAATGTGCCAGAGTTACTCCTTTCGGCTTTGTGCAAATTCATATTGGATTTTTATTAAAACTCAAACCAACAGTAATAGATGTGCCTTTGGGGTAGCTTTAAAAATCAATTTGCTAAACAGCACAAAATCACCCCCATAATTGTCTCCTTGGACTGCATTAGCTGTCGAAGGTGATTCTCATTCGAATGTGAGTAAACTTTGCCTCGCAGACCAAGACATTTGCTCAGTCTTGCTTTTGAGAGCCATGTTGTTCCCCCATTATTGTGCCCACCCAAACAGACACACAGGATCCTGTGCACGCCGCTGATAGGAAACGCAGAACGTAGGTCCTACCTGTCAAATGGCCCTCCGGCGAGTCCTGCTGCTAATGAAGTGAAACATTCTGGCATCTGAATATGAAATAGAGCTGTATATTTGGACACATGAATATGAATACAATCAGCTAGACTTGGCTCATTAATGAGGCAGGGAGAGCAACCAGCAGACAGGATTAATTAATTACAGGGTGACATTTATGGATAATAACCTTCTGGTGGATATCACAGCTAATGAATATGCATAAGACTATCAAAGGGGAAGCATCCAGCCAAGATGAAATATCTATATTCAGATCCATGATAGGGTTACTGCTGTGTCATCTGAATCAGCAGCACATCATGATTTCAGAGCACGTGAGGTTTTTGAATGATTTTTCACAACTCGTCGTGTGATGGGAGATCGCAGTCACATTCAGTTAGGACTGCTGGAAAACTCCAGCACTAAGTTTTCCTTAGCACAGCTACCAACCTGAGGCTTCGCTGGCTGTGAATATTCTGGAGCTGCAGCTGAGGGAAGAGCACATTGTAGACCAGATGTTGACTGAAGCAGTGTGGATGTCAGTTTCTGTGTTTTTGGGTATGTTGTTCCTCCAACTGAAGTTAACACGCTGACGCAGGGCTAGCTGCCCTGAGCTCAGCATGAGAGGGTAAAGACGTAGCACTGATCAGAGGACGTATTCCAGCCTCTTTTCTTGTAAACGCAACAATGGCTGAAGCTCTTGTATCACCAGTATCACCGCCACCACCACCCGCTCCTGGCAACCACACTCAGCGGCAGAAAAAACTCGCATATAGCACCTTTAAGACATTTCCCTTTTAGATAAGAGTTCTTGCTACCATCAGTCTCTTCCTGCTGCTAGGCAACAATAGGATGCTTTAATGCTGGATGAAGTGAGAGGCTCAAAGTGGGGGAGAAACTATGCTCAACTTTGAGTAACTTTTGAGCCAAGGTTTAATCAGTTTAACACTAAATGTTGCATTCATTACCTGAACTAAGGAAGACCACTTACACTAATGCATTTCTGCCAGGGTACAGCACATAATTAACCATCACAGAGAGGTAACACCTTGTCAGAGCAGCAGATGGTAGATAAGAGCATGAAAATATTCGTTAGGAGCAAGAGGCTACTGTTGTTTTCATTACTTGCAAGACATTTTTTTCAAGCTTTGGTCTTAATTGAATGTCCTGGCTGAACATTAACGCGATACCCCAGTAGGTCAAACTAATTAAATAGTGATAATCAATTGGATTATACACTATGACTGTGCTAAAGAACATACACCGCATCCATATAAGATCCCTCTAATAATAATCATTCTGAAGGTCAAAGTTATTCATGCACCTGCCTCATCTTTGGTGGATCTTTTACCATAATGTCCCAACTCTTAAAAGTTGACTGGATGTTAAATATAAAACTGCAGAGAAGGACCAGAACGGTTTCAGTGTCCACACCAATGACCTTCGGCAAATGATGATTGATACTGTGCCCCTTATCTCATTGTCTGCTTCCTCTGCTGTATCAATCACTTACAAGAAATAATGTGAAAAGATGAACATTGTTCTCTGAGTCGGATAGAGGTTAAACAGCAGAATATGCATCAAACTGTCCAAAAGCCCAAACATATTTCTTACTAGTTATTTGTTAAGGTGTGGTTAGTGGTCAGCTGCAGGAAAATTAATATCCATGTGACTTAAGCGATTTAACGTCACAGTGGTTCAGCTGACAATGTGAATTAATTTCACAGTAAAAGTCCTGGGTAGGAATTATTCATAATGTAGGTTTGCAAATAAGCTGTCACTACCAGCAAATCCACTAAAGCCTCATAAAAAATGACAGTTGAAATACTTTCCTTTGTGTCCTCAAAGTTTGTAGAACCCAGCTCAGAACGCACAGGGCAGTAGACAATATGATACCTATCTATAAATATATTTGTAAAAAAGAAAAGGGCCATCTTGCCTTTAGATCAGCTTCAGTCCTCCACAGCTGTGCAGTGGGAGATTGGATCATCTCTTCAAAGAGGAAAGCTTCCAGTTCTTTGCGAGATGAAGGAATTGGAAATCTGCTCTACACCCTGTGCTCCACAACATCCTGTGAAGGTTCGGTGATATTTTGATGTCAGGATCAGGAAGGCAGTGGACGGCTTCTCGCTTTATCCTGCTGTTCGCGAAACCTCATTTCCTCCACTTTCTACTGCTGTCGAAAGCAGGATGAGAAATGACTCATGTAGCAGGTTGTGTGTGTCTTAACGCGATGGGCTTAGATGCAGGATGCTTAATGGCACTCCCGTCCAGTTTTGTAAAGATCATAGCATATAACATTTCCTCTGTCTGTACAGTAATGTTACATAGATTTTAGTCTGTGCAGTGAAAGCTACAAGTATGGACCATGACAGTCGGAGGAGATAGAATGGAAAGCAGAAACGGCTCATTGGTAAATGCTGCTTATGTATAATGGTGGATGCAGCATTGTACTATACTTTTTAGTACTGTATGCACCAACAGTACTTTGATTCAAAGCACTGAAGTGCTGGTTCAGTTTGTGAGGCAGAGGATTGTGTGCATTGAGTTTTGGTCATGGTTCCTATTAGTTGTGGTATAATAACATTTGTGAAATCTCTAGAATCAAGTCCAACAGGGCAGCAACCCAAGCAGTCCAGTGATTACACACTGTGGGTTATAAACAAATGCCCAGATTTACTATATAGAATCTATTTGGAAGATAAAATTGGCAGAAATCTGAATTATTACTTCAACTGACTGGAATAATTATTAATGTTTGTTATAAAGCTGCAGCTTTGTAACTGATGTGGTTGCTTCAAAGAGAAATTACGTTTTCTTTGGTGCTGCACTTTGTTGTTGCCGGTAAACGCTCACATTTTGAAACACACGCTGGGTTTGGATCATCAGGAAACAACAAAATAACTCATGTCAATTTTGCAGATGATACTTGACCTGTTGCTGCTATTGATTCAGTCGCATTATCCCATCAGCATAGCAATTTGCCCTCAAATATTATCTAATTATCTAATTATACCCCACACATCTGAATACCAGGCTGGCCCGAGTGACATTTATTATGTGTCATTAACATATTTGTTCATTTTGGGGTCTGACAGTCAGAGCACTGAGTCATTTCATTTTGCAGTACTTATTGGTTTCGCTGTACATCCCCGGGGTCCCCGCCTACAGCCAGCCCGCCCGCTTGGCAGGAAGGATGAAGCCTGTCACCTTTTAGTGTGCGGGGAAGGTGAAATGACATTTGAGCGCTGTGCCAAATGTGAGTGCACTCTCCACTCATGCGCCGCTGTCAGGAGTGATCACTGTTATTTCAGCTGCCTGTCCAAAGAGGGGTTCCGACGGCTCGCCCCCTTCGCTGCGTTAAGGGAGTCGAGATGGGAGCCCTGCATTTGGCCTTGCTTTGCAAATCTGATTAGAGGAGCTGTAATAGCAGGTTGTGTGTGAGAGAAAGCACTAAAGTGTATGAGGAGAGGATGGAGCAAATGCACAACCCCCTCCCTCTCCCTTGTTCTCCCTTTCTTTCCTGCTCTCTCTTCAAAACAACATGAAAGTGTATTATAGAGTATCACGCTGTCACCTTGGGATGTGATGGGAAATAGACTGGACTACTCAATAGACCGCTAAATTAACTTACTTTAATTTTAGAGACCATGCAACCCACAAAGGCAGAAAGACACACATACACACACACACATCCATTACTTAATATGTTATATGGACCCTGCTCCAGAATGAGATGTCCACCCTCTGAAAAGGTGAATGATGCTATTTGGGAATGATCGCTGATGCACTGCATAAATAGAAACGCCTGTGTGTCCCTACACACACATGAATCATCCAGGTGCAGCTAACTCAGTAGAGATGGAGCCGGTCTCCACCTTTCAGAGTTATTTATCTTTACCACCTCCTCATTTAAATCCTGATCCTCTATCTGTCTACATGCTGGATTTATGGTCCACAAATATGATGTCAAATCAACACATAAATAAAGGAAATGGAACATTTTATCAGCAAGAATTATGTATTGTTTTTGGTTTCAAATTGCTAAATAATTGCAAAAGTAACACTAAAATGCTGCAAATTGCATTTGAATTGGAAGAAACTATTATAAATATAATTATTTCTTTACTATAATCTGACGTTTTTCATTTGGCCACAGTCCCACAGAAGCAAGCTGGGACTGACTGTGCTAATTTTATCAAACAAATGACCTTTTCATAGCAAATTCCGCGTGGTTTCAGTTTGTGCTTTAAGTTTTAATTAAAGTGCTCCTCTCAGGTCAATTATTGTAATTGTTTTGAACAACACAATGTCCCCATAAAACTTCTGGATCCGACTGACTCACAGAAGGCAAGAGACACAACAGCATTAGAGCTGACAGTTTGTTCCAGAGCTGCTGTAATATGTGCGAAACATCTGTTTTCCACTTTATTTCAGAGACTGTTGAGTTAATGACGACGATGGTATTTCTAAGACATTTTAGTGCCTTTTTTTGACAGAATACAGCAGAAATAATGGCAGATGAGTCACTGACTGCGGCAGTAGCTCCTTTTATAATGCAGATGATTAAATCCACTATCCTTTTTTTTATAGTTAAGGCTCTGTATTCACCATACTGAATGTATAGTCAACCTTTAAATCGCAGGCTTTATTCACTCTGCAGATGCTCATATCATTTTTTTCTTAACAGCTGTCTGATATTTATCAAGGGCTGACAGTGATGTCAAAAAAGCGAGTGACAAAGGGAGTCACTTCATTCAGAATGGTTTTGAACACGTTTCCTTGAAAGCGTTGTGTAGCTTTGATTCTGAAAAGGGCGCATCTCACACAGCTGTTGGGCGTCTCGTGGCCCTCCGTGGTAACCCCTCCTCATTAGAGTGAGCAAGGTGGGCTTAAAATGGACGGGAGAGCAGAGGTACCCTCTGGATAGAAAGAGGAGACTAACTAATAAGACACAAAAGGCCTCTCTCAGCTCCTGCATAATGTGGCTGTCATGTGGAGTTGTGTTTTTGTAATGTTACACATAGACCCTCTGTGTTTTCCGGTCTGTTCCCCTGTTGTCGTGCTTTGTCAGAAGCGTAATGTAAGTCCACTCCTGCTTTGAAATGTGAAATTAATGTTAATGCAAACTCGACGCCTGCAGCTGCTTCACAGTTAAAGCCTGAAAGCAGCTTTTAACTGCTCTGGGTTTGTGTGCAGCCTCACAGAAAACAGCATAGAGACACAAGACCGGGCCCCTTTGGATGGGGTTGGAGGAATAGTTATTGGGAAACACGCTTTATAGACAGTTAGCTTAGCTTAGCATAAAGACTGGAAACAGCTGCAGATATTCACATTTCCATTTTATCTTTTTCCCTCTCAGCCTCCACGTTCAGACTGATGGTTCATGATTCCTGTTCATTTCAAAATGAAAGTTTTATTCGTGTTATTTCAACATTTAGTGATTTACATGTTAAAATGTCTCCGTCTAATTGTCATTTTGGGCAAAATCATCCACTACAATCTTTGCCTCTCACTTTCATATCACTCCCAGTCTCTGTTTGTCACTCTCCTCCTCACTAACTCTCCACTTCCCTTCCTTTCACATCCTCTGCCCTCCCCTCTTTCCTCTCAGTAGGGGGGTCATGGCTGGGGCTTGATCTACACTTTCATCACAAGTACATTTTCCGAGCTTCAGTTCATCGTCCTATAAATATTCCAAACCAGTTTAGCTGACATGCTGAATCATGTTCTCCACTCATCATATCTTTTTTTTTTTTTGACTAAGTATCGCTCTTTTTTAGTGTTAACAAGTGTGCTGTCTGTAAAGGATTAGACCTCAGTATGCTTCAGTGTAATGACCTTCCTCTTGTGGTCTCTGGGCCAAATGAAAGGATAAATGCTTGGAGATCACATTGTGTGAAGCAGCTTTTACACTTTCCTAAAAGTGTAATCATATTGTGTGGCTTTTCCCTTGGCCTAACCTCTGTTCACAGGTTAAAATGAACTCCTTGTTAGCATCATCCTGTCTTTTTAAAGATACTCCTGCTTGTTTCATTTGAGCCTTAGATTAAGGAAAGTGTAGCACTGATCCAAAATGTCCACCTTGGAGGCGGTTTCACTATTTATTTCTCATTTCAGTGTGCCATCTGTAAGCTACAACCTCTATCAACCCCAACGCCGCCGCAAGGAAAGCAAAGGTGTGCATCTCGAGCCAACATTTTAAACTTCTGTAAACAAACACTTCTTCTACCTGCCGACCACATTGCTAAAATCCCATTTGACCGTGAGAGCGTTTTATAAATAACCCCCCCTGGAGCATCCGAGTCACCAAATCAGCATATCACATCTGCTGCGGTCGGCTGCCAGCCAGCTCCAGCTGAGGAGGAAGCATGCTCGAGTGTCCCTCCTTTTCTTGTAGTCCACCGGCGTCCCGTCGCAGACAGCGCCCTCTCCGGCTCATTTCCCTCCCCGATCCCCACACCCAGCTACCTCTCAGGCCTCTTGGTAAGCCAGCAGCCTGCCAAGCCACCCGGGGGTCACAGACAGTCACGGCTAATGTGACAGGGCCAGCTGCTCATCATTGCCCAACCAGCCTCTCACCAGCTGTGACTGGATGTAAGGGGTCGCCCAGCTTAGCCCGCAGGGGCCCCGGGGGCGGATCAGCCATGTCCTCTACACAGATATCTGAGCTGAACCGTGTTCCCAACTTTAAAGCAGCCGATCAGCAGCTGATTTTATTAGCCCGGCACGGAAAAGTTTATCCGTGCGATCTGTCTTTGCCACATGAAAGTAGATCAGAGGAGACAGAAGATATGATAAGGAGTGGAGACGAAAAGGAAAGGTCAGCGCTCCGCACGCAGCAGAAAAACAGAGGGAAAGTGAAAGGATAAAATCTTAAATGTACAGTGGAACAAATGATCTTTCAAAGCAGGTGTCAGCTGTTTTAGTTCTTTTTTTTTTCTCCCTTTTGAGCCTGTTCACCTTTCCCAGGCATTATCTATTTTTCTTGCGTTTTTAATACTTTTTTATCTTTATAAAAGCTACTTTGATCATTTTATATACAGTTATAGTCAACATAGAGTTGTGAGCTCTGGAGGCGTTAAGTATTTGTTGCACATGAAAATATACAAGCAGGTTGTGTTTGCATCTATCTATCTGCATGTTGACTGAGGAGTTTGCTTTAAGTCCTGATACATTACTCTGTTTAATCTCTAATTTAACACTGTTTGACTACCTTCTGTAATGGTAAATGAACTCTGATTAGTGTGCAATTAAGCACCAGCTTGGAGTTAGTGGTACAGGAGGGCGCCTGGTGAAAGCTGGTCAACTTTATTGGCAGAGGACGTCATGTACAGCTGAATTTTGCATTAAATCCAACACATGCAATAACAACCCCTGTTATCACAGTTAATTCTTCAGCATAGACGAGTGAGTACCACTGCCTTTTAACTGTCTGTCAAAAGTCTGTCTTACAAGTTGTTATTATTATTATTATTATTATTATTAAGTGTGTTGACGTCTTTAGTGTCTTGCAAACATTTCTCACAGTGAGTGACTGTAAAATACACGATGCCTTTATGTGGCAGCTGAACAGATGCACTATAGATTTCTTGATTAGGTACAAGTGCAGTGACATTTACTGTAATAAGCATAATTCAGGGAATATTCACACCTTTTCTTTAAAGGTCTGTGTCCTGCAGGACACTAAACTACTAAGTTTACTAAGTAAACAGATGAGTCACATGTATGTGTTATGAGGAGTAACGTGTCTCCCCACATTGTTTGAGTTTGTCTCCTGTAAAAGTTGCAGACCCAGAAATTATATTTGTCGATATTCTTCTCTGGGTGGTGACAATCAGCATTCAAGACAATAGTCAGACAAACAACCCCAGCTGCCTAGGATGCCACTCTCAAAGCAATCAGCCACAACAAAAGCAAGAGAAAGCCCCCTCACCAGCACTAATTGTTAATAAGGGGTTTTGGCGTAGTTGATTTTTCTTTCATTCACTTCCCAATTTGCTCCTGTTGCGTTGGTGTTTGTGTCCCTCGGGTCTAATCTAATGTTTCTGTTTGAACCTGCAAATGCTTTCACAACAAACAGCCCCGAGGAGGAGGCGGGGTGGGTGTGGGTGTTTTTTTTTTTGTGTGAGTGAGTGTGTGTGAGCTGGGGAGGGATTTGGGGGTTGGGGGGTGGGAAGTTCAGCTCAAAGTTGCTCTGGATCCCTGACAAACCAGATGTATTTCATATGGAAATGTCAGAGTGCCTCGGAGACTTTGCTCCTGGTGTGGGTGAAAATGTCGACGGCGGCGGCGTCTCATGATGCGTACGGTGTGTGTCTGCTGTCGCTCTGCAAACCCTGCGCTCGCTACTTCAAATTAAAAGCTTCTGCAGGTAGCTCATTTAAATTAGGTTGGGGTTAGTTAGCAGCAGTATTCGATATCAGCCGCCTGGGGTTGTTGTAAATTTTAAAAGCCCTTGATACGCATAATATGTGTTTATCAGCTGGTTGTTCTAATATTTTAATGGCGTGCAGCAGGAAATTGCAGTTTGGCATTAATAAGTTTTTATGAACACAGGCGTTGAATAGTGTGGAGTAATTGAATACAAAGGCACATTTAGAGTCAGTTAAGAAAATAAGTACCGGCCATGATGAAGATGACATCTCTGTGAGCTTCATCAGCTCTAGATGAAAGAGTTCACATCCTTTGAGCTTTATTCATGTCAAATCTAAAACAACCTGCAATCAATAAGATGTACCGCTTAATGTTAATTCACCAGCTGACAACTTTTTTTTTTTTTTTTCCCTCCTCGGAAAGTAGTGGTGTGGATGAAAGAACAGATGTCTTCTTATTTCATGCTGTTTTCCCTGGTTTTGGGGGAGTCTGAAGGAGGCAGCGGTGAAGCTTTTCCTGAGGGCCCGGCTGTAACAGAGAGCCAGATGCTTCTTTAAATCTGTGTTGAATTGTGCTTGAGTTCTTTGATAGCGCAACGGCAGATAAGGCAGTGCAACTTATCTTGGAGCTGCCACACATAAACAAGCACGGCTGTACATATGCATCGATAAGCAGCCCAGCTCTCGGTACTATCTACCCGTGCTTTGGTTTATCTCAGCATCACATGATTGGGTTGCTTTATAAATATCGCTCAAACCGGTTATTGTTCCCATGATTTCAGCTAAATTTATCCCTCTTAGATGGGTTTTTCTCTACATCTGTTAATTGAGATTAACATAGTAGGGATATAGTGAAAGTGTAAGTTCCTATAATACATAAAAGCACTGCAGCATATAGTTTCCCTCAGCTGCAGGAGGTCACTGCCTCTCAGACTGATTTCCTTTTTGTCAGAAGAAACCCTCTTAATATACGCTCCATGCTGGAAGAGGTGCACTGTGGGAAAATATATTATCAGCTTATAGATGTGGTTCCCAAACAGTATTGCAGGCCTGCCCTGTTCAGCCTCAGTCACGCTGTTCAAATGGGTAGAACTGGCACTTAAATTCACATAATGTGAGGAGAAGCAGAGGCTGTTTGTTGTGTTGCTGGATCTGAAAGTCCAACAGCGACAGATGGGCTCTAATAAATATGTTTCAGTTAGTTTCCACATGTACATTTCACACATCTCATCTCAGTAGTATTTTGATAGTTTCAATTTTATTTAATTTTTATGCCTCCGCGCCAGAGACAGCCAGAGCCGGAGGCTTTATGTTTTTGTCTGCCGTTCTGTTCTCGTGAACGTGATATCTCAGCAAAACCTTGAGGGAACTTCTTCAAATTTGGCTGAAAGATTCATGATGATTCAAGAAAGGACTGATTCGATTTTGGTGGTCAAAGGTTAAGGTCACTTTCACCTCACAAAACACTTTTGTGAGGTGAGAGTGACCGCATTATTCAATGCTGATGGGGAGATTGTGACCACATTTCCTGCAACTTGGCTGGTTGGCGGAGGCATACAACCATGAGGCAGTTGTTTTATTTTGAATATTACTTTGGAGATTCCTCCGTGGAGGCAGCACATGTACCACCACTTGTTTGCGCACCATAGTTTGAGAACCAGAGCCGTAGATTTGACTTTCAAAGTGACTTAGGCTGCAAAAGTCTGAATCATCTGTGAGTGATCCATCTAAATCATTCTTTGTAATTACAATAAAGGCTAATTACTGTTGCAATTATCACACATCAGATCATTTAATTGGGTCCTGAACTAAAGAGAGATGTTCATAAATAGCATTTTATATGGCACCTTTGATCCCTTCAGTAACAATTATGTCAGGGGATATGTGAGACTTGCGACATGAACCTAAACCTGAACCTAAACAAGATGTTTATAATCGTCACCATGACGACAGCGGTCCTCTAAACCTCCTTTAAACAAAGTAATGCAAAGCACAATGTGTCCCTCACTTAAACAAAGTACTTATTTAAACCCAAACCACGACTGTAAACCTAACCTAGCTGTTTATGAATCTGAATCTGACCAAACCATAACCACAGTGTTGTCACAGATTAAAACAGCCTCACTTTTCAGCAGTGATTTCTAATTATTTTTGGGAACAGCACAGATGAATATGACCACCAGCACTGCGTTAAGGCCATTTAAATGTACCATGTAGATTCTGCAGGATCTTTTTTTTTGTAGCACTTGCTGAAAGTGTTCAGCAGTTCTAGCAGTTAATGTCACGTAGACAACAGATTTTCATATCTCCTCCGCTTTATAACACATTTCAACACTGTCTCAGTAAACACTTGTGCGCTTGGAAACGGGGCGTGCTGGGTGTCTGGGTATGCACGCCTGCAGCAGTTGTTCAGTAATGCCTCCTTTTTCTCCCCTTTAATTTTCCTTTTCTCTGCTGTCTTAATTCCACAGAAAATCTATATAACTGGGAGCTTTTACCCAGTCTGCGACTGTCTGTTTTGTTAAAAATGGGTAAAGTGTACCACACATGCACAGTCAGAACTGAAGTAGTGCTTTGGTGAACACAGGGGAAACACAAAATGCTTGCAATAATGAATGTATTTTGGGGAAATCAAAGACAGGTCAAAGTGCAAGTGATTTCTCTTTTGAAGGCGAGCGCTGCTGCAAATTAATGAATAACCAAAACAAAAGGTGCAGAATCCACCTCGCTTCTTACCTCTGAAGATGAAAGACTGGCATTAAACAGACGCATTTTCAGGTTTCTCCTGGGAGCTTGTTACTCACTCGTAAGCTGGAGGTCAACAGCCAGTTTTGGTGAACGGAGCACCCTGTGGTGAGCTCATTTTGCCAGAGCTCCTAACGTGATTTCTTCTCTCCTTGCTCGCCTTTGTTTACCAGCCCGCTCTATTAAACAAAACAAAACTCTCGCTGGGTAAAACAGATCCCTGTTACCAGTCAGTTCGCAACACATTGCCTCGCCATGATTAATTCATAGGATTCAAAAAATAAAAAATAAAAAAAAAAAGCACATAATTAAATGAAAAAAACTGACACAGCATCTGATTCATTTATCATAGGGGCACTGAGGCAGCCTACGATGGTGATGGTGAGAACTGTATGTAAATGAGAGAACAGACTTCCTTTGAGTCAATAACAACCCCTGGGAAATCACTTTTTTCTTCCCACAATGCACCTTGAGAACACATGTAAACATGCACTTCATCTAAGATGCTATATTGCAGTTTTTGATTAACAAATTTTGAGTCTGTTGAACTAAACCAATCAAATTGTCAAGCTTTTTTTAAACTTGTACTGTACTGTACATATACTAACTGTTATTATGTGCTGCACTGTATAGCCCAATAGAGCATGCAAATTTTATTTTTTTTATTTATATAAGATTTTCATTACAGCAAAACCCAATTTTAATACTATTTATGGACAGCATTTTTCAGCAACAGCCATTCACTGTATTTGCATTCTGTAAATGAATCTTTATATATAGTATTTAAAGCAGTTCATTCTTTGCCTTGGAGATAACATTTTTATGATCCACATGTGATCGCCTGTTGTAGTGTGACAGGTAAATGCCACATTTAGGTTATGCGATTACAACTAAACCGTCTCCATGACAACTGAGCAAGCTCCTCGGTGGTGATGTACAGGAAAATGCACGTACTGCATGTGTTGGATTTAATGCAGAAGTCAAAGTGTGCTTTCACACATCGCTCAAACAAACTTGGGTGTGTTTGCCTGGTTTGGTTCATTTGCAGTAAGTTGCTGGAAGCTGCCGAGCAGACGCCGTTGCTTTCCAGTGATGTGAAAGTAAGATGCACAAACAACAGAACTGTGTGAAGGCAAATTTGTGATTTGAGCATGAATTCAAAAACTGATAACCGACTGGTGTGAGCAAGGAAAATATTCATTCAAGACTATTTGTGTCATCGCGTCATTCAGAAAGTGAAAGTTAAGACCGGGGTGTGCTGAGCTTGTGTCTTACTCTGCGTCTTTTGGCAGATTCACATAAAGAAAAAAAAGTGAGTGAAACAGAGCAACCGAACAAAGCTGGTGCCTGCATTGTTTTCATGTAACACAGCAGGACTTGATCATGGGCTCAGTATGTCAGACCTCACTGTTGACTGTCTTCCTCAGTCTCCCGTCTTGAAACACTTTAACATACAATATTTGTGTACGCTGACGACAGAAACACCAGCTGCTCTTCTCCTGCTGCAGCTCCAGACATGATTGCTGCCTCTCTCCTTGAACACTATTCTATTCTATTCTATTAGTATTATTACATACATTTTTCAAAAGCACCTGCTGTTACCAGCAATAACCACAGGTGCCTCTCAACAAGCACAGAAATCTTAAGAATCTTAACCCTGACTTTAAATGGCAAATTACAATATCCAGTTGTTTTACTCATTGCCTGTATGTGTGGTGAGGGCTGTAAACCAGACCAGCGAAGGGAACACAATGCTTTTTGCTACTCATCAACTCAGCATGTGCAAAACACTCTCTGCTTACAGTGGAGAGAAAACGCAGTAAATTGTCCTCAGTGTACTGTAGAGAGAATAGTTTCCCCTTAATAGTATTTCCTCTTAATAGGCAAGCAAATCATTGCTATAATAATTTGTATTATAGCAGCAACTGAATACAATAATATGCAATTTAATCACTCGTGAGTACTTAGAGACAGAATTGCAATGCTAATGAATTTATGTCAATGAAATATTTGGCGTTGAAAACCATCTTCCCATCTGAATCTGAGTGTCTCTTAGTCAATGTCAAGTTGTGCAATTTGAAAAACCTCCAGTACTAATTTATTTCAGGGTTCTCAAATTCTCAAATTCAAAAGCTTCTGTATATTCAAGTTGGTCTATTTCAGTAAGTCAACAACAAATACGCATGGTCGAATGTAGACGCTAAAATACAAGGTAAAAAAGTCCGATCTTAACATCCAGGAATAGAATCAAATTGCTGCAGTAAATTCAGTGGTATTAATATTGCAACACAAGTATTCAGGTGCGATTACATCTTTGGCACTGGTTTGCTTCCATACAATACACCACAACATCAGTGGTTTGCATTTGATTTGCAGGTCAATAAGGTTAGTCCCTCAACAGCCTTGTTTAAAAGTTAGTCTGATATAATCCACACAGAATATAGAGTATGACCATCACTGGCAGTGGTTTCTTCTGTCACTACACTGGTGTAAAGGCTGGAGAGAACCTGGCCTGAGTGGGCGGGGGGAGGAGTCAACCGGCCGGACATTAAAGAGCTGTTGTTGTCTGACTCAGTGAGAGGGAGAGTCGATTTTCTGACGCATTATGCACCGTGTAGACTGTGTGTTTTTCAAATATGGAAAACAATCTCTGCACTTTCCTCAGAAAGATTCACTCACTTCACTTTCTCTCCTAATCTGCTTGAAGCGTTGAAGCGATAGGAACCGTGTTATTTTTATTCATACATCAGTGTCGAGTGCACTTGCAGTTACATTTAAAATAATTAAACTTAAAGGACGTGAAAATAATGTAACAGTCTCAGTAGTAGTGTGGTCGGGGTTGCCAGGTGACAGCGCCACAAATCAGGACTCCTTGAAAGATCCGGCCTTGCTCGCTGATAAACACACATCAGGGCTCTGCTTTCAAAGAGTCTCCCTCCTCCTTTAAAGAGCCCCTCTTTCATCACTGCCAGTGTGGAGTCTATATCTGCTACCTTTTCTCTGGCCTCCTCTGCAGTCAGCCCCCACCCCAACCCCCCACCTCACCACCTCCTCCTCCTCCTCCTCCTCCCCCCTCCAGAAGTTTGGCATCAAATCGCTTTAGCTGCAGGAAGCTTTTGCAGGATGGGGATGCATTGTTCACGCCTCCCATTGTTTGAAATAATGGGAATTGAATGGATTAGATGTGGCTAATGTTGCTGTCAACTTTATATTTTTCTTCCAGCACCCTCCTCAGGTTTCATTAACATCCCCAGACCATATCGCCACAGTGGCAGACTATACTTGCAGTGTCTTAACATTCATTAAGGAGAAGAGCAAATGTTGTTCTCTGAGAAACTGTCAGAACAGATGGTTGCTGTTCCCGGCCTTTGGATGGGGAACAGACGAAGGCGTTTATCTAACTTGCCGAATTGAAATCATGTGAAGCTTTGTTTTATTTATTTATTTTTTATTTTTATTTTCCAGTCACATTTATCTTGAACGCTTTTGTCCGCCGGTGACGCCTCGGGAAGCTGGATTGGCTCTCCTAACTTCATTGCATCTTGTTTGAGGAATGAAATACAGTTGCTATAGCAACTCAGCAGACGAGTGACAGTTGGCCAAAGTTGGTTTAACCTGGAGTAGCCTCTTAAAAGAGCAAAGAGAGGAGCAGCAGGACTATCAGATTCTAATGAACAGTGGATTCTTTTCGCTTCTGAGGGCCAACCTTTAACAGGAAGATTCAATCAATAAATCTTTTCAGATGGAATTGCCCCTCAAAAATATTCCCCTGCTGAAACAAAACATCTATTGACAATACAAATTCAGAGCCTTTGAAGGCTTTTCTGAGATATGCTCAAGGGAGAAAGCTTGAAGAAAAAAAACGTATTCGCTAGAGCGCCACAAGAGACCAAATTAAGGGTTTCACATCTCAGCATCGCTGAAGACCTACAGCCATTATATCATCAGCATAATGAATGTGCTACTCCTTTAATCTTTTTTTGAGAAATAGCTTGAGACTACAGGAAAAAGTATTTCAGACACACTAAAGCTGATTGGTGTCTGCTTTTGGGAGTGTGATGTTTGAGTTGTCAGTAACAGGGAGACACCATTTGTACCAGTTCCAGGGTTTTACTAAGTGCAGTTGTGTCATGCATTTCAATACAGAAACTCCATTATCTCTGAATGTGTATCATCAGTTTGCAAATGAGCCAATTAAACAACATGAAATAACACAATGCCGTTGCACAAACAAATCCAGCCAAAGCCTTTCCTATCGCAGTCTATTCACTTCTCATTACAGCTCAGCGGGGATTTTTATGGCTTGGAAGCGTTGCCCCATTTTGCGGCGCAAAGCAACCACTGTGTGTCTTTGCTCACGTGCAAAGGCAGCTGTATATATATATATATATAACATCTATATTTCTTTTTTGCCTTGGTGGTGAACCGGAGCATGAGTAAGACCTAAGCCAGGGCTTAGCCTTTCTCTGTTCTATTACAGAAAATGGACGATCCTATTACATTGCTGGTAATCTCACTGGGGCCAGACAGGGCCCGTCCACCCCTTCGTCTCCTCTGGCTGAGGGCACCAGCATTGTCCGCTGACCTTCTGGAGTCCATTTCCCAGCAGCAAATCCACTCCAATAATCATTTCTCTGAGCCACCGTGGGGCACTGTGCAGAACACATGGTAGATATGAAGGGAACTGTTGGACTCTCAGTTCATGTGATGTGCTGTGAATAAAAAATATGGCTAGTTAGCTGCTGTGATGTGACACATAAACATGTACTGAAAATACAAGTACAGGTCTTGAGTAAATGTACTCAGTTACTTTCAGCTGTTTCTTTTTTTTTTTTTGTCTTGAGCTCTGTTGTCATTGACACGTCTGACTGCTTGCAGAATCAACAGCTACGTTGCGTTGCTATGACAACCGGCAACCCTGACCTGGCAATGTGTTTATTATTTGGTTTGAAAACATAATATGAAAAATGAAGTTAGTTTGGAACCACAGAACTAAAGAAGAGTAAAAAAAAATATATAAATTTGTGTAGCAGAACTTTGTTTTGTCTCATCTCAATCACTGGAGCCACTATAATGGATGTTTACATTGTTGTGTTGGCATTTTTACTTAAGTGAAGCATGTGAGCAGGACAATGTAGCACTGTGCATCGTCATAGGTATCAATCAATACTTCCTGCTTTAGGTGTGAAGCATCTTCATTCTCTTTAAAAGCCAGAAATACAACAGAACGCTAAGTGATTCCCTGCATCGCCCTCCTTATGGTACCAGATGGCATGCTAAATTACATGTGAAACAGGAAAATGAAATGTGAAGTTAATGATATCAATTTTGGCAGCTTCAGAACATGAGCCGGGCTATGAGATTTGATAAGGATTAAATTAATTCTGTTTGGAGTTGTAATTAATATATTGGTGAAGAAAAAAAAAAAAAAAAAAAAGGCTGTGATTACGCTCCAATAGCCTACAAGCGAAAAAAAAAAAAAAAAAAAATTTCTAATCAGACGCTCTAGTGTGTTTTGATTCAATCCCATTTGAGAGTGCTTAGTTTTTTGAGGGGAACCGTCCTCATAGGCTGGAAAGAAAAGGCTTAGAAAAACTTTAATCAAATATAATAGCTCTGAATGCTCCTCATGAAGGAACTGAGCCTTGTTTACTCAGTTTCAGACTCCTCAAGTTCCTATAAATTATAGATAGGAGGTGGTTTAGTATTGTGATTTAAACTTTAATAGTTTCACAATCACGATAACGTGCCATAATCCGTAAGCAAACATGTAAGAAATAGAGGAGGTGTATATTTCAGTGAGCTCCTCATCTTGCCTTTTTTTATTACTTGTGCTTCAGTAATTCCTTATCGCCCTATCAGGCTGGCAGGCTCTATTCAGTCTGCTGGATTTCTTCTGTAATTATTATCGCATCTCAGCCTCTGTGGGTTGAATGTGGGGACTGGATTGTTTTGATAGCAGGCGGTCTTGTCTGTCACCCCGCTCGCTGTGTGATCATTGGGCGTGTTTGTGTCTTAGGTTGCACTATCAAATGACCCGATATCAAAGTCCCAAGTCAGCAGGCAGTCACAGTGGAGGAGATCTGAATCTACCCAATGCGCAGTGAGAAAACTGTCTTTGCGTGATTACCTTTTTGTTTTGTTTTGGTTGACACGAGCGAATGTGTAATGCTCAAACTACCAGAACAGAAAGTGCGACTCGTCCCGCCTCATAATCTCAGATGTGATGCCAGTTTGCAGCACAACTCCTCAGGGAATCAATTAGAAAAACAGGCTTTGATTCTAAGCAGGATGATGTTTTTAGGGATGTGAGAGTATTTGAGCCTCTGTGAATCAAAAGCTGCAGCTATAAGACTGCAAACTCTTTAGTATAGTTTTTTTTTTTTTAGATTAAGAGTTAAAATTTTAATCAGACAATCAAAGACGGGATAATTTGAATAATTCTTTAAATTCAGTTCCAAATTATAAATGCTAATTTCTATCGATTTACATTTAGCAATCTAAACCAACATGCTCCCTTTCTGGAGAATAACATCCCCATCCTCTATTTGAATCAAGTCCACTAAGTTTTCTTTTGAGAGAAAAAAAAAAAAAACTAATTTGCGCTGAAAATATTACCTATATCCCAGGTCTGCACTGGGGAGAAATGACAGCGGCTGACAACACGCACTGTGAAATTGATAGCAATGGAAAACCCAACTGGCACCCAATGGTTTGGCCTCCCTCATGTAAGTCATATTATTAGCCAGTTCAATGGACTGGTTAATGACATAGTGGTCTATTACACTCATGTCTGTAAACAGAGGCACGTGTTGCTGGTGCCAGAAATCTGCCCATCATAAGTTTGCCTTTATGACAGGAGTCTCCTTTAAGATCGGCGAGTATGTTTCCAGAAATAAAAGCAAAATAAAACATCTTTCCAAAAAGCCCCGAGGTCTTCACAAATCCAAAACAAATGAGTTTGTCGAATGTTAACATTTGAAAAAGTGTAATTGTACATTTTTAGTTACGTTTGTATTCAGACACACCACATTCTTGCTGTATTCATACTGCAGGTATGAGAATAACGTATTGTGTAACTAGACATGCTGATGTTGGACTGATTTATTAGGCTTTTCTGGTCAGTTATCACACAGTATTGTAAATTATTCAACAGGCTGGCCGTCAGTTCTTGACTTGTTTTTTTTGTTGGATTGTGCTCTCAGTATAAAAGGTGCTTATAACAATAAAACAATAATTTTTAAATTAGATACATTTTAAAAATGAAAAAAGTAATAAATGAATACATCTAATAAAACAGGGTAAACTGAATGAAATCTAATGACAAATGAGAGGGAAATTATCATAAAGACTGCATAGAGAAAAAGATGCAAATATTAGGCCCTGGACAACGTACTTAGACTTGAATATATTTGATTTGTTAAATCACCCATACAAATGTCACAGTGTATTAATATAGAACATCTATTAATATCTAATAAAAGGACAAAATACCACAAAAAATACTGAAAATAGACAAAATACTAAATCCTAACATCATTAAATTCCTAAATGCTACATTTGCCATATTTTCATATTTATCAGTATCTAAAAAATCATGTAATGTCATTTCTGAAAGAACTGAAATATAAAATGTGTTGTTGTCAGGCAAAGAAACTAAACTGATAGGTTTGTATTTGATGTTTCAAGGTGATCAATTTCATAATGCATTTTTATTTATAGCTGCAATGAAATGAAAGCATGTTGCGTTTATTCCCATGAAAGGGTTTATTCACCCCCTGTGCCCCACCTCCCCTAAAGATAATCACCAGAAAGTAGTTCTAAAAGCAGATGTCCAACAAGTTCTCCCAAAGGAAGAATCGTGGCCTGGAGCATTTCTGTGTAAATGTCTTTGTAGAGACCATTTTCAAGGCACTTTTGCTTTATTAGACAGTTCTCAGTAAAAAAGAAGCTCAAAAGTGGGAAAGTAACAAGCAATAAAGGTCCAGACTGGTTTTACAGGCAGAAAAGTGCTTTTATGCGGTAGCTGCATTCACTTGACAGTCAGGACTGTCCAGAAGTTAACCTCATAGAGAAATGTGTTTTCTCATATGTATCTGGCAAATCATACAGACTGAAAGAATCATGTTACACCCCATAAATCAAATTAATAAGTTCTGAAACAGTGAAGCTCTTTAAAAGCTGACTTCACATTAAATCTCTTCAGCTGCTCTCAATTTACAGTATGTTTTATTGTGGTTTGCTTGCCATTTACAGTGTGTAGGGCCATTTTCAAAATTGTATCCTTCACAATGGAGGTGATCTATCACCTCTGCCTCATTTTTAATCCCAGGTGACTGAAACATCTGTCAGGATGACTGAATGTCGATAGTGCGGTTACAGCAGGGAGAAAGGAAGTGGAGGGAGGGGAGGAGGGGGATGCAGATCCAGCCAGGAGTGATGACTTTGAGACAGCCAGAATCTCATCTAGATATGATGAGTATCACTCAACAGCAGGTTTACGTGTCTGAGAGATAGGAGGACACACAGAAACTTCGTACAACACATAAATAGATGCTCATTTTTCCACCTGATGGATGCTTTTATCCATAACGATATCATGGCTGCATGCATTAACGTGATACCAACAAACCCTCAGGAAGATGGTGACATTCTTTATCCACTATATGGTGGATATGGGACCAACAGATGGTCTGCTGGAAGATGTGTAATGCATGACAACAGCCCTCCAGTGCGTTTGAAGGCAATTGTACGAGAGACACTCAAGAAAGCCTCCATCTTTAACAGGCAAGGTAATCAGAAATATATGGAGCCTAATTAAATGTCCAGCCTGTGTTCAGTTCCACAGCACATTTCTTAATAATGACATATAGACCTAATTATAGGTCCTGGAGTATGATTCCAGCTCTTGTCAGATTCTGCATAACTTTTTCCTCTCAAATTAAACCTGTCCACTCTTACATATCCTGAAATGTATTTTGGTAAACTTAAAGTGTGTGGGAGGGACTCAACTTCACTTCTATATCACGACTACTTTCCCCAAGT
This sequence comes from Trachinotus anak, assembly GCF_046630095.1. NCBI lineage: Eukaryota > Metazoa > Chordata > Actinopteri > Carangiformes > Carangidae > Trachinotus > Trachinotus anak. The sequence goes on from NW_027273877.1 coordinate 4,032,471, forward strand.
AGATCCTCAGGCTTGTTGAGCCTAGTATATCTAAGAATTGCATTTAATAATGGATGATTCAACACCTTACAATACGCTGTAAGTCCAGTGTCAAAGCAGGAAGTTGGGTGACCTTTACAGTATATGCCGAGGCAGTAATGGAGTGTGTGGAGGTCCCAGTGGTGGGTGGATGTGCAGCACCTTCAGCTCTCAGGCAGGAGACTCTAACCACGATCTTTCCTTAACCTAACCCCAACCACATACTCAACAAGTCCTTCAAATTAAATGGTTTTTTTTTTACATGCCCTTTGGATAAATTTGATCTGACGCCCATTTTGGCAGCATGACATCATTTCTCTGTGCCTTCCAAAACCTTTACAAATCACTGTTCAAACCCACTTTCTGCTCCTACACCACTGTAGTTAAGGTTTGACTGGCCCTGGTTACAGCTGTTATATGTTACATCATATAACAATTAACTTTTGTGCATGCAGTGTTTTATGAGGTGGGATGTATTTGAGTAAAATCTAACTTGTAAACCAAACAACAAATGACCAGGAATCCATTAGCATCATTACAACGATAAATCGTCTTGGTAACTGCTCTGTAAAAGCCTGTAAACCTGAGGTATGGTCCTCCCATCTGCTCCAATACGAACTGTGCTGGAGGCTTTTAGATTTGTCACCTATTAACACTCGCACACCTGAGGTGCGTCTGATTAATACGTCTTTATTCCGGAAATTCCTCTGGTCAAACTGCCCAGTGTAAATGTCATGAAACCAATTTGCTTGTTCATTTGAGGAAACACCCAGAGAGAGGATGTTAAAATTCCAATTACACTCCCCGACATTGCCACAACCTGCCCTATCTCCAACTGCTTGCATAATTGATTAATAACAGTAATTGCTAATATATAATGGATAATAATGGTAAAATCATAATTAACAATGAGAAGGCCTTCAGCCCTTTTCCCATTCAACTGTCAGTGCAAAGGATTTAAAAGACTGTAGATACAAAGAATTTACAGCAACTGTTATGTCACATTTACTAAGGAAAAAGTGTAATTTATGGGTTAATAGTTTCTTATCTTACCTTTGGAAACAATTACATATTTTAACTTAAGTTTACATAATACAATAATGTAGAAAAGAATAAAGCACAGGTCTTAGTACTGGTATCTCTAAACTGATGGAAAGATTAATTAAAAAAAAAAAAAACTGGAAGGCATTCATGAAACTTTCTCCAAAGACAAAAGAGAAGAAAATCAATATCTTAAGAATTTGCAGAAACTGCATGAACCCTCAGCGTTTTATAATCGCAGCACGAACAAGCCCCTCTGAAAATTATTAGTGTAGAACAAAATAATTTATTTGGAAGTGATTTGTACATGCAGTCAGCATTAGCATTGGGTCAGAGCTTGGTATTTACAAGGTTGTTGGCAGATTCCACTTGGGAAAAGGGCTCTTCATTGTGTAGTTTAGGTCAAGAATTTAAAAGACTGTGGGGTCTTGAGGTTTAAAGCGTCGAACAAAACTGAACACTCTGCATTTTTGGTTTTTAGTCACCTTCCCATAGAAGCCCTGGCGAACAGGAGCAGCAGAATCATCCGAGCCTTATTAGTAATCCAAACAGACGGCTGCTCGCTGCCCTGTGTACCTTTTATAAAAGTTGTTAAAATCCCAATAAAGGTGAGAGGAAACGCTGCCTGGATGCTTAAGCTACCAGCCTGGACAGCCACCTGCATCTATTCCTGTCTTCTTTTGCTTAATTAAGATACAGATGTCGGTTAATGAGAGCGGACGCCGCTAATGAGTGATGCTAAATCCAATGGGTCACAGTTGGCAGTGCCACATGTGCTGCTTTTGATCATGCTGGCTAGTGTCTCCCTGCTGCTGGAATTACACAGAAATTATACCCAGCCCAGGCTATTTACTTAATAATTTATTTCTTCATTGTTTGTCTTGTTTCATTTTCCTCCCATGCTGTTATTATTATTATTTTTTATTTTTTTGTCACATTTCTGGCAGTTTGCGGCATTAAATTAAACTATTTAGCTATTTTCAGAGTTTAAGACCATAATTTTTTCACCAGAACTCCTCTCCCAAACAAGAGCAGTGGAGCAGCTTCATATGACAGGATAGAAAAACTAATTTCACCTCTCACACACAACATCGGAATTAAATGAGTTTTCCCTTTTAAAGAGTGGCACAGCACTTTTTCTGCCCACTGCGCATTACTTTTTTTTTATGGAAAACAGTAAAGTTGATGTAAGTATTACATTAAATTGCCTGTAAATATCTGTGTGAAAGCAGGCAACCGAGAACCCAGCTGAGTCTGAGGTGGAATTCATTTATAAGGAGGCGGAGAAGAGGCTGTTAAGCCCGTGTTTGGACACTTTTCTGCATTCCAGCCACTTCCACACTGAGCTAAACTGTGATGGCATCACGATTCACATGGCGTCCTCTGAATCACGCACACAGCTCCCACTATGCTGGAGAGTTCTGGCTAATCCAAGACCTTCCTAAAGCATGTGCTGGGCCTTAGCGACACATCTGTCATTCTGACGTCCGCTAGTACGGTCTGGACTGCCGGTTTCTAATCCATCTGTGCTCTGCAGAGACAGTCTGCTGCCAACTGGATCTTTGCTAAGCCTTTGGAGGAGCAGACTGAACAGCAGCTCCTGCCAACTTGCTGAAAGTTTTTATTTATATCTTACAGTTTATTTGACCATTTCCTGATTTTGTTTTTCCTGCTTCCTGGCTTTTTTTTTAACAGTTGCCTGGTTAAGTGAGTATGTAGACAAATGTTTTCTCTGATGAATCAGATGCTTGTGCTATTTGCTTTGATGTTGCCAGGCGATCAGGAGTGCATGGAAAGAGGGGAACTTTAATCCAAAGCACCAAAGGCAGAATAAGGCCAATGACTTTGATCTCCCTCATGCAAAAACCCAGTAATTTTCCACTGCAATGCCACCGTGCTGGTAATATTGGATTAAAAACTCCCTCTTTTCTTCTGCTGTCCACTCATGTATGGCCTCAGGGGTGGATGAAGTCTGTCAGAGACGCTCTGGCAAACTGCACAATAGAGATAGAGGGCGAGAGAGAAAGAGACAGAGAGGCAGGCAATTTTGACATATCTTCCTCAGTGCCACGGTGAGGGAATTCAGCACAGGAGAACGACGTTTACATGTGGATGTAAGACCTCATCATGCACGGTTTGTTGATGGACAACAACGCAACAAGCCAAGTCATACGTTTATGGATATATAATGTAATATCAAGCTAGATGTGAAGATTTGTACGTGTGTGTGCCTCCGGGAACGCTTCCAAAGGGCGGTGCCGGCGCTTTTCCCAAGCAATCAGAGGTCAGGGAGCTCATTCGCCAGCCACTCAGATTCCTGTGAAGGAGCAGCGTCAGTTATAAAGCAGGGAAGTCATAGAGCCACAGCAGTGTGAAGTTCAGATAATGAGTCATTACCAGAAATTAACAGCCGTGGTGATGGTGCCGTCTAATAGCACATGATGGATCCAGTAATAGGTGTTCAACAAGTGTTCATATTGTCATAACTAGTGTCATTACCCAAGTATCTCCTGCACATCTCAACCTCGGAACCGGTCTTGTACTAATTTCAAAAGACGAACGAGCCAATTTAACAGTTCCTTTCTAGTTGCGGAGATAACGAAGACTGAGTTGGAGGCTAAATCGCTGACAGAGAGCGAAATCTTTGTCCTCTTAGACAAACATAACTGATGAAATGAAAATCTGATTTAAAGAAATATGAATACATCCAGTTGCTTTCCCTACTTTTCCTTCGTTTGCATGACCACTGTTTGTTTTGCACCCCAGGGTACATCGACACTGTACTGCATGCTGAATTTGGAAAAAAAAAATCACAAATTTCACTTTTCCCAGCATGTGATTTGCCTTTGCATGTTTTCGCACATTTCCTCTCTGACAACATATTTGCTTACACATCTCTTCAAAGACTTGCAGCCCTAGTGGAGGTTGCACATCATTTAAATATGGCTTTAATCATCCTTCCGTGGAGGAGCAAGTGACAAGTCTGGAAAGCAAAATCAGGTAGTGGTATCAGATCATCAAAAAAAAAAAAAAGGAAAAAAAAGATATGTTAGATGTGACGGTCGCTTAATGATTAGAGATCTCTACATGTCTGAGCTCCAGAGCAATGTGAACAGAGAGCCAGCAGGGGAAAGTATCAGTAGATGTAAAGTTTAAGTAAAAGATTTTCAGGCTATATGTGGACATATTATATAATAATGTTATTGCAAGCATACTGCTTTGAAAGTCTGGTTTGGATTGTCCAGACAGACAATGATAAAGATTGCATTTCGGAGAAGAGGAGACTGAGAGGCTTAACCTCTGACACAGAGGAGGCACAAAGAGTGAGCAGCGTCTCTTCACAGTGAGCAGCTCTCCTTGTTTGGGGCTGAATAAGAGATTCTGAGTGGCCGAGGTGCAAAAGAAAAAAAAAAAATGTCAGAAAAGACGTGGAGGTAAGAGACAGAGAGGATATTGGAGCGGCAGAGTTTGAGACAGTGAGGTGAGGGAGGTGTGACGGAGGGTGCAACTGTAACAGAGATAAGGTTCATTGCTGTATGGACAGCGAAGAGGGGAGGAAGTGTTGAAAGGATTTCAGAGAGACCATGAAAGAGCATCATTTCCAAGGCTTGAAAGAGATTGTCAACACTTGGTTTGTGAGGCTGCTGCGCTGTGTTGACCCGTTCACAAGAAAGGAGCAGAGGGAGGACTCGTCAAACACACAGAGGAATTTTCTCATACCTGTGTGTGCTGCTTAAGTTCACTGAAAAATCCCCAGATACCCTCAGACCAAGGTGTGCGTGGTTATGTGTGTGTGTATATTTGCATTTGTGTGCGTGATCGGAAAATAGTTCCCCACTGCATGTGCATGTACGATACAGATTTACCGCTTTGAGATCTCAATGCAAGAGTGGGATTAATTAAATAAATAAGAGGTGGAGTTAATGAGTGTGAATAATGCTTTGGAAAGTAGTTCCCCTGTTGTGATCAAATTACTACCAGATCTATAAATCTTAGCAAGTGATTAATACAGTGGGTATTTTATTCATAAATTCATACATTAACCAAAATCCATCCCCTCATTCAGCAAAGTGCATTTTCAGCTGAATTCAACACTTTGTGCTCTCACATAGATCTTATGGTTTTAGAGCAGAACCATGGATTAACTGCTGCAATAAATTCATGTCTTAACTGGTCTAGACTTACACAAACGTCGCCATATTGCTTAACAAATTTCAAATCTAGACTTAGGTCCTGTCTCACTGCTTTACTATCACTGTTTCTTCATTTGTCTCAATTATTTTGATTAAAGGAGAACACCAGCAATTTAATGTAGTGTGTCTTCATTAACTTGGGGACATACCCAAACTTTGAGTCCCTAGTATGGCTCCCAAAATACAGCATCCTACATTTCCCCAGAAAGCCTTAGACAGCTCTCCAACCCTGAGACAGATGTATGTTCTCAGACTTTAAGTTTGGCGACACCGACACAAAAAAGACAGCACCAGTTTTCACTATGATTATCCATCTTTGTACCAGAGGGGACGTGTTGTACCTTATGTTGCTTGGGTTACCTTGGTGTTTCTGACCCCTTTCAGTATGTGAAGGTGGACCTGTCCGACTCAGTCATGACATCTTGCTGTGGTTTGATTTCTTTGATTTGAATGATGTGATTTGAATACCTCCAATTAATATGCAAATATACCTCAAGCAGAACAACATGGTTCAGTATCTTTCTCTGTGGACATTTGATTCAAAGATTGAAGGCTTTGAATGTCTCGCTGTCTGATTCTATACCAACCAATCTCTCCGAATCGTCCCGCAATCTTCAATCCTGATCCCTTGCAACACCATATCTGCCCCCATCAATCACAGTGGATGGTCTGGTCCAGATCCCGCCTTTAAGATGGATGGGTTCACTTCCCTTGGATCCTCTGAGATATGGTTCTTTCCATACCACATGTAATAAAACGATTGATGAGCCACACACACACACACACACTCCTTTGGATGAATCTATGTGAACCACTACAATCATGTGCATTCTGGGTGTAAGAAAAAAACAGGGTGCTTTGTAAGTGTTTCTTGAACAGTGTCTTGATGTTTTGACTCAGCTGCCTTTCTTCTTCAGTGGAACCGGATTGGCAGTGACGAGAGGCAATTTGTTGGCAAGCAGCAGGTGGTTGGGTTAATTGCCCATGGTGCTGGTTGGAGAGAAAGTGTCTTGCTGAGTGTGGAGTGCCTTCTGTACTGGCAGAGCTCGAGTCCGGATAAAAAACAGCAGTAAGCATATTGTCATCTCCCACCTCGCCACCCTAATCAGTACTGCTATGCACTCCCATTGTTCAGCTGTACTGGCTCGCTTCCCGGAGGAATTCTCCCTTTCTTTCTGCCTCTCTATCCTTTTTCTTCTTTCCCAATGCCACCCACCACCCACATCCTCTTCTTTTCAGTCCCTTTCATCTCCAAATTCACTTCTTTTCTCTATCTCTCTGTTCCTAATGCCGCTCGATCTCCCTCCCTCCCATGTCTTTAGCATTGAACTCCCATTTCTCCGGATCAATCCTCCCATCTCCCTCTCTGCTTATTACCTTTCCTCCTTCATCCTTTCTCCCTACTCCCCTTCCCATTATTTCCTGTTAGGTCTACCCCACCGTGCACCAGCACTTTCTCCCTCTATCTCCCATCTCTCTGTCCTTTCTTTTCTTTTTCTTCCCTAAAGGGGCAGGATATTGATGTAAACACACACAGAGCTCTGAGTGGTTCTTAAGCTGCTCTGACCGATCCGCAGTCTCCCTCCATTGTCCCAGCAACTGTAGGAAGACACTTGATTTCCAATAGGCTTATCCCACCAGTCCTCCCAGTGCCGCGTCCATAAAAAGATGGCGAGAGGTTTGATTAGATGGCTGTGGGGCTTGGCTGGACTGAGCATGCTTGGCTGTAGGCGTCACGGCTCCACCGTGGTAATGGATCAAAGAGACGTGGGTGGCGGGTGAGAGGCAGCGCCGTAATTAAGTATTTGAGAGCGAGCTGGCAAAAATAGAAGTGGAACTAAAAGGATGGTTATGGAAGTGACGGCTAAGAAAAACAACAGAGTCTCGCAAAACGTGATGAAATCAAGTCAAACTTTGATGCCGATTATACACTGTGGTCACTGTGGCACTGTGGAGATTGAGCTCCTTCAACATGAAATGATGATGTTCAAACACCTCAACACCCCAGGTTTACGGTTTTCTCTTGGTGAAAGCAGCATGACGTCGTTACATATTAGGGACAAAGTCAGGGTCAGCGTAGTGAGCGAAGTGAGGCTGTGGTTCACATCCCGTCTTGTACGAACAGTCTTCCCCTTCGTCCTTGTCTTTCTTTCTAAACACTGACCTCAATGAACATTTTGATATTTTTGGCTGGTGGTTCTATAACTACATTATTTTATATAGCTCCATAATTTCCTGATGATTTTCCAGGAAGTTTCTTTGTAATTTGGTATAAATTATAGAACCTTCCTTGGAAAAAAAAAAAAGTCAAATATTCATTTATTATTTATTTATTTTTGGGAACTTTCTTATTCATATTTGTTGAGTTGTATGTTTGCCTGCAGACAGATGGAACATATCTGTTACACCACCTGTCATTTGGAATTTATTAACTGAAAATGCACCAATTAAATGTTGTCTCTGTTTTTCCTATAGTTAATACAAAGTTACACTCGTCTACTTTCCAAAGAAATTATTTGAGAATTACTGACCTACAAAATATTATAAGTGTTGTTGACTGTATGTCAGTAGGGTGTAATCAGTTTTGTGCCAGTATACTGTATACCTCGTCCTTTGGCATATTTGCCTGATGTTGCCTTTTTTCACTCAGTCAGTATAAAGTTGTGGGAGCTCAACTACACTAGTTTTTTTTTTTCCTACAGTCATCACCTAACTATAACCAAACCTTAACTACGTATGAGGATTCATAGGTAAAACACGCAGGCTTAGGAGAAATAGTTTGCAGAGGTTTAATCAGTCCCATGAACAAAAGTCTTAACATTTGCAAGAAATGAGCTCCAAGCAGATGAATCATAGCTTTAAATGCTCTGTGATTTCAGTTTATTTTTAGAGACTCCCACTGCAGGTGTCAAACCATTTGCTGCCATCCTGGTGGCAAGCATTTGGAAACATTGCGTAACATGGCAATATGGAAAATATATCCAACAGAAACTAAAAACATCCTTGAAGTTGTTTTAAAGCTGCATAGCTGTTTGGTAGGTGATGATTGGATCTACATGAACCTTTAAAGTCAGACAGTTAGTGCTCTTATGTTCTTATTCCCAACTAAATATCTCTCTCATGATAACAAAGGTTCAAATTCCACACTGTATGAAGACACATTTTTATCTACTCACTCCATCACTTCATTAACTCTTCATTAGATGCACATACATCCAGGAGCCAGCAGAATTTGGTATCTGTGGAAACTTTGTGAGCTTGACCTGAATTTAAAATAAAGTTCTGAGAGTATCAGAGAAATTGAGGCAGGCAGCATGCATTTGTAATGTTGCTCTTAGCAGGCTGGGTGGAGGAGGTGAACGTCGGGGTAAGGAGAGGTAGGACAAGCAAGTCCACTTGATACCTCGATGTCAGTTTGGTACAAGGAATATAGTGGAGACTAGAAATGTATTTCAAGGCGAGTCTGTACAGTGACATTTCTTTTCACAGCAGATGGAGTCTGTGTTCGTATTGATGTTTGTGGGTCTGTGTATCTTTTTTTTCTTTTCTTTTTTTTTTAACTTAACACCCTGTCACTGTATTTTCTGCCCAACCTTTCCCTTCAAAGTGTCACAAAAGGCACCCGTCATGCCTGACGATCAAAGAGCAACAACCAATGCGCCGGCTCTCTGTTGTGCCGCTGTCATTTTCGCTCTTTTAAACAACAAAACAACAGAGACCTTCAAAACTCGCAGCCATTCTTGATGAACACACTGCAACTTCACACGGTCGACTCGGAAGGTCTTGACCTCATCTCAGGTTTCTTCCTTTATTCTGGTGTTTTGACGACCTAATTGATCATGTCACAGAGATCAAGGTCATTTAACAACCTGTGCTCATTTTGTCACTCATGTCCTTGCAGTTGGAAATTGTTGCTGAACAATGTTTGGTTAATTATTCATTATTAACATGGGACAGAACTGTTTTCATGTGGAAGAAATAAAAAAAAAAAAAAACAACGCATAGATATTCACCACCTTTTTCATGGGATGGCAATTTTATTCAGTATTTACTTTTAGCATATTAGGAACATCATATTTTTGTGACATCAGAACAGTGATTTTAACTCTGTGATAACGCTAGACCCTCCTTTTAGCCAACACATTTACATATATAAAATAAAATACTGAAAAAGTAAATGTTACTGTTATTAATTTAGTTTTAAAGAAGTAACCTTTATAAAAGACTGGAGTTTATTTCAGTCTTTCTCTGCTGAGACATCTCTTATGAGGTGATATATTACTTTTGAATTTTATTGGAGGAGTGTCTCGTAATAAGACTTCTGTGTACTTTTACAAGTTTAAAGTAAACTAATGTTGAACTCAATTTACATAATTTCAAATCTGTAAAACCTGGATCTGAGCATGCTGCTAGCTGTGATCTGATAGGATGAGACTCCTGTCAGTCAAGCACCACCATACTGCTAAACTAACCTTGATTTAAACCTTAATATATAGTCATATTAAAATCCAAACTGCCTATTCAGACTGTGACATTTCGGTGAAAACATTTGCTAGTCATTTGAGTACAGGCTTCTGTCTTGGAGCCAGCATCTAGTGGCCACTAGAGGAACTACAGATTTCCATATTTCCTTCAACATTCAGTCATGATTGGTGCCACTTGCTTGCGAACTAAACACTGGTAAAGCTGTGGTTTTAAATTGTTTCAACGGTCATAAAACCAGTAGCTGCTGATGCCCTGGGAATGAGACTAAGCCTCCTGGATAGAAACACCTTGTCACAGGATTAGGTCACCCTCTCTGTAGGGTTTGTATTTATTGGTATTTACTGTACACTCAGCACTCTGCGAGCTGTGGAGGCTATCGCGGATCTTTGAGCAAACATGTCATATACCATTTGGGAGGTCGTTCTTCTACTTGCAGCTCATCTTGTCTCCAGAGTTGAGGAACAATAAGCCCATATAGAAATACTAAGCATCGGAAATTTCCTCTTGTGCCACATGCATTTTGTCATATTCATTTGTAATTAATCATCATCTAAGTATGCAGGTAAGTATAATATGTTTAGGTCACCTGGTCTGTTTAGGATGTGTTCCGCTGTGGTAGTGCAACCCATTACTCAGAGATTTGGTGGTGCCAGTGAGGCCATCAGTCGTGACTGTCAGTGTCGGAGCGGTTTTTGCAGCGGTGAACATGAATCGTCTATACAGCGAGAAGTCGGACTGTCAGAGATGCATCAGAGAGGGGATTGTGTAGCTCTGATGGGGACACGGAGGATAGAGACATGCTTGAAAGGTTGAGGTATTGAATTTTACTTCCTGACAGCTGAGTGACCTTTCGGCTCTCAAGGGGGACAAGACAGAGATGGATTTCGCAGTCGTCCGCCTCGCTCTCCGCTGCTCCTCCCACAGGGTTAAGAATTAATGCTACTTTCTACCTCTCTGCTGAGCAAGGAGACTCACGCTGAACTGCATCACCAAGCACCCGAGTGCAATGTGGTGATACATAAGGGGGAAAAAAAACAAAAATGCCTTACAAGTACAAGTGGTTGTTCTCGCATGAGCTTGAGCAATTAAAGGAGAGTCATATGAATTAGCTTGACATACGAGCAAGTTGTCCTCATTTGCATTGCAACAGCTGCAGAGAGGAACCTGGCACGATGCTGAACCTCACTTGTGTCAGGACAGTTCAAGACAGGAGGGCAGCGCACCCACACAGTAAATTGCACCCTGTTCTCAGCGATGCCCGGTTTCCCCTGTTCACACCTCAGAAGAACTGCTATTCATAAATATATGCAGCCTGACTGGGCCAGGTCCCATGATAATGCGCTGAATACCAATGAGACTCATCCTGACTCTAAGGCTGCGAGGCTGCTCCCGTCTTCTTTGGCGCCTCTGGGCAGAATTTACAATCTCACATCCCCTCTCTGCAGCTGTAAGGTGAAAGTTACAAATCACAGTTTCATCTGATGGCCTGGCTAACTCTCCACAGGATCGCCTGGTGTCTTTAGGAGATACGAGATAAGAATACACCTCAGTGAGCTGACTTGTTTTATCTTGGCTGTAACGCAGCTCATCCCTCAACCAGCGAAATGAGCTCCAAGCAGCGTGTTTTTTTTTTTTTTTTGAAAGTCCAGTGACTGTTGGCTTTTCTAGTGCTGTCCTGCTTTGTTCCTGAGGAGTGTGCAAGGACGATTTAGAGCTGCTTAGGCGCTGTAGTCACGTCCCGCTAGTCTTCCTGGCAAAGTGACCAAGTGCTGAGAATGATAGAGTTGAAATGACAGCAAGCGATTTCATTCCCCATCTATCTTTCAAGGCATCACACGCAGCGGCCAGTGGTGTGGCGCCTGTCTATGCTCCATTACTCCAACTGGTCAATGAGCCATCTACATGAAGGGCCTCATTGATTCCTCTTTACTCATTCTTTGTGAAAATATACAGAGTGAGGGGCGAGTTAAATACTGATACATCAAGACGCGGTTCAGCGGACAAAGACAAAAAGCAGCCAGTGGAGCGCCAGAATGCAGAAGAGCTCAGCTCATAATGTGTTTGTACTTTTTCACGGGGGATTTAAATGGCAGATCAGCGAGGGTCAGTGGTGGAGATGCAGTGTCTTGCTCTGGGACACTTTAGCAGGATGTGTGTTTGCCAACACAAGGGGCTGAGCCCAGATCATCCGGCTAAAAGGACAGTCTGCTCTCACTGAGCCGCCACACTGCTGCAGCATTTACTATTCACAGTGTTTGGAGGATTCCTATAAATTCTTCATGAGCATGTCAAAATGTTGTTCTCAAAAGACTCTTCTATATTTCACACCAGGTGTTTATTTGAAGATTTCCTCTGCTACAATGTCTTTAATGTATAAAATATATTTTCACTTTGAGTGCTCAGCTGCATAAATTCTCCTCACATTAATGTCACATTAATGTTATATTATGAGCAGTGTGACATCTTGTTGTCACAACCTGGAAACAATGTTTATCTCATTGAAATACCAGAAAACTTTGAGTTGAAAATCAACCACACAACTGTCTTTTCATGAGTGCAATAATTTTAATCTTGCAGGCAAAAAAGATACTGTGCTGTAATGTAACAGGAGGATATAGTAACTGCGTGATCTCTATTTAACACTGACATGCTAAAATACACAACATACTGTGTCAGTGTCACGTAATGAGAACGCAAGGATACGCTGATAGAATATGACAGCTGGAGGCACGACTGTTGCTGGCGTCAATTACAATACCACCTCAAAAAACCGCCATCATGCCCTCAAAATAACCTGCCAGCCCTTCTGCGACCTGTTCCTCCCCGCGGCTCTGACGGCCACTTTACTCGCACCATGAAACATGTCCGATGAAAGGTTAAAAAGACAGGGCAGCAAGATTGACGGGCCGACTCAGTCAGGGGAGGGTAAAAGGAGGAGGAAGTGAAAATGTTTCGGTTTTATGGTTGTGTGGGTTTTGCGGTGGCCATCGGCCCAGGGGAGCTTGCTGAGAGGACGGATTCCCACAGGTTCAGCGAGCCGATGTCACGACCCCCATCTTTCTTCTCTCCTTCGGTGTCGGCCTCTGCACCATCCCTCTGCGGTTCAGGCTCATCTCATGTCATGTCATTTCATATTATCCACTGCTTCCCTGCCACCTGCTTTTCCATGTTTGATTTGTTTTATTACGTACCATTCATCTGCATCACCGCTCGTCATGTGTTGCAAGCTGTGCAGACTACAGCCAACCTTTATGTTTAAACCGCAGCTTTCGGTACAGATGAGCAATGCAATGAATAAGTCATGTACCATATATTATTTAATATGTTTGAACAACCTCTCTATGCTGTGGTGCAAGAAACTACTTACACTTTTTAAAAATTGAAGTCACTATGGAGGGGGTGTGTAATATTTTATCACCTGTGCATTCTGGGATAGCTTTGTTTTTATCTTACTCACTGATATTATAATTAGTTCTAACAAATTAATGAATCTAGATCAACATACGGTCAGACGGTGTAATATAATATGAACCACAGTGGAGTTTAAGAACATTAGAGAAGTAAGTATCTGTAAACAGAGTTAAAGAGCCGTAGACTGCCAACAAAGAGAGTCAGGTAAAATATAAATACATATCAAATATAAATAAATAAATGAATGAATAAAAAAAAAAGTTGGATAAAATCTCTCCAAGCTACAGTTCACACTCCCCCATCCAAACAGTAACAGCATAATAATCGTCTGTTTTTTAGGCATCTTTAATGCTTGTTTTATTATTTTCTAAAAAGTGACTGTGAAATCAAACCAAGCTTTAACAACAAAGACTTACGCAAAACTATATTATGTAACTCCTTTCAAGATAATGACAAAATACTGTTCAGTTGTGCTGGGGGGTGAACACACAATTTTAAAAGAGAGCATTTTATGTAAAAATCCCCTGATTTAATTTTTTCTGACGATTGTCTCACATGACGAATGGCGCTGTCTTTGTTTCTTGAACTCTTTTTTCTCCCTCCCCGAAGCCCTGAAACATCCGTAATTACATTTCCCCATCTGTCTCCTCACACAATCCCCCATACATCACCATCACAACAATTCCATTAACTCCCACTGTGTTAAATAAAGAGAGGGGAAAAAAAAAAAAAAAAAAGCAAAGTGGGGCGCGTTCATAAACAAATAAGAGATGATGCCATTCAGTTGTTTGGAGGAAATGTTTGATGAGGTTAATCCCTCAAAGCCATTTCTTAGGAGATGTTTTGAAAGAGATGCTATCATGGGGAGGAAAGAATCAGCAGGCTGTGTTTCAGCCTCTGCTTCCCCCTCCTCCCTCCTCATTCCCCCCCTTCTGTCTTTGTCTCTATGCCCTTGGCACCAGCAAAATTCCCCCACAAGATGGTGAAGTGTAAAGCAGCGACCGCGTGGGAGGTAATTACGGCGGGCTTAAAGTGCGGAAGTGTTCAAACGAGGAGGAAAAAATAAGTTGATTGAACGACGGAGGCAGTAATGACCAAATTGTTTCAGACGCTAATGGGAATCTTTTGACAAATTACCATCAGGGTTTGTGAGCAGACACACACATAAACATAAGCTCATGTACGCGCATATACTGCGTGCGTGTGTGCGGCAACAGTGGAAAACGCACCTGTTATATCAACTGAAATCCCAAACTGAGGCCTTAGTAGATACGATCACCTTCTTTTGTAGATATCAATTCTTGAAAACATCATTAAAAAGTGCCAATTCATTATTCTATCTTATTTTGTCTTTAACATTTGGACAATCATTTAATTTCATGATGGGGAAGCACAGTGAATCATAAAAAGGCTTTAAATTCTACTTTTTGTTACGCCTAATGTGTCAGTTTGTCATTTAAATATGCTGGTTCACTTTCTTGCAAGAGTCAGAAGAGAAAACTAATATCACCCTCATGTCTGCACATTAAATATGGAGCTGGAGCCAGGAGGCGAATAGCTTAGCTTCGCAGAAACACTGGAAGCTGTTGGTTTTTTTATCATTTATTTCATTATATGTACCTGTGCTCCTCTTACTCTGAGATGGCAAAATCTTGTTATTGAAAAAAGCCCATTTGTCCCACGACGGGTACGTGAAGGAGGTATAAAACTACGTCTGTACACGCCCACACAGTCCTGAGGCGAGGTCTAATGAGCCAATGAGCCGAACCACCACCTTCTTCTGTGTAAAGTGTCTTGTTTTAGGGCCAACTTCAATTAATGAATCAATCATGTCTATATCAGTACATATACATATTGTATTTTGTTGACTATGGGTTTGGTTTTTTGTATGTGTGTGTGTGTGTGTGCTGGGTGACAGGAAGAGTTTCCTTTAACAATAGATAGTGTGAGAAAAAGAGAAGAGCCCTCTGCGCTTTAACTGGCCAGTGCTTCATCCTCAGAGCAGAAGATCACATTTTAATATGAACATAACAGACTGAAGTTGAACGAGAAGGGCGGAATTTAAACATTTTCAGCTTTCTGACCTTCATTAGCGATGCTACTGAGGGAATAAAGCATTTTCATTCCCTTTGTAGTTCCAGATTTTCCCAGCGAGTCCATGAATTTCAACCGACAAGCATCCAGTCGCAGAGGTTCAGGCGGTGTCAGCCACAGAGAGGCTCTAATGGACAGATGAAAAGACTGTTTTAGCCACGTTCACAGAGAAGATTTACAAGTTGCTTTACAACATTTATAAATTTTACAATCACAGCCAACCCCTGAATCTTAAATATTTCTATCACCTTAAGACCGAAGGTGCATTAAGACTTAAAAACACACGTTGAAATAAAACTTGGCTCACAGCCGTCCACACACACACACACACACACACACACACACACACACACACACACACACACAACATGTAAGTTCCCTCACATGTGCAGATGGTCTGGAGATGAATAGTTGGCCTAATGTGGTGTGCTTTAGAGTAAGAGGGATGGAGTACAAATTGGAGACGGATGTATAGTCAGAGCCAAAATCAATAATAAAGACTTTCATTTCCAAACAAGATGAGGCGCCGGGAGTTGACGTATAGACGTGGAGCTGATGTATGGATCTGGCCCCCTGTACGTCCATCAGGGAGACAGGAAATCTGACCTGCTACCAATGTATGACAAATGACTGACACAGCCAATGCTACATTAGTTCCACATTGGTAATCAGATCAGAGTCGGGGGAGAGGAGGGAGTAAACAAAAGATCTGGAGGAGACTAGTTCGGCTTATTCGGAGTGTCTGTGTGTCTGTCAGGCTAAAAGACGGGTATTAACTTCTGCTGTGCAGGATTGTATTAGCTTCCTTTTATAAATGCTCAAGCATACTTGTGATACATAGTGCCAAATAAAAGCTGGGTTGTATTCACTAAGGGCTACAGCAACATGTGTAAGGCTGCTATTAACAATTATTTTCATTTACTGATTTTCACTTATTTCTCGATGAATCGACAACTGGTTAGGTTTATAAAATGCCAGAAAATGGTGAAAAATCTGACGTGTAATTTCCCAAAGCTCAAGGTGACGACTTCTTTTGTTTTAAAACCCAAAGATATTCAATTTTCCATCATAGAAGACTAAGGGAATGGCAAATATACACATGCATATGGAGCTGGGAGCAGATTTTCTTTTAAATTGACTCAAAAAGATGAAGAAGAAGAAATCGATTATCAGTTGCTGATCAATTTCCTGTCAATCGAATAATGGATTAATTGTTGCAGATCTTCCCAGGAGAAGTCTTGTTACAATTTAGTTAGTTAGTCCAAAGAATAAAGAGCAACACATGGTCCTATAAGGCAGCTAACAGGGACGCTAGCTGGATATTTTCTGCTGTGCTCCAGACTTTTTACTGATGACCTAATAGGATCAGAAATCTGAGTTAAGTACGTGAATCTAGAGATGGCTTCATTCTTCTCGACAGTTTAATTGCAATTAGCATAACTGCTGCCTCTGCACCTCGTGGAGGTCAAAGTTGTATAGTACCTGGCTGAAAACCTGCATTGAGCAGGAAATAATGGAGACAGGAAATAATGACCATGCTCTGCAAAACGTTGAGCTTGACGTTGAGCTTTTGGTGTGAAAACGCTGTTTGTTGTATCACACATAAGGAGCTATTTCCAAGTTATTCTTGTCTCATCGCCTCTGTCTCTGTCTGTTTGTGTTTCCCTCAGTGAGTGAATACATCAGTTGTTGTTCCCAGTCAGTCATGAACAACTTTTATTTCATTATTTACTTTAATGACAATATGTCTCTCATAAATATTTATAAAAAGCTTTTAAGGCATTTCATTTACTTTTTTTCAGCTCATTTTCACAGCATTTTCATGCAATTAATACTTGCAAGCCACTGTGGTGAGATTAACTCAGGGCTATGTGTGTACGTTTCCTGTGCACTTACTGTTTTGCACGCGGTCACTTTGGACAAAAGTCAGATGAGTGTGAGGTAATACGATGACCACATACAGGCAGATGTCTCTGTGTCTGCAGCAGTGCATGTTCAGACCGTTTCATCCGGAAAAATATTCACACGAAAGCAGAAACGGCCATAATTATAGGATGTCATGATTGCCTTCATTTGACAGTGAGCTCTATATGTCTTTGCAGATCACAACGCTCTGTAATCCTCTGTGCTCATTTGTGTCTTTGTGAGGCTGCACAGCGGCTCAGATTGTCATTTTGAGAGTGTGGTGCAGTAATTACACAACCATAGCCTGTTTTGTCCACGGTTAATAGAGATTAATAAGATAATTTCTACATGCGGGGGGGGAAATTAATTAATGTACAATGTTCTGACCTCGACGTCTGCAACCTCCAACACTCCTAACCACATCGGGCCCTTGAATTATATTTTTAGAAGCTCTTATCATTTTGTGTGTGATAGGAAATTAGATCCAGTCTGTGCACACATATGCATTTACACAATGTCTATCTTTTTCTGCCTGCGGCCTTTAATGTTTGTACAGTTACTCCTGCTGTTTCTGTTTCAAGCCGATGTGCAATTAACGTTTACAGCTTTAGGGGCTGAACAGTAATGAATGCTATTAATATTTCTTTTCTTTGAAGCCTTAATGCTGAGTCACATTAACATTTGAAATGAACAATATCGAGAATGTGCACTTATCACACAATAGAGCGATATGACCATTAAATCCTAAAGTGCCCAAGAATCCCATAAAAACTGTTATCGACACACAGTAAACCTGCTTTCTGACTATTTTCACCTTTTACAGCTGCATGATTCTTACATCACGTCTCTCACAGTCGGCCCTGTTTCTATAGCGGCATCCTGCAGCGAGGGGTGTTCTTCTGCAATTACAGCTGGCAGCAGTTAGCCAAGTGCTGCCAGCAGCACTTAGGTGCCTATAATCATTTTAAAGAGCATCTTAAAGGTTGTTGATACTTTTATATAGAGAGCGGTGCAGCACGTGTACCGGAGAGACATTTTTCTGTAATGCAGCCTAAACACATGTGCAAAGAAAGTGAGAAATTAACAGTTGCGATAATGCAGGATGATTAATATCACGACGTCAAAACAAATCTAGATGCTTTTTATCTGTACTATTGCTTAATGAAGCAGCTGGGAACTCAATAATTTAGAGATACTCAGTCATAATCTTTTCCCAATTATATTGTTTCTGTTCTAGAAATGAACGTATCATATGTTAATGCCGGTTTAGGGTGGATTCATCTTTATGAGGAGGGAAAAAAAAGTAATTTCTTCGACAAGGATCGTGTGATAAAAGTTAGAAATTAAAGGTACCCCGGGGAAAACGACGGCAAAGTGATTAAAGTATGACGACTGAATGGTTCCTCTTTATTATCAACAGCACTTAGAGTGAAGTGTGGGGCCTGCTCGCCCCGAGTGAACGAGGTGTTTCACTGTTTGAGGTAAATCGAATCCTCTTCTTACTCTGCCGCCTGTTTGCTCTCGCTGATCTGCTCCTGACAAAAACACCCTGAACAGAGCAAAAGTGTGAATACTGCAGGTGTGTTTGTGTGTGTTTGTGGCCCCCCCACCCCCACCCCCTACTCACCCAAGCCACTTCATACACTCATATAGATACCATATCACTTCCATAATGCTCCATATCATGATAAGCCTCTCATCTCCATTCAAACCCAGCGCCTCCTTGCTCCTTCCCATTTCAATCTGCACTCACTGTAATAGAGTTCACTATCACCCTCTCCCAATGGGGCAACTTTGCCTTCCAGCCAATCTCTTTAGCTGTGTGTTTTTATGTGTCCCTGGATGTGAGTCATGGGTCAACAATGAAACTGAGTACTCCGCGCCCCCCCCCACCCCCTCTTCCCCTGCTCTCCACTGGTGCTCCGAGACCTCGGCGCCGCACAGAGCGTGGGCTGCCCCATGTTGGATCGTTGGAGCGCTGCAGTGTCAACAACCTCTACATGCCTTGTGCTGGGGTGAATAACTCGGGGCATCCCAGCTGAAATGTGTTTTACTCAGAGTCTGGTGGTGGTTCTTCGCCCCGGTGTAATCTGCAATGATAGAGCTGTCGTGCTGGAAACAAAGGGCCCCCAGTGCTGGTACCTTTATACCCTACACATGGCGGTAGAGAGAATCGATCAGAATATAAATATAGAATATAACTGAGCATGAACTTATGAATATGTTTAAGCAAATACAGTCTTATATTGTAGGTTAAATACCAAACTCTCAATACAAATCAGCAGTTCCTGTGCTCTTTGAACCTCATTTTTCAAAACACAGCACACTAAAATCTCTCCATCTCCTCTGTCCATCGATTCCTTTTTCCAATGTCTTTTTCTCTGCTTTATAGATCAAATATCTTTGGGTTTGGGCCGGACAAAGCAAGACTTTCGAAGACGTCGCCACAGATTCTTGGTGAGTGCGATGGAAAATTTTCACTGTTTGCTGATACTGTGTGCACCAGATTAATCGAGGAAATAACAGGCAGGTTAATCAATAATAATTAGTAACTTTTCTAAAGATTTCCTTCTCAAACATACTTTATCAATTCATATATAAGGTAATATGTAAGGTAATATAAGGTATATTTAAGGGGCTGCACTGAAGCTCCCACTAGTCTTCACCAAAGTTAGACGTTGTGCAGAGAGTTAAACAGATATTTGTTATTCATATGAAAATGTCAAAGGTTGTTGTGTTGTTTTAGAAGCTGTTGTGTGTCTCTTTCATGGTGACAGCGATGGCGGAGGAGCGCTTCCTGATTGCAAAACTTCTCATAAGAAAGCCAGCCTCTGATTCACGTGTTCACAAACGTTCCCCCGACTTCAAAACGCTGAAAAACTGATTGGAGTCTTTCCAGAGGATGTGTCAGTGTGAACGCACAGAAGCGGGCTGATTGCAGAGATTTATTGTTGTTTGACGAGGTTTGCTGATCAAAACCAAGAGCCATGCCGTGACGCGTTAATGAAACGCAGTATGGTGAAAGGCCTGTCGCTGAGGAGATTGATAGGTGTGTTCACATTGTAAAAACCTACAAAGAAAAAAATCCCCAGGAATTAATGCAGCCATTATTTGACAGTGTCTTCATTAAGTGCTTTGATCTAAAATCTCCATCATCACGGCGACATCTGTGGCGCTTGTTAATGGCCGCTTTAAAGACTGATATTTCAGTATGAAATGCAAATTTAATCCCATTAGACTCCATATAACGAACAAACCATGTCCCATCAACTAACCATCCACCAATTCCCACTGCTATTTCCAGAATTATCCTATAATACAGCAGCCTATATACTTATATACGGTTCGGCCTATTGCAATGATCAGTTAATATCTCAACCTTTATATCTAAATAAAATGTGTATATTACCAATATGAGCATGTGTTGGCTGTTGATTTCATTTAATTTCAAGGTCATGTGCTCCTCACCAGGGGTTTAGTTACCAATGAGGGGACTGATGTTACGTCCCCAGTGCTTTCTTCTGGGAATGTGGTGGCTTTATGACTTTGATGACTTTAATTCCACCACAGCTCTGGAAAATAAAAAGCAAATTAATAAAGACTTGCATGTCAATACCTTGCTTTGGGGGGCTGTAAACATTTTGGCCCTTTTTTCCATTAAAAATTGAATGTATCGATTTCTTAGTAAAAAACATTTCCTGATTTTACTCATCTTGAACAGACAAGTTTTTTGTTGTTTTTTTTAAGCATAGCTCAAATCTCCTGTAATCATGAACACAAAAAACTGCAAATCTTCTTGAGATATTCTAAGGACACCTTTACTGTAGACCAACAATGTGGAAGTCTGTCTCTCAGTACCTTCTGACTTCCCTTGCTCTGTGTTTCTCAGCTCCAAGCTTCACATGCATTGTGGTTGCCTGCCAGAATCTCAAAATCGACCTTTAACCAGTTTTAAGCCTCATTTTTAAGATCAGCTTTTTACACTTTGGTCGTTTTCAACTATGTATTTTAACCAACAGTGTCTCTTGTTGTTATTATTTTGATTTAGGGAGATAATTTTGGTAAATGTGAAGACAAGGTTTCTACATATAAGTTAATAGAAAAGACATTAGCTGTGAAAGGAAAAACCACATATTTACTGTACAGATATGAGAGTAACTCTCAGCAAAAAAATGAATAATTGTTTTTCAAAAAATGTCAAACTGTTCCTTTAAATAGAATCATGAAGTGGAGCTATGAGGGGAACATTTCACTAACTTTTTTCCAGAAAAGGATGCACTGTGTTTGGAACATAACCCCTCAAATATCCCTCTGTATTTCCTCACTTCAGTGCTTATGGCAAATAAGCCCTATTCTTCTCTGTCTCAGGAAGCCTCTCCACATATGAAGCACAGCACAGTCTCTTGGCAACTGGCACATTATTCTATTCTATTAGAGGCTTCAGGATTAATAATTATGGTGTTTAATCTGAAGCATGGCTAGTGTCCAGCCTGGCTCCCCCTGTGCTTTTAGGTCTTGAGCAGGCGAAGAGGTCTCTCAGGTCTCTAATGCAGCGTCCTTTTACAGAATGTCAACAGCTGGGAAAAAAAGAAAAAAAAAATGAGGACAGAAGATTCTTGCTGAGACTCCAAATAAAACAATTTACACTCAACTGGGGACCTTGACTCAAATCCTCATGAGCTGGGAGCTAATTAAAAATGTAACCTCACACAAAGGGGATCATAAACAGTTTTTATTCCCTTTGCTGTGCTCCGGTGCCATTTCTTTCTCTGCCTCTTTCTCCCCGTACACATACACACTCTTCAGTGTGTGAGTCCCAGGGGAGTCCAGGCTGAGAAAAATGAATTACTGATTTCACTCTGACAACTTGGCTAAGGAGCTTACAGTAGCAACAACTGCACTCTTTAGGCTCTGGCTGCAGGGCTTCACAGTCAGGGCCCTGACTGATCATTCATGTGTCACAATTAATGTCAAAAGTTGCAGCTTCTTTGACTTAATTTTTTTTTCCTTCTCTCCCAGTATATGCATAGATTTCTATATTTACCACACATTTTGGATGAAAGAAATGTGGCACATAAAAGCTCCTAAGGTTCGTGGCTCTCTGAAGTTATTTCCTGCTGTAGTTTTCCCACTTTGAAGTAAATTAATCACAAAAGTGGCAGCACAGAAGTGGGTCAGTTGATACAACACTGACCAATAGGAGAAATATTGGAATTTGTCTTCCTACATAATTCACACAGAGACTGATTAGACGTTGTGAAAAAAAGAAGGGAAATAAAAAAAAGAGGCTGACATTTGATGAATACCTCGCGCAAACAAGTCGATCAAACTGGATTCTGCAGGAGTGCTTTGATGCATCTTGCAGAGCCCGCAGGCTGCATTGTCTTATAGACAAGTGTTATGTAGAGGATTTGCTGATGCTACTGAATGAGCGGCCTTAAGATGAATAAATCTAAGAATAATCACTGCATAACCTGCCCCGGACGTCAACACTGAGGAATATGATTCAGATATCAAATAATGTCAATCCGAGCATCCCGCTAGTTCACAGTCCAGTGTTTGAATGTCTGCACCAGTTGGAGGTTCAGTGTCTTGCAGAAGGACGTTCGGACAGGATAAAGGGCTTTTGATGGATACACACTGGCTGTCGGCTTGGATAGAACCTGTGACCTTTGCGATAAAGGAAGGTCTCTGAACCCACTAGGCCACGCGGCCACCTCATTTCCTTCTTACAGACAAGAACCAAGGCCATTAAAATGTGTGTGTTACATTTGTAGTCTGTGAGCAAAATAGAGGGAATGCTGGACTGATTCTGCCCATGACCTCTGCACAAATGGGCTGATTCTCTGCAGAGAGACCATGACTGCACAGGTTTGAAAGGACAGTTGATCATGAAGTACCCTCTTTATTTTAATTACATGCCTTTTTCATGCACTTTTTTTTTTTTTAGTACACCACTATTTCCACAGAAGTATATCTTTGAATTAGCACTGTAAGTATTACAAGCTGTGCAGGGGTTTTCCATCTGATAAGCTTCTAAACACATTAATCTGTTGCCCCAGCTGGACTTTCTGGATTGTATTTAATTGTCTCACCAGTACCTTAAACAACACACCCCCACAGAAGCAGACCCAGGGCAGCATGCATGATTTGACTGGCATTAAATCACATCTTTTATCTACTTGCGTTAATTATTTAGAAGCCCTATGATGCAAAATCGAGGTCTAAATAGAGGCCAATAAAAGTCATAGATTATTAATGAGACTTTAATTTAAATGACTTCCACTTCCAGTGTTATGGCAGAACTGAAGTTGAGAGAGTTGTGAAATGTCCGTAGGTAGGTGTTCCAGCAGACTCATCCCCCACCTGGTCCCGCACCGCCGTAATGAGACACCCAGTGAGTAGAAAAGGAGAGAGAAAGTGGCGAGCAATCTTCCACTGAGCCAAAGATCTCAGCAGCACCCTGAGAGGCTTCACTCGTCTATGCTTATTAATCCTGAGAATGAAATGAGGTTAACAGCGCTGAGTGGTTCAGAAACAGCCATCAGCACTATGGTGTGATTTCTGATCCGCGGATAGAGGAGGCTCTCGAGTTTTTCGAGATTCTGACGGGCGAAATGAGGGAAGATTTGTGAAGCGAGATATCCACGACTTTAAAAAGAAGTGACATGTATTCTTATAAAATGACTGACAGCGACAGATAACAAGATGAGGTTTAAGTGGATGGAGATACTGATTGATCAAGATGGGATTTTCTTTTTCCAAAGTTTTGGGTGTCAATTCCCCTGAAACTGGACAAAGTCCATCTAATGAAGGATCTGTTGTCTACTTAATTTTCATTTTCTATACTTCTATTATTGGGGTGAAAGAACAAATTACAGAGAGTACAATAACAATCTCCAAACCTTCAATCATCAACCTATTCATTAGTCAAGGTCAGAGCCAATCGAGAGGTAAGGAAATTAAAAAATGAAGGACATGAATTAGGGGAGTATTTTTTTAACCAGTCATCAGCTGATAAAACCAGATAACACTAAATAAGAACTCCAGTTTCTAATTCAAGACAATGTAGTAATTAACCACTTTATCAAGCCAAACATTACACGTGCATGTCATCTTTATACTTAAAAATGTAAGAATATTATTATTTAAACTATTTTAAACATTTATTCCAGATGCTACGTAGTTTACTAAATGTGTCAGCCTGTATTTTACTTTTTAATGTGCTTCTCATCCTGCGCTCTATAATTGTCTCTGTTAATCCAATCTACTTCTCAGCGTTTTGTGTAAAATCCATATTCAAAGTGTCAGAGTATGTTTCATGCTTTATTTTTATGCTCAAGTGCTTCTTGGTTATTTGTTTTATGTCTCTTAATGCATTACATTTAATGGAATTTTACTCATATGGGTGTGCCACAAACACTGCAGGAATTATTGCTTTAGTAATTTGCATTTCATCCTCCTTTGATTTTTATCTGCAAGATGGAAATGAAGGCCTATAATTTCATCTCATACATCCTGACTGTATAGTAGGGATTATATGTTGCAGAGGGAATCTGTAATATGATATCTGTTGTTGTCTGCCATGAAACCCGGGATATTTATCTTTAAAGGTGCTATAGTAAAAGAAAAATTATATTGACAAAGGATCAAATAACTATATGTATGTGAAAGATATTGCTTGTGGTGATTTGATAGAGAATTATCACCCCTCTCTCCCATAACCCTCAGCTCTACAGTGCGTTTTAGCGTCTTTCAGCTCGTTCTGTTGGTTTTATAACCCTCACTCCTAATGAACCTCATTTCCAGCAGCAGCAGACGGTTGGTTTTAGCATACAAGTTAAAAAAAGATAACCCACTCCACACTCACTACCCAGCGCCCAAACAGTAGAAAAACAGAAAGGTTAGCGAATGGCTGCTGAACATGGTGCAGCATTTAGCAGCTAAAAAGCCAAATATTTCCCTCAGGAGTTGGTGGAGGTCAAAACACAGCTTTAATTCATGAGCATCCACAAACAAAATCTATATCAGCTGGAAGTGTAAATATTTAACTGTATGTTTGCATGTTTGAGTTTCTGTCCTTGGAGCTCTTTGATTAGCCACGATGGCTATCATTGCACATGCTCCCCAACCTGTTCCTTCCTTCCTTCCTTTTGCTTTCCACTAAACAGCACCTAGAACAACACAAGGAATTGGTTCATTGTGTTGAAACATTAGGTAGAATTAGGTAGAATAATAATAATGCAGTGGATTATTACTTGAAAACTGACCCTCGTTAGGGAGAGCTGTTTCAAGAATGGTAATAAAAACACTGGAACCGTGGATGAAGTTATTAAACATTAATTATGGATCCCGTCATCCTCTTGAATGTAGAGGTGGTTCTGCAGCCCAGGACAGAATATGTTTCATTCTGGAAAATGTTCAAGGGCCACTCAGAAGTCTTTTATAGGCTGGAAGTGGCCCCTGAGTGGGACTTTGAGTGCCACTGATCTACAGTACCATGTGTCAGCAAGACCATCTGAGCATGTAATTAACTGGAGGAGTTGGCGCCTCTCGCTCGTCGCCATGGCAAGAGTACAAAACTTTTCTTCAGTGCATGTTTGCATGGTGATAAGGAATATTTTATTGAAGGTGTGATATGGCCTTACCCCACAGAGGATGGAGGTAGTCTTTGCTTAAATCAGAATCACACATAACGAATGCAGGCCAGCGCGCTGCCAGTGCTGCAGGCGAGATTGCTTACGCTCCCTTCAGTGTCTGAACTCATCCAGGAACACATAAGTGAAATAGGGGTCATCACACTCCTCTGTAGTCACACAAAGTTCTCACTGTGTGTGTGTGTGTGTGTGTGTGTTTGTGCGAGTGGGCATGTGTGAGTGAAGGACGGCGAGTGAATGAAAATGCGAGGCAGCAAATCTCTGAGCAAATCCTTTGCCTTCTATTTATATATTCTTTTGAAAATCCTCTCTCGTCCACTTTCATGGTTGATGCGGCCTAGAAACATAGCACTGTTGCAGTTCTGCTCACTCAACTGCTCTATACTATTTTTATGGACAACAACAATAACGAACCAACCTGGCCAACGACCATTAACAAGCAAAAGGCACACATGTTTTTGTGCTACGTCCCCTGCAGCACTTGATGAAAGGTGCTGCTGCTTAGAAACACTGCAACAAGCAGACAGTGATATTTGTTACCTGAATGACGCCTCTGGGCTTCGATATAGTGGCCGAGAAATATGAGCGTCCAGGTTTCTGCCCCATTGGCTAAGAGGAACATTTCCCCGCAGTCTCACGATTAGTTTGCCAACCTCTACACCCACCCACCTCCTCGAGATGTGATTCTTCCCTACAGCTGTTTGTCATGGCCGTGTAAAATATTGCCCCCCCCAGCTGCACGCCGCTGCTCTAAAATGCACAACACGGCGAGTTTGTCAGTTCAGGAAACATGCTTTATGCGTCGACCAGCTCAGCCGCTGAGCGCTACGACACCTTAAGCCAACCCTGCCTGCCCACGCCGAACAATGGTAGCTTCTCCCAAATCAGGTCGTAGCATTTGCATAGAAATTGGTTCTAGATCAGGAGATGGGCCCTCGAAAGCTCCCTCTCCTTCTTCCCTCCCCTCTGTGTCAAACACACACACACACACACACACAAATAAACAGTCATATAGAGAGTCTCCTCCTTTAAGGCCCAATCACTCCGGATCAATGAGCACTCCTCAAGGAAGTCAAAGCAGAGGACATGATGAGAAGTAGATCTGAGGCGACGCTTCATGTTTACCAAAAGGGTGAGTGGCAACGGGAGAAAGAAATTCTCAGTGCAACATTCTCTTTTAAGACGTCCGTCATTTACATGCCTTTGGTCCTCCCAGCTCCATTCCCGGATGTTTCATATTCATATGTTGATTATATAAAGAGGGCCGATGAGATTACCAGTCTTTAACAGCAAATGTGCTCGGCGTTTCTGCTTTGTTTGGAGAGCAAACAGAGGAGACCCACCGGGCAGAAAGGGGAGGAAGAAGGGTCGCGTGTGCTTAGCAACGGCTCCTCCAGAAGTCACTGCCTTTTAAAACAATCCACATGAGCTTCTCTTGATCTGGCGCCACTCTCAGAGCGTTACAGATCTGCCACAGTGACAGTATGAGGCACGGAAACTAGTTGTTCAGTGTTATGAAAGATCGTAAGTGCTTGGTGGTCCAACTGTACCTGCAGGTGGGTTTCAGTGGGATTTTCCGGGTCAAGAGTCCACCATCACTGCCAAACTCTCACAGCCAAGGCAGATAAAACGGGAGACTGTTGCGCCGTCCTTCATAAACCTCTTTGATGCTGCCTTGAACTTTTACCAATTCTTCCCAGATAGTGAAAAAGGTTTTTGTGTTTTGGTTTTTTTTTTTAGGGGGAGGAAAGCTGATAAATGTCAGAGGTTGATAGCTTAACTGCAAACCGAGCGCCAGGGGTCTGGAGAAACGATGCAGAGAAAATGGCATTCTGTTGTGGAGACACTCAGCAACAGTGACAGCTACCACAGCGAGCATCATGAGCTAATGCCAGGCTGCCTGACGCAGGTGTCTGAACCTAAAGAGCACCTTTCAGTCACATCTGCCATATCGGCGTGTGAGGCAGCTCGGACACGTCGGATTTGAAGCAGGGCTCCAAGTTAACAGGGAGAAAGTTTTCTGCTCGCTTTGTGAATGTCACATGTGTGATTCGGAGTGTCAGTACGACTATTTTAGGCCGACATCTTCAGAGAAGAACTCATCACCTCGGCGCTGTGATATATGAGTACGGAGCAGAAATTGTCTCGGTGTCTGAGAAACCTGACAAATGTCTCACGGAGAGGAAAATCAGCCAGCTCGAGCAACTTTACGGAACATTATCTGCCAAGGACAGTTTGTTTTTGCGGTTAGGTGATGATGTATAGCATTTCACAGCTTGCTTAGACGTGTGTTTCTTCAGTCGTCAGACGAGGTGGGAGTTGAATCTGATCCTGGGTAGACGTGATAATGGGCAATAAAGCCTTTTTTTCCAACAGTACAACACAACCGCTTCTTATCAGACGCTCATAAATAATGACTTCACTCTGCTTTTATTCATGTACCGCATGTGATACGTGATGTAGTAGCTTACAGTAATAAAACATGTCACACCTTCCGTAGTGAATTGTTCCCCAGAAGCATTTCTTGAAGATGTAAGTGAAAGTGGCATATGATTTGATTTGTATTCATGAATGAGCCGTGCAGCTGGTACAGAGCTCTTGTCAAGCTGTAACAATTCAGAAGTGTTTGACTGGACAACAGGAGCTTTGAGACAACGTGTAGGTCGTTGAAATTTGAAGCCTTGTTTATCCCCACTGGGTACACATAAAATATTATGATGAAGACATCATCCAAAAGCTGGTAAACAAACAATATTCTCTCCAACTGCTGCAAGTTCTTACCTCAAAATTCTCCTGTAGTTCAACAAAAATATATAATTGCACTAAATGTCGAACTTGAGTGATTACCAGTGTGAAGGTGATAGAGCTCAGGTCATAGCAACCTTCGCACTGAAATGTTTCACTGTTGGAGCCTCTGCTATCCTTCATAGCTGAGGTACCCAAGGTCTTATAGAGGAGGAGGTAGAAGCTTAGAAACTTAGAAAATATTGTTCAAATCTTGTTATGGTCGAGGATCAGCTAAATAGGGAAAAGGCTCTTGTAATATTAATGAAGAACATGATTTTCATGTGCAGTAGCATCTTTGCACACAAGTGTTTAGAATTGGATTAGAATTTAACCTTATGTGGGAAAATGTGTGGTACAATGTGTGAGAACTGGAAATATATACCCATCTTCAGAAAATGGTGTGGCACTGCTATGGTTCACTTGCTGTCATTGTATTGCTCATCACTTCCATTCACAAGCTCTGTGTGTGTGTGTGTGTGTGTGTTATTATGGCAAAACGTGGTCCTGGAGACACTTACTGTAGCAGCAACTCCCACTAAGGTGGTTTTGGAGGGTGCTTATGAATAGATTTTGTGACTGCAACACCGTCACAGTCGTGCGAGTCACAGTCGCAAAACTGTGCAGGTATGTAGTTGAGATCCAAATAAAGGCGATCACAGCATGGTCTCTAGTTAAATTTGATTTTAGATGTCAGTGAAAAGAGGCTGACACACAGCATGCTGACTCCAGCTGCTCCACCTGATTCAACACAGTATAATAGGTTCCTAAATAAAAGAACAGTCAAAGGAAATCTTTTATTTGCCATTGAGAGGACAATTTGTGCTATGCAGTATTCACTCGGGAGAACTGAAGGGGTTTTGAATAAACCATTAAAAAAAATTAGTTTTTTTTGACAACTGAGCCTGGCAGGTGTAGGATCATGTCTCAGGTTCCAGCTATGTTTCCCTCTATAATTTTGCCCCCACAGAGCTGTCCAATGCTGTGTCCTCACAGAGACTAAATGTTCGTTTAGATTATTTATTCACGTACCTTTTGAAATCCGGAGATCTTTTCCAGTAGGAAATAAGGGTAATTGCTGGACAGGTTGGCGCTCCTGTGCTGTAATGGCATATATAAAGATAAGTTAACAGCAGGAAATGTTTTACAGCCAGTTGGAGTGAAGAATATAAAAGTACAAATCTCACAGACCTCATGGCTTTGTATGAACCCTTAAATTTAATAGCATATGCAAAAAAAAAAAAAAGAAAAAAAGTGCCAGGTGACTTCTGTCCAGAATGGATAGCTTCCAGCACTCGAAAGAAATTCATCTCCTGCTCCTCTGCAAACGAGCCAGGATGTTAACACTGTTGACATTAGCGGTGTAGGCGTAGCAGGCAGTCGAGGGGACAGCCGAGTGTGTGCTGAAGTCCCTCCGGCGGTATCCAGCGTTTGTCTCTGTGACCCAGGACTACCTGCTGACAAAAGTGCGACCTCATTTCAATGCTAATGTGCTGTTATGGGTCTTTTCAAAGCGTTGCTGCTATTTATTATGATTCAGCTCACCTGAGAGGCGACGGTTAATCCTGTAGATCCCTGCAGAGCCTCCGTGCACCAAGAGGTCACAGAGATAGTGTTTAAATAGACTCTGCCTCCTACATTATTCCAAGGGGACGACTAAGTCTGTACACAGCTAACGGATTTTCTCCCTTTTTGCCTGCACATCTGGTATGTGGCGGCAAGGTAAAGATCACAGGATTAACTAAGGTGCTGTTTTCATATTACAAGACCTCCTCTGATTGTGGTTTCCTCTGTTTTTTTTTTTGGGATGGTATGTTTAAGGCTTAACATATGACCTGGAGGCTTGTGAGGAGCCATCACCATCAATGACACTTTCTCAGCAGGTTTTGAATGGAAGACAACAACGTAAAATGTATGGACACTGTGTAATAGAAGAAAAACAATCTCAAAAGGCCTCCAGCTGTTCACTGTAATGGATATTAAGATGTTGGAAAACACATAGCTATATATATATATATATATATATATATATATAATATGCCAACATGCACTAGGATCAAATATCAGAGCAGAGTAAAGCAACTGACCACACTTCAGATGGTGCTGAAACTAAGACAGATTCCAAGTTGGTGTTTTCATTTACGCCCTCATCCACCAGGAGATGATCCGTCTCCGCACGATTAACCCCACACGTCCCCTGAAAGCAGCCGTGTCCTGTTCCAGCCAAATGTCCCCTGGAGCACCTGAAGCCTCAGCAGCCATAACTCCAGTATTTTACATACTTTCTGTGATTGTTGGTCCCCTTTTAATTTGTATTTGGAAAATAAAAATACATTTTTTTTCCTTTTTTCTCATTGGTCACTAATGTTTTTTATTTATTCATCTCTTCCTCATTTGCTTCTATACTTTGTGGCCTGGGAATGATATATAATAATGACAGTAATAATAAAAATTAAAGAAATGTTTTGCTGAGATGTTTGTATCTTACAAGCATATTGAAATCAGCTTATTATTGATTCATGTGGTTACATACATTGTGGCTACAGTTGAAAACGGTAACATTCGTTGCTCCTGCGTCACACATTTGTTGTGTGTTCATAAAAGCAAAGTCAATAACCATTGAAATGCATCATTAAATATGAATTTCATGTCAATTGTCAGTGGGTATAGGTGTCTATTCTATATACTGTACATTCATAAATGAATTTCATGGTTCAGAGACATGAAATTGAACTATGAGAAAGATGGGGGATGAGAGAAAAGAGCCAATGGCAGCAATACCCCCTCCTCCATGACTTGTTTCTGTTCCTCCTCCTCTATTTCTTTTGTTTCACTCTGTATAAAAGCATCTGCCAAATGACTAAATGTAAAAGCAAAGGTGGTAACACAAATCCTTTTTTTAAATCATTTTGTCTGTTATCAACAGCAGAGTCCACTGTCTCCACCTCCTCTCCCAGAGCGGAAATGGTCCTCCTAAAGTCCACAACCATCTCCTTGGTCTTTGTCACATCCAAGAGCACATGGTTGTTCCCACACCACGACACAAAGTGGCCCAGCATGTCTCTGTACTCTGCCTCCTGTCCACCGCCGACACATCTCACAGTGCAGAGTCATGTGAAAACTTCTGCAGATGACAGGACTCAGAAATTCAGAGGTGTGCAGGTTGAAGATGAAAGGTGAGAGGACAGTTCCTGCAGCTGCACTAACTGTGGTCCATCTGTCAGGCAGTCAGTAATTCAGGAGGTTGTTGGAGCGTCTACCTGCACTTTCTCAGCCGCACGGGCTGGATTGTAAGTTTAAAGTTTTCATAGACACTGACTATGTCGAGGTTTTTTTTTTTCGAAGCGATCTCAACCTGTCTCCTCTCAAACACACATCACGCATCAGTAAGTGATCGTGTCGGTAGATGGGTTTCCATCCAGCTGGAATTTTGAAAGAAAAGTTTTGCTTGGCTCAAGTGGAAAAGATGGTGTACCGATGAAAACAACATGCAACAAAGTGTAATCAGCAGTATTAATGAATTAATCATGACATTCATGAGGTATTTAACTTAAAATGTTGATGCAAAGCATAGAAACTTGCATTTTCTTTTGCAGATTTTAATTGAAACTCACAATATTAAATAATGTTTTCTCAAAATTTGCAATATTTTTGGATGGAAATGTTGCTTCTGCCAGTGACTCCACAGTTCAGTCAGTCATGCTCTGTTTTACATGTCTGTAGATTCCAAATAACAAAATAATGTCCCTGGATGTTTTTTTGAAAAGAACCATGTAATTTGGTTAAAACAGAGGGTTATCATTTGGTACAGATGCTAAGCTAATGCAACCTTGAGACTTTTAGTTAGATAATAGCAAGTGAGCTGAGCTGAACATGAAACATACAATTCAGAATATATATATATATATATATATATATATATATATATATATATATATATATATATATATATATATATATATATATAATAAAAATGAATGATGAGTAATGGAGTTTAATTGAGGAAGCTTCTTTGATGAAATTTCTATGGAAACCAATGAATGAACAGGAAAAGCTCCCATGATTCTGATTTATTCCAAGATGGTTGTCCCTGTTTCTTGCATCACACCATTTAATTAGCCTGAATTAGCTACTTTAGCTTCAGAATTGTTATCACACCCCCAATTTGAAACAACGTTCGTGCCCACGGTATTTACATTATTCATTTTTCTTTCAGAAGACAAAATTTTGTTTCTGAAAGGGCAAATTTGTATATTTGTTGACAAGGATGATGACTAATAGTTTGGCCTTGTGATGGATTCGTAGTAAGAAACCCACCCCCCTACAGTGCTTTTTTTTTGTCAGCTTCTCCCCATCTGCAAATGGCAAGAGGTGATGCGGAGGTGAAGGCTGCCTGTGAGAGGGATGAAAGAAAATGAGACAGCCTCTCTGTTTCTATCTTTCATCCCAAGCATGTGAAGACTTTCCCCCTCCTGCCTCATCTCTTGGTTGACATGCTTCATATAATCTGCTGGACCACGTTCGGAGAGCCCAGTCAGTTTTAATCACGCTCTGCTTGTAGTGCTTCCAGCGGCCATCACTGTAACTGCGGAAAAACCAGGGGAACGTGGAGGAGAGAGGAATACCAACTAGGATTGATGGTCATAACTACAGGCACTGACAACTGGTCCTAGATCAGTAGAGATGAAGTTACTGTACGGGGAGATCAAGAGGGAGACTTTCCTTATCAACCAAAACTCTTTAATCAATCTTCTGTAGTTTTATTAAATTGAGTTAATCTCAGGTCTTGCTTCTTATACCTCTTTTCCTCCACCAGGTGGCGTTATGTAGGAGCACCATATCAATACTGGGTATTTTACTGGCTTCAGATCTGGTGACTGGGGAGGCCACTGAGGTTCACTGTCACATTCATGGAACTAATTCAAGAGATTCAAGATTTTTGCTCTGTGACATGGTGCATCATCGTGCTGGAAGTAGCCATTAGAAGATGGTAAACTGTGGCCATAAATGCATGCAAACAACACTCATTCAAGTCATGTTTCCAGTCTTCAAATGTCCAGTGTTGGTGAGCCTGTGTCCACTGCAGCCTCAGATGTTTGTGCTGGCTGACAGGAGTGGAGCCCGACGTGGTCCCATCCTCCTCAAGGTTTAACATCAGTGTATTCTGATGCTCCTCTGCTCACCACACTTGTAAAGAGGGCTTATCTGAGGCACTGTAGCCTTTCCTGGCCATTCTCCTCTGACCTCTTTTATCTACACGGTGTTTTCATCCACAGAGCTGCTGCTCACTAGATGTTTTTTTTTTTTTGGTTTTGGCTCCAAAAACTAAAAAATATCCTGATTAAAAAAACTCTATAAACTGTTAAAAATCCCAGGAGAAGAGCAGTTTCAGACATACTAAAACCAACAATCACACCACAGTCGTTTTGGTGTTTGACGTGAGCATTAACTGAACCTCCTGACCTGTATCTTCATGATTTTAGACGTTGCACTGCTGCCATTTGATTGGCTAAGTGGTCTTAGTACAGACTGTTAGTGAATTTCATTTGTGCCACATCAAACCAGGTTAAAAAAAAAAATAAAAACAAATTTTGCAAAATTTACTACAAAGACATACAAGACTACCTGCTCTAAACTTAATTTGAAAAAAATCAAACGTGACATCCTGATTATAGCGACCCTGGTACAAGGTTTCATGGAGAGCTCGCAGGCCTCAGGATAAGCAAAGAGTCCAGGTTCTGTGTGTGTTTCACCCCGATGCCCCCTCCTCATGTGATAACTGCAGGACACAAAGCAGGAGGCGGCCATCGGTGACGCTCGCCTCAGGCTGTTTCACAAAGCATCAACCTCAGTGACACCACACATCAGCTGTGTTCCCACATATGCTGCTCCGCTCCCTGCTGCATTCCAGTGTAGCAACACTGACATCTCTTGGCTTGGTGAAAAACTGTCACGCAGATATATTCTGTGTGAGTCTTGTGAGCGAAGTATCAAGTAAAACACCTGATATGGAAAAACAAAAAGCAGACTTCCACTTCCATGTTTTGGGGACAATTTGGGCCTGCAGCAGTCAAAAGAGAATACTTAGTTGCTCTCTATACATAAGATAAGATGTACCTTTACTGATCCCCTGTAGAGGAAATTCAGATATGACACAGCAGCACAAAAGAGTAACAGCAAATGTAATAAGAAATAAATTAAAAATAGAAACAGAATCTTAAATGGAAATACCAGATACATTTTCTTCATTCAATTACTTTAAAATACACCGTCCCACCCATGGGACGCCTTGGCCTGAATAGCGCTACTTTAGGTGTATAAATAACTCTCCTGAGTATCTGTGCAAAGCATTTTAACATCCATATCACTGCAACAGCTGTTGATACAGAATTGGTTCAGAGTGTTTTCCACACAAAAGGTACAGCTACATGCCCCATATTTCCCCTTTTTAATGCCAAAACGAATAGATGAGGTAAAAAAAAAAAAAAGTAACATCTGTACCATGTTGGTGTAACTCACTCCGACTTTATGGGTGTAAAATAGTTAGTTTTCAAAGGAGACCGCAGTTATGACTGTAATCAGAAGGGATGAGGAATGGGAACAACTGTGTTTTGGGTACTTTTTGAAGGGGGTGTCTGTAAGTGGTTAACCACTCATGTATCAGCATGTGGAGGCTCTGGAATATAGAAAATAGGGCACTTATCCACTTGTTAGAAAGTTTGAAATGATGTATTTTATATATATATATAAATATATATATATATATATATATAAATATATATATATATATATAATAGGGGATAATTCTGTGCTCATGCCCAGTAGGACATTTGCATTTTTGGACACAGTGTCCTGCAGGTGTTTGACCTGTAGATCTGAATGAACTGCTCCGCGGCTGAAGATCTTCTCCCTCCTGTCGTGACTCTACGCGACCAGCAGAGGCGCTACCTGTCACTTTCCCTTCTTGTCCCACCTGTAAAGAAAGCACCGAAACTAAACCACGTGTAGTTTGCGCATGCGCACTCGCGTTGTTGTCTTCGGCCGGCTACTCCTGTCACTTTGGGGGGATGATGAGAGAGCACGGAGACAGTGATCATTATTCATTACTCTGCACTTGCACACATGAAAGTGAAAGTAGAGACTGAGCAGGATTTTCAGTGTCAATGGGAACAAGCTGTAAAGATTTCAGAGATAGATAGATTTATTTATCAAGACACTGACTTGTTGTGAACCATCTGACTGGTAAATTGAACTCATTGAATCGTTTTTGCACATGAATTGAATGCAACACATGTGACTACCCTGTGAAACCCTGTCTTTCCAGGTGAGGCCCTCAGATGGAGGCAGTGTGTGAGCAGGTCCATGGGGCTGGTGATAATAATGATGATGATGAGGAGGAGGAGGAAGGAGCCGGTGAGGCCATGCTGTGGTCCATCCAGGAGGCTCTGGAGAGGCAGACCCTGCAGATCGGAGCGTCAGCCTGCGGGGCTACAGCGGTGGTGGATGTGCTGAAGGCCCTCGGCGTGGATGTGGCCCCTGAGGAAGCTGATCGCTGTGTCCAAACTCGCCTGAGGAGGAATGAGTCTCCTCTGCCGGACTATCTGCTGTCCCGGAGTGAAGCCGGTAAATGTCCTGATGCACAGGTGATACACAGGCGCCACCTGAGGGTGTTATTTATCACTGAGCATGACTTCCCCTCTGTGCTATGAATCTGAAATAATAATTTTCAGCAAGTGATCACTCATTTATAAGCCGTGTATCATTTTTCATAAAAGTATGCATTCCTAATATCTTTTAAATCTGTTTTATGAGTAAAATGAGGGCCTGAAAATTACCATTTGAATTCTTTTATTGTGAATATTTTACTGCGAAAAGTTGGAACAGTTTTAAAATGAACAAACGGTAAAGTTGAATCATGTTTGAAGCAGGATGTATTATTGCAATATTCTTAACCATTAATTCATCACATTTACCTCTAAACAATAAGCAGCAGCAGCAACATCTCAGTGGACATCATTAACTGTCAGGAAGTTAATCGGTGACTTCTTTTACAGCGCCGTGCGTCACAATAAAAGCTCCAAATGGAAGCGACATAAACGCAGGGAAATGAGGCGACTTTTTCTTCATATTAATGTGGCTTTTATTTTCTGCTTCTTTAATTTATGTCACTAAATTGGCAGATATTACACTCTTAACACTTGGCTTGAGCTCTAACTCCAGCAGACTGCTCTGTGACATTTCAGGTAATGAAATATTAACACATAAATGATGACTTTGTATAGGTGCATATCTTAACTCGGCTCCACAGGCAGTAATATTTCAGGTGTCACAGATGCTATAACTCCCCCCCGCTGAATGAGGCTGTGCAGCGTCTTGAACCCATAAGCGCTGCTTCCTGCCAGCGTGACAGCTGGTTGCACTGCCAACCAGGCAAATTCAAAAGTACCCTCTTGAATTAGACAAAGAGTTTTATGTCTCTCAGAGGAGAGAGTGTAATTGACTTTTTCAGCTCTGTTACACAGTTTTTACATTGACATTTCTGGCGTTTAGCTCAAGCTGTCGTCCCTTATTTGAAGCACTAAGTTGAAAAGAAACACATGTATATTAACTGAACTGAAACGTAAAAAAGTATGATATCATAGACAGGCCCTGTAACTTCTATCAAGATCCTACAGGTGATGGAAAAAGTTAAATAAACGCCACATCTCCTTCTAGGTGCGACTCACGCTCAGCTCATAGCAGGAGCGGAGGAGGCCAGTGACGGGAAGGTGATGGGTCGCTTCTTCCACCTCCATCCTCCCCGGCGGGTGAAGCTGCTCGCCTGGCTCGCACGCTGGATTCGAAAAGGTGCTGTTCCCGTGGCGACCATGAACATGCAGCTGGCTGTACCCGAGGGAGAGGAGGTGCCCGACGCCTGGCACCACCAGCTTATATTCGGGGTCGCACCTAACGCCGTTTTCATGACCAATCCTTTAGATGTAGGTGAGTAACGAGAGGAAAGCCACTCTGAGTGCTCTGATGTTGATGTGTGATCATTTCCTGTTTAAATTCCTTCCAGTAAGCGAGGGAGAGGTGCACAAGCGGCTCTGCAGCGAATCTGTGCTGCTGATTCGCCGAGAAGACGTCCTGCAGCGACTAACCTCTGATTCCTGTCTGTCCAGCCTCTCAGACAGTCAGTCTGACCCACGATGGAAAGCCCTGGATGTTGAAGGTAAATCATGTACTTATGGCTTTATTTGTGTCATTTCTTTATCTGGTCAAAATATTTTACATGTTTTCCTCCTCATCTTCATCCCATTAGGTCAGGTGAAACAGATGACCTCAGAGGAACAGGAACAAGAGCAACCCAAGTCAACGCACATCACCATCCCTGCAGCGTACAGTTCAGGCATCACGTTCTTCGCCCTGCGAGACTCAGGCGTAGGACAGGAACTCCTCAGCGCGCCTGAACTCCCTTTGTTGTGACGGAACTGGCGCGCATGGACTCAAGACTTGAAGCTGTGACTCTTTTATTGCAATCTGAGAAATAAAACTGATAATATGACATTTCGTTGAGCACAAACCAACAGACCCACAGTCATCCATGAGTATTTCTATCACTGATGCCTGTTTCCATACTTGCATGAAGGTTTAGGGAGCTCTTGAATCGTTTAAGGTGTTAACTAGGTTGGTTCTACGATGAGCTCTTATATCTGAGCGTTATCATTTTACAATAACTGTTTTAATTGCCTGTAAGTCGCTGTCTGTCATTGCTGCCTATCTTGACCAGAACACTCTTGAAAAAGATATTTTTAATCTCAATAGCTTTCTCAAAATAAAAGATAAAAAAAAGCTTTTGTCCAATGCACTGTGTTGTTTTTTTGTATACTTGAGTGTTTTCATGTTGCAGCTGGAGTTACAAGTTACTTTTCAGATTTGAATTACATGTATCATCAGCTTATAAAATTCATGATTAAAGAGTAAAGCAGTGGTTCACAACCTTTTTCGTCTTGTTACCCCTTTAAGCAGTTCCACCACAGAACTAATCTTCTCATTTGGTTTTATTTAAATAATGATTTGAGGCTGAAAGAGGTAAATGTGTGTAGCAGAACGTTTTTCTCCTCTTTTCTGCTCCATTCTTCATCTCACAACCTGTCAGATTTATCTCGTGACCCTTATTTGGCTCAACCCCTTGATTTTTGAATCAGTGGACTTAATCTAATTGTACATAAAGCAGTTAAAATTTGAGTAAAATGCTACTTTCTCATTGGTGCAGCAGAGTTAATCTAATAATGTCATAGAATAATCTATCATACACTTTTACTTGTCATGGATTTTTTTTTTTAACTTTATTTGTTCTGTGTGTGATTTAAATTTTATTGACTTTCAAATGCACAAAGGTTGACTAACAAACATCACTACATATATTTACACATAAATCAAAAGGAAAAAAAAAACAGAAAAGAAATACAAATTAAAGTGAATAGAAAAAAATATATAAGTATAAGGCTGTGATAAAATTGAGGCTATATAAATGTAAAGTTATTTTGCAAAATTGTATGTCCTAAAAATCTGTTTCCTTTTGTAATTGTCTATTTGCATAAGCTTATTATGCAAATAGACATTGTTTGAAATTTTATCTATCTATATATAATTATCTAATCTATATAACAGAAATGTTCAACTAAACCAAGTGGAATAAAAGTGGGCGTCTGTGATTATAGTGGCTCAGTTTTCTTTTTTTTTTTTTTAATTCTTGCAAATAAAGTAATTGTATTTAAAATATACTTCAGCGACAGTGCCATAAAAATTACTCTTATATTCCCCTTTTAAAAAAACAAAGAAGCCTTAGCGACTTATTTAACTTACTCAACTACAATTCCCATGATGCACTCGGTCGTTACACCCCGAGGAAGTTGGAAAAATCTGAAGAACTTGCCCAAAACAGTTTGAGCGGCAGAAAAAGGTGAGAAGCAGAAACACAGCGACACTAATGAAACGGGAAACAATGATGCATGCGTCAGTTTTAATGTTGTTCAGCGCTTTTTGCGTAACTTTGCGCGGCGTTTGTCCGTGCGACGCTTTCACAATGTGCATCACTGTGATAGATTCAATCCACGTGGTGTGTGTGTGCGTGTGTGTGTGTGTGTGTGTGTGTGTCTCCACGGTCAGTCCACAGAGAGCAGAGGAGACACTCCTGGCTGCTGTCCTGAACCCGGCTCCGGCTGTTTCCTCCTCCACACGTACACAAACACACACAGGTGAGTGGGTTAAGCAGCATGCTGGATCTTATTTCACCACAGGTTCGAGTGCACATGTTATTATGAGAGCAGACTGTGTTAAAATCAGACCTGTTATTACTTCAGTATTGATGCATTTCACTTATGCTTTACAAGCTTGTACTGGAAAACCATTGAGGTTAAATAAATGTGCACAGACCTTTGTGAGATATTGTCATCAGAAGTTAGACAACACCATCCGTCATGTTAAATGTAAGTGCATGCATGTTTATCCCATATTAGTAATGCATACTGTGGGCTAAATGCGTGGCTTGACTTATGTGACAACCTCTACACTGATGTTGATTTTAGTCTTGAACACTGATCCCGTGTTTTAGCTTTTTCCTGCGAAATATACAGCGGAGTACAGTGATTTGCAGCGTGAGGAAGAAAATGTCAAAAAATAATCATCAAACATGCGACAACAGCTTATTTAAAGTGTGGTTTTCTTGAAAGGGCATTTAAAAACATGCTTTGTGAGACTCATGCGTTTGATTTGCAGTCTGACATGTGAGTCACATGAGTGGGGTGATTTCAATCACAGCCGGTGATTTGGCTAATTGTTGAACGTGTGTGCCCACTGTGCAACACTCGCCCTTTTGTGTTGTATTATGTTGTATGTTTTAGGCACATTCAGGCCTTTTTTAGTATAGTAAACCATGCAATTGCACAATCCTCAGAGCTCGAGTCGCAGGTTTCAGGTCAGTGCAGATTGGGATGGTTTGAACTCTGACCCCGTTCTGTTTGAGTTGTAGGGGTGGAAAGGGTGCACAGAGGCGTTTGCAGTTTCTTTTCGACTGTTTTTATGCAAAATCTTGTACATTCATAGCTCTAAAAGATGGAATTCATTTTTCTTTGATCACATTATGAGGTCAAATTGAACACAATCAGTCTGATTTCTTCTCGTCTAGGAAATTCAGAGCAGTGGTCGAGCCCAAAAGCCACTGAAATGATTCAAGTTTTTATCCCAGTGACGAGATTACATTGATCCCAGTGTGTGTCTTGAGGAACACTGGTTTCTGTTGATTGAATTTACATTGTGTGACACTCACCGTGACAGTACATATCATGTTTTACTTTAGATTAGCACAGTTTCCTTTTATTTTGAGTGTGAAATCCTCTCAAATGCGGTTTATTATTAAAGGCGTTTTAGATGGTTGCAAATATCACGAGTAACTGAGAAAAGCTCTTTACATGAAGCTGTATGGCTGTAAAATCAGCACATTCTCGCTCTTACATGTGCAAATAGTAAATGAAACATTTGCTTCACAGAAAATTGGTTTAGAAACAAAAATGTGATCCAGTCACTGCGTTTGGAAAATGAGACACTCAAAGAAAGAGAGACTGCAGAATAGCTGCGCTGCCAAACTGAGGCTCCGGCGAGTGGTTAACTGTATATCAACCTGATAATGGCTTTGTTTTTCTATGCAAATGAGCCCCTGTTGTCAGTTGCTGGTGATTTGGCCCTGCCTGGTGACCATGCCATTTAATTGTCGACTTGTGTTTTTGTTCGAGTTGATTGGGTCGTTGTTTGTGTGGCATTACAAGATAATATAAGACCGCAGGCCTCAGAAA
Source organism: Trachinotus anak (assembly GCF_046630095.1). NCBI lineage: Eukaryota > Metazoa > Chordata > Actinopteri > Carangiformes > Carangidae > Trachinotus > Trachinotus anak. Next base: position 4,073,892 of record NW_027273877.1, read on the forward strand.
AGGTCAACGCTTCCTCACAGCTGAGCAAATTCCTTTCGTTATAGGTCAGTCTCTGCATGCAATTAAATGCTTTATGAACAATTGAAGGCGGACGGGAAGCGCTGGATGTTCTGTGGGGGTAGCCATGAAGGTGTGACTGATCTGGGTCTAATGCTGCACGCTGGGATCGTCTTCATTCAGGTGCCATGGCAGAACGGGTGCTGGTGGTTGGCAGCGGTGGACGGGAGCACGCACTGGCCTGGAAGTTGGCGCAGTCGCCACAGATTCAGCAAGTCCTGGTTGCTCCGGGCAACGCAGGCACAGCCAACTGTGGGAAGATCAGCAACTCTGGTAAATACAGACACTAATGAACACTCTTCAGTTCGTCTGTTCCCACTGCCTTCAGACTTTTCAACGCCTCGGCCAAAGGCAGTGGATCATGACACAGACTCAAATCTTTATTAAATCCATTAATAAGCTACTGGACAATTTAATAAAGTATTTTTTTTAAAACTTATCTTTATTCCTTCTTTAACAGTTTTGTCTGAATTTGACCAAAACTGAAATCATGAAAATGAGTTTAAATGATTCCAAAAAACTGTCAATTAAAGCTTAAAGTTGATTTCATTTGTGTTTATGGTGCTGGAATTACAATATATTCAATATATACAATACTGAATGATTTAGTGCTGCAGCTAATGATTATTTTCATCATTAATTAATCTGTCTTATGTTCAAAATTAATTGTTTGGTCTGAAAATAATAAAAAATATCTCTAACAATCTAACAAAAACCAAAAATGAACTTAAAGGAATAGTTTGATATTAAATAAAAAAGAAAGCTTCAGCCAGCATCTGCTTAAATTGTCATTTTTACACTGTAACATTTGTGTGAATGAAACAAATGAGGTGTTAATTAGTGAGATTTGGAGGTGCTGCTCATCCAGCCTTTGTGCTAAGCTAAGCTAACGGCTGCTGGCTGTAGCTTCAATTTATTTTTACAGACATGAGAGTGGCATCAATCTTCTCATCTGACTCTCTAGTCTACTATAAAAAGCAAAGATTATTTTTATAACCAACTTATTGTTACAGCTCTGGAGTCATTATTTAAATCATTTCTCACATAAATATAATAACGATCTGACATAATATTTTTTTGTATTTTCCAACATTGGATGTGAGACATTTAGTTTTTTTATTATCTTATGAACAAAAAAACACTGAACAGACACTTATTAGTGACCTTATAGTGTTCCCCTTATATAGAAGGCACTTATTTCATGTCCATAACAACACTGACTCATTAGTGCTTTAGTACATGTAGCAGAGAATTTATTTGCACCCTATTTCAAGGTGAAGACAAGCATTTTCACGCACTGACTGAATCATTTATCACGCTGTTACTTCCTTTGATTTCCTCCCTGCAGAGGTGTCGGTGAGTAACCACACCATCTTGGCCCAGTTCTGTAAGGATCATCACGTGGGGCTGGTCGTGGTCGGACCGGAGGTGCCGCTGGCAGCAGGTGAGCGAACGTGGACATTAGGGGGAAGTAACTGACTCTTATCTTGTGTCCTGTTCATTGTTTCCTTCCCGTCTGCTTCCACGTCCTCCGTCAGGTATCGTGGACGACCTGATGGCAGCGGGCGTGCCGTGTTTTGGCCCCTCTGCCAAAGCAGCGCAGTTAGAGGCCAGCAAGAGCTTCTCCAAGGCTTTCATGGAGCGTCACGGCATCCCCACGGCCCGTTATGGCTCCTTCACCGACCCCCAGGAGGCCTGCAAATACATCCGCACGTCAGTACAGTAGACAGATGAAGAGTGTGTTTGTGCACGCTATGATTGATAATAAAAAACATATTGGGACACTTCTCTGTATCTAATGTAGATAATTAATAAATAGAGTAATTAGCAGAGGGGAAATAGAGCTAAATTCATACTGTTTATGGTGAGTCTGTTATCAGTTTTCATTTCCAGCAGGAAGGTTGTGGAGTTCGGTTTTTCGGAGCCATTAAGCACAAAAATTTGTGCCATAATAGAAAATGAAATCTTCGCTGAAGTTTTGTTTCTCAGATGGTTTCATGAGTTAATGATCTAAGATGTGATGATTGTTTTCCGTATGAGAGCGCCCTCGAAGAAGTTGGGGAAGTTTTCTAAACAAAGAGAAAAATCCCCTGCACTCAGTGAAAGTCATTTCTGTGGTCGTATAAAGCATCTTCGGCAGAACAGCAGCTGCCATATCCTGACAGCCTTCATCCATACAGATCTCAAACCCATTCCCAGACAATAGCGTGCTCTGCAAATGTTAAATGGTCCACAGAAACACATTTTGTCCTTTTTTTTTATATCAGCAATGCAGCATCTGTTCCAGATGTGTTTTTCTGTGAGAAGATGTTGATTCTCTCTGCAAATTACTGAGTTGGTTTCATTGTTCGGGGCCTCCAGCGCCGACTTTCCTGCACTGGTAGTGAAGGCCAGCGGTCTGGCAGCCGGGAAGGGAGTCATTGTGGCGGGAGACCAGGACGAGGCTTGTCAGGCTGTGATGGACATCATGAAGGTAGAGACTGTCAGACATTTCTCTCTATGATCATTGATCCTTGATGATGATATTAGCGAGGAGAAAATGCCCTGTGGCTAAAGTGACTGTTGCAAAGGCCTTTATGATTACTCCTGGTGTTTGTACCCTGCTACAACAATGATAAACCCTGTTATTAGTGATCATTTTCTGCTATAATCCTCATTTTTGGATGGATCAAATCAGTGTGCATATGTAATAAAGGCCCGCTCTTACAGGACAGAGCGTTCGGAGCTGCAGGGGAGACGGTGGTGGTTGAGGAGCTTCTAGAGGGAGAGGAAGTGTCCGTGAGTGAAATTCCCAACAGCATATCCGCACCAACTCAATCTTAAATTATGAATAAAGCGAAAATTGTTCAACTTCTCCTCCTCCTCCTCCTCCTCCTGTAGTGTCTGTGTTTCAGTGACGGCTCCTCGGTGTCTCCGATGCCTCCGGCGCAGGATCACAAGCGGCTGCAGGATGGTGACCAGGGGCCAAACACCGGCGGCATGGGGGCCTACTGCCCCACCCCTCAGGTAATGAGGAGCAAGGTCATGCTATGCCTCCAGGTTTCTTTCTTCAGAGACTCAGCCTGCTTGTACATTTTTTGTCAGCTGCTCTCTCTGGAACCTGTTGCAGGTCAGTCAGGAGCAGCTGCAGCAGATCAGAGAGACGGTCCTCCAGAAGACAGTGGACGGGATGAGGAAGGAGGGAGCTCCTTATGTGGGCAAGTGCTGCTTCTCTGCTGTGTCCCCTGCATCTGTTGTTGTTTTCCGCAGGTGAATGAATCAACGCCTCGGTTTGTTTTGCCGTGCTCCTCCAGGTGTGCTGTACGCAGGGCTGATGCTGACCAAGCAGGGGCCAAAGGTGCTCGAGTTCAACTGTCGCTTCGGAGACCCTGAGTGTCAGGTGGGTTTCGCCGCCTGTCACCCGTCTCAGTATGAAACCAAACATTATCTTTTGCTCTTTAACCGTCACTGTTTTTCAGGTGCTGCTGCCCCTGCTGAAGAGCGACCTGTATGATGTCATCCTGAACACCATGAATGGCAAACTGGCCGCCAACGCCCCCGTGTGGCACCAGGACAGCTCTGCAGTCACGGTGGTCATGGCCAGCGCTGGCTACCCCGGCTCCTACAAGAAAGGAGTAGAGATCACAGGTAAGCATGACACTGCAGCACCGAAGATAAACCTCGGAAGGGAGGGGGAAACACATCCTTCCTGTATCTGCCCAGCAACACAGTTAATGCAGCTTTATTCATGTGGGACTGGTAAGGAAATTGTAATTTTGACCCCGATTTGTAAAGATGGTGTTCTTCATTCACATAATTGTATTTAATCTTCCACACTGTAAAATGCATGAATTTTCATTGCAGCATATTGTTTCTTCTTCTTAGATTAGATCTATAAATGTAATTTCAATGCAAACTAGGGCTGCAACTAAGAATTATTTTCATTATAAGTATTCTACTCATTATTAATTATCAAAGTGAAATATCCATGATTACTCATTTGGTCCATAAATGGCCATTACACTCGAGCTATTTTAACAGGTGCTGTAACTCAGACTCACACCGCTGCTGTGCTTCAGGTTTGTCCGAGGTTCAGGACAACATGGGGCTGCAGGTTTTCCACGCCGGTACGGCCCTGAAGGAAGGAGGTGTGGTCTCCAGCGGCGGGCGGGTCCTGACGGTCACCGCGGTCAGTTCGTCCCTGGAGATGGCCTTGCAGGCGGCCAATCAAGGCGTGGCTGCCATCGGCTTCCCGGGCGCCGTGTACCGCCGTGACATCGGCCACCGGGCCATCGCCCACCTGAACCAGCACAGGTGTGTGTGAGTGTGGTACAGACAAAAAAACACAAAATAAAACACTAAAAACATTCCCTTTTTTGTTCTTGTATTTTTTTTTCTTGCTTTATCGCATTTGTAGTTTTTTCTAGTTAATTTCCAAACTGTAAGTCATGTTTCTGAATAATAAACTTCACTGTGGATGTACCTGTGTCCTACTTTTTTTTTTTTTTGGTAATTACCAAGTAAATAATTATATTAATTTGCTTGAATACTTAAAATAATCTTGATGCATGTGCTCTAATTCACAATCAGTCACAAATTCCCACTTTAAATCCTCTTCCACAACACTTATTGCTGTTTTAGCTGCAGACAGACTTGATACTAAATAATGAATAAAAAAAAAAAATATATACTGTGTCTCTGACAGAGGTCTGACCTATAAGGACAGCGGAGTGGACATTGCTGCCGGTAACAAGCTGGTGGAGATGATCAAGCCTCTGGCCAAGGCAACTTCTCGCACTGGTAATTTCAATTTCACCTCCAAAAACTGAAGACTGCAAGAAAAACACCTTTTTATTTGTGCATCTAAATAACGAGGAGATGCTTGTGTCTCTCTGTGCTCATGTGTCAAACTAAAACAGCACTCAGAGAAAACGGTGTTTTAATACTGATCTCCAGATTTTAACAGCTTTGTGAACTATCAGGCAGAGAACATTGTTTTCTTGTTTTTAAGCAGCAGACTGAAACCAACTTCTCATTAGGAAACAAATTGCTGGGTTTTTTGGCAATTGTAGTTGTAATTGTAGTGATTTTGATCATGTCTTGTTTGTTGCAATAAATTCAGCAGCCCTAATACAAGCTGTTACACCAGAAAAAGTGGATGAAGCAGTGTAATTGGTGTTGTTTTCTTTCTTTTCACCAGGGTGTAATGCAGAGCTGGGGGGCTTCGCTGGGCTGTTTGACCTGAAAGCTGCAGGATTTGTGGACCCGATCCTGGTGTCTGGCACCGACGGAGTGGGGACCAAGCTGAAGGTGGGATTTGAATTCTTCCATCGTAGCCATGAGTCGTCGTATTCTTCATGCAAAACTTCACTGCCATTTGTTGTCACTGTTCAATATGTGACTCGTTGTAATTGCACAGTCCTGGAACAAATGAGAGTGGAATGAAAGTACTAAAACTTCCACTCAGTCCAAAGTGGCTTTGGTAATTTCCAGATGGGCTGAGAAAACCATTTAAATTTGGCTCAGAAGTAAAGGAGCAGCAGGGGGCTTATCTGTAGGCAGATTCAAAGGCTTAGACTCTGGCTTCTTAAAACCCCTGAACAGAAATACAAATTCATTTAAAGTGTGAAAGATCCTGGATTATTTCACAGACACTTGGGAGGAGATTCTGCTCATCGTTAGTTTTTATTTTTAATTTTGCACAAGTTTGTTTCATTTGTCAAGGTGCCAAAACTTCCCACCTGAGCTGTAGGTTTCAAATATCCAGCAAAATCTCTCTCACACACAGTTGATGGTCAAGCATTTGGCTCTGTTTTAAATGTTTTTTTTTTTTCTTTTTCATCCTCAGATCGCACAGGCGTGCAGGCAGCATGGCGGCCTGGGTCAGGACCTGGTGGCCATGTGTGTGAACGATGTGCTCGCTCAGGGCGCCGAGCCGCTCTTCTTCCTCGACTACTTCTCCTGCGGCAGCCTGGAGGTGGACGTGGCCGCCTCGGTGGTTGGCGGCATCGCTAAGGCCTGCGAGATGGCGGGCTGTGCCCTGCTGGGTGAGAGAAGAGATTAAACGATGAGGGTTCCAAATTCAAAATATTCAGTCTATCACATGAATGAGCTCCTTGTTTCAAGCCTCCATCTGTGTCTTTGTCCACGTCCAGGAGGGGAGACGGCAGAAATGCCGGGCGTCTACGCCCCAGGTGAGTACGACCTGGCTGGGTTCTGCGTCGGAGCAGTGGAGCGTGGAGCCCTGCTGCCCAGGCTGGGGGACATCGCCGAGGGGGACCTGCTGATCGGAGTGGCCTCCTCTGGAGTGCACAGCAACGGTTTCAGCCTGGTCCGCAAAGTCCTGGAGAGAGCCCACCTCAGCTACAGCTCCCCAGCGCCCTTTGGCCAGCAGGGACTGACTGTCGGTGAGTCACCTCCAGGTCTCAAAGATGTGCTTTTAATTTTAATTTTCGTATGAGGCTTTAATCATGACTTTAACTTCAACGCCATGTGACTGAAATTCCGCCTGCAGGGGAGGTTTTGCTCACACCGACAAAGATCTACAGTCGCCTGCTCCTGCCGATCCTGCGCAGCGGCGCCGTCAAGGCCTACGCTCACATCACGGGGGGCGGCCTTCTGGAGAACATCCCTCGGGTGCTGCCCCAGGAGCTGGCAGTCGATTTAGGTGAGATGGAAGCACACACGCACGCTTGATCCTTCTGTGCAACACAAGCGAATAAAAACGTTGACGCCAACAATCAGGAAAAGTGGTTTGCCTCTGGCTGAAGCTGCATTTGCATTTTAGAAATCAATATTATTTATAGTGTCATAGAGTGAAGTGAAAAATAGGAATCAAGACTACTTCCAGTATAAATATGTTTATAGTTGTGTGACCTTTGTGCACACTGAAAGTTCATACAAATGTAAACATAAATAAGCAGCCTTCTTATTATACTCAGTTCCCCTCCACTTATTGTTTAATGTATTCTCGTCGTCCTGGGAGTCTTTCCCTGACTAGAAAATGTAGAGGTCACCTGTTCTGATTAAAGGCCACAGCTCTCTCATTAATATTTACGCTTGGTTTCTGTGCGTGACTCAGACGCGTCTCGGTGGAGCATCCCTCCAGTGTTTTCCTGGCTCCACAAAGAGGGCGGCCTGAGCGAGGACGAGATGGCCCGCACCTTCAACTGTGGCCTGGGGGCAGTGCTGGTGGTCGCCCCCCTGGACGCTCAGAGGGTTCTGCGCCAGCTTCAAGCCCATGAAGAGGCCTGGATCGTGGGTTCGCTGGCCCACAGGCAGCCGGGTGAGTCACTGAAACGCTCATAGATTCAGATGCTGTATTAGAGAGGTATTGTTACAATTGGATGAGAAAAGGCTAAAAATAAACTATCATCTTAGAATTATAACCAGTGCAGATTAATAAAGTAGGTAGAAGAGAAATAAAGATTTGTTTTATTGTGTTTGTTTATGCAGGCGCGGAGGCCGTGGCGGTCCGTAACCTGAAGCACAGCCTGCTGAATGCAGGACCAGCCCCTGGTGCAGAGCTGGGGGTCGAGCAAAACAATGGTTGCCATGGCGACGTCGACACACCATGCAAGAAGACAAGAGTAGCTGTTCTCATCTCTGGCACAGGTGTGCGCTTAGTAATCTTGCATTGCAACTGGAGTTTCACAAGTGCCAGAGTACCTGAAAGCAGTAGCCTGACATGTTGTGAAATATACTCACTGTTAGATGAGAATATCATCATGGACAGATTGAGACACTGGGCCCACAGACACACACTTCTCGAGTCTTTTTGATAATGGTCACTCTGTCTTACAATTACTAAATGATGCAATACAAAATCCCTTTGACACAGCATAGTGTCCTTTTTTACAACTCAGTTTTTGTACAAATTAAACAAAGGAGATCAAATGTGTTAGTGGTTTTTGAGGTTACATATTTACTCCACAGCGAGCAAGTGTATTTCCCAAAATGTCAAAAACATTTCCCTTAAAGGCAGATCACAAGATTCCTTATGGTTTCCTCATGTGTCTAAAATTATCCTCTTCTGTGCCAGGCACCAACCTCCAGGCCCTGATAGAGCAGGTCAAGCGTCCGTCCAGCTCAGCAGAGATTGTGGTGGTCATCTCAAACAGGCCCGGAGTTCAGGGCCTGAAGAGAGCGTCGTTGGCTGGCATCCAGACACGGGTAATAATAGTTACAGTAATGATATTTCCACTACTCATAAAAACAGCAAAGTTACAGTTAGTTGGGCCATGTTTTTTCAGCATTTAACTGAAAGAAATAAACACTGGAGTCCTTAAGGATTAGAATAATATATCGCTACGTTACAGTTATGTTTGTGTGTCTGGTCCCAGGTGGTGGACCACAAACTGTACGGGAGCCGAGCTGAGTTTGACGGCACCATTGATCGTGTGCTGGAGGAGTTTGGGGTGGAGCTGGTGTGTCTGGCTGGATTCATGAGGATCCTGACGGGAACTTTCGTGAAGAAATGGAACGGTGTGAAAAATGCTGCTCAGACTCCTAGTTTGCGTACATTTGCACCTTTAAGTCAGAACATCTGGCAGCCACAGGAAGGTATCTTACACTGCTTCTTTCTATTACAGGAAAATTACTGAACATCCATCCGTCCCTGCTGCCGTCATTCAAGGGTGTGAATGCCCAGAAGCAGGCCCTGCAGGCGGGGGTGCGGGTTACTGGCTGCACAGTCCACTTTGTAGCAGTAAGTATGGCGTACTGTGGAAATACTGGATGTCAGACTAAGAGGCAAATACCTGTAAAAACCTCAACCATTTGTTTGCCTGTGTTTAGGAAGAGGTGGATGCAGGAGCCATCATCGTGCAGGAGGCGGTGCCTGTGCTGAGCAGCGACACAGAGGAGAGTCTGTCCGACAGAATCAGACAGGCCGAGCACCGGGCCTTCCCCGCTGCTCTGGAACTGGTGGCCAGCAGCACCGTCAGGCTCGGAGAGGACGGACACATCACGTGGAAGTCAAATTCACACAGTTAAAGAACATAAATCCCACTCAACTCGACTTCTGTTACATAACACTGGTTTTATAACACAAAAGAGACACTAACAAGGCAGACTGGTGAATAGATAACAAGTTTACTGTTTTTACAAGCATCAGCTAAGGTCACACTAATAACTTTTTACTATTCCACTTCACCAAAGTGTCTTTTCTCAGACTGATAGGTCCAGTTGAGTTGATTTCTTCATGGGATGCCGAGAGCTTAGAAACAGACATAGATGAAAACGTAGCATTTCAACTTCTAGTGTAAAGAAGCATTATACTTGAAACAAAAATTACATTCCAATTATACCTTTAGAGAAATTATAGAATTTTGTCTGCACTGGAATTAACATAAATTAGAAAAAAAAGCATGGTGGTCCAACTTGTAATGTTTTCTGGATGGAGTATGTTGTTTGTGTAATGATTTCTTGAATGTCTGCATAGCTGAAACTGTTCTTTCATTATTAAAAAATGGGGGAATGGAAAGAGCATTTTGTGGTGTTTCTGCTCATGTGCCAGCATGTGTGATCATTTCTCACAAGGAACTGCTTTTTTTTTTCAACTGTAAACATTTTGCCGTGTAGAATCCAAGACTCTGGATCCCAGTTGGTGAGTTGAATAAATTCAAAAGTGTCCAGTCACTTTATTTATTGGTGGCAGTTCATGTTTGGCTCCTGTGGAAACGCAGGACAGACAGTCTCTCATTTCCAGCTCTTGTGGACATGCATGACTCTCCCTTTAAGCCATATTTTCCCAGTAAATTGATGATCTCCTCTAGTAAGAAAAAGGAAAATTGTTAAACTTATTTCTTCCAATTTATGATACATAATATACATGATTTTGTAAGACATCAAAACCCACCTGGGTCATTCTCAGCAATGGTAATGAGGTAAAACAACCCTTTACTGGACAGCAACTGTGGTACCAAGGGCAGAAATCTGTCTGTCACCTCTCGTCCTCGCTTCCCACCAGCCCAGGCAGCCTCCATACCTCTGCTGCCAACCTGAAAGAAAACCACTCATTGTTGGAATACTCCACACCTTTAACTTGTAGATCATCTGCTGAACAGAGCTGAACCACCTCTTCTGATGGTGTCACGACATAGGGTGGGTTGAACAGGAGGACATCCACTTTTCCACTCAGCTGAGGCAGGAGACACTCCGCCTGAAGGAAGGAAAGGAAAACAACATTGAAAGGTGCATTTTTCTGCTTCTATTCAGATCTTTGCACATGTGAATGTCCTACCAGGTCTGTGATGACAGGCTGCAGTGAAACATTGTTACAGGAAGCTGTCTTTCTAGTGCACTGTGCTGCTGCAGGATTCACATCAGTGCAACTGCAAGAGAAACATGCATATATTCAAGATTAGAATATGTTCCTTTCCCCCATATTTTTTTATTATATGGACATGCTGCTTACATGTATAAAGCTGAAGGTCCAACTACTGATGCCAGAAATGCAGACACCACTCCAGAGCCACTGCCAACCTCCAAACACACACATGGGCTAGACACAGCAAAGAGAAACACCCAGATTTAAGGTTCAGGTCAATTGAAGGTAATGTGTGATAGCTGAAAAAAAAATGGGAGAGGGGGGGGGCTGTCTGACCTCATCAGCTGCAGCCGCTGTGCATCTTTCTCCAGAGCGTCTATCAGAAGGAAAGAGTCCTCCGCAGGCTCGTAAACATCCTGGAAGTGTCCTCGTCCAGCGTGGGAGTACACAGGTGTGGGATACCCGGTACACATGTTAGCCTCACGGATGGAGCCTGGCCAACAGCCTGCACCGACCCGCCTCACCATCCACGACCTAAGTATGACTGTTACAGGGGTCAGGCTTTTACTCGGTGTTGTTTTTTAAATGTTCGATCCGGTTTCACTCACAAAATACCGCTGATATTCATCGTAGAAGACGTAAACTAATGCTGTATGGGTTAGCTGCCGTTGCTAGCATATTAGCAATCCACATCCTTGTACGTCATGGTGACGTAACTTAACCCCTTCTTTGCCGTTTTACCATTGGGCTTTTATTTATTTCTTTATTACATATAGCTAACTAGTTATTTATGTATATGTATGTGTGTGTGTATATATATATATATACACACACATACATATATATTTAAAACAATTCAGTGACTGTTTAGTAGTGTAGTACATTTATTAAAAGGTAAAGCAGTCACTGAAATTATGCTCAGACAAAACAGACCCAACATTTCAACCTATAATAATAACCATAGTAATAATAAAAATAATAGTATCTGAGGATCACCAAAACCAAGCTAAACTGTGTAAGTGATAATGGTACGTCACAGCTAGTATACAGTGTGTAGCAATGTTAATTTTGCTATATAGTATCCAGATCCTTGATAGTTAACATAGTAAAGTGTGTACTCACTGAACTATTGCTTAAGCTTTCAATGCTTGATTAATAAAATTACATGTTTTATAAGATCATAATATCACCACAGTATAACTGAACTGAACATTTCACTACAGCAGATAAATCTATAATACTATAGGCTGCACTCTTTTTTTTTTTTTTCAGATTATTTTCTTTATTATTCAGTCAGCTTGCAAAGAAAGGGTCCCAGAAACCAATGTGATGACTTCTAATTGTTTGTTTTCTTCAAAACCAAAAGATTGTCAACTAACTATGGTATGAAACCGAAAGACATCAGCAATTCTCTAACGTTTCTTCAGCGATAGCCAGGCGACTATAAATAAAATCTTACCTTCTGTTTAATGTCATGTGTTGTGCTGGTTTCCAGGTAGCAGCTGAAGCTATGGAGACGCCCTTTTCTGAGTGTACTACAACATCATGATCAACCAATCAAACATCACAAATGGCCCTAAGTGTTAATGTGCTCTTGCAGTGAGATATATCACTAAATCAAGTCTAAACATCAATAACTTGGTCTTGTTTTGTTGTTCTGCGCTGCATTCTCAGATGAGAGCACTGGCACTGCTGCAGGAGGTGAAAGACAGCTGTTGTGGGTGATGCTTTGACAAGAAACTGAAAAGAAACTGAACAGAAAGAAAAATGGTTGAATATGGAGCAGAGAGGACCGAGCTGCTGGTTCCAGCACTATCTTCAATTCAAAAATCCCCACAATATTATTGATATAAATTCTGAGTTTATCCAAACATTTGAGCTTAGAATCTGAGGCTTATATTACAGAATTCTTATATTTTTCCCGACTGAGCTTCTGAAAATGGTTGTCCTCTGTCACCCAGTGTGGTAACAGGTTGGAAATTTATTTCTGAGATCTTTTCAGTCTGTCAAAATCCATCGAGTTGCCTGAGGATACAACACTAACCTGAAACTTTAGGAGAAGGTACCTTACATCATGATGTGATGTGATCTAATGTCATATTTATTTTTAATTCACTGGCTTGTTCAGAACCCAAATGTCATCCAATACCAATGAGCCAGTGTCAGTCTCAGAACAAGAATTTGAGTGAGGGGTTGTTGGTTCAAGTCTTGGATAATCCATCTACATCATTTTTTGATGTCCAAAACTGGAAACCTTTTAAAAAAGACTTTTTATTTCTTAATTTGAACTAGTTCCAGAGCTCAGAGTGTTTGGGGGCTATTTTAGAACATTGGAAGTAACCTGTTGGCTGGTTTGCTCCAATACCTAGATGACAGAAAATGTCAAAGATCAATTTTTCTCATATCTAATTTGGTAGCTCGAGGAGCTAGAATGCTCTTTTCTAGATTTTAAGGTTGGAGGTTCAGATCCCCCAGGGAGGAATGCAACTTTTAAATTTCATGGAACAGCAAAGGAAAGAGTCAAAATGTCTAACAAAGTATTGGCAATTGTGCCCAGCTTGATAGCTCAGAGGGATAGATCTCCATCTTGTTATTTGATGTTATGGGATCAAATCTCACACAGAAATGCAACTTTTAAACTTCATGGGACAGCGCTCAAAGGAAATAGTCAAAAGGTCTAACAAAGGCTGAGTAAATATGACTAGCTTGATATCTCAGAGGAATAGAGCGCTACCCTGTTGTTAGAGGTCCTTGGTTCAAATCCCACAGGGAGGACTGTAACTTTTAAACTTCATGGAACAGCACTCAAAGGAAACAGACAAAATGTCTAACAAAGTATTGGCAATTGTGGCTAGCTTGATAGCGTTCTTCCCTGTTGTTTGAGGTTATGGCATCAAATCCCACAGGTGGATGTGACTTTTAAACTTCATGGAACAGCACTCAAAGGAAACAGTCAAAAGGTCTTACAAAGTCTTTGCAACTATGGCTTGCTTGATATCTCAGAGGGGTAGATCTCCACCCTGCTGTTAAAGGTTGTTGGATCGAATCCCACAGAGGGATGCAGTTTTTAAACTTCATGGGACAGCGCTCAAAGGAAAGAGTCAAAAGTTTTAACAAAGTCTTGGGAAATATGCCTTGCTTGATAGCTCAGTGGTTCAAACCTCTACCCTGTTGTTGGAGGTCTTGGGTTCAAATCCCACAGGTGAATGTGACTTTTAAACTTCATGGGACAGCGCTCAAAGGAAACAGTCAAAAGTTCTAACAAAGTCTGAGTAACTATGACTAGCTTGATAGCTGAGAGAGATAGAGTTCTACCCTGTTGTTGGAGAGCCTGGGTTCAAATCCCACACAAAGATGTAACTCTTAAACTTCACACTTTTAAAGTCCCCACACCCAGAGAGTAGCTTCAAATACAAACCGAAAACTTCTCCATTCAGGGAGGAACTTGTGGTATAATGGTTAAGTTCCTCCCCACAATGTGGTTGCATGGGCGACAACCCCGTAGTCCCCGGTTCGATGCCAGCTCGTGTCCAAATGACAAAAACCCAATTGGGCAGTAAGGAGTGAGTGAGGGGGCCGTGTCCCCTCCCCCCGTAGTCCCCGGTTCGATGCCAGCTCGTGTCCAAATGACAAAAACGCAATTGCGCAGTAGGGAGTGGAAGAGGGGGCCGTGTCCCCTCCCCCCCCCAACCCCGTAGTCCCCGGTTCGATGCCAGCTTGTGTCCAAATGACAAAAACGCAATTGCGCAGTTGGGAGAGGGGGCCGTGTCCCCCCCCCCAACCCCGTAGTCCCCGGTTCGATGCCAGCTCGTGTCCAAATGACAAAAACCCAATTGGGGAGTAGGGAGTCCAATTGCAGTGGAGGGGCTGCATAACTTTGCTATATATGTTTTATTAAAACAACTGGAAGGTTAATATTGTTTTGTGTAATATAACCCTCAGCTTTCATCTCTCCAAACCTCAGGGAGGGGACACGGCCCCCTTTCCCTACTGCCCCATTGGGTTTTTGTCATTTGGACACGAGCTGGCATCGAACCGGGGACTACGGGGGGGGAGGACACGGCCCCCTCACCCACTGCGCTTTTGTCATTTGGACACGAGCTGGCATCGAACCGGGGACTACTGGGTTGGGGGGGGAGGGGACACGGCCCCCTCATCCACTCCCTACTGCCCAATTGGGTTTTTGTCATTTGGACACGAGCTGGCATCGAACCGGGGACTACGGGGTTGGGGGGGGAGGGGACACGGCCCCCTCATCCACTCCCTACTGCCCAATTGGGTTTTTGTCATTTGGACACGAGCTGGCATCGAACCGGGGACTACGGGGTTGTCGCCCATGCAACCACATTGTGGGGAAGAACTTAACCATTACACCACAAGTTCCTCCCTGAACGGAGAAGTTTTCGGTTTGTATTTGAAGCTACTCTCTGGGTGTGGGGGACTTTAAAAGTGTGACGTTTAAGAGTTACGTCTTTGTGTGGGATTTGAACCCAGGCTCGCCAACAACAAGGTAGAACTCTATCCCTCTGAGTTATCAAGCTAGTCATAGTTACTCGGACTTTGTTAGAACTTTTGACTGCTTCCTTTGAGCGCTGTCCCATGAAGTTTAAAAGTCACATCCACCTGTGGGATTTGATCCCGTAACCTCAAACAACAGAGTAGAACTCTATCCCTGTGAGCTATCAAGCTAGCCACAATTGCCAATCCTTTGTTAGACATTTTGACTGTTTCCTTTGAGCGCTGTTCCATGAAGTTTAAAAGTTGCATTCCTGCCTGGGGGATTTGAACCTCCAACCTTAAAATCTAGAGAAGAGCATTCTAGCTCCTTGAGCTACCAAGTTAGACATGAGAAAAAAAATGATCTTTGACATTTTCTATCATCTAGGTATTGGAGCAAACCAGCCAACAGGTTACTTCCAATGTTCTAAAATAGCCCCCAAACACTCTGAGCTCTGGAACTAGTTCAAATGAAGAAATAAAAAGTCTTTTTTTAAAAGGTTTCCAGTTTTTGACATCAAAAAATGATGGAGTTGGATTAACCAAGACTTGAACCAACAACCCCTCACTCTGCAGTGGAACACACTACAACTCTGAGCCACTGGGGTTAACACAATGATGCATTCTTTGTTAAATATATCAAGTCTGTCCTTGGGTGTTGGATGCCAAAAGTAAAAAGAATAAGGAAGATTTGAACTTACAATCTTTGAGTTTCCAGAGTAGCCCACTAACACCATAAACCACTGGTGTTGGTACACCGTGAAAGTGTCATTGTAAGGTTTTGAGTCTTTTTCTCTACTTGCTCTACTTAAAATGTAACTTAGAATGGAACCCACAACCTGAAAACTCAGCACTAACCCTGTGAGCCACCATGTCACTCCTTTGGACACTGCTTCTTCGAGTCCGATGGGATTTGAACCCTTGCCCTTCAATTACCCTGTGAGGCACTTAACCCCTTGAGCCACCAGGATTGGAATTTTTGCAAAAAAATTTGGCCATTTGATTGACCCAACATCCTCAAGCTCTCAGGCAGCGTTAACACAGGTGCTGCACCAGTCCAGTGCCTGGAGGGGACCAGAGACGTTCTACAGACCTACAGAAAAGACGCCGTTCCTGTGTGTTAAGATACAAAATATTTGAAATAATTGGTTGTTGCTTAAAGTCAAAGATACCAAAATCTTCTGTCAGAAACAGTTTAGAAGCAGGGAGAGCTCTAAGTTGCTGATGTTCTCTTGGTACCAGCTTGTATCTACAACAGTTAGACTCACACACTCACTCACTCACTAAACCTTTAAAAAATTGAATTTGCATCATCAGATCTACTAGGTCAGGGGTCGGCAACCCGCGGCTCCAGAGCCGCATGTGGCTCTTTCATCCCTCTGTTGTGGCTCCCTGTGGCTTTGGAAAATAGATAATGAGTATTTAATTTAAATGTATTTAAAGGGTCATCAGTGTACAATCAGCACACCTGAGGAGTTGTTGTTCTTCTGTGTGTTTGTTGGCGGCTCAGTGTATGTGAAAAGGTGGATATCGCCACCCAGTGTGTCAGAATGTGTAGTGTCATGGCTTTAGATCAAGTGAATCCTAAAGAAAAAGAATAAAAATATCCAAAATATATTATTCCTAATACTAATAATGATGATGATGATGGTTACACCCTATTCCCTAATGCGGCCTGTATTATAAAAGCTAGCAATCCCCTTGTGATTTCCCTGAAATTGTGTCCTGTGCTGGATGATGATTTTAGACTCCATGCCTGCCCTGCCTCAAGTTGTGTTTCTTGGTCTCTCCCTCTGTAAATAATATTTCCTACAATGCATGAGTATATGTTGTATATCTTCCAGAGTGTTACACCACTGACAAAAATTTGTTGGACTTTTCGCTCCTGAGGAGTTGGGGTGGAGCATACACAAGCGCACACACGCACGCGCACACACACACACACACACACACACACACACACACACACACAGAGAAAGACCAGATTGAAAAGCTTTGTTGAGTCTGAGTGAGTCTAACTATTGTTAGACACAAGCTGGTACCAAGAGAACATCAGCAGCCGAGCACTCTCTCTGCTTCTAAACTGTTTCTGACAGAAGATTTTGGTATCTTTGACTTTAAGCAACAACTAATTATTTCAAATATTTTGTATCTTAC
The DNA here is from genome assembly GCF_046630095.1 of Trachinotus anak. Taxonomy (NCBI): domain Eukaryota; kingdom Metazoa; phylum Chordata; class Actinopteri; order Carangiformes; family Carangidae; genus Trachinotus; species Trachinotus anak. Next base: position 4,090,852 of record NW_027273877.1, read on the forward strand.
ATGGGAGCCTAAACACTGGAACGGCGTCTTCTCCGTTGGTCTGTAGAACGTCTCCAGTCCCCTCCAGGCACTGGACTGGTGCAGCACCTGTGTTGAATTCAATTCAATTCAATTTTATTTGTATAGCGCCAAATCATAATATACATTATCTCAAGGCACTTTACAGGGTCAGGTCAAGACCTTACTTTGTTAAAGAGAAAAACCGAACAGTTCCCACAAAGAGCAAGCACTCGGTGACAGGGCGGAGGAAAAAGTCCCTTTTAACAGGGAGAAACCTCCAACAGAACCGGGCTCAGGGTGGGGGGGGGGTCTGCCTTGAGCGGTTGGGTTAAGGAGAAGATAAAAAGAGGGGGTGGGGGGAGGAGAGAAGAGAGAGAGAGAAAGACCAGGAACAGCTGTTTAGGTAATGGTGTTATCAATAATAATGACAGGTAAGAGTGGTTAATAGTAAAGATGAGTAGTGGTGGACCTGGATCCTGCTGCTTCAGAGGCAGAGATACCTGCAGAATGAGGACAGAGAGAGAGAGAGAGAGAGAGAGAGAGAGAGAGGAGAAGCACAAACTACGGGAGAGAAAAAAAAATACAAAGTTAATGGCATGAAGTCATCGAGAGAGAGAGAGAGAGCGCCCAGTGAATCATGGGAATCCCCCAGCAGTCTAGCTCTATAGCAGCATAACTAAGGGATGGGTCAGGACATACCCGAGCCAGCCCTCACTATAAGCTTTACTAACATGACTTTTGTGATGACAGAGGAGTCATTATTAACATGAACAAACTGGAGTCTATCTGACAGATATGACTTAAACCAGCTTAGTGCGGTTCCTTTGATGCTGACCATATGCTGTAGTCTCTGTAATAGAATCTTATGATCGATGGTGTCAAATGCAGCACTAAGATCTAGCAGGACAAGTATAGAGACAAGTCCATTGTCTGAGGCTATGAGGAGATCATTGGTAACCTTAACCAGAGCTGTTTCTGTGCTATGATGGACTCTGAAACCTGAGTGAAAATCTTCAAACAAACCATTTCTGTGCAAATCATCACATAACTGGTTTGCAACAACCTTCTCAAGGATTTTGGAAATAAAGGGGAGGTTGGATATAGGTCTATAACTGGCTAAAAGATCAGGATCAAGAGTAGGCTTTTTAGCCTGGCTACAGTGCTGAACAGAAACCTGGGATTGTTCTTGTTTTCTTCTATCAATGATGAATAATAGGATGTTCTGGCTTTTTTTTATACGCCAATAGGCTGTCTTTCCAAGCCTTTCGAGATTCTTCCAGGTTAGTAGAACGCCACCTTCTTTGTAGTTTCCTTGAATTTTGCTTTAAAGCTCGTGTTTCTGAGTTGTACCATGGAGCTAGCCTTTTCTGACTCACTACCTTCTTCATCAGAGGGGCCACAGTATCTAGAGTTGCACGCAGTGAGGCTGCAGTACTGTCAACAAGCTCATCAACCTGTGTGGATATGAAGTTAAGAGAGCTGTTCCCTACTGCATTGATACATGGCAGTGGGCTAAGTACTGATGAGATCCTTTCTTTGAATTTGCGAACGGTATTGACAGACAGACACCTGCTGTAATGGATTTTTTCCCCAGATGCTGTGTAGTCCATGACTGAAAACTCAAATGTTAACAGAAAATGGTCAGATAACACCGCCTGAGAGCTTGAGGCTGTTGGTTCAATCAAATACCCAAATTTTTTTGCAAAAGCACCAGCCCTGGTGGCTCAAGGGGTTAAGTGCCTCACAGGGTAATTGGAAGGCAAGGGTTCAAACCCCATCTGACTCAATCCTTTTTGAAGGCCACAACCCAGAGGGTAGTCTTCGGATTGCTCAAAGAAGTGTACTCCAAGGAACTGATGTGGTGGCTCACAGGGTTAGTGCTATGCTCTGGAGTTTTGAGGTTGTGGGTTTGATTCTCCATTAGTTTTTAAGTAGAGCAGAGACTCTTGCAGCGTACCAACACCAGTGGCTTATGGTGTCAGTGGGCTATTCCAGAAAATCAAAGGTAATGAGTTTAAGTCTTGCTTATTTGTATTACTTTTGACATCTAACACCCAAGGACAGACTTGAAACCTTTCAAAAGGTTGGATTGATGTGTTCACCTCAGTGGCTCAGAGTGGTAGAGTGTTATGCTGGATAGGTGGAGCTTGTTGGTTCAAGTCTTGGGTAGCCCATCCACTTTTGATGTCCAAAACTGGAAACATTTAAAAAGAAAAAAAGACTTTTTAATTGTTCATTTTAACTAGTTCCATAGCTCAGGGTGTTTGAGGGCTATTTCAGAACGTTGGAAGTAACCTGTCGGCTGGTTTGCTCCAATACTGAGATGCAACTTTTAAACTTCATGGGACAGCACTCAAAGGAAAGAGTCAAATGGTCTAACAAACTGTTGGCAACTAGGGCTAGCTTGATAGCTCAGAGGGGTAGATCTCCACCCTGTTGTTGAAGGTTGTTGGATCGAATCCCACAGAGGGATGCAGTTTTTAAACTTCATGGGACAGCGCTCAAAGGAAAGAGTCAAAAGTTTTAACAAAGTCTTGGGAAATATACCTTGCTTGATAGCTCAGTGGTTCAAACCTCTACCCTGTTGTTGGAGGTCTTGGGTTCAAATCCCACAGGTGAATGTGACTTTTAAACTTCATGGGACAGCGCTCAAAGGAAACAGTCAAAAGTTCTAACAAAGTCTGAGTAACTATGACTAGCTTGATAGCTCAGAGAGATAGAGTTCTACCCTGTTGTTGGAGAGCCTGGGTTCAAATCCCACACAAAGATGTAACTCTTAAACTTCACACTTTTAAAGTCCCCACACCCAGAGAGTAGCTTCAAATACAAACCGAAAACTTCTCCATTCAGGGAGGAACTTGTGGTATAATGGTTAAGTTCCTCCCCACAATGTGGTTGCATGGGCGACAACCCCGTAGTCCCCGGTTCGATGCCAGCTCGTGTCCAAATGACAAAAACCCAATTGGGCAGTAAGGAGTGAGTGAGGGGGCCGTGTCCCCTACCCCCGTAGTCCCCGGTTCGATGCCAGCTCGTGTCCAAATGACAAAAACGCAATTGCGCAGTAGGGAGTGGGAGAGGGGGCCGTGTCCCCTCCCCCCCCCCAACCCCGTAGTCCCCGGTTCGATGCCAGCTCGTGTCCAAATGACAAAAATGCAATTGCGCAGTTGGGAGAGGGGGTCGTGTCCCCCCCCAACCCCCGTAGTCCCCGGTTCGATGCCAGCTCGTGTCCAAATGACAAAAACCCAATTGGGGAGTAGGGAGTCCAATTGCAGTGGAGGGGCTGCATAACTTTGCTATATATGTTTTATTAAAACAACTGGAAGGTTAATATTGTTTTGTGTAATATAACCCTCAGCTTTCATCTCTCCAAACCTCAGGGAGGGGACACGGCCCCCTTTCCCTACTGCCCCATTGGGTTTTTGTCATTTGGACACGAGCTGGCATCGAACCGGGGACTACGGGGGGGGAGGACACGGCCCCCTCACCCACTGCGCTTTTGTCATTTGGACACGAGCTGGCATCGAACCGGGGACTACGGGGTTGGGGGGGTAGGGGACACGGCCCCCTCATCCACTCCCTACTGCCCAATTGGGTTTTTGTCATTTGGACACGAGCTGGCATCGAACCGGGGACTACGGGGGGGAGGACACGGCCCCCTCACCCACTGCGCTTTTGTCATTTGGACACGAGCTGGCATCGAACCGGGGACTACTGGGTTGGGGGGGGAGGGGACACGGCCCCCTCATCCACTCCCTACTGCCCAATTGGGTTTTTGTCATTTGGACACGAGCTGGCATCGAACCGGGGACTACGGGGTTGGGGGGGGAGGGGACACGGCCCCCTCATCCACTCCCTACTGCCCAATTGGGTTTTTGTCATTTGGACACGAGCTGGCATCGAACCGGGGACTACGGGGTTGTCGCCCATGCAACCACATTGTGGGGAAGAACTTAACCATTACACCACAAGTTCCTCCCTGAACGGAGAAGTTTTCGGTTTGTATTTGAAGCTACTCTCTGGGTGTGGGGGACTTTAAAAGTGTGACGTTTAAGAGTTACGTCTTTGTGTGGGATTTGAACCCAGGCTCGCCAACAACAAGGTAGAACTCTATCCCTCTGAGTTATCAAGCTAGTCATAGTTACTCGGACTTTGTTAGAACTTTTGACTGCTTCCTTTGAGCGCTGTCCCATGAAGTTTAAAAGTCACATCCACCTGTGGGATTTGATCCCGTAACCTCAAACAACAGAGTAGAACTCTATCCCTGTGAGCTATCAAGCTAGCCACAATTGCCAATCCTTTGTTAGACATTTTGACTGTTTCCTTTGAGCGCTGTTCCATGAAGTTTAAAAGTTGCATTCCTGCCTGGGGGATTTGAACCTCCAACCTTAAAATCTAGAGAAGAGCATTCTAGCTCCTTGAGCTACCAAGTTAGACATGAGAAAAAAAATGATCTTTGACATTTTCTATCATCTAGGTATTGGAGCAAACCAGCCAACAGGTTACTTCCAATGTTCTAAAATAGCCCCCAAACACTCTGAGCTCTGGAACTAGTTCAAATGAAGAAATAAAAAGTCTTTTTTTAAAAGGTTTCCAGTTTTTGACATCAAAAAATGATGGAGTTGGATTAACCAAGACTTGAACCAACAACCCCTCACTCTGCAGTGGAACACACTACAACTCTGAGCCACTGGGGTTAACACAATGATGCATTCTTTGTTAAATATATCAAGTCTGTCCTTGGGTGTTGGATGCCAAAAGTAAAAAGAATAAGGAAGATTTGAACTTACAATCTTTGAGTTTCCAGAGTAGCCCACTAACACCATAAACCACTGGTGTTGGTACACCGTGAAAGTGTCATTGTAAGGTTTTGAGTCTTTTTCTCTACTTGCTCTACTTAAAATGTAACTTAGAATGGAACCCACAACCTGAAAACTCAGCACTAACCCTGTGAGCCACCATGTCACTCCTTTGGACACTGCTTCTTCGAGTCCGATGGGATTTGAACCCTTGCCCTTCAATTACCCTGTGAGGCACTTAACCCCTTGAGCCACCAGGATTGGAATTTTTGCAAAAAAATTTGGCCATTTGATTGACCCAACATCCTCAAGCTCTCAGGCAGCGTTAACACAGGTGCTGCACCAGTCCAGTGCCTGGAGGGGACCAGAGACGTTCTACAGACCTACAGAAAAGACGCCGTTCCTGTGTGTTAAGATACAAAATATTTGAAATAATTGGTTGTTGCTTAAAGTCAAAGATACCAAAATCTTCTGTCAGAAACAGTTTAGAAGCAGGGAGAGCTCTAAGTTGCTGATGTTCTCTTGGTACCAGCTTGTATCTACAACAGTTAGACTCACACACTCACTCACTCACTAAACCTTTAAAAAATTGAATTTGCATCATCAGATCTACTAGGTCAGGGGTCGGCAACCCGCGGCTCCAGAGCCGCATGTGGCTCTTTCATCCCTCTGTTGTGGCTCCCTGTGGCTTTGGAAAATAGATAATGAGTATTTAATTTAAATGTATTTAAAGGGTCATCAGTGTACAATCAGCACACCTGAGGAGTTGTTGTTCTTCTGTGTGTTTGTTGGCGGCTCAGTGTATGTGAAAAGGTGGATATCGCCACCCAGTGTGTCAGAATGTGTAGTGTCATGGCTTTAGATCAAGTGAATCCTAAAGAAAAAGAATAAAAATATCCAAAATATATTATTCCTAATACTAATAATGATGATGATGATGGTTACACCCTATTCCCTAATGCGGCCTGTATTATAAAAGCTAGCAATCCCCTTGTGATTTCCCTGAAATTGTGTCCTGTGCTGGATGATGATTTTAGACTCCATGCCTGCCCTGCCTCAAGTTGTGTTTCTTGGTCTCTCCCTCTGTAAATAATATTTCCTACAATGCATGAGTATATGTTGTATATCTTCCAGAGTGTTACACCACTGACAAAAATTTGTTGGACTTTTCGCTCCTGAGGAGTTGGGGTGGAGCATACACAAGCGCACACACGCACGCGCACACACACACACACACACACACACACACACACACACACAGAGAAAGACCAGATTGAAAAGCTTTGTTGAGTCTGAGTGAGTCTAACTATTGTTAGACACAAGCTGGTACCAAGAGAACATCAGCAGCCGAGCACTCTCTCTGCTTCTAAACTGTTTCTGACAGAAGATTTTGGTATCTTTGACTTTAAGCAACAACTAATTATTTCAAATATTTTGTATCTTACATGGGAGCCTAAACACTGGAACGGCGTCTTCTCCGTTGGTCTGTAGAACGTCTCCAGTCCCCTCCAGGCACTGGACTGGTGCAGCACCTGTGTTGAATTCAATTCAATTCAATTTTATTTGTATAGCGCCAAATCATAATATACATTATCTCAAGGCACTTTACAGGGTCAGGTCAAGACCTTACTTTGTTAAAGAGAAAAACCGAACAGTTCCCACAAAGAGCAAGCACTCGGTGACAGGGCGGAGGAAAAAGTCCCTTTTAACAGGGAGAAACCTCCAACAGAACCGGGCTCAGGGTGGGGGGGGGGTCTGCCTTGAGCGGTTGGGTTAAGGAGAAGATAAAAAGAGGGGGTGGGGGGAGGAGAGAAGAGAGAGAGAGAAAGACCAGGAACAGCTGTTTAGGTAATGGTGTTATCAATAATAATGACAGGTAAGAGTGGTTAATAGTAAAGATGAGTAGTGGTGGACCTGGATCCTGCTGCTCCAGAGGCAGAGATACCTGCAGAATGAGGACAGAGAGAGAGAGAGAGAGAGAGAGAGAGAGAGAGGAGAAGCACAAACTACGGGAGAGAAAAAAAAATACAAAGTTAATGGCATGAAGTCATCGAGAGAGAGAGAGAGAGCGCCCAGTGAATCATGGGAATCCCCCAGCAGTCTAGCTCTATAGCAGCATAACTAAGGGATGGGTCAGGACATACCCGAGCCAGCCCTCACTATAAGCTTTACTAACATGACTTTTGTGATGACAGAGGAGTCATTATTAACATGAACAAACTGGAGTCTATCTGACAGATATGACTTAAACCAGCTTAGTGCGGTTCCTTTGATGCTGACCATATGCTGTAGTCTCTGTAATAGAATCTTATGATCGATGGTGTCAAATGCAGCACTAAGATCTAGCAGGACAAGTATAGAGACAAGTCCATTGTCTGAGGCTATGAGGAGATCATTGGTAACCTTAACCAGAGCTGTTTCTGTGCTATGATGGACTCTGAAACCTGAGTGAAAATCTTCAAACAAACCATTTCTGTGCAAATCATCACATAACTGGTTTGCAACAACCTTCTCAAGGATTTTGGAAATAAAGGGGAGGTTGGATATAGGTCTATAACTGGCTAAAAGATCAGGATCAAGAGTAGGCTTTTTAGCCTGGCTACAGTGCTGAACAGAAACCTGGGATTGTTCTTGTTTTCTTCTATCAATGATGAATAATAGGATGTTCTGGCTTTTTTTTATACGCCAATAGGCTGTCTTTCCAAGCCTTTCGAGATTCTTCCAGGTTAGTAGAACGCCACCTTCTTTGTAGTTTCCTTGAATTTTGCTTTAAAGCTCGTGTTTCTGAGTTGTACCATGGAGTTAGCCTTTTCTGACTCACTACCTTCTTCATCAGAGGGGCCACAGTATCTAGAGTTGCACGCAGTGAGGCTGCAGTACTGTCAACAAGCTCATCAACCTGTGTGGATATGAAGTTAAGAGAGCTGTTCCCTACTGCATTGATACATGGCAGTGGGCTAAGTACTGATGAGATCCTTTCTTTGAATTTGCGAACGGTATTGACAGACAGACACCTGCTGTAATGGATTTTTTCCCCAGATGCTGTGTAGTCCATGACTGAAAACTCAAATGTTAACAGAAAATGGTCAGATAACACCGCCTGAGAGCTTGAGGCTGTTGGTTCAATCAAATACCCAAATTTTTTTGCAAAAGCACCAGCCCTGGTGGCTCAAGGGGTTAAGTGCCTCACAGGGTAATTGGAAGGCAAGGGTTCAAACCCCATCTGACTCAATCCTTTTTGAAGGCCACAACCCAGAGGGTAGTCTTCGGATTGCTCAAAGAAGTGTACTCCAAGGAACTGATGTGGTGGCTCACAGGGTTAGTGCTATGCTCTGGAGTTTTGAGGTTGTGGGTTTGATTCTCCATTAGTTTTTAAGTAGAGCAGAGACTCTTGCAGCGTACCAACACCAGTGGCTTATGGTGTCAGTGGGCTATTCCAGAAAATCAAAGGTAATGAGTTTAAGTCTTGCTTATTTGTATTACTTTTGACATCTAACACCCAAGGACAGACTTGAAACCTTTCAAAAGGTTGGATTGATGTGTTCACCTCAGTGGCTCAGAGTGGTAGAGTGTTATGCTGGATAGGTGGAGCTTGTTGGTTCAAGTCTTGGGTAGCCCATCCACTTTTGATGTCCAAAACTGGAAACATTTAAAAAGAAAAAAAGACTTTTTAATTGTTCATTTTAACTAGTTCCATAGCTCAGGGTGTTTGAGGGCTATTTCAGAACGTTGGAAGTAACCTGTCGGCTGGTTTGCTCCAATACTGAGATGCAACTTTTAAACTTCATGGGACAGCACTCAAAGGAAAGAGTCAAATGGTCTAACAAACTGTTGGCAACTAGGGCTAGCTTGATAGCTCAGAGGGGTAGATCTCCACCCTGTTGTTGAAGGTTGTTGGATCGAATCCCACAGAGGGATGCAGTTTTTAAACTTCATGGGACAGCGCTCAAAGGAAAGAGTCAAAAGTTTTAACAAAGTCTTGGGAAATATACCTTGCTTGATAGCTCAGTGGTTCAAACCTCTACCCTGTTGTTGGAGGTCTTGGGTTCAAATCCCACAGGTGAATGTGACTTTTAAACTTCATGGGACAGCGCTCAAAGGAAACAGTCAAAAGTTCTAACAAAGTCTGAGTAACTATGACTAGCTTGATAGCTCAGAGAGATAGAGTTCTACCCTGTTGTTGGAGAGCCTGGGTTCAAATCCCACACAAAGATGTAACTCTTAAACTTCACACTTTTAAAGTCCCCACACCCAGAGAGTAGCTTCAAATACAAACCGAAAACTTCTCCATTCAGGGAGGAACTTGTGGTATAATGGTTAAGTTCCTCCCCACAATGTGGTTGCATGGGCGACAACCCCGTAGTCCCCGGTTCGATGCCAGCTCGTGTCCAAATGACAAAAACCCAATTGGGCAGTAAGGAGTGAGTGAGGGGGCCGTGTCCCCTACCCCCGTAGTCCCCGGTTCGATGCCAGCTCGTGTCCAAATGACAAAAACGCAATTGCGCAGTAGGGAGTGGGAGAGGGGGCCGTGTCCCCTCCCCCCCCCAACCCCGTAGTCCCCGGTTCGATGCCAGCTCGTGTCCAAATGACAAAAACGCAATTGCGCAGTTGGGAGAGGGGGTCGTGTCCCCCCCCAACCCCCGTAGTCCCCGGTTCGATGCCAGCTCGTGTCCAAATGACAAAAACCCAATTGGGGAGTAGGGAGTCCAATTGCAGTGGAGGGGCTGCATAACTTTGCTATATATGTTTTATTAAAACAACTGGAAGGTTAATATTGTTTTGTGTAATATAACCCTCAGCTTTCATCTCTCCAAACCTCAGGGAGGGGACACGGCCCCCTTTCCCTACTGCCCCATTGGGTTTTTGTCATTTGGACACGAGCTGGCATCGAACCGGGGACTACGGGGGGGGAGGACACGGCCCCCTCACCCACTGCGCTTTTGTCATTTGGACACGAGCTGGCATCGAACCGGGGACTACTGGGTTGGGGGGGGGAGGGGACACGGCCCCCTCATCCACTCCCTACTGCCCAATTGGGTTTTTGTCATTTGGACACGAGCTGGCATCGAACCGGGGACTACGGGGTTGGGGGGGTAGGGGACACGGCCCCCTCATCCACTCCCTACTGCCCAATTGGGTTTTTGTCATTTGGACACGAGCTGGCATCGAACCGGGGACTACGGGGTTGTCGCCCATGCAACCACATTGTGGGGAAGAACTTAACCATTACACCACAAGTTCCTCCCTGAACGGAGAAGTTTTCGGTTTGTATTTGAAGCTACTCTCTGGGTGTGGGGGACTTTAAAAGTGTGAAGTTTAAGAGTTACGTCTTTGTGTGGGATTTGAACCCAGGCTCGCCAACAACAAGGTAGAACTCTATCCCTCTGAGTTATCAAGCTAGTCATAGTTACTCGGACTTTGTTAGAACTTTTGACTGCTTCCTTTGAGCGCTGTCCCATGAAGTTTAAAAGTCACATCCACCTGTGGGATTTGATCCCGTAACCTCAAACAACAGAGTAGAACTCTATCCCTGTGAGCTATCAAGCTAGCCACAATTGCCAATCCTTTGTTAGACATTTTGACTGTTTCCTTTGAGCGCTGTTCCATGAAGTTTAAAAGTTGCATTCCTGCCTGGGGGATTTGAACCTCCAACCTTAAAATCTAGAGAAGAGCATTCTAGCTCCTTGAGCTACCAAGTTAGACATGAGAAAAAAAATGATCTTTGACATTTTCTATCATCTAGGTATTGGAGCAAACCAGCCAACAGGTTACTTCCAATGTTCTAAAATAGCCCCCAAACACTCTGAGCTCTGGAACTAGTTCAAATGAAGAAATAAAAAGTCTTTTTTTAAAAGGTTTCCAGTTTTTGACATCAAAAAATGATGGAGTTGGATTAACCAAGACTTGAACCAACAACCCCTCACTCTGCAGTGGAACACACTACAACTCTGAGCCACTGGGGTTAACACAATGATGCATTCTTTGTTAAATATATCAAGTCTGTCCTTGGGTGTTGGATGCCAAAAGTAAAAAGAATAAGGAAGATTTGAACTTACAATCTTTGAGTTTCCAGAGTAGCCCACTAACACCATAAACCACTGGTGTTGGTACACCGTGAAAGTGTCATTGTAAGGTTTTGAGTCTTTTTCTCTACTTGCTCTACTTAAAATGTAACTTAGAATGGAACCCACAACCTGAAAACTCAGCACTAACCCTGTGAGCCACCATGTCACTCCTTTGGACACTGCTTCTTCGAGTCCGATGGGATTTGAACCCTTGCCCTTCAATTACCCTGTGAGGCACTTAACCCCTTGAGCCACCAGGATTGGAATTTTTGCAAAAAAATTTGGCCATTTGATTGACCCAACATCCTCAAGCTCTCAGGCAGCGTTAACACAGGTGCTGCACCAGTCCAGTGCCTGGAGGGGACCAGAGACGTTCTACAGACCTACAGAAAAGACGCCGTTCCTGTGTGTTAAGATACAAAATATTTGAAATAATTGGTTGTTGCTTAAAGTCAAAGATACCAAAATCTTCTGTCAGAAACAGTTTAGAAGCAGGGAGAGCTCTAAGTTGCTGATGTTCTCTTGGTACCAGCTTGTATCTACAACAGTTAGACTCACACACTCACTCACTCACTAAACCTTTAAAAAATTGAATTTGCATCATCAGATCTACTAGGTCAGGGGTCGGCAACCCGCGGCTCCAGAGCCGCATGTGGCTCTTTCATCCCTCTGTTGTGGCTCCCTGTGGCTTTGGAAAATAGATAATGAGTATTTAATTTAAATGTATTTAAAGGGTCATCAGTGTACAATCAGCACACCTGAGGAGTTGTTGTTCTTCTGTGTGTTTGTTGGCGGCTCAGTGTATGTGAAAAGGTGGATATCGCCACCCAGTGTGTCAGAATGTGTAGTGTCATGGCTTTAGATCAAGTGAATCCTAAAGAAAAAGAATAAAAATATCCAAAATATATTATTCCTAATACTAATAATGATGATGATGATGGTTACACCCTATTCCCTAATGCGGCCTGTATTATAAAAGCTAGCAATCCCCTTGTGATTTCCCTGAAATTGTGTCCTGTGCTGGATGATGATTTTAGACTCCATGCCTGCCCTGCCTCAAGTTGTGTTTCTTGGTCTCTCCCTCTGTAAATAATATTTCCTACAATGCATGAGTATATGTTGTATATCTTCCAGAGTGTTACACCACTGACAAAAATTTGTTGGACTTTTCGCTCCTGAGGAGTTGGGGTGGAGCATACACAAGCGCACACACGCACGCGCACACACACACACACACACACACACACACACACACACACACACACACACACACAGAGAAAGACCAGATTGAAAAGCTTTGTTGAGTCTGAGTGAGTCTAACTATTGTTAGACACAAGCTGGTACCAAGAGAACATCAGCAGCCGAGCACTCTCTCTGCTTCTAAACTGTTTCTGACAGAAGATTTTGGTATCTTTGACTTTAAGCAACAACTAATTATTTCAAATATTTTGTATCTTACATGGGAGCCTAAACACTGGAACGGCGTCTTCTCCGTTGGTCTGTAGAACGTCTCCAGTCCCCTCCAGGCACTGGACTGGTGCAGCACCTGTGTTGAATTCAATTCAATTCAATTTTATTTGTATAGCGCCAAATCATAATATACATTATCTCAAGGCACTTTACAGGGTCAGGTCAAGACCTTACTTTGTTAAAGAGAAAAACCGAACAGTTCCCACAAAGAGCAAGCACTCGGTGACAGGGCGGAGGAAAAAGTCCCTTTTAACAGGGAGAAACCTCCAACAGAACCGGGCTCAGGGTGGGGGGGGGGTCTGCCTTGAGCGGTTGGGTTAAGGAGAAGATAAAAAGAGGGGGTGGGGGGAGGAGAGAAAAGAGAGAGAGAAAGACCAGGAACAGCTGTTTAGGTAATGGTGTTATCAATAATAATGACAGGTAAGAGTGGTTAATAGTAAAGATGAGTAGTGGTGGACCTGGATCCTGCTGCTCCAGAGGCAGAGATACCTGCAGAATGAGGACAGAGAGAGAGAGAGAGAGAGAGAGAGAGAGAGAGGAGAAGCACAAACTACGGGAGAGAAAAAAAAATACAAAGTTAATGGCATGAAGTCATCGAGAGAGAGAGAGAGCGCCCAGTGAATCATGGGAATCCCCCAGCAGTCTAGCTCTATAGCAGCATAACTAAGGGATGGGTCAGGACATACCCGAGCCAGCCCTCACTATAAGCTTTACTAACATGACTTTTGTGATGACAGAGGAGTCATTATTAACATGAACAAACTGGAGTCTATCTGACAGATATGACTTAAACCAGCTTAGTGCGGTTCCTTTGATGCTGACCATATGCTGTAGTCTCTGTAATAGAATCTTATGATCGATGGTGTCAAATGCAGCACTAAGATCTAGCAGGACAAGTATAGAGACAAGTCCATTGTCTGAGGCTATGAGGAGATCATTGGTAACCTTAACCAGAGCTGTTTCTGTGCTATGATGGACTCTGAAACCTGAGTGAAAATCTTCAAACAAACCATTTCTGTGCAAATCATCACATAACTGGTTTGCAACAACCTTCTCAAGGATTTTGGAAATAAAGGGGAGGTTGGATATAGGTCTATAACTGGCTAAAAGATCAGGATCAAGAGTAGGCTTTTTAGCCTGGCTACAGTGCTGAACAGAAACCTGGGATTGTTCTTGTTTTCTTCTATCAATGATGAATAATAGGATGTTCTGGCTTTTTTTTATACGCCAATAGGCTGTCTTTCCAAGCCTTTCGAGATTCTTCCAGGTTAGTAGAACGCCACCTTCTTTGTAGTTTCCTTGAATTTTGCTTTAAAGCTCGTGTTTCTGAGTTGTACCATGGAGCTAGCCTTTTCTGACTCACTACCTTCTTCATCAGAGGGGCCACAGTATCTAGAGTTGCACGCAGTGAGGCTGCAGTACTGTCAACAAGCTCATCAACCTGTGTGGATATGAAGTTAAGAGAGCTGTTCCCTACTGCATTGATACATGGCAGTGGGCTAAGTACTGATGAGATCCTTTCTTTGAATTTGCGAACGGTATTGACAGACAGACACCTGCTGTAATGGATTTTTTCCCCAGATGCTGTGTAGTCCATGACTGAAAACTCAAATGTTAACAGAAAATGGTCAGATAACACCGCCTGAGAGCTTGAGGCTGTTGGTTCAATCAAATACCCAAATTTTTTTGCAAAAGCACCAGCCCTGGTGGCTCAAGGGGTTAAGTGCCTCACAGGGTAATTGGAAGGCAAGGGTTCAAACCCCATCTGACTCAATCCTTTTTGAAGGCCACAACCCAGAGGGTAGTCTTCGGATTGCTCAAAGAAGTGTACTCCAAGGAACTGATGTGGTGGCTCACAGGGTTAGTGCTATGCTCTGGAGTTTTGAGGTTGTGGGTTTGATTCTCCATTAGTTTTTAAGTAGAGCAGAGACTCTTGCAGCGTACCAACACCAGTGGCTTATGGTGTCAGTGGGCTATTCCAGAAAATCAAAGGTAATGAGTTTAAGTCTTGCTTATTTGTATTACTTTTGACATCTAACACCCAAGGACAGACTTGAAACCTTTCAAAAGGTTGGGTTGATGTGTTCACCTCAGTGGCTCAGAGTGGTAGAGTGTTATGCTGGATAGGTGGAGCTTGTTGGTTCAAGTCTTGGGTAGCCCATCTACTTTTGATGTCCAAAACTGGAAACATTTAAAAAGAAAAAAAGACTTTTTAATTGTTCATTTTAACTAGTTCCATAGCTCAGGGTGTTTGAGGGCTATTTCAGAACGTTGGAAGTAACCTGTCGGCTGGTTTGCTCCAATACTGAGATGCAACTTTTAAACTTCATGGGACAGCACTCAAAGGAAAGAGTCAAATGGTCTAACAAACTGTTGGCAACTAGGGCTAGCTTGATAGCTCAGAGGGGTAGATCTCCACCCTGTTGTTGAAGGTTGTTGGATCGAATCCCACAGAGGGATGCAGTTTTTAAACTTCATGGGACAGCGCTCAAAGGAAAGAGTCAAAAGTTTTAACAAAGTCTTGGGAAGTATACCTTGCTTGATAGCTCAGTGGTTCAAACCTCTACCCTGTTGTTGGAGGTCTTGGGTTCAAATCCCACAGGTGAATGTGACTTTTAAACTTCATGGGACAGCGCTCAAAGGAAACAGTCAAAAGTTCTAACAAAGTCTGAGTAACTATGACTAGCTTGATAGCTCAGAGAGATAGAGTTCTACCCTGTTGTTGGAGAGCCTGGGTTCAAATCCCACACAAAGATGTAACTCTTAAACTTCACACTTTTAAAGTCCCCACACCCAGAGAGTAGCTTCAAATACAAACCGAAAACTTCTCCATTCAGGGAGGAACTTGTGGTATAATGGTTAAGTTCCTCCCCACAATGTGGTTGCATGGGCGACAACCCCGTAGTCCCCGGTTCGATGCCAGCTCGTGTCCAAATGACAAAAACCCAATTGGGCAGTAAGGAGTGAGTGAGGGGGCCGTGTCCCCTACCCCCGTAGTCCCCGGTTCGATGCCAGCTCGTGTCCAAATGACAAAAACGCAATTGCGCAGTAGGGAGTGGGAGAGGGGGCCGTGTCCCCTCCCCCCCCCAACCCCGTAGTCCCCGGTTCGATGCCAGCTCGTGTCCAAATGACAAAAACGCAATTGCGCAGTTGGGAGAGGGGGTCGTGTCCCCCCCCAACCCCCGTAGTCCCCGGTTCGATGCCAGCTCGTGTCCAAATGACAAAAACCCAATTGGGGAGTAGGGAGTCCAATTGCAGTGGAGGGGCTGCATAACTTTGCTATATATGTTTTATTAAAACAACTGGAAGGTTAATATTGTTTTGTGTAATATAACCCTCAGCTTTCATCTCTCCAAACCTCAGGGAGGTGACACGGCCCCCTTTCCCTACTGCCCCATTGGGTTTTTGTCATTTGGACACGAGCTGGCATCGAACCGGGGACTACGGGGGTGGAGGACACGGCCCCCTCACCCACTGCGCTTTTGTCATTTGGACACGAGCTGGCATCGAACCGGGGACTACTGGGTTGGGGGGGGGGAGGGGACACGGCCCCCTCATCCACTCCCTACTGCCCAATTGGGTTTTTGTCATTTGGACACGAGCTGGCATCGAACCGGGGACTACGGGGTTGGGGGGGGAGGGGACACGGCCCCCTCATCCACTCCCTACTGCCCAATTGGGTTTTTGTCATTTGGACACGAGCTGGCATCGAACCGGGGACTACGGGGTTGTCGCCCATGCAACCACATTGTGGGGAAGAACTTAACCATTACACCACAAGTTCCTCCCTGAACGGAGAAGTTTTCGGTTTGTATTTGAAGCTACTCTCTGGGTGTGGGGGACTTTAAAAGTGTGAAGTTTAAGAGTTACGTCTTTGTGTGGGATTTGAACCCAGGCTCGCCAACAACAAGG
Source organism: Trachinotus anak (assembly GCF_046630095.1). Classification (NCBI taxonomy): domain Eukaryota; kingdom Metazoa; phylum Chordata; class Actinopteri; order Carangiformes; family Carangidae; genus Trachinotus; species Trachinotus anak. Next base: position 4,107,095 of record NW_027273877.1, read on the forward strand.
TAGAACTCTATCCCTCTGAGTTATCAAGCTAGTCATAGTTACTCGGACTTTGTTAGAACTTTTGACTGCTTCCTTTGAGCGCTGTCCCATGAAGTTTAAAAGTCACATCCACCTGTGGGATTTGATCCCGTAACCTCAAACAACAGAGTAGAACTCTATCCCTGTGAGCTATCAAGCTAGCCACAATTGCCAATCCTTTGTTAGACATTTTGACTGTTTCCTTTGAGCGCTGTTCCATGAAGTTTAAAAGTTGCATTCCTGCCTGGGGGATTTGAACCTCCAACCTTAAAATCTAGAGAAGAGCATTCTAGCTCCTTGAGCTACCAAGTTAGACATGAGAAAAAAAATGATCTTTGACATTTTCTATCATCTAGGTATTGGAGCAAACCAGCCAACAGGTTACTTCCAATGTTCTAAAATAGCCCCCAAACACTCTGAGCTCTGGAACTAGTTCAAATGAAGAAATAAAAAGTCTTTTTTTAAAAGGTTTCCAGTTTTTGACATCAAAAAATGATGGAGTTGGATTAACCAAGACTTGAACCAACAACCCCTCACTCTGCAGTGGAACACACTACAACTCTGAGCCACTGGGGTTAACACAATGATGCATTCTTTGTTAAATATATCAAGTCTGTCCTTGGGTGTTGGATGCCAAAAGTAAAAAGAATAAGGAAGATTTGAACTTACAATCTTTGAGTTTCCAGAGTAGCCCACTAACACCATAAACCACTGGTGTTGGTACACCGTGAAAGTGTCATTGTAAGGTTTTGAGTCTTTTTCTCTACTTGCTCTACTTAAAATGTAACTTAGAATGGAACCCACAACCTGAAAACTCAGCACTAACCCTGTGAGCCACCATGTCACTCCTTTGGACACTGCTTCTTCGAGTCCGATGGGATTTGAACCCTTGCCCTTCAATTACCCTGTGAGGCACTTAACCCCTTGAGCCACCAGGATTGGAATTTTTGCAAAAAAATTTGGCCATTTGATTGACCCAACATCCTCAAGCTCTCAGGCAGCGTTAACACAGGTGCTGCACCAGTCCAGTGCCTGGAGGGGACCAGAGACGTTCGACAGACCTACAGAAAAGACGCCGTTCCTGTGTGTTAAGATACAAAATATTTGAAATAATTGGTTGTTGCTTAAAGTCAAAGATACCAAAATCTTCTGTCAGAAACAGTTTAGAAGCAGGGAGAGCTCTAAGTTGCTGATGTTCTCTTGGTACCAGCTTGTATCTACAACAGTTAGACTCACACACTCACTCACTCACTAAACCTTTAAAAAATTGAATTTGCATCATCAGATCTACTAGGTCAGGGGTCGGCAACCCGCGGCTCCAGAGCCGCATGTGGCTCTTTCATCCCTCTGTTGTGGCTCCCTGTGGCTTTGGAAAATAGATAATGAGTATTTAATTTAAATGTATTTAAAGGGTCATCAGTGTACAATCAGCACACCTGAGGAGTTGTTGTTCTTCTGTGTGTTTGTTGGCGGCTCAGTGTATGTGAAAAGGTGGATATCGCCACCCAGTGTGTCAGAATGTGTAGTGTCATGGCTTTAGATCAAGTGAATCCTAAAGAAAAAGAATAAAAATATCCAAAATATATTATTCCTAATACTAATAATGATGATGATGATGGTTACACCCTATTCCCTAATGCGGCCTGTATTATAAAAGCTAGCAATCCCCTTGTGATTTCCCTGAAATTGTGTCCTGTGCTGGATGATGATTTTAGACTCCATGCCTGCCCTGCCTCAAGTTGTGTTTCTTGGTCTCTCCCTCTGTAAATAATATTTCCTACAATGCATGAGTATATGTTGTATATCTTCCAGAGTGTTACACCACTGACAAAAATTTGTTGGACTTTTCGCTCCTGAGGAGTTGGGGTGGAGCATACACAAGCGCACACACGCACGCGCACACACACACACACACACACACACACACACACACACACACACACACACACACAGAGAAAGACCAGATTGAAAAGCTTTGTTGAGTCTGAGTGAGTCTAACTATTGTTAGACACAAGCTGGTACCAAGAGAACATCAGCAGCCGAGCACTCTCTCTGCTTCTAAACTGTTTCTGACAGAAGATTTTGGTATCTTTGACTTTAAGCAACAACTAATTATTTCAAATATTTTGTATCTTACATGGGAGCCTAAACACTGGAACGGCGTCTTCTCCGTTGGTCTGTAGAACGTCTCCAGTCCCCTCCAGGCACTGGACTGGTGCAGCACCTGTGTTGAATTCAATTCAATTCAATTTTATTTGTATAGCGCCAAATCATAATATACATTATCTCAAGGCACTTTACAGGGTCAGGTCAAGACCTTACTTTGTTAAAGAGAAAAACCGAACAGTTCCCACAAAGAGCAAGCACTCGGTGACAGGGCGGAGGAAAAAGTCCCTTTTAACAGGGAGAAACCTCCAACAGAACCGGGCTCAGGGTGGGGGGGGGGTCTGCCTTGAGCGGTTGGGTTAAGGAGAAGATAAAAAGAGGGGGTGGGGGGAGGAGAGAAGAGAGAGAGAGAAAGACCAGGAACAGCTGTTTAGGTAATGGTGTTATCAATAATAATGACAGGTAAGAGTGGTTAATAGTAAAGATGAGTAGTGGTGGACCTGGATCCTGCTGCTCCAGAGGCAGAGATACCTGCAGAATGAGGACAGAGAGAGAGAGAGAGAGAGAGAGAGAGAGAGAGAGAGAGAGGAGAAGCACAAACTACGGGAGAGAAAAAAAAATACAAAGTTAATGGCATGAAGTCATCGAGAGAGAGAGAGAGCGCCCAGTGAATCATGGGAATCCCCCAGCAGTCTAGCTCTATAGCAGCATAACTAAGGGATGGGTCAGGACATACCCGAGCCAGCCCTCACTATAAGCTTTACTAACATGACTTTTGTGATGACAGAGGAGTCATTATTAACATGAACAAACTGGAGTCTATCTGACAGATATGACTTAAACCAGCTTAGTGCGGTTCCTTTGATGCTGACCATATGCTGTAGTCTCTGTAATAGAATCTTATGATCGATGGTGTCAAATGCAGCACTAAGATCTAGCAGGACAAGTATAGAGACAAGTCCATTGTCTGAGGCTATGAGGAGATCATTGGTAACCTTAACCAGAGCTGTTTCTGTGCTATGATGGACTCTGAAACCTGAGTGAAAATCTTCAAACAAACCATTTCTGTGCAAATCATCACATAACTGGTTTGCAACAACCTTCTCAAGGATTTTGGAAATAAAGGGGAGGTTGGATATAGGTCTATAACTGGCTAAAAGATCAGGATCAAGAGTAGGCTTTTTAGCCTGGCTACAGTGCTGAACAGAAACCTGGGATTGTTCTTGTTTTCTTCTATCAATGATGAATAATAGGATGTTCTGGCTTTTTTTTATACGCCAATAGGCTGTCTTTCCAAGCCTTTCGAGATTCTTCCAGGTTAGTAGAACGCCACCTTCTTTGTAGTTTCCTTGAATTTTGCTTTAAAGCTCGTGTTTCTGAGTTGTACCATGGAGCTAGCCTTTTCTGACTCACTACCTTCTTCATCAGAGGGGCCACAGTATCTAGAGTTGCACGCAGTGAGGCTGCAGTACTGTCAACAAGCTCATCAACCTGTGTGGATATGAAGTTAAGAGAGCTGTTCCCTACTGCATTGATACATGGCAGTGGGCTAAGTACTGATGAGATCCTTTCTTTGAATTTGCGAACGGTATTGACAGACAGACACCTGCTGTAATGGATTTTTTCCCCAGATGCTGTGTAGTCCATGACTGAAAACTCAAATGTTAACAGAAAATGGTCAGATAACACCGCCTGAGAGCTTGAGGCTGTTGGTTCAATCAAATACCCAAATTTTTTTGCAAAAGCACCAGCCCTGGTGGCTCAAGGGGTTAAGTGCCTCACAGGGTAATTGGAAGGCAAGGGTTCAAACCCCATCTGACTCAATCCTTTTTGAAGGCCACAACCCAGAGGGTAGTCTTCGGATTGCTCAAAGAAGTGTACTCCAAGGAACTGATGTGGTGGCTCACAGGGTTAGTGCTATGCTCTGGAGTTTTGAGGTTGTGGGTTTGATTCTCCATTAGTTTTTAAGTAGAGCAGAGACTCTTGCAGCGTACCAACACCAGTGGCTTATGGTGTCAGTGGGCTATTCCAGAAAATCAAAGGTAATGAGTTTAAGTCTTGCTTATTTGTATTACTTTTGACATCTAACACCCAAGGACAGACTTGAAACCTTTCAAAAGGTTGGATTGATGTGTTCACCTCAGTGGCTCAGAGTGGTAGAGTGTTATGCTGGATAGGGGGAGCTTGTTGGTTCAAGTCTTGGGTAGCCCATCTACTTTTGATGTCCAAAACTGGAAACATTTAAAAAGAAAAAAAGACTTTTTAATTGTTCATTTTAACTAGTTCCATAGCTCAGGGTGTTTGAGGGCTATTTCAGAATGTTGGAAGTAACCTGTCGGCTGGTTTGCTCCAATACTGAGATGCAACTTTTAAACTTCATGGGACAGCACTCACAGGAAAGAGTCAAATGGTCTAACAAACTCTTGGCAACTAGGGCTAGCTTGATAGCTCAGAGGGGTAGATCTCCACCCTGTTGTTGAAGGTTGTTGGATCGAATCCCACAGAGGGATGCAGTTTTTAAACTTCATGGGACAGCGCTCAAAGGAAACAGTCAAAAGTTCTAACAAAGTCTGAGTAACTATGACTAGCTTGATAGCTCAGAGAGATAGAGTTCTACCCTGTTGTTGGAGAGCCTGGGTTCAAATCCCACACAAAGATGGAACTTGTGGTATAACGGTTAAGTTCCTCCCCACAATGTGGTTGCATGGGCGACAACCCCGTAGTCCCCGGTTCGATGCCAGCTTGTGTCCAAATGACAAAAACCCAATTGGGCAGTAAGGAGTGAGTGAGTGAGGGGGCCGTGTCCCCTCCCCCCGTAGTCCCCGGTTCGATGCCAGCTCGTGTCCAAATGACAAAAACGCAATTGCGCAGTAGGGAGTGGGAGAGGGGGCCGTGTCCCCCCCCCCCCCCCAACCCCGTAGTCCCCGGTTCGATGCCAGCTCGTGTCCAAATGACAAAAACCCAATTGGGGAGTAGGGAGTCCAATTGCAGTGGAGGGGCTGCATAACTTTGCTATATATGTTTTATTAAAACAACTGGAAGGTTAATATTGTTTTGTGTAATATAACCCTCAGCTTTCATCTCTCCAAACCTCAGGGAGGGGACACGGCCCCCTTTCCCTACTGCCCCATTGGGTTTTTGTCATTTAAACACGAGCTGGCATCGAACCGGGGACTACAGGGTTGGGGGGGGGGGGGGACACGGCCCCCTCATCCACTCCCTACTGCCCAATTGGGTTTTTGTCATTTGGACACGAGCTGGCATCGAACCGGGGACTACGGGGTTGGGGGGGGGATATACAATATAAATTGTATTGTATTTTTGAAAAAATGTAGAATTTCTGCTGTGTAGTTTGAATAAAATGTACACAATGATTTGTGATATAGTGAGATAAGAAATAAAAGTAATATTAATGAGTAAACAGTAAAAGAAAGAAGAAAGAAAGAAAGAAAAAACTAAACAGTGAGCCCTTGTGTCCTCTGTCTCACAGGTGGGATGTACATGTGTTTTTTTTAGACTTGAATGTGTTTTCTCATTTTCAAAGATGATTTGACATTTTCATAAGTGCACCTACAGCGCACTGTTAGTTATGCTCCAACATGTTTAAGTGGAGGACATGATAGTTGCAATAATTAGTCTGTCTATGATGATATGTGTAGGGGACAGGGTTGATGCTCATACTCTCCTGATGCCACTGTGTGTAAAGTATGAGATAAAAGAGCCTTCCACTTGCTATGTGACATGCACAATATGAGGATGAAACATAGAGTAGAAGCTGAGAGGAGGAATAGAAATGCAAATGTATGATTTCCAGGTGGTAGCGTGTCCACCTGCATGAATTTCCATAACAGCTTGTTGGGCCAACACAAGAAGCTATGAGGCTGGATGACAGAATGACAAGAAAGTAGCACAAAACAACAACAAAGAGAAGCAAAATGACAAGAAAGAAGCACAAAACGACGACAAACAGAAACAAAATGACAACAAACAGAAGCAAAATGACTACAAAGAAGCACAAACAACAAGAAAGAAGCACAAAACAACCACAAAGTGACTAAAATTTGATGCAAAATGACAATCAACAGATGCAAATTCACTAGCAATAAAAAGTGAATAATGCACTGAATGTTGTTTCTAATATTTGTAGACACAAAGAGCTCTCTTCATTGAAAGGCAGAAAAATAACTGGAATGGCAGCATCCTAATACAAAGTGATTGCACAGAGATAGTTTTAATGTTTTAAAGATGTGTCCGCTGGAGCAAAACTCACCTGTCATAGCTGAAAGCTGACCCCCCCATTGAATCCATCCAGCGAGTGCGCTTTTCTCCGTCCTCTTGGATTTTTTAATGACGGCCAGAAGCCGATTCCCAACAGCAACAAGAAGGTGAGCATCATTGTCAGACCTGGTAAATGGAGACATTGTGGATTATTTTCTAGTGAATATAAGATCAGGTAACTGCATGCAAGTTATCAAGATACACTGAGCTAAAAACAGGGACTGAAAGGATAAATCCAGAGTTGAATGCCCAGTGAAACAGAGGAATGCAGTTCATGATAAAAATGCTGCTGCAGCCAAGCTGTTCCTGTCTACCACTTGACCCCCCAAAAAGACTGGGACTGCAGAGCAACTCAGAGCAAATTTAAGGTCAGAGGCTGCACGTTTAAATAATCTAGATTATGTGTTTTCTCTGAACATGCAGACAAACCAGAGTCACACTGTTGCGAGAACAAGGCCTTGAGTCAGTAAACTGACAACGCAAAACCGTCCCTGACATATTTGTGTTGACAGTAGTTACCTTGTGTTGATTGATATCAGCGTGGACTGAGATTTTTTGGGCTCCATGGATGATATTTTCCAAAGTAAATAGTTCCTTCAGAAAATGTGTTTGTCTGAGAAGGCAAACACAGAGAGCAACAGAGGGAGGAGGGGTCATCAGTGCACAATCAGCACACCTGAGGTGTTGGGGCAGAGCACACACACACACACACACACACACACACACACACACACACACACACACACACACACACACACACACACACACACAGAGGATGCAATATAGTCAAAAACCGCATTAAAATAAAATTAAACATTTTAAATGTGTTTTGTTTTAATATTTTACAAGAAACAAACCATTACAACGTAGGATGAGGTCCTCAAGTGCAAACATACATGAACATGTCAAACCCACTGACTAAATATCCTCACTTTGGGCATTAGACTTCAAAATTGGCTGAACCTGATAAGAAGCAAACCCATGATCGCAGCATCACCAACCAGTCTTCTAACAGCATGAGCTATTTGGTTATTCTGTGAGACAATCTTAGCGCCTATGAGTCCTCACTTTGGGCTTTCAATTTTCGACTGGGTGTTGGACTTTGAGTTTGATTAGAATAGAATACATGATCTCTGAAGTCAGTCTTGAACAGCCTGTGGCGTTTGGTAAGACAAAACTTTCTTTAAGTTTTTCCGTTGAACACCAGCCTTCAAAAAGTCATCATGTCTCATAAGGATTGAGTCCAAAACCTCTGAACTACCAGTCAGTCTTGCAACAGTCTGGGCTCGCCTTTGATTGTTTACTTTGGATAGTTGGCTTCAAAACTCACTGCAGCTCCTCCTTGAACCAAAGGCCCCAAAACATCAAAGTAGTTATCTTACTTTCTGAACTACAGGACCAGAGACACTTCAGTGCCATTTCTCAGTTTCTGAAAATTAATTTCCACTTATGCTTTAGAAGAAGAGGGTTTCTTCAGCATATTTCATTTAACTTGTTAGGAAATTTAATCACTTTAAGTGCAAAAATTTATATGCTGGAGCTTTGACAGAAAGTCCTCCAGAATTTACAGCCCTGAGTTGTACAGTTGGAATCTGGATTTGGTGACTGATTTGACCAAAAATTGTATTTTTACAAAATATATGCACATACATACATGTACAACTGTGGAATGTATGGTTTCAATGAGTATGTCTTTATTAAATCAAAATAAGTGAAACCGTGAAAGGGCAGAACTGAGTTAACTGAGACAGAAACTGCACTGGTAAATAAAAAAGTGTATCCAGATTTTTTCTGTAGATGGTACAGATGGAGTTGATTTTAAGGCCACTTTACTTTCACATAATTGGTCCCCTCTGCACTACTGTAGGGCAGAGGGGACATCTATCATACACACAGACATAAAGAGTAATACCTCTGAGATCAAATTATAGCTTCTCACCAAACAGCAAAACAAACTGACATAACTCTTACGTTAATATCTGCGAGGTGTGTCTCATTAGCAGAAAGTACAGTGTTTTGATGATTGTGAAGTAACACCTCTACACACTGTGGTACCAGGCCAATCTGAGGTGTTAAAAAATAAACCGCAATGATGCAACAATGAGATAACACAATAATAAATAACAGGTAAACATGTCAAATACTAAGTTTTCATGTACTTGATTGAACTTGAGGAAAACTCTCATTAAGTTTTGAAAGTCTGAGCAGTTTTTCCAGTTCATGCATGTAAAAAAAAAAAATCTACTTTTAGGGCTGTTTACTTGGTTTTACACTGCAGGTCATTATTCTGATTTAGCTGGTTCTGCTCAGCTCACTAATCAACATTTTATTTAATCCAAACACAAAAAACCAAAAAGTACTACTAAGTTGTAGTTAAATTAGTTTATGTTTATTTTTTTACCTTTTTAATAGAATCAAGTGCTAAGCAGCCGGTTAGCTGTTGGCTGTGTCTTCATATTTACCGTAGTGTACTTACCATTTAGTTTTGTTATCAATCTCTCCTCGAAGGCTTTGATTTTTAATAAATTTGCAAACATTTCTTTAATCATGTTTTCACTTTGTCAATACTAAGATTAGACCATTGGCGCAAAAGTGGCAATTTATATTTAAAATTAGATCTACACACATTAAAGCCTGTGAAAAGTGAGTCTGAATATGTTCTGAGGCCACCGTAGCTCTTAAGTGAAACCCATTATGAATGACTTGTGTACTTAAATACAGACTTAACTTATTTTGGTCGGTCCAGATGTCAGACTGAGTTTAAAGGGTCTTCCTATGTGATGAATCGAAGAGCTGAAACTACACTGCAGGTTTGCTTGGAATATGCACCACCTAAAGAGCTTTTACACTAACCTGGCAACCCAAGAGTTGCTGTTAGTTGACTTATTATATTTATATATATAAAGCATTTATGTAGGATTGATCAAAAATGAATGTAGCTACAAGTTAAAATGGAGAGAGACAGAGTGATGATGATGATGATGATGGACACAACTTACATCATCTCTATGGATACTTGGAAAAATGATAGGGTGGTGTAAGAGGACAATAAATAACTTGTCTGGTAGGCAGTTTACTCACTTCTCTTCTTGACCCCCACCCCATCTGCTTCCCTCCTCCCTGATGGATGGCAGTGGGGGCCTCTCGCTCTGCTTCCCCAGCCTTAACTCCTCCTGCAGACGTCTGCTGCGACCCCACTCTGAGTCAGCTCTCCTCTACACCCTGCTGGCCTCCGTCTCTCTGCTCACTGTGACACTCAACCTGCTCGTCATCATCTCCATCTCTCACTTCAGGCAGCTCCACACACCGACCAACACCCTGCTCCTGTCTCTGGCTGTGTCAGACCTGGTGGTGGGGCTGCTGGTGATGCCCATCGAAGGCCTGCGCTACATGGAGACGTGCTGGCTGCTGGGGCGGCTGATGTGTGCTCTGACTCCTTATGTTTCTTACTGTCTGCTCTCTGCCTCTTTGGGCAACATGGTGCTTATATCCATAGACCGCTACCTGGCTATCTGTGACCCACTGCTCTACTCCTCTAAGATCACCCTGAACAGAGTTAAAATTTTAATCTGTTTATGCTGGGCCTGTTCAGTTCTCTACAATGGCTTTATTCTGATGGGACACTTAGGGCAGCCAGACAGGTTCAGCTCCTGCCATGGGGAGTGTGTGGTGGTAATCAGCCACATCTCAGGCACATTAGATCTCTTCTTCTCTTTTGTCGGGCCCTGCACTGTCATGGTTGTTCTGTATTTCAGGGTGTTTGTGGTCGCTGTTTCTCAGGTGCGTGTTATTCGTTTGCAGACAGCAGCCTCCACTGTCACTGCAGCTCCAACTGCTAAAAAATCAGAAAGGAAAGCAGCCAGGACTCTTGGGATTGTGATAGCTGTGTTTCTAATGTGTTTCTGCCCGTATTACTATCCCGCTCTTGCAGGTGAGGACACCTCTACTAGCTTGTCCTATTATGCCATGTTGTCTTGGATCATGTTGATGAACTCCTGTGTGAACCCTCTGATTTATGCTTTGTTTTACCCCTGGTTTAGAAAAGCTATCAAAGTCATTTTCACCCTCAGAATACTGCAGGCCCACTCCCAGGAGGTAAAGCTACTGTAAACAGGGCTGAAATGATCAGTGAACAGAAACACCATCTCACCTTGGGCCAGGCTGCTCTGCTGCTGCAGCACCACAGAAACCTTGTGGCCTCAGGCAGTTTCAGTTTCTCATTTTGTCACACAGTCGTGCTGTAATCAGGTTTTTCTCATGAATACACACCTCATTGCTGAGTAAAGCACAATAACTTTGACTCATGTAACTTCTCACTGCAAATGTGTGTCTATTGACCTCAAATGAAACACTATATGCAAAGTGTTTGTGTCTAGCAGCAAAAATATTATTACACATTCAAATATGAATGCACAGATCTAGAGGAGTGTATCTTCATGATCATTTTTTTTTTTTACATACTGTATTTCAGCTCTGTTCTTTCAGTGGGAAAAAATTCACTGAAATATTACCAAGAACCAATTAGAACCAAGAAATCATAAAAAATGAATGTTTACTGTACTTTGATCAATATGAGCACAAACAGGGTGTACAAAAAAAGATATGAATACCTTATAAACATTTTTCAAATAATACATACTGCTTGATTGTGAGACAGTATAATAACTGTCCACATTCTAGATAATCAGATTAGTCACTTGGCTCTTTGCTTTGTCTGTGTGGTTTAGTCTCTTATAATCACCATCACAATTATCCAGCGTTTGAATGTAGCTATACTGCACTTCTCTTGCCAGCTGTTCTATTGAAAAACGACCAAATCGGTGTATTCTTTATCACTGTCATGTTTCACTTCATTTAATACGGAATTGCTGTCAAATGCACTTTTGTCTTGGTGCATATTACTGCCTGTCTAACGAAACATCAACACTCTGAATTTTCTAACACCAATATGCAATAAACTGGATGTTCTGTTCCCCTAAAAACAAAAAGTTACACCACATCAAAATGTATTTCAACATGTTCATACATTTATTCTGAATTATCACTCTGTTTCTATGGACTCACCCACTTGACAGCTGCACCCAGACGTCTGTGTGAATCAGGCCTGTAAATTATAACGATGATTAGAAAATGGTAAGAAAATATTTGAGCACAGATATAGTTGAAAACAGTCATAAGAAATGGAAAAATCTGAATAAGAGCAAGGGAGTAAAACACACTCTCCTCTCACTCAGGTCCAACTATCGCTGTAGTGCCCTAAACAAAGCATGTCGTCCCCCAAATGGAGAACAGTGGAAGTCTGTGACTTTTACAGTTTAATTATTTGATTATAAATTTGTAAAAGTCAAAAACTGTGAATGATAGGTTTGGTGAATAATTACACACTTGCTTGATAAATGCAACTCATTAAACACTGTATATTGTAAAGGCCACGGTCACAAGGCGTGCACGTTCTGGCTGTAACCACATGGGGGCATTGCTGGACTCCAAACAAAGGAGACCAAAAACATACTCTAAAAGCCACCTCCAGCCACCTTTTAAAAATTTCACCCTTCCTTCTATTTAATCTAACTGGATAAATACAGGACTACGTGTTGTGTTGTGAAACTGAAGTAAACATGAAAACTGAGCTCAAACTAATGCCTGTTTAAGAAATGAAAACAATGAGCCTCTCTGTACTCATAGACTTGAGAAAATGAGCAAATAACTTGGACTGCATTAAATGACTCTTTAGTGCATTTACACTTTTAACAGTACATCATTTTGAATTTTATCTGCTAAGTGACGCTTGTAAAATGCTAATCTACAGATTGCATTTCTGTTGCACTACAGTAACTTAATAGATTTATTATTGACTCAAGACCACGATTTGCACAGTGTGGACTGAAAACTAAAAGTACAATCAGTAGTGACAAAACAATAACACACTCTGACTATTTTGGATTTGATCTGCATTTTGTGATGTTCTGTTCCATTCATATTCATGGCTTTGAGCTGCGTTTAAATGACCGTTTGAGCATTTTCATGAACAACTACACACCAGAAAATCCAGTGGATCAACTAAGTGTGTGTGAACTGCATTATTCTGAGCTTTCATAGCAATGGAGCAAAAGGCCTGCTTTTTGCAAACATGGACATACCATCCATCTAAAGGTAAACACAAATAAACATGGGATCAGCACAAGCATACAAATGAATGCTGAATTAAAATCAAACTGTAGGGAGGAAGAGAAGTGATGAAGATGATGAAGAGGGACAGAGGTTGCATCAGCCGTCAGGTGTTTGAAAAAACAGAGTTTGAAGAGAATAAATTAACTGTCTGATTGGGAGTTCAATTTCATCCCCTCCTCCCTGATGGATGGCAGTGGGGACCTCTCGCTCTGCTTCCCCAGCCTTAACTCCTCCTGCAGACGTCTGCTGCGACCCCACTCTGAGTCAGCTCTCCTCTACACCCTGCTGGCCTCCGTCTCTCTGCTCACTGTGACACTCAACCTGCTCGTCATCATCTCCATCTCTCACTTCAGGCAGCTCCACACACCGACCAACACCCTGCTCCTGTCTCTGGCTGTGTCAGACCTGGTGGTGGGGCTGCTGGTGATGCCCATCGAAGGCCTGCGCTACATGGAGACGTGCTGGCTGCTGGGGCGGCTGATGTGTGCTCTGACTCCTTATGTTTCTTACTGTCTGCTCTCTGCCTCTTTGGGCAACATGGTGCTTATTTCCATAGACCGCTACCTGGCTATCTGTGACCCACTGCTCTACTCCTCTAAGATCACCCTGAACAGAGTTAAAATTTTAATCTGTTTATGCTGGGCCTGTTCAATTATCTACAATGGGCTGATTCTAATGGACCACTTAGGGCAGCCGGACAGGTTCAGCTCCTGCCATGGGGAGTGTGTGGTGGTCATTAGCCACATGTCAGGAACTGTTGACCTCTTCGTCACCTTTGTCGGACCCTGTACTGTCATGGTTGTTCTGTATTTGAGGGTGTTTGTAGTTGTTGTTTCTCAGGTACGTGTTATTCGTTTGCAGACAGCAGCCTCCACTGTCACTGCAGCTCCAACTGCTAAAAAATCAGAGAGGAAAGCAGCCAGGACTCTTGGGATTGTGATAGCTGTGTTTCTAATGTGTTTCTGCCCGTATTACTATCCCGCTCTTGCAGGCCAGGACACCTCAAATAGCTTGTCATACTTTGCTGTTCTGTCTTGGATCATGTTGATGAACTCCTGTGTGAACCCTCTGATTTATGCTCTATTCTACCGGTGGTTTAGAAAAGCTATCAAACTCATCTTAACACTTGAAATACTGGAGGCTCATTCAAGGGAGGTCAAGATCCTGTAGACACAGCTGAATCTGTGTTTGGTCACTTTCCAGTTTTAAGGAAACATGCTCACTAAATCATTTTTGTACATCTGCTGCAATATGAGGCCAGACTTACTGTGAATTCAGAATGTAATCATCAGTAGAGACTCGACAGTGGCTTCAGCTGCTGCAGGCTTTTTCATTTTGTCACACACTCTGCAGAAAAACAATAATACACACAATTTTTTTTCACCAACAGCCAAGAAACTCAAACTGCATTATTATTCATTAGATATAACACAGTGGTATGAGCTTACTTCCCTATGAAAAGTATATATTATCAATACTTCATAATGCATGATAATACCTTGTACTACAGCTCCACAAAAATCATATTAACTTTGCTATTTTCTATGCATCATCATCTTTCTTTCTTTTTTTTTTCCTTAATTCTTGATATTGCTTTCAAATGAAAACTACCTGCAATATTCAATTTCTTCCTGCTGCAAATCTGCTTCACATTTAAATGATTATTTCCATGCAGGAACTGACAGTGAATAAGGAATTCAAACCAATTAAAAATGCACTAAATGCACTATAATGCACTATACTTTCACTTAATTTCAATTTTTCCTCTAAAGGACAGGCTCTTATCTCTGTATGAAGCAACCCTGCAAGTCATAATGTTTGAAAAATGTTTTTTAAACTGTGAAGTCATTTGAAGTGGTAATATACTGTATGAACAAGCTTAAGGTAACAAAACACATTTTCCCCATAGATAAATTATGATCAACCTGCAGACAGCAGTGTTTTAGAGCAACTCTCTGGGTATAGAAATACAAAAATAAGTAAATATGTTGAGGTTAAGAGAGAATAAGCACATATTCGCTGCATACACGTGCACAAATGAATAAGTGTGAGCATAGATTTTATTCAGCAACTGGCTCTGCAGGTTTGCAAATCTGCAGTTGTGGCTTTAATTTTCAATTTTATTGTTATCCCCTGTGTGCTGTAACATAACATAAAAAGCAATAAAAAATATTGAGATCAACATCGTCAGTGTGCTCTTTATCTCTGCATTTGAAAGCACTGGACTCCTGAATAACGGTTGAAGTTTTACCAGTGAGGTTTATATGATAAAGCTCTTTATAAACATAGTTACCACGGTATCTGGTGGTTTAAATAGGGACAGCGTTTAAATATCAGGGCAAAAATAATCTATAGCATGATTGTTGAACTTTATGATCAAAATACACTCACTGTTGTTTGACTATCACAGATCTCAGGCACAAGCATGCTGATGAAAACGCTCAGCTGCAGTGCCTCCATCCGAACCGCTAGGGGGCGATGTTGCGCAATAACATTTGATGGCTGAGCCCCTTGAAAAAAACCACAGATAGAAAACCAGCTAGCTAGGAAACATGACATGACCCTGAACCACTTTTTCCCCTGACAACTTCTATCAGTAATTCTAACATTAGACTGTTTTTTATCTAAAACATGTTACGGACATTGTGTCGGGCAGGTGGCGCCGTTTTAAAGGTAAAGAGCCTGTTTGTAAGTCTTCCTGTGCTAACTGGGTGATAGCTTGCTAACTTGCTAGCCTGCTAACACTAGCTGGTAATGTCACTTTGTATTGGGCCATTTTAAATGAAAAAATAATAATAATAACAACACCAGATAACACCTGTACAACTGTAACACCCATGTGTGCATTTATAGCAGCAGAACACAACATAACCAGTCAAGTTACCTGTGTGAAAAGGTGGCTAGCTAACATGAGCTGCTCCTGTCAAACTGTCCATCCATCACTAATGAGAGCTCAATGCCCACGTGATCAACGCTGCACAGGTGGGAGCAGGTGTGCTTTACAGATGTCACTTATTGGTCGATCACAGGGTATTTCTTTGTATATTTGTATTTCAGTCAAGTCAGTCAAGTCCTAGTCATGGATCAAATAGAGGCAGAGCTGAGGAAGAGTCATTTCAGATTGATAAGTATTAAATTATAATTATTGATGCAGTAATGTGTGCATCACTGTAATGTTGCAGCTGATAAAAGTGGGACTTATAACTTTTTATACTGTCGGGTAGCTTGTGAATGTCCACCTTGGGATCAGCAACGTTTTATCTTCACCTGTAATAATGCATACATAATTTGTTGATTATATTTTATATCAGTATTCTGGATCTGCAAAACGACCAGCAACCCAAGTTATCAAATAAATGCAGTGCAGTAAAAAGTGCAAGTGCATTTTCTGCTGAAATGTAGTTACAGTAAGTATAAAGTAGTACAAGTATCCCAAAATTGTCCTTGGATGCAACTGACTATTCCCAAAAATCATGTTGGAAATTTACTACTAAGGCAGATCCACTGATTTGTAACCAGCGTCCTTATTTCCTGTCACTGCAGAACTCTCAGCGCACTGTGCCCAGGTTATGGGTGACGCCAGCCCAGCAGCGATGGGCCTCCAGCTTGCCCATGAACACTGTGGTCCTGTTTGTGCCACAGCAAGAGGCCTGGGTGATTGAGAGGATGGGTCGCTTTCACCGGATCTTAGAGCCGGTAATTCTTTTCAACCAGTTTTCAGGCCAGTCTCTCTCTGTGTGATCTATTTAGTTAAAGTTATAGGAAAACCATCTAGGTAAAGATATAAAAAAATTAAGTTGTAACACTTATCATTAAACCACTTTTTTGTCCTTTCTTAAAGGGACTGAACTTCCTCATTCCCATACTTGACCGAATTCGTTATGTGCAAAGCCTTAAAGAGATTGTTATTGACATCCCTGAACAGTCAGCTGTATCCTTAGGTAAGATTTATTTCTTTTGCATTTTGGGAACAACTCATAGCAACTAGTGACATAAACATTTGTGTTTGTTATTGATTTCATTAACCACCTTCCTTAATTAACTGATATTCTCTTGGTCTTTACACAGATAATGTGACACTGCAAATTGATGGAGTTCTTTATTTGAGAATCTTAGATCCTTTAAAGGTACGGTGGTAAAATTTGTGACAAATCCATTAATATTTCTGCGCAGATCCTCACACATAATTAATTTACACTGCTGTAAGTTTGAGGATTAATGAAATTGACAGATATTAATTGCTAAAAATCTCCTATGAATACTGATTTGTGGTAATCAAGAAGTATTGTTTTTTAGCCAGCAGGTTGCGCCAGTTAGTTTGGTTGTTCATGAAATCTTCTCATGGAGGCTGATCAGTTGTGTCTGTCCAGGCTAGTTATGGGGTAGAGGATCCAGAATATGCCGTGACTCAGCTCGCACAAACCACAATGCGTTCTGAACTGGGCAAACTCACACTGGACAAAGTGTTTAGGGTAAGAAACGTCCTCCCTGTTTGGTTTGCTTTATTTTTAATTGAAGCTGGGTAATGACGAGTATCTCAAAGCTGCTATCTTGGATCCTCTCTGGTTTTCAAGGAAAGGGAGTCTCTTAATTCCAACATCGTCCACTCCATCAACCAGGCGTCAGACGAGTGGGGAATCCGCTGCCTGCGTTATGAAATCAAAGATATACAAGTTCCACCTCGTGTTAAAGAATCAATGCAGATGCAGGTAAGACACACATAACCATGATTGTGATGACAGTCTGACTCGGTACCCTAATGTCATTTAATTTCAATCAGAATATTGAACCCTAATTTTTAACCGCAGTGGCGAGGCCAGCTTTAGAAACACAGACATTCCTGGTGATGAAGCTACACCATTGGTCATTCAGCCACACATTGATCATACACAGGCTTTGACCTAGTCTTGTTCTGTTACCTAACTTTCCATTACTACACATGAGAATTCCCAAATTGCCAGAGGTTATGAAAATCGTTGCACCCAACCACTGGGGGATTTTAGGATTATATTGTTTCCCTGGTGGAGAAATATATGACATCTTTGTTCTTTGTTCCCTGTGTAGGTGGAGGCTGAGCGTAGGAAGAGAGCCACAGTGCTGGAGTCTGAGGGGACACGGGAGGCGGCCATCAACGTCGCAGAGGGTCGCAAGCAAGCCCAAATCCTGGCTTCAGAGGGAGAGAAGGCCGAGCAGATAAACAAAGCAGCTGGTTGGTGCATTTTACTTTTGACTTAAAGAAACGACCGTTTAACTGGGATTTTTCCGTACATGAATCATGTGAGCATGTATGTAATTGAAGGTCTTTATAACTTAGGCCCTCATTACTCCAAATCCACAAAGCATTTAATTATGTGCCTGCAGACTGTGTTACAACACTACACGAACATCTCATGACCCAGACAAATCAGACATGGTTACCAACAATTTTCAAGCATATTAGAGAAGAAGTGAATGAAGAGGAATGTTGAAAAATGAAGTTTAAAGCCTCTTATATAATGTGACTCCAAAACAAATCTTCTTTTGTCGTTCATTTTCATGTTGTGTTGTCTCTAGGTGAGGCCCAGGCTTTGTTAGCCAAAGCAGAAGCCAAATCCAAAGCCATTCGTCTGTTGTCAGAGGCTCTGGCTGAACAGGTATAAGGCAGATTTTTAATGCTTCGCTTGTCATTGAAGGATTAAAAGTGATTATGAGCTCTTGTGGTGTTTGGAAATGTTCTTCTCAGCATTCCCAGTGACCAGGATTTTGGTTGTGTTCCCGACAGAATGGAAATGCCGCAGCATCGCTGAGTGTTGCTGAACAGTACATCTCTGCCTTCTCCAACCTCGCCAAAGAGACCAACACTGTGCTCCTGCCCTCCAACACTGGTGATATTACCGGAATGGTCACACAGGTACGCTCTTAATACCTGCTAATAAGCTTTCAGACTTACTCTAAATGTGACGCTATACGTTTCTAACGCTTTCCATATTGCTCTTTTGTCCTCAGGCAATGTCTATTTACAGCACACTCTCCAAGCCGACGTTAAAAGCTGAAAGCGTAAAGACCAGGACGGACGAACCCAGCGAAGAGCCTCCTGTCCAGTCAGCATCAGCCCAGTAGCAGAGGACACCATTACTGCAAAAAAAGGAGGAAGCTGTTTTCCACAATAATAAAGCACAATGGCTCTGCTGTGCCAGTTCAACAAGCGTCTGGTGCAAAGGGTACTCTATCTACGAGAGGGCACAGGATGTTGAGACTGAAGAACAACGCTTGGTAAACAGAGACAATGCCGAGCAAGGACAGCTGGGAAAACAGAGGAAGTGAACCATCAATCATGCTTCTTGTGTTCGTCAGGTGTTGCACCTGAACTAAATCCACTGTGCTGTGACTAGTGTCTGTGATAAGGACATGTATTCTGCCAGTATGTAGTGACATGGTGAACAGAATCCACAGCTTCTTAACAGCCTCATCGCCGTCGAACAGACATTTACATGACTCATATTTCTGTGTTGCCAGTTGTCACCCTGGTTTGTCATGATTGGAATATAATTTATTATAATTTCAAATGCAGTTATTTTTTATTTATTTGCATTTTATTTCTATGCCTAGAGGTTAATTGGCTTTTGGTTTAGTTTTATTCAAAACTTGAATGTGAAAAAAGCCTATTAAAATATTATATTTTAAGGAAGATACAAATGAATAATGAATTGATTTGTTGGCGATGTTGGGTGGTGTGCCAGAGGAAAATATAAGCACTAAGAAAGAGAAAGAAATAAAAGTCTATTGTACAAGTCATGACTTGTCTTTATGTTTCAGAGAACTGACTGTATTATGATACTGCAACAGTATGGTTTCTCCACTTAAGAAACTGAAATCAGTTTCCTGAAATCAGTTTCTTCATGTCTGTAACATCACAGATTTCCATGAAACCTAGAGCTGAGGAAGGAGTTGTCACTATCCAGCTCTGGCTTACAAGTTGGAGTTGGTGGGTTGTTCAAATCGAGTTCCTAGCTGCCATAAATGCACAGCGATAATTAGTTATAATAATAATAAGTGCAACTGTATAGTTTCCCTATCTTGAGAAATTCCAACCTGAGCAATTTTGTACAACTCACGTGATGATTTAACAGAAACTTTTCTATTGTTTGGCTGCTTTGCTGTGTAAAGTCTGATACGGGTGTTTATAATATTGACTGTGATTCAGCCGTTTACCTCAAATATTTCAACTGTATGAGAGCCAGCCAGTTTCAGGGAGATAAGTTTGATTTTTAGAGCTGGTTCAGAAGGTTCATGAGGCGCAGACAGACATGGTCCAGGTTTTGATAGTTGAACATTTTATAATGCTTTAGAATTAAAAAAAAAAAAAGAAGACATCATATGAAGTACTTTGGTAATTGATGTATTTTTCCTGGCAAAAAACTGCTGTTGAAAGCACAAAATTAAACATTTTATACGATGTGCTACTGTATTAATAGTAGTTTCAGTTTGGCTTACAGAAACAACACCGTGCTGTAGGCTTTATACTGATATACGCTGCCAGTGAAATAGGAAAGAAAAGGTAAATTTCTTCCCCACAAAATTGTAACCTTTTTCATTTTGATGTGATTTCGTCTGACTTGACGTCACTTTTGCGTAGGTTTTATCTGACTTTGGTTTTCGGTCAGCCTCTGGGGAGGATTGTGGTTAATAAATACTTAATCAGATACTTTTTTATTGTTCCTTTTAACCCCCAACGCCCCCCCCACCCACGAACCACAGTAAATGCCAGTCAATGCCAGTTCATTTTCAAGTAGCATGTGATTTTTGTTTGCGGCTTTTTATTTATTTTTTTTAACACACAAATCTGAGCAGAAAAGCTTCAGCAAGCCTTTTGGGGGTTTTTTTGCCAAAGAATTCTACTGTACAGCATAAAGCCTGGCATTAAACACTAATAAACTTCCCTTTCTATCATCTCCAATTCTATGCTCCGAGCTCACATGATGAAATGGAGAAAGCAATGATTGGAATGTGGAATTTGGTTGCACGGATTTCAACACATAAAGCATACTGCAAGCACGCACTTGCCACTGTGTGTGTGTGTGTGCGTCTTTAATCCCTGAAAAGGCTGGCAGTGACTGGCCCAAAAATCGGATGTTTTCTCATTCGAGCGTTTCCCAGACACACCTCTTTCTCCCTCCTCCTCCTCCTCCTTGTCATTGCGGCCTCCTGTCTCTCCTCGTCTTTTCCCACCTGTGTGTCGGTCTTCTCCGGAATTTATTTTACAGTTGTCGGTAAATGCTTTCCCCTGGGAGAGGAAAAAAAAAAATATCATAATTAAGCCAGAGATGTTGGCTCGTTCTGCTGTTCACCTCTCCCTACCCTCCTCCTCCTCCTCCTCCTCCTCCTTCATGACACACAGAGACACATGCCCACAGCCTTGGGGCAGTATAGTTAAGGAGGTATGTAAAGTTTGTCTTTTTTAGGACCTTGAACTGACAAACCACAAGGAGAAAGACCAAGCGAAGAAGCGAGAGGGGGAGGGAGAAAGACAGAGATGGAGCTTGATGAAGTGTGAAGGAGTAAAAGCAGAAAAGATGTTTGGAGCTGCAGGTGTTAGAGCAATTTTGTGGCTTTATTTCTGTCTTTCTCACTAGCACACACACACACACACACGCACGCACACACAGACGAGTCTTGACATAAAAATAGTGCTTACTGAGGTGAAGAGAAAACCAGCAGGAATTGGGGGCAGCCGACGTAAAGCAGAAACAGCAGAGAGACAGACAGCAAAGGTATTAGCAGCTCATAAAAAGGCACTTAAGAGCTGCAGTTAGGAAACATACATTCACTCCCCACGGGCTGCTACTGAACACACACATTTCACAAAATCTCATCAGCGGTCGCTGCCATTGTGTGGAAGTACAAAGATGGAGAAGATAACACGCGTGAGAAAAGAAGGAGAGATAAGGAATGTGGGAGGATAATCTGATTTTGCAACTGACAGTCGAACCTGTCTTTTTTGAAGTTATAAAGCCCACAGTAAAAATAACCTCTCCAGTGAATTCGAATCACATAAATGATGGCACGTGTTAAGAGAATGTGTGTGCCGGTGCCAAGGCGATGCCTGCTTCTGGAGACACTGTATAGCCTGCAATTTATGGTGAAAATAAATTAGAGTGTGCCAGTACAATCAGCTATAACACAAGAATCCTCTCTCAGATACTTCACCCCACCCACAAGAGACAATCCGTCCATTCTTGTGTTTTTTTTTTTCTCATTCACTCCAGCAGGACATCTATGAGCAGGACGCACATTCCCTCTGTTTGGACAAGAACTTAATACCAAAAGCTTTTTTTTTTCTTTTTTTTTTTTTTTAAACCTCCTGCTTTCCTTTTCTTTTTTAAAGAAAAATCTCAATTTCAGAACAGGATTTGGAATAAGCTCCTCCACTTTTTTTCTCTCTCTCTCTTTGATCAGACAGCCTGACAGAAAAGTTGTGACAGATTTAGAAAGCGGCAAAAAAGGGGGGAAAAAAAGAAAAAAGTCCAGAGAGAGACAGAGAGAGAGAGAGAGTGAGAGAGAGCTTTGCCCTGAAGGTTTCTGAGAGAGAAACAGGAGACAGATAAAGAGGCAGTGATAATCAGAGAGAAAGGGAGAGAGAGAGAGAGACAGAGGGAGGGAAGAGCACAGCCGTTGTGTGAGGAGAAGGGAAAATATAGATAAAGAAAGCAAGGAGGTGCACCAGTTTGAAGGGCAAGAGACTGAAGAGGACAACCAAGGCTGGCGCGAAAAGGGCAGATAAATGGGAGAATCAGTAAATAAAAGGTAGTGATTGAGCAAAATTTCAGGTTCAAGGTCCAGAAAGAGGAGGAAAAAAAAGTGAAGACAAGTAGTGACTTAAAGGACATCATATTAACAGCAAGAATGGACGTGCAGCAAGAGAAGAGGAAAGACTTCCTCTGAAGAAAAAGGAAAACGGAGAAGGAGCTGTGTTTGAAGCTGTGAAGAGGAGAGGATTTCCTCATCATGATTTATTCAGCTGATTTCCCAAATTCAAACAACCTGCGCCAGAAGAGCAACTTCGTTCCAGGATAGAATGAAGAGAGGAGCAAAGAGATACCTGCCGAGTCTGTGATACCCTCCCGCTCCTCCTTCTCCTCCTCTTCACCTCAGACTCCTCCACCTTCCTCTCCTCCTTCCTTTCTATCACTTTACATCCATTTTTAAATTCACTACCTTCCTCCTCCTCCTCTGTCCTGATATCTCCTCTCCTCTCCTCTCTTCTCCATCTCCTCACTATGTGGATACCAGCTTTGCTCCTATGGATGCTTAATATCAGCAATTTGTGCTCAGGACAAGACTATACAGACTATTACCAACCTGGAGACATGGGCACCGAGGTGAGACATTTCATTCAATCTACCACCTATAAAAATGTGTGCTTGGGTTAACAATAAAATATTAATGTACCATTTCTCATTGACTTTAGACCAAATTACTAAGGAGCTTCACTCATTTCTACAGTTTCTCAATTAGTGTCCGCATTTGATTACACATGGGCGACAAATTAAAGGAAAAAGCTGAACAAATGAGTTAAGATGCTTCCATACAGGACACAAGTGCTCACTGAATACCTAACTGAATGCCTACCAACCTAACTGAACATTAAATGAGGGGATATCATTTGGTGGAATCTCCTAAGTATTCATAAAGTCGTAGTGTATCTATAAGGTTTACATCAAATCTCTCTGCTTTTATAAAGTGCATACACAAAACCTGGTTTGAGGTAAGACATATGAGATGGCATCATCAGCATAAAAAGGCACGTTACAACATTTAGATGGGAAAAAATTTGATTAAGATACAGTGTAAACAACAGGTGGTCTTGTAATGACCCTTGTGGGACACCTTTATCAACCATGTGGACTTGAAATCATCAGCAACAACAGCCCGAACCAGATGGACAAGGTTTGAACCAAGAGTAAACAGTCATCAAAGCCAACAGAAAGAAAATTATTCAGTGAAAAATTATGAGTCAAAAGCCTTGGCAAGATCTACAAAGGGTGCAGCACAATGTTGATTTTATCAAGGGAGTTAACAATGTAATCTACAGCAGCAGTCGCAGCAGTTCTTGTACTATGAGCAAGTCCAAAGCATGACTGCTGTGGAGGAAAGATTTCCCTCCAGAAAGGCATGTGGTTGTGATTTCACCAGTGATCCTAGAAGTTTAGATGGACCCAGCTCAGATATATCCTTCAATTGTTTCTTCCTTCAATAAACATTCCAATAATGTATATCATCATTATTCATTTTAACTTAATTAAGGATCTATTCAGTAACTCATTTAGGATCAATAAAAGTGAGTCTCATTCCGGGCCCTGCTTGAAAAATCCTCATTAAACATTTCTTCACATAAGTTTCCTTTCAGTGATTACAAAAATCTGATGTCATTTAATCATGTTTAACAACAAAAATCGATAGACATCCTTTGCTTTGGTATCAGTTTTGACTTTACCGTAAAAGCTGTTTATGAGTCAACTGGGGAACTACAAACTATTAAGTTTCATGCTCTGTGGAATTCTGACAAATGGTTACTTCTGTGGAAGTGTCTTGCTCCAGATGTCTGGAGAGACGTGGTAATTCCTATGACATTTATTGTTTACATTATGGCATCAGGTTACTACCAGGAATTAGTGTCCTTTCTTGCTAACAATGAGATTTTGAGTAATGCCTAATGTTCTTGGAATCAAGTGAATGAATGAATTACAATCATATTTTTTGATGGGGGCGGGCATTTATCAATTGTTTAAAAAAAGATACATTTAAAGAAAATTGGCGTTTTTGTGTTTAACAATAGCTTCGGACATAAGACACAGGAAGACAGACTGAGAGACAAATGCATGGGTGTGTGCATATGCATGTCTGAGTGCCAGCAGTATCCAATGATGGACACACCCCACTGCACTGGACGAATGACTGGTCTGTCATGACCTCATAGTCCCACAGCGATGACCTCATGTCATGTGACCACTTACCAACACAAAGGAGAGAGAGAGGGGGGAACCAAAAGAAAAGGGGGAAATCTGGGAAGACCTTGAAAGAAAGAGAGAGAAGAGTCGATCCTGCTGTGCGTAATCACAACTCCCCATCAATATTATGTGGGGATTCTGCAATATAGCAGCTCAATATTGCTTATTGGTAGATATTTGCTTATCAGTAATGGTTTAATTTTAAGCTACGTGCTTCAATAAGAAAGAAAATCCTTCCTAAGATGAACAGCTGTGTCTGACAGCGTTATGGAGAGAATTAAAAATCTTGATTCTAAGTTTGAAGCCGTGACTTGAATCATAACTGACTAAAAACCAATAATCAGCATTTTTCATTTCCCACTAAGACGCCACAAAGACGTCAACCATGTGCTCTCACTTTTGCTGAAACAGATCAACGGTATGTTTAGAAAAGCACTCAGCCATTTTTAACCAGACAGGTTTAGATCACCTGAAAACCAATACATAAGATCAGGATAACGAAAAATGATCTAGAGATGGCTATGGCGGTTTATCAGTCTGCTGGTCAACCACGTTGGTCCAGACTAAACCATCTAAACAGCTCTTGGAGGGATTTTGTACAGTGGTTCAGTGTTGGCTTTAGTGATACCCTGACATTTCCTCTGGCACAACCACGAGGTTGACTTTTGCGGTCCTGGGTAAAATATGTCAACAACTGTTGGACGGATTGCCATGAAATTGGGCACAGACATTCACGTCCCCTCTCAGCCTTAGCCGTACTTTGTCTTTAGTGCTACTCATCAAATGTTAACCTGTTAAACTGAACAAAGAATTTCATATTTGATGTCACAGGCGAGCATAAGAAAACAGAGGAGTATAAATAAAGACGGCTGTGAGACACAAATAGAAAGGGGAGGTCAAAAATATCAGAAATATGTAAGAGATAGATGAGTTGGATGGGAAGAATCAGGGAGGGAGGGGGAGCGTTAGAGAGAAAGATAAATGGTGGGACTGATAAGGACTCAGAGATCTGGTTTCTGTTAGGGTAATACCAGCTCTGCCAGTTTGCTCCTTCTCAGGCTGGGAAATGAAACAATCACTCACGCTCCCTGGAGGAAGAATTCATGTGTCACACTCAAACACTCAGCTGACATTTCGTCCCCCACACATGATACAACAGCCTCTATCAGCTACTCTGTTACACAATTAACCTTTTATCTTTAATCTACTATATCCGTGAGTAGTACAACAGAGTCATCCATCAAGACAACAGGAAAATCATTATGGGGCTGACTAACAGCGGGAATGGTTTATGGAGCACTGACCTTTTAGACCTCATAAAGCCTTCACTGTACAATAATCATAATAATGTGGGTTTTGGCCAAGCTGACAATCGCAAGTCTGTTTGGTCCATGGAGGCAGGCCTTAAGCTGCATTTAAGGACTCCTCAGAAACTTGAGGTTCGAGGTTCAACTTATCATGGAAGACAAACTCAGGAAGAGGGGTCTGACTCTTCAACCAGAAAATGACTGGATGTAGGATGTAGAAAATATCCGAAATAGAAATGTGGTGTGAAAATTGAAGCCCATGGGTAAAGTGGGTAAGATTACAGCGTCTTGCTCAAGGGCACTACAGCAGCAGGGCAGGTATTTTCAAGTCTTATCACTTTGCCTCAGGTGAAGTTTTTTTAAGTGCGCAGTTTAACTGCTGGGAAAGGCTCGACAAAAAAAAGCAGCAAAATCAGAGAGACGGAGGCAGAAAGGAAACTCAGGCTTTGCAGCGTCCTTGTGTGTTTGACTACAACAATGAGTGTGTGTAGGTGAGGAGAGGACACACATAGCCATAATAACTAACAGTAGCCAACAGCAACATGTTACAACACATTGGTTGCTGAGGTATTCACTGTTTATCCAGCTCAAAGCAGCAAAGCTGACGCTGTAAAATCTGCAGTGTCTAATAGGTTTCCTCCAAAAAGCAACAACTCCGAACAAGTCACCCTCAATTCTAACACTTCAACATATAAAAAGTATATTGTTCGTTTAAGTTTTTTTTATAAAATCACATTTAACAGCAGGATAAATGGGAGTGTAAATACCAGTTTTACATTTTCCTTGCATCTCATTTGTCTTTCCCCCCTCTTGGAGATGTTATCTATGAATACAAAGCTCTGTGGCACCATATGAAGAGCTACAATTGCGTTACAGCGAGAAGGATTTTGTGTTATTAAAGTTACATTTGTGTACTGTCTCCCAGGCTCCAGTGATGTCAGATGACCAGCGCAGTTTGGAGACAGTAACGAGTGTGGATCAGCTGTTACAGCTTCTGTACCCTGAGTACAGTTTGCTTCAGCACTGCCTAAGGAAGAAATCATGGCATGGCTCTTCTTCCTCCTCGACCCCCTCTTTTTCCACCACCTCAGCGAGGCCTTTAGTCCACTCTAACGATGAGGATCTGTGGGGTCAGCCAAGGGAGGAGGCCCTTTACAAAGTTGACGGGACTTTGGGAGGTAAAAATTGAGATGGTCTCCAAAAAACACAAACATTCAGTTGCCAGCAGTTGAATTTAGATGAAAAACAGACCAGTGGTATCTGAAATAACGTATTTAAATTCAGATATATGGAGCAAGGCTCACAACAATCAGGCACAGTTAGAATCTTTTCAAGTCTGAGATATACCTCTATGATTTTTTTTTTTTTTAAGTTTTAAAAGTTTTTCCCTCTTCATTTTGCTCCAGTCTGCAGTATTTTAAAAAGCTAGAGTTAAGTGCCAAAATTCTTCAAAATCAAAGCAGTGGTGATATAACAAAAGAAATCATGTTTTTATGGAATGCAGACAGATTTCATTGCACTGGAGACAGACAAAAGTGGGTTGTAAATGCAATAAATGGAGAAAAGAGGCCTAGCTGGAAAGAGGACTGGAAAATGAAAATTAGATTAATTACAGATCTGTAATTTCCTGCCATTGCCCCCAAAACCTCTAATAACAGGTACATTAATACTTATGTGCTCTCTTGTATTCAGATTCACTGTCAAACAAACCAAATTCAGTTTCTCAATCACACATGTTTTCAGTCATCCTAGAGGAGATCCAGAGGACCTCGTGCCAACCCAGAGAGGTGTGTGTTGAGGTCGCCAAAGAATACCCAGAATCCACCACTCAATTCTACCTCCCTCGCTGTGTGGCGCTGCATCGGTGCGGTGGATGCTGCACCAACGAGGCCTTTTACTGCACGAACACAAGCCACTCGCTTGTCAACAAGACAGTAAGTGCCAGATCCTCTTCATTCTTTCTTTCCTGTTGTTACCCTGCTTGTCTCCATGTCAGACACCTCTCAGCGCTTGAATTATTTAACACATCTGCTCCGTTGCACGACGGTGTTGGTATCTTCTGCTCTTACACCTCAAACTGCCTCAAGAAAGAGGGCAGAAACCAATCTACCCAGTTATGCAACAAGCTCATCTGCATCACATCCCGCCCCGACTGCAACAGGACACCCTTTGGCTGCAACTGGTCATCAAGACCATACAACTCACACAGTCACGCACTGTTGTGCAGTCTTGCAACACTTACATCAACTTCTACAGCAGAAACACTCAGAACCAGTATTATTGTAATGAAAGCAGGAGCAGAAGAAAAAAGACAAGGGATAGAATAGAAGATAAATTATGAAATACTGTTTGTGCACATGCACACACACACACACACACACACACACACACACACACACACCTCTAACCTTTATCCCTCTTCCTGCCAGTTGATGGAATTGTCCCCTCCCAGGATGGATCGCTCTGTCGTCATGGTAACCTTTGTCAACCACACTTCGTGCGAATGCCTCCCCAAACGGCCGCTCCACTCCATCATAAGACGAGCCGCAACAGATCACCTGTGAGTGAGAGCATTGTGACGTGTGTGTGCATTTACAAATATTTGTGAGTCAGGGCATTCATGCATTCATGATGTGTGTGTAGGTGTTCCCCTCTTGAAGTCCCCTGCGCCTCAGGGTCAATATGGGATCCGGTGAATTGTGTGTGCGTCTCTACAGATGCCATAAACTACTCTGAGAGAGACACAGGTAAAAAGCTTTACACCAAATTCTGTTCATTTTCTCTCTGATTTTTGCTTGTTGACATGTAAAATGCTGGATACTTTCAGCTCTTCATTTTAAGAGTTCTGTCTCCATTGAGAGCTGCACATCTCTAAGGCTGGCTCTAATACCTCAACAAAGAAAAGACAAGCTCTGAACTCATGAAATGCTAGAAAGTAGTGAAAGCTTTTTGGAAAAATGAAAATTAATCAAGAAATCAAAACAATAACTCACAAGTATTTACAGCAAATGCAATGTGGCATCCTCACCAAAGGGTGGAGACCAGGATGTCAAGCAAATAATATACAAGCTCTAAATGGAGCAGTGTGTTCCATCACAAAAAAAAAAACAGGATTTACCTCATGCATTATGGGTAAACTACTGCAGGCAGACCAGTGTTTGGATAGTGTGATGATACCCAGCAGGTTCAGGGTGGGTCGTCTGGCACAGCACCAGGCCATTTCACTGATTTAAGAGGAAATCACCTGCTGCAGAGTTCGGTTGGAGTCAGAAGCTGTACAACCTCAGCTTTACACAGTATAACACCCCCACCTGCCTTTGCAGTGTGGAGTACACAAATCCTTAAAACATGTTGTGAACAGATTCCAGCAGCCAGAAAGATCATACATCCAATCTTGCAAAAAAAAAAGTGCTTTTATTTCCATGAGTGTCTTTTGTTTTCCCGTTGTCTTGTAACTACTGAACAGGAACAAAAGGCCTTAAAACTGAGCAGGTTTTTGTGTTGTGAGTCAGATTTCAGTAAAGACATTTTTTCAAAAACTCCACCGCCACAGCCAAATGATCATGATGATGATGCCTTGGCAGCAAACAAAATGATATGAAACAAACTCCGCTCGAGGGAATGTTTATTCAACTGTAACGTGAGAAGCCAATGTGTCTTTGTGGCATTTTACTTGTACAATCATGTAGTGCACTACAGTGCCTACCATCTCCTTTTACTTTTTATTTATATAACAGACTGAAAGTAGACACCAATGGGAAAGTATAATACAATACTAATTGTGTGTATATATGTATATACAGTATATATGATCACTTTGGAAAGGCCCCACAGGAGCTAAAAAAAGAAAATTCCAGCTTCTTGGCAACTTTGACCACTGATGCTGTTGCTGCTTGCCCTACTGGCATCCATGAAACAGGCCTACAGTGCTAGTGTGGCAAAAAAAAACAAAACAAAAAGACAAAATGAAGCTGGAACATAGACAACATTGTTTACTTCCTTTCCATGTGGTTTCCAGGCTCGCTGGTCTCAGGTCTGCTGGCTCTGTGTGGGCCCAACAGGGTTCTGCAGGAGTCCACCTGTGAGTGCGTCTGTCGAAACGGCCTCACCGAGGACAGCTGCGATCCAGGCTGGAAACTGGACCACAACACCTGTAAGGAGGCTTTCAGTTATTGAAAATACATTCAAATATATAGTTGTTTAAAACAGAATTACAGGCTTAGATTCTGCACCACTGCTTGGACCAGCAGAGAATTAAATGGGAGGAGATTTGAGAGAGTCTCAACATTGTGCGTCCGTTATATGCCAGGCAGAAAGGTGCTTTCCTGAAGACGGATGCCAAAGTGCTTCTCTTTTGTGTTCAAAAGTGTTCAAAAACACCAATTTTCTGAAGCTACGTCTTGACCGGTTTACTGTAAATACACCACATTTATGAGAAAGGGGCTGAAGCTGCTGAAGCTGAGTAAGATCAAGGCAGATAAACAGATAGAAGGAAGTGTTGGGAAGTTTATGCAACTATCGAACAAGTAAAGACATGACCACCAAAATCTTAGCCCAGCAATGCTGACAAAGCTGTGCAATGCAATATTTGATACAGTATGGCTTTAATGGTTTTTGTTTTATGTTAAACCTGTTTCCTCTCTCAGGTGAATGCCAGTGTGAAGGTCAGGGTGAGGGGAAGTGGTGCCCTGCTGGCCAGCGGTGGGATGAAGACCTGTGTGGCTGCGTGTGTGCGGCAGATTGTCCTGGGAACCAGCCCCTGAACCCCGACACCTG
This sequence comes from Trachinotus anak, assembly GCF_046630095.1. Classification (NCBI taxonomy): domain Eukaryota; kingdom Metazoa; phylum Chordata; class Actinopteri; order Carangiformes; family Carangidae; genus Trachinotus; species Trachinotus anak. Next base: position 4,137,738 of record NW_027273877.1, read on the forward strand.
TCTGTGTCAGTGCAGAGAGAGTCCACAGTCGTGTCTGCGGCAGGGCAAGAGGTTCAACCGTGACACCTGCAGGTAGGCCCACAAAAGAAGGTTTCCAGCCAAAGTTCCAGCAAGTGTGCGTCCTGCTAAAGTGTCCTTGAGCAAAACACTTGAGTTTCAGAGCTCTGCACTCTGACCTCCCTGTGGAGAGGGACAATGTCTCCTTTGGGGGGATGAAATTATCCCAAGTATCCACACTCTGGCTCCCTGCCAAGCAAACCCTTAACTTTAAGAACCCCCTCTGCTCTAAGCCAAAGAAGCAAATAAGCAATAACAAACATAAGTCTTAAACATGGCTATCTTGCTTCAGTATAGGAAAAACATTAATCAAGTACTTTATTGTAACCTTTATTAATTCAATTTTTCAGTTCTAGCAGCTGGAATTTGGTGATTTCAAAAGATGGTATTTCCTCTCCAATGGCATCAAAATATTTAGCAATCGGTTCTGGTTCTGTCTCTAAGTGACAGTCACCTCCAACTTTCTCCAAAGTTGCACATACACTGCTTGTTTATACACTCAATTAAGTATAAGAAACAGTATCTAGGTCCGGTTTCCAAGCCTGCGTCAAAACAATTCATTGTTATTGGGTCCTCTTTTCTTTCTCGCACAGTTGCATAAAATAAAACTCTCCAGCTTGACAAAAAAACCCATAGTTGCACAAATTTTCCAGCCGGTCCTACGCTAGTCAGTGATCTGTTCACTTTAATTGCATGAATTGCATAAAGGCATTTACTACAATATGTGGCCTGCTTAGAAACCCAGAACACACTCAAACTCCTTATTAAGTGTTTTAAAAGGGCATAAAAAAATGTTAAGGGCAACTGAGAGCAAGTCGGTGATGTAACATGGTCTACGGGGCCAAAAAAAGTCCTGATCTCTTGGACAGCGATGACTGTGATCAGTACACAGTGTCTTAAAACATACAATTTGGCAATGATGACACAGCACCACAGCCAACTCTCCACTGGACCGCTAAGGATTAAAGGAGATTTTTGATGCACCTCTGAATTCTCTACATCTCAAGAGGTGTAAAAGATTTCTGTGTGTCAGATCATGATGAGTTACCTGAACCAGTGGCTTGTACTGGGAGAGCTGGTCCTGTGTGCTGAGTTTTAGGTACTAGCTCGGCCTGGTTGGTCCTTAGGGTACCATCACAAGTCTTCACCCTGGGAGCTCTTTCGAGAGAAAGAGGAAAAGATCGAGAGCCAGAGCTTTGAGAGAAAGACACTCAGAGGGGGAGAAAGCAAACGAAATCTCAATGGACATGTCAAATATTCCAAACTCGAAAAAGAAAAACTCACTTTCGCCATTTTATTTCCTTCGCATGTTTCCATACGGCCTTTTATGGACACTGGGGCGTCCTAAACATTCGATCACGGTCTCAGCTGCGTGTGCATGGTGTGCACGCGTGTTGCGGTTCCCACAGCCAGCATGCAAGAGCTCAACCTCCCTCTGAACCCAGAGGCCTGCAGAGAGACACACTGAGAGACTGGGTGAACTTGATGACAGTGAGCAGAGCAGCCGTGAGACAGATGGAGTGGCAGGCACAAAGACAAACACATTCGCAGACATGAGCTTTGATATGACGGATTTCTAATCATGGCTTTACACGTATGGGAAAGTTCACTGAAATACACACAAGTGACCTCTGATGGCGGAGTTTCTAAACTTTCTCAGCTTAAGAGGGCTGAAATAAATAGCTCCTTACTCAAACTGAATGAGCTGGATTCCATCGGTTGTGGAGTTTCAGCCGCCATTTTGACCCAATTTTGTTGTCCATGTAATTCTTGGGGGGAATTCTTCCTGAATAAGTAAAATTAAAACATATCATACTTAAAGTTCCAATTTCAGCTGTTATACAGGAAGTGTTTACTAAGTGTATATCCACACATCTATAAATATAATCTAAATCTACATCTATAAAACAGGCAGCACTACACAAACTAGTTCTAGAGATTAGCTCTTACTAAAGAAGGCCTAATATTCAATCCAATAATCTAATTCTAATTAACTGACAAAACTAAAGTTAGTTTGCAAATATGTGACTGTGTAGTAGGAAGAGAAAAAGAGGTAACTAATAAGATAAAATGGTACCAGACACTTGATAAAATATTATTTAATAATGATGTGAACGGATATATGGAATAACTCAACGTACCTCAGTCTATAAAACATTGAATGGCCAAGTAATGCTAGCTAAGTTAGCATTATCATTTATTTCTAGACTCTTTGTTTTAATGTACACATTTTTTTATGCCATAGACATGTAGAATTTCCATATATACAGTGTTTTAATTTTGCAATTACTACAAACCACACCAAAAGATTTAACCCAACACTCACAACAAAAGAACCAAATCCTGTAGTAATTGAAATGACTAAGAATTTAAGATGGACTTTGCACACATCTTACATGGATGTACGAGTAGCTGGTGCAACCAGCACTTTGATCTGGACAGGGCAGTGCAGGCCAGTATTATTCCTTTTCATCATTCTATTCATTGTTTTGTCTATTCTTTGGTTTGACTCAACATCTGGTCACAGGAGGTGGCACACAGAAGACCATACACCTACTGTGACTTTGAAAAGGAGAGTTCCCAGAATTTGGCCTTATTCCTTCCCTCTCTGGAGAAATACTCGCTCTCTCTCCCACACACAGAATCTTTTGATGCACGCACAAACAAAACTTGGATCAGCGTTTATCCAAAAGGGATGTGAAGATCTGAATTATCCATAGTATGCATGCCAAGAGAATATAATCTCCCCTGTGTCTACTTTTTATTTCCCCTCTGTTGCTCTCTCTTCCTCCCCATAACCTCACCCGTTTTCTCCTTACACCATTCTCTCAAAAATCCTTCTCCGTATGTCTCTCTCTGTCCTCTTTCTCACTCCCCTCTTTATGACTTTCTTACTAATTTCTTCTGTCTTTATTCTACTTCACCTTCCTCTTCGTCTTCCTCTTGATCTTGCTTTTTCTGGCTTTCGCCCCCATCTCCCTCCTCCTTCTCCTTCTGTCCAGTTGTTACAGGTTGCCTTGCAGAAAGCCCAGACGTATGTGCCCGGCCGGGTTTTACTACAGCCCCCAAGTCTGCCAGTGCATCCCCAACTACATGAGGCCTGAGTGGAATTAACCAATCACAGACAGGCAGTGGAGCAGGACTTTAGACACCACCGTTTATTCCCCTTTTACCTGAGGCTTGAAACTTTTTGGCCTGAGATCAAAGGAGCAAGACAGTAGAAGTGCCGCTTGACAGGAGGGGCAGGAAGGTGCAGCTACACATTGACATGTTTTGGATTACAACAGACCACAAGTAGCACTTGGAGGAGTTTACTCTTCCAAAAAAAAAGCTTAATGCTACAAAGGAGGATGGGAGTGCTTCTCAGTGAAACAAAAAGTCCAAACCAACCAACCATCTGCAGCACGACCAGTAAAAAGAAGAGGAAACGAGGAGAGATATTTGACTTTCTGGGACACTATCTGTCAGTGCCCATCTGCTGGCCGTCTTCCCATTGCTAATAACATGATCTTGACTGGAAACAACCAATCACACCCAGAGACCGCCTGAGAGCGCGACAGCGAGAGCGGGACGGCTCAATCAGACGCTGAGCAAACATTCATCTCTGCTGCTACGTGTTCGAGCAAGACCATCAACCGCCGACCTGCTGCGGAGGCCCCGCTCACGACTCTGCAAAATGGAAAGTGGAATAAGATAATAACAGACCAGACTCCTTTTTTTTTCTAGATTAAATAAGCTGTGGGCAGATTCACACTTTGGCAGCATCAAGTCATGAGATATTTGAAAGGTTGAAGGATTTGTTTTGCAGAATTCATGTAATGTGATGATGCTGCAGCCTTTTAATCCCTCTTTCGGTAGAGATGGAAATGGTGACGGTATCCTTTGGTGGGTTCATCGAAAGCATCAGAGTCTGCTTCCAGCCCTGCATTTTAATGTCAGTGAACAGATCGTGTTCATTGCGCCTACAATGCCGGAGTGAATCTCCATCTCCAGTTTGGAAGCTCAGTTTTGTCTTTTTACATAAAAGTCTTCTCTGGTGCAGTTTCCCTCGTATATTTATGAGAGAACAGAGGTTTAATGCCAGAGCCTGTTTAATCAAACACTTACTTTAACACTGCCAACAGTTATTATATCTTCCAGTTTCTACTTGTCTCTACTGCAGTGCTGCTCTGAGAAGATTTCCTTCATTTGTGGTTGAATCCGGTAACAGTGGATGTGAAGACTTGGATACAGTTCTAGGTCTGCTACTAATTTAACTTTCTATGTAATATATTTTGTAAATATTTAAATCTTTTCATATTTAAAACAGTGATTTTTTTTTTTTTTTTGAAGATGGAATCATGTAGTTGTAAAATACTGTATTTAAGTCACTATCATAACTAAATATTGTTTTGGAATGAAACTATTTACATGTCTTTGTACTCCACTAGTTTTAATTATTATGGAGAAATTGAATTATGTTTTTAACTGTCCAGTTTCCCTGCACTGCAAAAGATTCAGTCATTTAGGCCCCTGAGTTTCGAAGCAAAGGGGTCTAAGCGGCTCAAAAATACACTAAATGTTAAGATGAGCATTTATTGCAGTGTAGAAATGATTGTAGTTTCTGAGCTATATGGATGCGAAAAAAGTCAGAAATTGTTTTATCATGCTATGAAAAAATAAATAAATATTTAAGGTAGTTTTGAAGTATTGATTAAAAGTCTTGTCAGACTGATATGTTTGTGTCCCAGTTTTGTTCATGTTGAGTGTTATAATCACAACATTGAGAAGAGAGATCTCTTTTAATCATTTTATCATATTAAGCTAAAAAAAAAATAAATAAATAAATGCTGTGTCGAGTGAAGACTATCAGAGCATACTGAGGCCTCTATCCAAAATCTGTGAAATATTCTTAGTATTTAAAAAATACAGTTTCACATTTTGTTACTTTTGCTGTAGCCACAATAGAGTGATTTAGCAACACAAGCGATGTGCGGTGGTCACACCAGACCCACTGAGGCTGTAGCAGCAATGATTTGAACAACGGCTTATTTTAATTCCTGTGAATCCAACTTTACATTTGTTAGAAGAACCACGAGATATTCTTTCCTCTCAAAAGTTAGTCTCGCTTTAACTGTCATATTTTCTGTACATTTTAAATAGTCTGGAGGCAGATACAGTAATAGATGACATGAGTTAATCATTTTTTCACTCTTCTTTTAAAAGACCACCTGCATGTAAATCCTCCTGGCAACTACATGATGAGAAATGTACATTACATTGCTCATGTTTCAAGTGGCAACCCAGTAACTCCACCCTTCAGCACATATGACACAAACACACACACACACACACACCTGTGAGTGGGAACTTGACTCCTCCTGTGGTCTCCCATTTCTTCCTCTCCCTCCTCTTCGGCCATCTCCCTTTCCTCTCTGTCTATACCACAATAACCAGTATTGACTCAGATGGAAAATGGTGATCGGCTTTCTGTCTGGCCCCTTATGACTGTCTGACTGCTGTGCTGCCTCAACGCTCGTCTGTCTTCATCAGTACCTGGACACACAATGACTAACTGCTGAGAAGTAATGACTAACATCAAACCCAGAAAGCCACAGCTACCTGAAACATATTTAATCTGTCACAATTTTTATACATCTGTGCTCAATCAAGAAATTATGCAACTGAGACTCAGGATCTACTTTGACTGCTCTCCTGACAATGACAGGCAGAAATAGGATTTATTTCTTGGTATTACTACGTGCCATTCTCTGTGCGTCATACTCATATTACAGCAAAATTACCCTGAAATTTCCCAGGAGTCTCGGCACACGGAGTCTGAGCCTGAGGGTACAGGTGGTGGAAATCCAGGTCTTCTGGGTGCAGCTGTAGGTTCAGCTCCTTTTCAGATCAGAAAATGGGCATTGCAATTAAAAACCTGGGTATGAGAATAATCACTCCAAATGAATCAATGTCTTTCTTATACTTACATTCATAGTGCTGAAATTGCATTTGATTGCGTTCATTAGTCAGGTATACTTCAGATTTAAAATCTTCAAACTCAGCACAAAGAAGGTCAAACATCCAAGTAAGAAAAAACACTTTTATGAGTAGCGTGGAGGGACTTCAGTCTTGACTGGCAGTGCTCTGCCCCACTAATTTACACTACAGTTGCAAGAAAATTCTAAGCGTCAGTATTTAAAACCACAAGACTCTGTGCATGTGGATCTTCAAAGGCTGCTAACACTGACAGCTGAGGATTTTTTTCATTTAAAAAAAGGCCTCTTGACAATTAAACCCATTTAAGATGACAGTTTTCTATAATGGATAAAAATCTGAGCAGTGAGCTTCACGTGTTGGCTGCAAACCTTTTTATCGATAAGTCGGCCAATGTGGCAAAGGTGAGGATTTACTTAAGTCTACGAACTCTTGTTTGGTCTACTTTGGACATTATTTAATATTCTCTTTTCCTCTGCAGCCCACTGCTGTCTCTCATCTGTTGCCAGTGCACTGATGTGTTTTATGTCCTACTGTTGGAATAAACTGCTAATTCCTCCAATAAAAACATGCACTTCTCTGGTGTACAGTGTACCACTGGAGGGTCAACAGAATAAATGCCATTTGAAATAAGATTTATTTTTTTCTTCAAGAACAAAATATAAACCTGGCTCCAACACCCCCTTATATAATAAGCCGAAACTCTTCAAGTATTTACAAAAGATAGAAAATAAATCATAAATAAATATAACCTGCTGCTGCTCATGAAAGTCTAGTGTGGCCTCCCAGTAACACTGTGGTAATTTGACTGCCACATCTCTGTTTCTCTCTGAAGGAATCCTTAAAGACAACATTCACCCTAAAAGAGAAATCACAATGTTCCTATGGTCTTGGATAGTTCAGTAAAGATAAAAATGAAACATCTATATTTAAGCAGGAAAATAAAATATAAGACAGAATGTCAGCTGCTCCACCGACAGCAAATAATAGACAGAAGATGATCGGTGACAGAATCCAGCAGAAATTTGTGGGATCCTGACACATTTTGTTGTTGGTAGTTGTTATTGCTAAAGGAAATACAGCTAGATGGATGTGAAAAAAATTCTTGAAACTGTACAGTGATAAATAAAGTGGAGCAACTGTTGTATGTAGAAATTGGTTGCAAAAAAAGCAATCAATATCATTTTATGTTTAGTCACAGGAAAAAAATTAACCTGTTGAACATGGTGAAGAGCTTGAGATTGGTGCACACTGACCCCTACTGGTTAGTCATAATGAGGACAAGCCGCACAGACCTAATCAACCCCATGGGGAACATTGTATTAGAAATACAATTAGTATTTAAACAAGAATTATACATAAAAATTTCCCAAAGAAGACTTTGATACAGCAATCTTACAACTTTCAAAGTTTAAACTGTCTACATTATGTTTGTAACCTTAGGATGTTAAAATAGCATGAGCTTTTATTGTACAATTCCCAATCACTTTGAGAGTTTAAGCAGAGAAGAAAAGGTTAACAGAATATCTTATGAGAAGAGTGCAAAAAGCAAAACAATGTCATTTTATGGCTTACTGATGTGAAAAATATGTATCCTAGTGATAGCAGGAGCAGCCTCGTCATCTAGCGTCAGTTTTTTCACAGCTTTCAAGAGTCCAGTCTTTAAGCCACAACAATGCTCAATCCAGGTGAAGCAGCTGGAAACAACGCGGCGGTTCCAGAGCAGGCACTTCAGTACTAGCTGATCCGCTAACAGTCTGACTGGGGTTCAGTTCAGTAGTCTTTTTATTGACTGGCTGTTTGATGTGTTCCGGCCGCTCCCAGGCCTTGTGATACAGGCACACGCTGCAGCAGAAGTCAGAAGACCCTTTCAGTTCTCGGTCTCCTCAGAGAGCTCCTGATTCATGAGTCTTTGCCCAACATAATTCATTCAGAGAGCAATTATCTGTTGAGGTACGATCCATCTGGGGGGGTGGGTTGGGGGGTGGGGGGGGCTCCATGCAGGTCCACAGGTCAGTCTATTATGCATCCTAGATGAAAATCCATTTTCATTTAAATTGACCTGTTCAACTGTTGCCTGAAACGGAAAAAAACGACACAGCTACAAATGATTCAACAAATTCAGCTTCTGTGTCTATTATTTATTATCATACCAACAACGTTTTGTGCTGTAAATTTGACAAAATGTTGGAAAAGGAGGGGGTTGTTTTATAGTCACGTTCTCTTGTATTCAAATCAACACGGTACTCTCAATGTCCGCTGTATTGACATTTTCAATTTGAACTACTTATTAAGAAAAGCTTCAGACTCACCCTCGTCATCAGAGTCAAACCCAAAGAGGTTTGAGCACTTCTGCAGCTGGAGATGACTCTGCAGATCCTCAGCACTGTTGAAAGTTGCAAAACAATTGGCACATCGTTGTCTCTGCAGAGTTGCTGTGACAGGGGCCTGCCCGGCGGGGGGACTTCTCGGATACGGCTGGAAAAAGGACATCTCCTTCCTCCGTTTTGGCATGGTGATGTACTTCTCATCAAGATAAGCTGTCGGTGGCGGTCGCATGTAAGGCCTCTTATTATAACTGGCGAGAGAGTCCTTACACACTGCAGATTTCACATCTACACTTGCCGCTTCTCCATTCATTATTACAGAGTTAGCAGAGCTGCTAACTGTAGACTGTGGTGTTTCTGCTGAAGTCTTTCCCTCCTCTACCACTGCTACAGCCTCTGTGGGTGGTTGGACTTCAGCTTTTGACTTTTCTGCCTCCTTCAATGCTGATGAAACGCCCTGATCTTTACATTTTTTCTTGACAATCTTTTTGCCGCCTTCTTTATGAATATTCTTGCGCTTCTTATTTGCTTTGTTGGGGTCAGGTTTTTTAATATCATTAGGTTTCTTTAATTTTTTTGTGACTTTCTGTGATTTTTCTTCAGTGGCAGCAGGTGGAGAAGTCTGTGCATTTGAACTGCTCGTAAGAGCAGGCGCGGAGGAACCAGAGCTGTCATGTGCTGCATCTGAGGCTTCTTCCTTTGCTTTTCCCACCTCATCAAGATTGCTCTTCACTAATGCTGCAGCTGTTTTGGTCTCATCCGGTTGTTGGACTATGGATTTTGACTTGGCAGTCTTTTTCAAGGCAGATGTTTTTCCTGGGACAGTGCATGGCTGTTTTCCCTTGACTGTCTTTTTGTCCCCCTTTTTATCAATATCTTTGTGCTTCTTCTTACTTGCCTTGCCTGAGTTTGAAGAAGCACTTTTAGTATTCTTTTCTTTATGTCTTTCTTTTTTCGTGACTTTTGATTTCTTTTCCTGTGTTGTTACCTTCTGTGTTTTTTGCCCTGATGTGGTGGGTGGTGCAGCTGCCTCATTCAAACTGTTTGCTGGAACAGCAGGTACAGTGTTACAAGTGCTGATTTGTGTTGAGTCTACGCTTTCTGCCTTTGCTTTTCCATCCCCATCAGCAGAACTTTCTACGACGACGACTGCTGCTGCTGCTTTGGCTTCGACTGAGGAAGACTCTGGTTTTTTGAGAGGACATTTTTTCTTGACAGTCTTTATGTTGACTTTGCTGTTTGTAACCTTGTGCTTCTTTGACTTGCTGCAGTCAGATTGGCTACCATGTTCTTTAGGAGAGGAGCGCTTTTTTGCTTTGTGCATTTTATTCATTTTGTCAATGGATAACTTCTGTATTTTGTCTGCTGCAGTGGTGGTGATTGATTGGTTTAAGCTGTTATCTGTCACAGCTTTAGAAGTGTTATGCGAGACACCCTTTTGTTGAACATGATTCTTCTTGTTCAATGATTTCTTAGACTTTGATTCATCAACTGATGTGTCTGTAGTTTTGACTACATCTTGGTCCTGCTTGCTCTTTTCTTCTTCTTCTGTTAACTTGTTGCTCACGGTGGAAGGCTCTGCTGCCTTAGGTGGGCTTGAAAGTTGAGCAGGCCTCTTCGGATCCTTTTGCAAAGCAGTTTTTTCTTTGCCAGTTTCATTGTTTTGACCAGTTGAAGTGTTTTCATCATGCACAGTTTTCTTTGATTTAGGAGGACGGCCTCTTCTTTTAGGACCTTTTTCATTTAATTTGACCTGTTTTTTCTTTAACTTTTGCCTCACTTTGCGGCTGTGTTTTAACAATGATGATGAGATGACCCTGTGGGTTTTGGGAGCTGCCAGGGTTGTATTAGTTACTTGCCCTTTTCTTAATGATTGCCTTACTCTCAGATTAGGAACTGTAGGCTGTGCAGAAGTGTCTTTGTTGGAGAGATTCTTTAAGACATTTGAATCCTTGGTCTCATTTCTCTCTTTCAACTCCTGTTTCAATACAGACGTTCTGACGTTGGAGAGAGAAGGAGCCTTACCAAGTTTTCTTGATGACAAGCTATGTGTAGCCTTTCCTCTTAACTTACGAGCAGCCTTTACACTCACAGTCTTATTTACAGCAGTTGCATCTTTTGGTTTATGATCCAGTTGTTTCTTCCCAGTTGCTGTGTTATGTTTGTCACCTGTTTGCTCGTTTGCGATCTTGTCTGGTTTAGTGGATTTGGACGTGTAGTGCTCTCTTTCATGAAGGTTCAGTGCCCAGAGACAAATAAATAGTTGAGAACAACCAGGGAGGCAGCACACTGCCTGCAGCGGACTGTGCCTCCTGGCGTGGCGTCTCATTTCCATTCCGGTTTTGAACCTGGCAGTACAGCCCTGATGAAGGCAAGGATGCCGAGGAGTGACTCTGTGTCTTTCAACATGGTGCTGAAAGTGTTCGAAACTCCACAGAACCCTCATGCAAATAGCGCATCTGCTGTTTCCGACACGGAAAGCCAGTTCTAAAGGTTTGAGCTCACCATTGTGCTCTTCCAGAGCATGGTACAGGATTGCAACACGGTTTTTCGATAAGTCTGTAAACCAAGCACATCCATCCACAGGACAGCAAACCTTCTCTTGTGGCTCAACATTTTTCTCGTCAACACCTTTTCCATTTTGTTTTGTGGCTGCCTTCAGGACCTGCAGGGATTCTGTCTCCTTCATTTTATCTTCAGTGGAACAACCAAACTCTTTCTCTACCTGAACTGAAGATGCAGAGGAACTCATCCCTATATCTTGGTTTTCTGGCAAATCAGGATTCTCAGATTCATTACTTCTTCTTGCATGGGACATTTCCTGCTGCGAGTCCCTTTTCACTGTGTCACGCTCTTTCTTTTTGCCCATATGCCCATTTACCTTATGAACAGGAGTTCCTCTATTAAGGTACTTTGATGTGTTTTGTTTCTTTTCTTGTAAAAACTGACCATCCACTGGCTTATCATTAGATCTCAACTTTCTGGATTCAGCTGGGCTTGAATCTTGAAGGCTTTCTGATTTAGAACAGACAGCAGATTTCTTCGATCTCCCACTACGACGACCAGAGGACATATTTGTGGTCTTACCTTTGGCAGAGGTTTTGGGTGTTGAAATATCTTTGGTTTCTGACTCTTTGCTCTTCTTTAACTTCTCTATATGATCTGACAGGTGCATCATGGCCAGGAGGTCATCTTTGAACATCGTGCCACAGAACATGCACTCGTCTTTACGATAATGGAACATTGCATGTGCTACAACACGACTTCCCTTAAAGACCTTGTTGCAGAAGGTACAACAGTATTCCAACTTAGATTCCTCTGATTCTGGTGCCGTTTCCATAGCCTCGCTGTTCTCAGGTGTTTCCAGAGCAATACCCTGAGTTCCCCCTTTCCCTTTCTTCAGTTGCACATCAGCAACCCCGGAGGCCTCCCATTCTGGTACAGAGCAGCTGGAGGCAGTCCGTATTTTGTGAGGTACTTTAGGTTTACTTCCAGCTGTCGACTCCTTGGAGGCATTGTTCTCTGGAGCACGGCGTTTGTCATTTTCGCAGTCTCGAGCAAGTGCCTCGGGCGCAAGTTCAGTAACCACCTCTGTTACTAATGTCAGGGCAGATAAGTCATTTATACTGTCCTGGTCTATAGCTGAATAAGTAGCCTGAGTCTCTGATACCTTATTTAGAGTGACAATGTTTCCTCCGGGGCTTGTGTCCTTTTCACAAGGCCCACATCCTTTTGAGTTTGTAGGTAAATCTTCTTTGACATCCGCCTCAGCAATGCTGTTGCTGGCTGTGGTTAAAACCTGTGGAGTGTCTGCTTTTTCTTGGGCTACAGGAATTTTGCCAGTTTCAGCCTGAGAGGAAAGTGACTTGAGTTCTCGTTCCCCGTATATGAGAACAACATTGTGGGATTGAGAGGGTGTGGGATCTGTAGTGCCAATATTTAAACTGTTGGCTGTATTGGAGACTGGAAGGATTTCATCAGTAACTATCTTATGATTGTTGCCTGCAGTTGAAGTCTGCAAAACCTCAGCGGAAGCTGTGGTTTTTGAGAGGTCCTCCACAGTTACAGCTTTAGAGGCCTTATCTAACCTTGTATCACCTTGTGGCATTTTAGCTGCTGCTGGGCTTTGTGAGGCAATAGTGACTTTCATCTCAACAGCAGGCTCCTCACATAGCTCTCTTGGGGAAGCTACAGTTTGAGCTTGCAGGACCTTATCTAACTTTGAGGCTTCTGTCACCTCAGCTGCTGCTGACGTCTGTGATGCAACGGTAGTTTTCATTTCAGCAGCAGACTTTTCATGAAGCTCTCTTGCTGAAGTAACTTTTCCTTTGCTTGGAGGTTGAGGGACCTTTTCTAAAACTGGGGGTTTTGTCACCTTTGCTGCTGCTGGTGTCTCTGGAGCAACAGTAACTTTCACTTCAGCAGAAGACTTTGCAGAGAGCTCTCTTGCTGCAGCTGTCTTTCGTGAGACTGCTTTTGTAGTTTGAGCTTGGAGGACTTTTTCGAAAGCTGGGGATGCGGCAACTTCAGCTGCTGTTGCTGTCTGAGATGCAATTCTGCCTTTCATCTCAGGCTTTTCACAGAGCTCCCCTGGTGGATCTTTAGGGGGACTTCCCTGCACAGAGGAGCGTGTGATTGTTGATACTGAGCTGTGAACATTCGACGCATTACCTTTTCCTTTCTGCCGCCGAGCATAACAGTGCAACTGTTGTACAAACATTGTTGCATCCCGTGCTCTGAGAACAACCTCTTTGCGATGTACAGTCTTCACAGGTTGTGATGTGACAGGAAGCTTCACTGTAGGTTTGTAAAAAAGCACTTGAGGGAATCCTCTCTGCCTGTTGCAAGTGTCCTCAGTAAACGTACCCATCAGTTCATTGTCTGGTAAGGAGAGCTCAAGAATTACTTGTGGAGGGGGGGTTTGTTTAAGACAGTCCAAAGAAAATTCTCTCTGGTGCTTGTTGTTTTCCCTTGACTTTAAATGAGAGTCTATTGAAGGTTTATGTTTTGCATTATTCTTGATCTGACCAGTTTCAGACCTCTTTACGACAGCAGATTGATGTTCGTGCTTTTGATGTTTCAACCCATGCTTTTTGATCTTCAGAGGAGCGTTGTTCTCTTCAAGAGTTCCTGAGTCTTCCAGAAGCCACTTGGGTTTCCTGATCCTCCGTTTTGGTGGGTTCTTCTCCGAGAGTCGTGTAGTGCGTCTATGCTGTCCAACGGCAACATTGTCCTGTATTCTGTCTGGCTGCCAAAATGAACGCCTCAAAGGTTCAGATGATGCTTCCTTCAAAGGTCTTGACCCTTGGGTGCCTTTCTTCTTTACATCAACATTTAGTCGTGTTTTGCCTGGGCCCACCTTTAGTCTTTTGGATGCAGTGTCAGTGTACTCTTTATGATATCTGTCCACCTTATGGTGTCGCTTCTTTGCTGCTGCCTGAAGTGCCTCTTTACTGCCTTTCTGACATAATGATGTGCTTGACCGGAGACCAAGCTCTTTGGTGCAATAGTTGTGGATCCATTTGTCCTCCATGATTTCTTCAAGAGCAGCACTAACCACCTTCTCACTCATCAACTTCAAACAACTGGTTCGCAGAGCAATGAGGTTCCAAAACTCTGGGTCAAAATAGAGGTCTTTCTTCAAGATCTGAGGAGAGACAGAACAGAAAAAGTTTTGGTACAACAGTATGGAAAAATAGCGAGCAATGCAGGCAGAATCCAAACTATGCCTTTTCTCTGTCGTGATTTGTGACAATGAAGCTCTACCTGAAGCGTTTCAAAGCGAACGTGATTTCCTATGGGGCTGTACTCCACGTGGTACTCCTGATCAGGATGCATGTAAAGAAGGTAAACCATCTTGTAGGCCTCAACAGTGCGTTCGAGGAAGAAGACAAGAAGAGCACATGCCCGGCAAACCTCCAGGTCATTGGGAAGCAGGCCAGCAATGGTTTTGTAGATTAGGGACTTGGTAACGACATCACAGGGAAGGCAGGACTCCAGGGCATTAGCACAAAGCTCCACACAGAACTGGATACCATCTTCACCCAGCTAGCAAGTTACAAACAAAGGACTTGATAAGATCCTCACATCTTCATAATTCAACCTAAATCTTAAAAAATATCACCTTTCACTTCATTTCAGTTTTCTGTCTCACCTCTTGCAGTATGGCTCTGACGAATGGGAAGATTGAGTTGACATTAATGGCAGACAGCATCAGCTGATGACTCTCCTCAAGTAGAGCGTCCTTGGATGTATTCAACCGACTATGAAGTTTACTCCATATAAAGACAAGATCACTGCAAACAATCAAGTTATTAATTATTGTTAAATACTTATAACATGGCAGCTATGATTTCTGTTGAAATTAGAAACCCCTAAAAAGGCCTACAATTATGTTATACACTACAATGTTATTATATTAACATCAAATTAAAGTTTAATTACCACAAGTAGTACATATCTCCCCTGCGGAGCTGCTGGAAGAGGAAGGCTCTGCTGAGGGCCAGTAGTACGTCATCTTTTTCCTCACACTCCAAACTGCAGATGATGTGAACTGCATCTTTACCATTTAAGTCATCCACCTGAAAAACACAGGAAAATGAAACCATCAGTTTAGAACCAAGGATAGTTCTCATACATGTAGTGTACATGTGGTCTAGTTGTGTGGTATCCAAGCAAAATTCAGACAGAAAATCTCACCAGTTGACTGAAAGACACGCCACTCTTACAACAATGACTCTACCCACCTCTTTATTTAGGCAGTCATGCTGTGAAGTTTTGTAAAGCCACGTGAGGTAGACCTGGAGGAAGAACAAGTGTTGTCCTGCTGTGGGATGCCGAGCACAACACTTGGCCAGGGCCATAGCCTCACTGACCCGCTCGCAGGATAAAAGGTAGCGCACCCGAAGCTCGAAGAAAACTGGCAGCTCTGAGCTGATGCACCCATCCACTATGAAAAGGCCAAGTTAGAAGAGAGACAAATTAAACTGAGTTCCGTCTTTCTGCATTGCGACACTGAATCATGGACATTTGTGTCACGGTTTCTATCTCGCTTCCATAATCATAATCCTCCTAGTACAAATGATGAGCATGTTACCTACCTTCATTCTGAGGTAAACTGGACTCACTGAGGATTGCCTGTAAGACTGAGCTGGCCCAAGGCCCGCCACCCTGAACCAAATGGTCCACCTGAAGTAAGTGAACATTCTGGTAACTCGCCAGGGCTAAATGACATTCCTGGAAGAGGGACAAGGGACAAAAAACCCACAAAAAAACCCAATGACTTATAACACTACTACCAGTATTTTAAGAAATGTTTCCTGCCACAATAATGATGTGAACTGTAAAATGAGGTGCTACAGTTTCTAATCTTTGCTTCATCTGCACCTCCTTCTCACCTGGAATGTATCAGTGAAGTTTGTCAGTGGCTCCTGATGGAAGTCATCCTGGTCAAAGAACAGCAGCAACTCAAAAACACTCCTGCGACGAGATCAAAAATCATTGCAAAAATCAATGGCTTCAATCAGCAAATCAAAATTTTAAACAGTGTGAACCAACTTTACACCCATGATCTGTTAGCCAAATTCAGTTGTTTATATAAATCTAAAGTGGTTGGATGAGAAAAAATGTAGTGGAAAGCAGTTAATTGGGAAACTGAGGGAAACCCTGAGGGATAGAGGATGGAGGACAGAGAGTTTATGGATAGAGAAGGGTCTACAGCTGGCAGTATGCCAGGGGTTTTCCTGGCTCAAAAAATGGTTTGTGTGAGCCAACGAACATAATCAACTTTCAATCCCATAAACATTGCCACCAAACAGGCCAGAAAATGCTGGACCACTTAGATGTGGTTGACAAATATATAAAAAAGGTTTTATTTATCATACATGTGAATATTTGTATTGTTTTCTATATGCAATTGGTTTGAAATTGTCTGTGCATTATGACACTGACAAATGCAAATTTCATAATACCTGTGTGTTTTATAAAAATAGTATATATGGTTAATGCTCTGTTAATGTGCATTTTTGATTGGGGGTGTGTAATATCTGTCAATTCCCTAATGGGTTATAAAGAGTTTAATTTCAGACCAATGTGAAATAAACACACATTCAATCTACTCTCTATATTAAAGAAATCAAAAAGTAGACATCTGTCTGCTTGTTCAGGGACAGTGGTTGAGGCAAGACATTTTGACAATGCTACAGCACAGTGCTTCAGACAAGCAAGTGGTCATAACTGATGTATTAGTTAACTAACCTTTACTAACAGTTTGACTGATGAGTCACCACCATAGACTCATAGTAAAATATGCAGGTGTATATCACATTAATTGGAGAACACGTTGAATGCAACTCATCTAACTTTCTCTAACAATACAGCTTTTTGATACACTGAACTACACTTTGGTCCTTACAGAAGATGTGGCACCTGATGGCACCACTGTAAAGATGCACCTTCAGTTAATGTTTCTGAAGAAGTGATTTGATCTGTCTTCCATCGCTCACATTAAAACTGAAGAGACTCAGAGATGGTGGCCAGCAGAGTTGAGATACAAAAGCCTGGGGTCTTAGCTCTCTTAATAGCACATTGTTCTGCTATCACCTAATGCAAATTCAGCTAGTTGTCTTTTGAGGTGTATCACGAGTTACACAATCACATCTGACACGTTTATGTCAGTTAACACCATGTGTTGCTATCACCTGCCTTCCACACTGAATAGTAGTGAAAACAACTTCTATATGCTGCTGTACTACCTGAAGGACAATTTAGTAAACACAGCCCTAAATCACTGCACTTTAATGCAATTGCCTTTATTTGATTTATTTGTCACTGATGTTGTTTTAAAGCAGTAAATGAAATCTGTGGCTATTACTTCAGTTTGCAAAGACTGGAAACCACCTCTTTAAGAGGTCTGTGTACTCACAAGGCCAGACTACTGAGTGTGTGGAGCACATGATCACAGTTTGACGTGAAGGAGGTGGAGGCTCGAGCAAAGTAGCAAAGAGATATCTCAAGGATCCTGAGCTGAGGCAGTGGCACCTGCCAGCGAGAAGCATACTCCTCCACCAGCTGCACAGAGAAAAGGCGAAACAAAGATAAGTCAAAGACAAAATTACAAGGACAGTTAACTGTTTGTATCGTTTATCCTGTTTAAGTTTGTGGTGATGTTAAATGTTTCGACTGCAGTTGTAGGTGAGCTGGTGATACAACATGTGCAAGGGTCAGAATGGTGAAATTTATGCAATGTCACCAATAAAAAACAGTTAAGAGCTGCGAGAATTAGTCCATCAGCGTAAAATGTAATTGCCAACTACTAACTTTAAGACATTTTATAAAAATTATAGAGAGAATAATCAGCAGAGTAACTGATAATGAAAATATCATTAGTTACAGCCATGCAACCAACACTTTCATTCTATATGACATTAAAACCCAAGAGAAAACACTAACAGCTATGTAACTCACCGATTACCTTTACAGCAACTACAATCATCAGTATAACAGAGTCAGCTATTTTTGTGTTATATTGCTCAAATCAAAATACTCATTGTACAGTGAATGCAGACCAGGCACATCCAATATTTAGATGGGAACAGTTATGTCTGCAGCTTTCCCCATAAATACACTAACTACAGTGCAATAACCTATGCAAGTCAAGGGTTTTTACATCAAACAAAATGTCGCATTTGGTGCTGCTTTGCACTACTATAATACAACAATACTTCCAGCTGACCTGTCAGACCATAAAAATACAATGTGATTATATTACCCTTATATATAATGAAGACCCAACACATAACTCTTGTGCACCACTGCAATACCATGAACTGTCATTGTTATTGTCAGGTCTTTGTACGATCAGTGTATCTAGTTTCCATCATCATCCATCAAAGCATCGCAACACAATTTTGACAGCTTGTTTGATTCAAAACACGCTAATTGTCCTTATTGATTTCCCCTATAAAAGTGCACAAACTGTGTTGATATACTGAGCTTGATAATGCAGGCTAGTAATCGCAGGGCAACCTCTAGTCGGACATCAGCTACGAAGCTAACATGTTCTTTGTTAGTTAAATGGTAACCAAACGCGTTATTTGGCTGTAAAAAGTTATCCAGATAGTGGATTAGTTTGGTAAACATTCAGCGGACTAACTACGCTAACTTGCAAGCAAATCCTCG
Organism: Trachinotus anak; assembly: GCF_046630095.1. Taxonomy (NCBI): domain Eukaryota; kingdom Metazoa; phylum Chordata; class Actinopteri; order Carangiformes; family Carangidae; genus Trachinotus; species Trachinotus anak. Next base: position 4,156,277 of record NW_027273877.1, read on the forward strand.
GCTAGCTGGCTCAAGCGAGTAGCCGAGTTAGCTTGGTAGCTGTACAGTGAACAATACTTGTCAAAATATGAGCTATTTACTGACTCGGACGCTTCGATAACATCAACTGAATCTGAGTCTACGTTATCAGACGTAGTGTTCAAAATGCGTTATGGTAATATAATTGTTCTTTGAAGCGAATACGGATTAGCTAGATGCTAGCGAACATAGCTGCTAATGCTAGCCGTGCAGCGACCAGTTCTGGGGGAGGGGAGTCGGCTAACATATATGTTTCTATCTTCGACAACAAGCCTGTCACCAACTTCAACTGCGGCTCCTTACCTTGCAAAACTCTGAGCAGAATGGTTTACTGTCGGCTCGCAACTCCTCACTCGAGTAGCGGCTCGACAAACTCTGTAATTGCGCCTCCAGCCCCTCTAACTCGTACACACTGCCCTCCTCCGCCATACTGCCTGTCTAGCCTCGCTCGTAGCAGCTACCACACAACATACATCTCCACGGTCAGCGACTTGCATTGACGGCGCTGATTGGGTACCGCTAGCGCGCAGGGGGTCGCTCCTTCACGACACCAGGGTACGCCGAAGGATGGCTAATTAGGGCGGAGTCTTGCACACGCCGTTAATCAAGCAGCCCCAATTAAGCCCCGCCGACACGGTGCTGCGGGGAAACTATTACATGCGCCACAAACCACATGGCAAACACAAACACAGCGTTAATGACTTAGTATTTGCATTCACGTCCCCTTGTATGAACCTGGAAAAATGATTAACGCAGCTGTGAGGCTGCAAATCACATATGCATATGCAATTATAGAATATATCTATATTTATAATAAATATCCTGAGTCATCTTAAAATGATTAAGACAGGTGTTCCCAGCAGTTTAGCTCTGAATAGAAATATAATCCTTATAATCTTGGCATGGAAATTGCATTTGAAGCTAAATATGTCCCAATATCTTTTGTTTTTTTATATTTCCTACATAAAATAATACTCTGAAGAACATCTAAAATTGTGTATGACATATGACTTTATGATTGTTGCAATATTCGCTTTAAAAATAACTGGGGAGACAGGTAACAGACTTTCTTTAACTTTTATTTATTTATCATACACATTCATGATGGAAACATAAAGCAATATAAAATGTTTCTCCAAGACACAGCCAAGAGTAAATAGTCATTTTACAGTTAATTCACAGGCAATGTGCTGAAATAGGAGAGGGAAATAACACTACCGGATTATTTTAAGAAATCTGATTATTTCTTTTTGTGTACAAATACACAAATGAAAAAGCAGCACACAGTGAGCAACACTGGAAAGATCATATGCCTATATACAGCAACCGTCTACTTATCTAATCTTGATAAATGAGATGACTCTGGCTTGTATACTATTCTCTTATCTCTAATGTTTGATTGGTACACAAGGCCGCAGTGAATCAATCATGTTCTTTTCAGACAAATAAAACAGCGACAGAGAGGCCTCTATTCAAAACTCGGAGACAAAAACAAAAAGCTTTCTATAAGTTACAAACTCACAAAAGATTGCTTTGAACACTACAAGCAAATATAATACGTCATAATCAAATGCCCCAAATAATAAATGCCTCAAGTAATAAAACAAAATGACATATTTTGCCCATTATACTTTAAGACTTAAACATAATAAAAATGAATCAAGATTTTTTCAAATGGAAAGAAAATCTAACCAATCAAGAACGTCCCATTTCTATTGTTTTTCTGATCTTTCAGACACGTCTGCTCAACTCGTCATGATGTTTGTTATAGTAGTGAATGAAATATACAAGTTTGTCCTGCGTGTGTTTTAGTGTGCCGGTCACAGCTCGTCTCTCTCGCTCGACTCTGACATGGATCGCTCTCTCCTTTCCCGCCCTGTGACGAAGTTGAGCAGGTCGACGGCCGTCACCACCCCGAAAACCATCTGCTTCAGACTGGGAGAGCCGTCTGTCAAGTCTGCAGGAAGAGCAGGGAAGAGACGGCGTATTTCAGAGCTCTGACCTTACTCAGCCTTTTACGCCTTTATATTGCTTTGATAAAAATATCTGGTGCTGTAAATTTAATACTTTCATTTCTTTCATGATTATACCTCTTTAAATTATGCTGCTGACAAACAGTGTAGGAAATGAAGCTCTCTGGGACCAGGACTCTGAGTCTACTGTCTGTACACATTTTATGCAATTGGTAATAGTCTATTACTAAAAACCGAGGAGCAGCGTGAGTTCATTTTTTTGGCCACTTGGAGGCAGCAACCTGCAAACAAAACTGTCATATTATCACCTTCTGTTTGTGTGAGGAACGTTTAGCAAACAGTTTCACACGTGCAGCGAATGTGAAGCGACATTAGCATTCATTTGGAGCCGTGTGATGCATTCAAGTCCAACATTCACTCTCCTTTAGCTCCATTATGTTCACCAGCTAGTGATGTTTATGCCAAATGGACAAAATCAAACTTGGCCAGTGGATTCGTAAAATGTGTATAAAAGCAGTTACACAATATTTAAAGGTCAGTCTGTGTCCACATTTGATGACACTCCTCTGCTGACACTTAACAAGGGTCATTATAGCTGCTCTACGGCTGCTGAAGAGAAGAGGAAAACATGTTTAAATCCTGCAGCTTGAGAATTAGTTTGATTTTGTTTTATTCAGTAATTCTTCTGTGTAATGATGTCAGGTTCTGTTTAGGTCCAGAAAGTCTGAGTTTGCTTATTTCTTATTTACCAATTTAAATTTAAACACACAATAAAAGCAACAACTTATTTTTAAGTCTGCATAATATACTACATTTAACTGCTTTTTAACAATTTCAGTTTTGTGATTTGACATTTTTTTTGCCTTTTTTCCTCTGTCTAAACACAACCAGGGCTCAGGCACTTTACACTGGACAAACACACACACACCCTCCTTGGGATGCTCGCTCTGCGGCAGGACTTTGACACTTATGTACGAGTGAGGAATGATCAGCGGGAAGTTGACCCACTGAGCCAGACCAATGATAGCTTAAAAATGTGGGTGTGCTGGGGTCCTGGGTTCAACGGCAGTCAACAGCGTGTCCTTGAGAAAGACACTGACCCCTGCACGTGAACACTAAGTCTGAGCTGCTGAGGATAACAACACTGACGCATTGATTTATGACATTTATGTGAATATGTATGTATAAATTGATTGATGCAATAATTCTTTACACTAATCTAAGCATTTAAAATGACAGTCTTTTTGCCTTAGTACCACAGGTGGGCGCCAAAGCTCTGACTCAAGCAAGAAACATAAACCAAGGATGTGTGTGTGCATTTGCATGTTGGTGCACTTACACTGGATCTGTTCATGTACCACCAGGGCAAAGTGGTCAGTCTCCAGAATGCGGGATAACTTTCCTAAGTTATCAGTCAGACGGATCTGTGAGTGAAAATGAGAGAATGTCAGAAGTCAGCGAATTAAACAATCAATACATCATCAAAAAATCTAAGTAACATATGCACAAGGGGGGTATTATTTATCTGGTGAGATGGAAATGTGCCAAAGATTCACAGAGGTGCTGCTATAGTACTGAGCTACCTACCTACCTTATGAATACACAATTTTAAAATACAAACTTTCAAAACGTTCATTTTGGACCGTGGCCAGTGAATGCATCACAGCTGAACCTGGTCTTGTTACACACCCTGACTTGCTAAAATCTCTTTAATCCAGTCAGTTTACAGCCTTTTCACCCAGAGACACTCCCCTGAACAGGTCTGCCTCATTGGCTGCTGCTGTCAGCCAATCAGAATTAAGAATTTAGTCTTCAAATTCACGCCTATAACTTATATAGGAAAAACCACGAGGGAATCGCTTTAACACATTTGGACATTTCCCTGGAGCAACAGCTATAACCATAGATGTTAAATTTAGTGTCTGACCTGTTTGAACTGCTTGTAGAGCACTTTGCTGACCGGGTCTGACAGCTTGATCTTCCCGGCAAGAATCGAGGCCAACATGTTGCCCAAAGTCACCATACCCAGGATTAACCTGCTCACACACACACAGGGGTTGAAGTTAAACCTTTGATACGACACAAAGGACCACACACAATCCAGACATGCAGTATTTCAGCGTGACAGCTGCTTCAGAGCCCTCACCCAGCCTCATCCACCACAGGCGCCTGGTCGAAGCCCTTCTCCTTGAGGATTTTGATTGTCTTCTGACAGGTGACGGTTGGCAGGACGGTGAGGGGCGCCGACAGGTTCAGGCCCTGCAGCTTCAGGTTCCACCACCTGGCAGACGCAGGGAAATGAGAGGGTTTCACACAAAACCACACGCAGAGGAAATTTACACAAGGAGAGAATAAACCCTTTAATTACACACACCATGGTTTCTTCACCATGAGGTCCTCCTCCCTCAGGAAACCTTTGTCTACCATCCACTTATCACTCAGGAACTTGGACCTTGAGGGCGAGAAACAGAGTTATATTCATATTTAAATAATAAAATAGATATAAAGTAAAATATTTGCAAACACCTGAAGGCCCTAGGTTTCAGATTAGTGGTTATCTTAGAAAACACATTTTCCTAGCACACAGTGCACTGGGAAATGCGCTGCCAAAACTGTCAATGTGGAAGAAGAGAGCTGCAACTTTCCTCAAGAAACTCAACTCCAAACACGTCCCGACGGAGGGAATGTGTCAGGCAGCGGTGCCTTGATATTTCATGGTGAGGGGGCCAGGAATAATTCAAGTGTGTGTATTTCAGATGTTATTAGACAGAGACAACACACTGAATTTTTTCCCCCAAAACCTCCACTACTTGCAGAATTTTGGAAGATTGACAAAAACAATATGCAAAGAAAAATTTTTATTATTATTATCTTTTTGGGAATTTCTCACGATTCACTAAAAAGAAATAGCTTTAAAAAGTGTTTGCTTGTGCCAGTTGAAGGCGCAGCACCCATGATCAGGATGGCACCATCTCAGCCACATTCTGAGCCAGGAAAAACCCTAAAGTAACCTCAAACAGCGTCTGTATTCTGGTGCCATTCTTTCAGCAATCTGGCCAAAAACCACTTAAATGTCCGTACTGCCTATTCCCCATTTGACCCATTGTTTAATCATTGGTTTTCATCTGGTTATTGGACGCGTCCTCACATGTAGTTGCGGATGGAGTCAGGCAGGATGACCACGCAGCGCTGGCCCTCCTTCAGCTCTTTGGCGACATTCACCGCCGCTGCCATGGCCGTTCCCGAGCTGCCTCCTGTTAGAGCAGAGAGCAGGAAGCTGAGTTGGCTTCACCTCACACAGTAAAGAAACTTCCCGTTGGTGCTGGAACACTGAGGACTTACCGCACAGCAGGCCCTCCTCTCTGATCAGCAGACGAGACATGTTGAAGGACTCCTCATCGTTGGACTTGTACCAAGTGTCAATCACCTGGGGAAAAAAATAAAACCATATTACAATAAGTGGTTGTGAGTCAGGAAAACATGAGAAGAAGGGAGAAGAAAAAAGCTCCTGGGACTCACTGATCTGTCGAGCACGGTGGGGATGAAGTCGTACCCGATGCCCTCTACCTCGTACTGGGTTTTATCGGTCTTGTTAAGCTCGTCCGGCTCAGCCAGGATGGAGCCTTCTGGGTCAACACCGACAATCTGCACACAACACACACCATTCATCAGCAACAAGTGGCTCAGGAGTTATTCCCCTGCCTTTCAGCCGTGACTGGAATGAGTATGAAAATAATTACAAAGGCTGAGCTACTTTCAGACTCGGGGATATAATCTTAGAAAACAAAGACTTGTCCTTTCTGACTTCTGGACGGAGGCAACTTACTTTGATGTTGGGGCACCTCTCCTTCAGTTTGCGGGCGATACCTGTGATCGTCCCCCCTGTGCCTGCTCCCGCCACCAGCATGTCGATTTTACCTGTTGGGAGAGTTCAAATTTGAAGTTCCTGAGATTATCATGGAAGATTTAAGTATTCCTGATGAGAGATCAAAGCCCTGTTAAAGGAATTCCTTTATTGTACGAGTATGACAGTGTTTTGGGTGGAAGATCTCCGTACCATCGCACTGCTCCAGGATCTCTTCAGCCGTGGTGTCGTAGTGAGCCAGTGGGTTGCTGGGGTTACGGTACTGATCCAGGATGTGGGAGTCGGGGATCTCGTTCTTGAGGCGCCAGGCGACGCCCACGTGAGACTCGGGCGAATCGAAGCGGGCGCTGGTGGGCGTGCGGACGATCTCGGCTCCGAGAGCTCTCAGGACATCCACCTGCGAGGACAAAACCAAACAATCAGGGGGAAAAAAAGCCAACCAGACAGACACTAAAACACAGGCACAGTGAGGCGTCCAGGTAAAACACTGACATTAAAACAGGGATGATGATGAGGAGTGTATGAAATATTCTAGTGATTACATAGAGCACAGTGTTTTGTCTTAGGCTGATGGCGCCCCTAAAATGTGACCGGTTAAAATAAACACAAGTTCACACTGTGAGAGGAAACAGTTACACTTCTCCTTCATTGAATTTCAGTTGTGTGTTCTCCCTCCAAAAATACCCACAACAAATTCAAGGAAAAGGCAGCACCCTGGTGGTAATAAAGATTTTTAAAAAAAGACGCAGCTCACGTCCTCATCATTTCTGCAAATTCTAATTTCAACTCAAATGCCACCTTTTCCCAGAATTTGTGGGCACCTGAACAAACCACAAGAGACTGAGAAGCAAAATATGCTGAGTTTGGGGAATTTCTAGCAAGTGTGGCCCCTTTGACAACTTGACTCACCTTCTCCATGCTCATTTTCTCAGGCATGACTATGATGCAGCGGTAGCCTTTCACAGCTGCAGCCAGGGCCAGGCCAATACCTAAACACAAGTAAACACACACACACACACACACACACACACACACACACACACACACACACACACACATATAAAAGTAAGTTTAACAACGCTGCTGTTACCATTTAAATACCGTTCCTCTTAGCAACACACACATTGCTGAGTGGAAACACGTGCAGGTAATTACCAGTGTTTCCAGAGGTGGGCTCTATAATGGTGTCTCCAGGCTTGAGGATCCCAGCGCGCTCAGCATCCTCCACCATCCGCAGGCTGATCCTGTCCTTGACACTGCCGCCAGCGTTGAAATACTCACACTTTGCCACTGGGAAAAAAAAAACCCACAATAAAACCATTTGTCTCAGGGTTACATTAGAATCCACTTTAATAAGAGATGAGACTAAAAGATAAAATTATGCAATCGACTCTGAAATGACTTCATGTTTTCCATTCATAATTCAAGTCGAAGTGAAACATATCATGACTCACACTCTTACAAAGTGTCAATGAGTCAAACGCAACTAACAGTCACGCCTTCTGCCTTATCTGAGAATGTGTCTTGGCTTGAGTGTTTGGGTAACTCACATAATTCACATTTGAGTCCAAACGCTTTGGGGATCTTGTTGATGCGTACCATGGGAGTGTCACCGATCCTGTGCAGGATGTCTGGTAGGATGGTCGGGGCGACAGCTCTGGGAGGAGAGAGGCACAACGTCTGTGAATGCGCATCAACCGCAAAGATAATCACTTCAAAGTCGCTCGTTGTTGTTTCGTGTTACTACAAGTGTAAAGTAATGACACTTGCTGCAACTCGTTTCGCTGGTTTGAGGAGTCTTTTATGAACAGGTGTTTGTGTCAGTTGTCACTCCCCAGTCATTTGTCCCGAACTGGTTTTCATTGGTTTTAACAAACTAAATGATAACTGCTATCCATACATTAACAAATGGGTGAAGCTTTTATGTGCAACAATGTTAGAAACTGAAACATCAAGACTGACCTTGGAACTCGTGTGTGGGGAGAGTCGGCGTTCGAGGCTCCCAGGCTCCATTTGCAGCGGCTGGGAAGGTCGGGCCGGATCCATTTCCTCTCGGGAGAAGTGTTCTTTGTGCTGATCTGAATGGTTCGGGCCGTCTCCTCTTTGTCCCGTCCCATGGGCAGCTCGTCGACCCCGTTCAGAGGGAACGAACCCTCCCGGAGTTTGGATTCTCCGTTGGTGTGGTTGTGCAGCTTGGCAGCGTGAGGGCACACTGGGCCCTTGACAGTGGTCTCTTTGGATGAGGGAACTGACGGCATGGCTTACCCTGAAAACACACAGGAAAATAGGCTTATGTAGTTATCTGTGGCTTTTTCTTCATATAGGTACGACTGTTCTGCTTTGCTAGTTTGTTTGTAGTTTTGTCTCTGGACAGTTAATGAAAGCTTTTAACTTTTATTGACACTGTGATTGATTGATTCTTAACTGGAAACATCATGAAGTATCCAGGCAAAGTGCACATTCAATTCATTTCCACCGACACTGATGTATAATGCAATAAAAGCAGAAGCCAGTGGAAAACAAACACTGAACCACTCCTTTCTCCCATTAATGCTGAGTCATATCAGCACCGATTAAGCCTTGTCATGCTAAGTTGGGAGGTTTTGCAGTGCGCTCTGCTGTTGTTCCTCTCTTCACACCCTTTGCTGCCCTACAAGGTCTCACTCCCACACATATTCATCACTTCACATTTTTACACAGTCATGAGGAGTGAATTGGTCTAGGTCGATTCTACTATCATCACAGCTACTTGAGAAAACAGAACTGAGAGCCCTGGACGGACGACTGACTGATGACTGATCAAACTATAGTTAATGTTGCATCATTCTCTCACTGTTAAAAAAAAGGAACAATGAGACTTTTGAAGAAATAGCTGGGTTACATTTACGAAAAATCACAGAAAAGACAGGATATCTGCAGACAACCCACCTAGGATTATCTTTGTTTGTGAACGTAAACCTAAAATGACTCGATCATTGGTTGGTAGCGGCTGTAAAATGTTGTCCATTAGGTTCCTCCACCATCCAACTCATATGAACCCTCACTAATACACTGTGCACACAGCGGGGCCAGCTGTTCAACTGGGGCCCCTGTTTGACTCCATCATGAGTTCAGACAATGTCTACACGCTAAACCAACTACGTCTTCTTATGCAAACAGCTCTGCATGGGAGACAAATCTGCCCAAGATATGCTGCTTTGGAGTTAGTTACACACTTACAGATAAAATATCCTGCAAACAACGACTCCTCCTGAGAAAACGGCAATCACTGCAAACTGAAGACAAGAATAAATGTCGGCTATACTTTTTTACTGTATTCCTTGCTGAACTTTCGTCAGGGCCGGCTGTCAGTGTTGAAGCGGTAACCCGCTATCTATCTCAAGACGTGATGTGTTAACCTTCCTTTCCTGCCCACATCGAACGCTTGGTTTCAGATGATCTTCGCATACACCATTAGTCATGCTGCTTATTAAGGTTACACTTGCTGCGGCGGCTGTGGTAAATGTGGGAAAGAGTGGGTGATACGTGAGTTCAACAGGGCAATATGATCCTCCGTGAGAGCACACGCGGCACCGAGCCCAGAGTGCAAGGCAGGAAAGACTTCAAAGAGGATTTAACACTGAGAAACTTCAATTTGTTTAATTGGCCACACTAAAGCCCAGAATCCAATCCTCAAATACCTACCAGGCTGAAGAAACACGGTGCAAGAAATCACCTGATCTGAGCCTCGCAACATCAAACCCAATCTGACGAAAAACCCCAGTAATATTCTTACCATATCAGACTTTGTTATCTGCTTAAGTTGTGACATTTCTAATCTCATTTGGTATGCACGGCGCAGTAGTTTCACCCTCAGCCTCTTATAAAACAGCAACAAGGGTTGCTGGGATAACTGTTCCACCAGCATCCAGCTCAACCACAGTATCAGCTGGTCAACAGCACAGGGAGAGCAGCCTATAGATACTCGCTCAGCCATAACAAATGGTGGGACAAATGTGAACAGCAGGAATTCCAGCCGTAGAAACGCAATGTAAAACTGTGGACATCTACACCTGAAAATCAGCCACCACATGGGCAAGCAGCCTGATTATGATGACCTGGTTAACTTACATGCAAACAGGCGTGTTTGACCCTGGGGATGATGTTGGTAGCTCACAGGGATATAATGATAATAATAATAATAATAATAATAATAATAATAATAATAATAATAATGTGTCATCCTCTTTGTTTTTTCAAACTAAAATGCCAAATATTTGATGCCTCCAGGCTCTCAAATGTGAGAGTGTGCTGCTTTCTTGCCTCATGGTAAAAAAGTATTTTAGGGGACTGGAGTGAGAGGATGACACCTTGTGCTCTAGGACACTGCGATGATCATTTTGCTTTGATTTCAGAAGTTTTCCAGACTAAACGATTCATCAGCTAAATGGAAAAAATATAATAAAAATACTGTGTCAGCTTCTCAAATGTCAGTGTTTGCTACTTCCCTCAGTTATATATGATAATAAAGGAAACATCTTCTGGTTTAGGACCTTTGTCAGCTGTTGGGACACTGTGAAGGGCATTTCATCATTGTTTGACACGAAATAGAGCGATTAATCGATCAAATAAAGGATCAATTGCCCCCCCGAGTTACAGTGTTACTACAATGTCACAGTTAATTATATAAGGCAGAATAAAAGAAGCTTAATTCAAACGAAAACGAAACAAAGACTACGAAGGGAAATGCACACCGGATGGATGACAGGGGGGGGGAAAAATGAAAAGAATATACATAGAATGATTTCATAGGAATAAAATATATTTAGCTTGACAAACGGAAATAAACCAACCCAAATTAGGTGGAAACAGCCCAGCAAATATCTGCACTACGCAGTTACAGTGTTGCATCAGACATCTGCATTGAAGGCAGCGACTGAGGGGAAAAACACGTGTTTTAATGTATATATGCTGCGTTTCACCGGCTAATGGCTCCTCTGCGCGTCTGCTCCCACTCACCTTAGGGCCGAAGAGTCTGTTTTAAAGAAGATCGACAATGAGAGAAAAAAAAAAATAAAAGAAAAGATAACAGAGGGCTCTGATGATGAACACCGCGACCCGGGAGGACACCTCGCAGTGAGCAGCCTCCGACAAAGGCAGCGGCTTTCGTGAGGAAACACGTGGGTCAAACAGGGAGGACGTAGGCAAGGTTTCACGGCGTCCTCCTATTGGTCGCGGCGGGGGCGTCTGTTTGCCCCGCTCCACCAATCAGAGCGGAGATTTCTCAATAAGGGTTGAGGGTGGGGGGGCGGTGTGTTAAAGTCGTCTGCGCCATCTGTTTACCTTTTACTGCCCGGACCAAGAACCGCATGCCCCCCCCCACCCCCGACACATGTGACATCTTGGAAACTTCTCATGAGGATGTTTTAATGAAATGTTACTGCAATTAAGACAAAATAAATAAAAGTTGAACTATATTTTAACACGCCTTTTAAATTTGGTTATGATTATGATGATCTCAGATTAGTTTTAATTTAGATTCAAAACGCCTGTCATGCTCTTATCATTGGTTATCTGTTTATAATTAAAACAATAGCCTATATCCTATATATACATATATATAAATGATAGTTTTCCATACTTTTCTATGACTTCACACCAGTTTTTAAGAAACAAGCACCCCGGGGTAACAACTTGGCAGAGCACCCAGCAGACATCACAGATGGAGCCAGTGAGTCTCAGGTTTACTGCCACATTTGCAAATTTGTGCAGCAGTACATCAACCGAGCGGCTCCTTATCTTGCAAAGCTGACCTGTGCAAAAAAAACTGGTCCTCACTTCTATTTCCAACCGCCCCGAGATGATGCATGTTAATAAATAAAGTTGTGTTATATCAAATGAACTGTTACATAATGCATGTGCGTATTTCTTTCACACATTACTGCTTCCTGAGTAGACATGAGTGTGTAGGGGGAAGGCCCTCGCAACTGGCTGATTAAGCTTCGGTTAATATTGCATCATAAAAAAAAAATTGCATGTAATGGAAAAGAAGGCAACATATTTTACAAGTATGAGGTAAGACACATTTGCAGCAATGTAGTTGTATGTCTCCATCTATTATTAATTATATTCTTAATATATTTAAAGGCTATTCCTGTGTTTTTGAGTTAAAGATCTATTGGTTATAAGTATTTAACGATTTATGACTAAATGTTAAAGATTATTACCTGACCTACAATCAGGATTGGGTAATTGACCTTTGGAATATTAATTGTTTTTTTAAAGTACTTACAAAGATAAGCTGCATCCAAATTCTTTATCCCTTAATAAATCTTGGCTTAACTTTTAATAATTCTGCGTATTAAAGCCTCCATAAAGCCTTAAGTAACCGCATTTGTTCTTAATGCCCTGTGATGTAATGAGCATTTTTCTTCTATAAACAGGGCTCTTAGAGAAGAAATAAACTTATGTTTGTTTAAGCAAGTGGTGCCAGTGCAGAGTTACAAATCTGTTTTATTGAGAAAGCGACACAAGCTTGTCTTAAAAAAAGGGAATAAAAGAAAAAACACTTCCAACAATTCACCAAAAAAAGAAAATAACTTTGTCATCACTGCTGGGGTTAAGAGGGAGGGATTTGGTGGGACATTGGGACAGTCTTGACTTCCTTCAGAATCTTCCAGAGCGCTCCCGATCCCTCGACCTCCGCCTTTCGCGGTCCCGTCGTCGATCCCTGGAGCGGGAGCGTCGTTCCCGGGAACGCGAGCGGGAGCGGTGCCTGGTGGGAGAAGAGACATGATACATTTATAAATTCGTATATAGATTCCAACTGAACCTCAAGTAGAAACTTTCACTTTCAAGATTTCTGCACCTTTTCCTGCGGCGGCCATACAGCTCCCTTCGAAGTTCCCGTGATATGGGTTTCAGGTGCATGAAGTTGCAGAAGCCTCCTCGGGTGCACTCTCTGTAGGAGAACAGTACACGCAGGGTTAAAATTAGATCATATTGTATCTGGTGGAGTGGTGCCACAAGGGGAAGGCTCTTCGTTACACATGCTGAGGAGCATGCCAAAACATCTGATAATTTAGCTCCTATCACTGGCAGAGCAAACAAGCGCCGATGCAATGGAAAATCACTGAGACGCTCATAAAGGAGAGGATCAGAGGTTTCCTCACTGTGCAAGGACAAAGTTTATCACTGCATTTCAAAGGAAATGTGATAATTCCCACAGTGCCCATGCAGCAGGTTTGGGTTCAGTGCCTTGCTGAAAGAACGCTGATGTGAACACAGCCAACGGTGAAGCTTCATGTAGCTGTGGGGGGCAAAAATGAGCTCCTGGGCCTCATTTACCCCACACTCACCCCGGTATTATGCCAGTTGATACTGTGCTTCAGTGCTGCATATTCCCAAACAAGATTTCAATTAAATGAGCAGGAAGCAATTTTAACAGAGTAAAGCCTGGAGCTTTCAGGACCCCTGATATTCTGGAGCCTTGGGCCAACTGCTTGCTCCACCCAGCTGGAGCTTACATTAGCTGCAGGGTGAAAAGTGAAGCTTTATCTTGGATTGTCTGGCTGCAGACTCCAACCTCACAACCCTGCTGCCAATGCCACATACCTGTTTCTGCCTTTAACCAAAGCCCACACACAGTTTAATATAAAACTGCTTGTCAAACATTCAAAATATTGTATTAACTTAAATTTTAATATCATATTTTGAATATTTTACAAGGGTTTACAGCTACTGAAGTGTCAAAGCAATCAAAAATAAAGCCAAAGGTCTGCCTTACAACAAAGAAAGCTCAGCTCTTTCTTTAAATATTTTCTGCTATTGCAGTTTTTCAACATTTCAGCACCTGCAGAAAAAGTTTAAATAAATACTGAAATATTTTTAAGCTGGTTCCTCTCACAAATTTAGTTTCTGGTCTGCAGCAACAAGCTGACACAGAAGAAACAGTTAACTAGAGAAAAGGTTTTAAGCGACAGAGAAAAATAATTATCAGTAGCAATCCTGTTATGATGTTTCATTTTTAACTCTGTTACACTTTACATTTCTGAAGAATTCAATGCATTAAATTGTATTATGTTTTATTACATTTACAGGCAGTTTTCAGTGTCGGTGCTTCACAGCTTTCCAGGTGTGACTCACCCCATCTCATACTGGCGGCAGCACGCTTCCCTGAAGTCAGTGACGGGGGAGAGCTCTGCGTGGATGGGTTGACCATTGAACCAGCGGTTGTTAAGGTCCATGACTGCTTTCTCTGCATCCTCCTCACGGCGAAACTGCACACACAGGATGATACACATGTTTAGGAAATAACTGGTGGTAGCTTACATGACATAAATAAATTTAACTACAGAATAATGCATAGACACCCAAAAAAAAAAAAAAAAAATCAAATGAGCCGGGAAACAGAACTCTTTTTATATCAGCCTATAATTGTTTCAATTCAAGATCAGACTGCATTTATATAATCTTTTTCAATAACTTGTAAATACATTTAGATCCATCACCAACCTTAACATAAACGTTCCCCACAAGGTGGTCGCCCAAGTTATCGCACACATTCATCTCCTCCACCTCCCCGTACTTCTCTTCCATCTCCGTGAACACCTCCTGTGGAGAAAATGAGACAGAAAAAGAACAATCAACCTGTCCAACAGGTTCTCGTCCTTTATCTCGCGTTAAAAATCAGCACTTGTTGTCAAGGAAGTTTGATGGCAAGCCAAACACTTCAGCTAACCAGTTTCCTGGGAGGAACCCTGTAGAGGTTACTGCGAGACGTGTTGGGTATCGAAGGAAACAAAACATAATAATCCACTGCAGCAGTTTTACACTAACATAAACTAGTGAGTTAATGTGGAGTTGTTTTGCCAGTGCGGCCAAAACACTCTTTTATACTCTACATACTGTAAAAAATGTTATACTGCAAGTAGCAATTCATTGCATCACTTTTATTTCATACAGAAATGCCAAAGAAGAAGAAATGTCTCAACCACACCTGGTGGGACATTAGATCTTCATCTTGTTTTCCTCAGATCATTATCTAGACTCATCTTAATCACCATTGTTAAAAAAAGAAGGGTATCTTATTTTACTTTCACATATGACCGCAATAAGTTTTTAATTTACAGTACGTGACATTTTCCATGAGGGAAAGCTGATGCAAATTCCTGCTGTGTAAATATTGACTCCTAAACTAATAAAGGATTCTTGACTCAGCAGAGCCAGACAAATTGTTGGCAGTGTCATGTTGCACCTTTCGGCAGCAATGTGTTACAAAAATCAGACAACACAGCTGTGACGTCATGTTGTGCAATTTGCGGGATAAAGACAAGTAAGCACAAAAGGTCACTCACCTCGAAGAACTCATCGTAGTGCTCCTGCATTTCCACATCGCTGACGGCGCCTACAAAATGTCAACAAGGGGACAGTCACGGCAAAACCACGCAGGTGTCAGGAGAAAAGTCTTTAAAACGGACTGTGTAACACCTTTAAACAGACAAAGCTAACTGAAGCAACAGAGCACGATGCTTCTTGTTATAATAGTTTCACTTTTACAAATGTTACCTGTGAGCAATGATCAAAGAGGGAGCATTCTGTATATTTCTGAATGCTACAAAAACAGCCTTTCCCTCTCTCTCTCTCATGGCAATTCGACCAATTTCACAGAAGCAAAGTCAAAACTAGAGCTGACCCCTCTTAGTTTGGTTCACTTAAAAACTTTGTCAAATGTTTTTACCTTTTCCTGTAACTGCATGTACACTATGTGCCGAGGGGCCATGTTGAATATTTAGGTTGACTCAGCTTCAACTAGTTCATGACAAACCCCTGGCTACTATATGAAGGAGGGAGCTGAGGACAGCACTAGTAGAAACCATGAATCATCTTCCATGAATCAAAAGCAGAAACATGTGCTCAATGTAAAACTGTAATGTGACTGTAGGAAAGAGCAGAGGAACAGTAAGTTAATTATAGCTCTTTAGTCTATCACATCTGTTAGAAACAAGCACAATGAAGGATGTGAAACCAAAGCTGTTCTGTGCTCATTACTGCACCACACTGAGTCAGGTACTTCTGAGTTAGGCCTGGAAAACATGCAAAACAGCACGAGGCCAGTTATACTAACTCCAGGAAATGATGTCCCTGGAAGATTATATTCCTACACTGAGCCAGGTTTATGTGGGGAGGTGTGACACAGTAAATCAAGTGGTCGGTGCTGGAGGGTCCTGCAGATGACGGGAGAAACTTACAGTGTAAACCATCAGCAGACTGGGCAGAGTTTTGAAGGTTATGAAGGTAAATGTTCAAGAGGGAAATGGTCTGAAATACAAAACGTAAACTTCTGTGATATAAATCCAACCAAATATAGAGCTGGGGAGGGAAAAAAAAAAAATTTGATTAGATATTTTTCTGTCAGGAAATTGCACTAAGTTCCACCTGATTATGTGACGGAAGAAGCTGCATTAACTGCGCCCCCTCACTGTTTTGTAGATCGTAAAGATGTTAGCATGTTTACGTTTAGTTAGCAGGAAACTGGTGAAAAATAAGACAACAATTTTCGGCTGTACAGTGTGGCTATTCCATGTTAGACAGGAAGCATGGCGGAAAAATATCTCTGCGGTTTAACTGTTATTTTTCACAAATTCATGAGAGGTCATTTTAAATGATTATTAAGTATTAACGTATTGATATGAAACAGCCATATAACTGTTTTATATCAACAGCAGAATGAATGCAATCAAGACCAAAGAGAAACAGTGGCCCTCTTCCTCCATTACACACCTACCTGTATGAAAGGTTCTGCTTCAGCTCTACTAGACTGGACTCCACATATATTTAAATGAACACACCTAACACACACACGCACTTTGGTATTGTAGCATAACAAGCACAGTCTGTTACTGTTCGTTTTGTTTGTGATACCTGTGGCCTGCACTGCACTGAGAGTCACGTGCGGGCTTCAGCTACTCAAGGTTGAAAAACAGATGGTCACAAACAGGTGCTTGTGCTTGTTGTTGGTATTAGGTGATAACCGATGGAAGACTGGGTATTTGGTCTGGGACTCTCAGGAGATAACAGGGTCCCGACTGAGTCTACGGCTAACAGGGCTGAAGCAGTACCTCAAATCTGTTGTTAAACGCCGATTTTAGGAACGGAAAGGCAGGTTGTTGACAATTGATTTTTTTTACTTACAGCGAGAAGCGTCTGCGGTCTGTGCACTGTTCTGGGGATTACGGTAGATGTTCTGAATCAAGATGGTCTGCAGAGGAAAGAACAAAAAGATATGTGATCAGACAGGATTTTTTGGTGTTTGTCTAGTCGTGTGCCATTTCTGATGACAACGACTTCTATTGTAGCTTGTTTGCATCTTCTGACAGTCATGCAGGCACAACATCCTTTGAATCTATTTGCCAGGAAGCTAAAGAAAATAAATTGATGATTATAACAGGTCAGGTAAGTTACAGTCCACCTTTGGGTTAAGCTCATCATACCGAGACATCCTCCTGAAATAACTTCAGCAAACTGCCCTCACCCACCTACAAACTTTGCTTAACAAGTTTAATCTAACTGAAAATTAGATCATTAGAGAAGATCATAACTGCAAAACATGGGATCTATAATAGACCTGCGGGGAATAAGAAATGACTAACACATTAAACAAAATCTTCTCATGGGTGTGGAACAATTTGAGCAGAACACTGTAAATACAACTTACACTTAATATTTAACTAAACTTAGTGCCTTACAGTTGTATGTTACTGACTTACAGCACTGAACAATGGCCAGAGGTACTTTTGCAGAACATTATGATGTCACAGTGAATTTGACCTTTGACCATTTGGATATAAAATGCCATTATTTTCATTAGATATTTGTGTTAAATTGTGTTGTAATTAGCGTCATGACTTCCCTCAAGGTTTTACTAAGATATCACGTTCACGAGAATGGGACGAGTTCAAAACCATGACGCGATATGTCAGTCTAGCAGAATAAAGCCGTTTTTATTGATGAGAAAAAAAACTTTCTTGGGATCCTCACCTGGCTGAAGGTTGGTTTGTTGTGCAATCTCGAGCAGCGGTCTCCATGTCTGCAAGCTCCAATTTTAAAATAGAAGGAACAATTGACCCTGGAAAAGAAGGAGTAGTGTCATCACGTGTGCAGTTGGCTGGATAATCAGCCAGAATAAATCTGATGAAATAACATAAATCAACATGTCACCGAGTGCAACAGTGTGACTCGTTAATGTGTTTCATAGTTTGTTGAGAAGAATTATTCCTCTGTGAGTTATATGGCACAGAGGAATAGAGCAGACCTACAGAAGAAAGTCCTATAAGCACTACAGTAGCTATGGGAGCTTTATTGATATATTATTATCAAAATACTAAATTAGATATTGTGTGGAAATCATATTATCAGAATGACTGTGTTTACATGTGCATCACTGTGCTGGTTATGGGCTGAACATGTAAACATCTCCTGATTCAGGTTTCATTCTTGATGTTGAGAAATCAAGACAACTACACACAGATAATCATAAAGGATAATGTTATGACTAACCAGGTTTCTCCTTTTCTTAGTGTTTACTTCTGTCAACTTATTTGAACGAGTGAAATGAAATGTACATGGTTCTGCTTGGCTAGCTTAATTATTGTTTGGTTTTGAGCTATCTCTGGGACCACCACATATTCAAACTCCAAATCTTACTCACATTACTGTAGTAAAAGCACAATAATGCGATAATTAATTTAGTAAGTTGCAAACAGTTTCCTAGCCTTGGATGTGTAAGATGCTTTTTGCTGCACTCCACTGGTAACACGAAAGAAAACAATCCGCCTGAGCGAAGCAGTTTCTCTGCTAACAGCCTCGTTTATTAACCAAGCTAAGCGTTGCCTGACTGTTAAATAACCCATAAAGTATGCTTTAAATGTTTATGTGTGCACCACAGAAAGGTGGTCGTTTTTGTAAAGTAAAACATTTTGGCGCAAACCAACAGTACAGAGTAGCTGCAGGTTGGCTAAGGTGTCTTCATGAGTTTCATTCAATGCGTTAGCTTCCTCTTGCTAATGTAAGCTTCACGGAGACTCTCCGCGGGGCTGCGGCAGCAAACTGAGTCCCACCGGCGGCGAGGAAGAGCCGCTGCAAACACAATTTCTACAAAACGAATCACTTTGGCGACTATTATCATAAATATTAAATAAAACTTACTTGTCTTTCTCTGTGCCGAAAATGGATGCCAGATACTCCGCCATTTTCGGCTCGTCGAAACGTAATCAAGTACGTCATTACGTAAAGGGAGCGCGTCTGCGCAGTGCGCTGCCCCTGAACGCCACATATCTGCGCTGTTGAGAAGGGATTTAAACAATGGTTTTCCTGTTGTCTCAGAAAAGTCTACTTGTTTTATGGCTCAAATGGCCTCAAGATGTCGCCACAATTAGTCAGTTTTACTTGTAATTTTTAATTTTCATCCTCTCCCTAAAAAGAAGTCACCAATAGGTTTTCCAGTGGTGGGTCATCAACCACTGTGTACAGTCTATGGTACAGATTTGAGGTGCTTATAACAAATTGTTATAGATTAAATTATTCAGGATAAACTAGCCTAGATACAATTAGCAGAGCATCATTTATAATAATCCTAACACTGAATATAAAACACTCTGAAAACAGCTATTCTATCAATAGCTAATTATAATAAAATTAATAATAATAATAACAACAACAACTTTTGTAGTATTTCTGG
Source organism: Trachinotus anak (assembly GCF_046630095.1). NCBI lineage: Eukaryota > Metazoa > Chordata > Actinopteri > Carangiformes > Carangidae > Trachinotus > Trachinotus anak. The sequence goes on from NW_027273877.1 coordinate 4,175,850, forward strand.
CAGCATTTGGTACCTACACTTTTATCTGTTACAAGTTTCTAGATGTAATTGTTGTTGTTTGAGATAATGACAGGTAATGATGTTGATGAATATCTCCATTATAAGGAGAGTTTAGTTCACTGCCTTTCATTGAAAAATGTTGAAGTTGTTCTGCCACTACAATGATCTTACATTGCAGAAGAACATTTTATATATAAAACATACAAAAACCATCATAATATGGAGCAGAGTTTGCCTACATATAGCATTAAAACCTGTGTTGGTACTTTCCCACCACCCTGCTTGTCTATATTTTATACATATTTCATATATTTCTACACATATATATCTGTATTGTAAAGGAACACAATATGGGGAATTTTAGGACATTGGTTAAAAATAGCTACAATGGCTGCAGCAGAGTTTGAGGTCCTGACTTTTTGCATAGCCTCAAAGCACTGGAGCCTGCATGAAAAACGAGTGGCGTGCTCTTTTCAGACCTGAATGGGGCTGAGTCATTGCACAGGCTGATGGTAATGCCTTGTTTCAACCACGCACACACTTCAACAGAGTGGGCATTAAAGCTAAAGAGGCCACAGCGTCCCCATCCCCTCCTCAGCGACTGTAGATCTTCCACGGAAACCACACCGCTGTGCACAGGGCCACACAAGTTTGCAGGAGATGCAGACGGTAAAGATGAGAGGATGGGTGAGAAGGGAGGAAGTCAGCTTGTTAAGGCTGAACCACAGAGACTGACAAAAAGTGATGAACAACATGTAAAGGTGCGCAGTCTGAAACAAGACTCGGAAATGAAAAGAGAGTGCGAGAGGGTGAAATTGTAGTAAAACCTAACATCTCTGCCGTAGCTGTACCATAGCAAAGCCTTGCACCTGAAACTGTGGGAACCCCCCTGTTTTGAGATGTTTCACTACGTTGGACCTGCAGCACTTGCAGAAGCAAGACCACCCACCGGCTTACATTCATCTCCACTTCATTCGCCGCCCCTATTTTCAGGGGGAAACAGGCAGAGGTAGGACAGGAGCGAGCAGAGACAAGAGAAAGAGGAAGCAGTACAGTAAGTAGCACAGATCAGCGCTTCTCTATTTTGTTGAACCAAATAATGATGCACTTGGAGGGACATTTCCCACTTGGATTGTCTGCGAGTGGAAGATGACAGGAGGTTTTCTTACTGCTCCCATCATGAGGCCTAACTTCTGCTGGACCATCCTGCGTGTGTCCATCTTGGTGGTGATGGTTCTCACCTTAAACGCTGACAGTAAGTTACTATTTTTTGCATATTGTGCCGTCTCAGTATTTGTGTGGTGTTACCCTTCCTTCCTCTGTAGGTCTGTGATGCATTAAATCAGGTCTTTGGACTAAAAAGTCAGCTTTTTAAAAAATTCTTGCCACCATCTAAATTCTGTGGTAAGGGTTGGTGTTTTTCTGTAAGTGTAATGAACTTTAAAGCGTTGTGTACAAGTCCACACTGGATTCAGACTTTAAAAGGTCAGCGTTGGCGTACAGTTACATCCCAAAGACCACCATTGGCACAGTTTGGTGTAAAAGTCGCCGCAGATATCGGCTTTCGTGGTAGGTTTATCGTGATTGGGCCACGATTCTTCCTTTGGGCGTATGACGTCAAAGGTACAATTTACCTTAAATTTGTAAATTTTACCACAAATGTGTGTTGAATTTTTAAAAAATACATAGTTTCAGGTGCTAAAAAGGCTGCTTACATTTCATTTCTTCCATAACAGGAGGTTTGTTGTGCGCGTGGGAGCCCGATGGAAACAATTAGAGATGTTATTTCAAACAATAAGATTTTCTTTTTCTTCAGCTTACTCATTAGCTTCATTAAATCATCTACCCACTTCTTTCTTATTTTGAATTGTTGATATAGACAAGAAAGGTAATTTTCTCATTTCCTTTCTGTATTTATATAGATTCTGTGGTTTTCTCAGTGGTCTGAGGGCAGGACAGCTGTTATTTAACGATGGCTCACTGTGGGCCAGTGGGCCATCACCATATTTTTAACCAGTTCAATGGACTTTATTCAAAGCAAAATCATCACCCATGGAAAAACCCCTTGATTTAAATGGAAAATCCATCATCTCAAACCAAGAAAGTTGACATTTCCAGAGCGAAAAGTCCAGTCCTCGTGGAGATATACAGCAGATGTTTAAATTTACAATTTATCAGAGCACTTAAAGATCATGTGACATGTCTGAAAGCTCCAGAACAGCTACTAAATGGACCTTGCAGTGAGACTGTTTTATCAGCTGCTATCCGCAAAGTTAAAAATGATCTCCGGTGTAACATGTATGATGAATCTGATACATGTGGCTTTAAGGTTCCCCATGAGTGAATCTACTTTAGGTTGAGCTCACTCTCAGTTCCTTCAACCACTGGATCTCATGCAAATTTTGCTCACAATTAAATGTCACAAAAGTCGCGTTTTCAGTATGTTTAGTTAGTTTTTACTTTCATTTTTACTGTAGTTAGTCATGCAGCACTTGTATTATTGTGTGTGATGGTAATTTTTGTCTCATTAAGAAAGTTTTATGCAGCTAATGTACTTCAAATATGTGTTTTGTGTCCTTTAACCCATATAACAACATGTTTCTCCTGCAGGTGAAGACTCAGTCTGTGTCCCAGGAATCAAAGTACGCCGCAACACGGCTTATGAGGTCGTCCTTGGACAAGACCTGATCTTAAACTGCACAGTTGTTTTCTGCAACAGTTCACCACCAGCAGTGTCCTGGTATAAAGTTGAAGGATCTATTAATGTGCCCATTAATGTCAGCAGTAGCAGTCACATTAAAGCAGAGTGGAAAGAGTTAAGCCATTCTGAAGGGGTATTACATTTGATTTTCCAAAATATACTCAGCAGCGACTCAGGTCTGTATCGGTGTGGAAGTGGAAATGACATAAGTCACAAAATCAACGTCTCTGTCAGTGGTGAGTGTGACTTTTTCAGCAGTTTTTATTTATACCTGTCTGTCAGACTGAACTGATTTAGGAAACCTGTGCTTGCACTGTGTGACTTACATTTCTAACTGCTCCTGAATATTAACTGAACGACTGCAGCTACATCTGGTTTCATTTCGTGGCATAAAACATTTCTGATGTAGAATTATCCAGACTATCTTCATATCACGAAGTCTTACAACAGCAGCTCTGTATTGTTTTGTAGGTGTTGGTGAATTTACCACTGTTAGATGGGAGAATAACACAAGTAAGAAAAGTTTATTCACAGTGTTTTGATGCTATTTAACCTGCTTTATTCTGAATCATCAATCATTTGTTTTGTTGTTCTTTCAAGGACTGTGGCCTATATAACTTAAGTTTATATAGAGTCCTTAAGGACACATTCATGTTGAGTCACTACTTTGTATCTTGCAGCCAGCACAACTTCTAATCCTGAAATCACAGAAAATATATTGATGTACGTGTATCCTGCTGCTGGGATTGTGACAGTTGTCATCGTAGTGATAGTTATATCCATCATATCTTTGCGAGGGTGTAAAGGTGAGATGTTCCCTTTTTTTTCAATGTAATTCTCTATTCCAAGATAAAAAGAATAACTAACTTCACCAAAATGTCCTTCATGCAGGGAAATCAAAGAAAGAGACACAAACTGAGAATCAGGTGAGACAAAAATACATGTCAGACTTATATCCACCTTATTCCATTATCATTCCGTCAAACTGTTTAATGCAATATACATTTTTGGATGTGTGCAGTACATGGCAATCCCCATGGTCGAGCAGCCCCTCCCACATGTCAGCCTCCAGCCCTCCCCGAGAGAAAGCCCCTCCGTCCCGCCATCTCGGAGATCCACCCGGAGGAAGAGACCGTCCTCACAACCCAATGAGTTGCTAGATAACGAGCATGTTTATGACCGGGTGAAAGACAGAGAAAGACAGAGGAACGCGGTGGAGGATGAGGGGAGCTCTGTCGTCTACGCCGCCCTCAACCATCAGCTGCCACCGGGCGCTGCTGCTCCTCGGACGTGGAGGCCACAGGAGGAGTTTTCAGAGTACGCGGCTATTCGCGTGTCCTAAAGACCCCAACCCAGTTGGACTGAATCACTTCAACCCAGAAGATAGTAAACTCCACTCACACTAGAGGACCACTGACAAACAACTGGTACAAACTGGTGCATCCCAGAGGAGCTCAAGAGGGCAATTAAAAGTGGATACAATGAGCCTCTCACAGCAGTCTTGGACAGATAAAGGGACTTTTTTTTCCCTTTTACATTTTTGTAAAAAATGCCCTTTTTTCTCACATGAGGAAGCCACAGCACAGAGTATCCACTCAGTCTACCCAAGACTCCAAAGATTTACCAAATAATTTCAGAGCTAAAATGTCCATCTTCGGCCTTTGGTCAGTACTGTAAAGGTCTTGCACACCTGCACAGGTGATCTCTGGTTAGACCTCTGCTCAAGTTGAAGCTATGGTGACGTCATCATAAACCAACAGTCCGTTGGCCGCGTATCAGTAAGGGAACTATAGACAGGCAGTGAAACTTTGAGTTGAGATTATTTTGTTGAAGTGTAATCACCAGAGCAAGAAGACCGTTGAACCAGTGTCAAATTAAGTATATTGCATCATCCTTGTCCTCTGGAGCCTGAATACCACTGAGTTCAATTTGCCAAATTGAAACTCTTGAGGATGTCAGATTTTTACCATGCACTCTGCATTGAGAAAGGCCCAATCTGTTCACAACCATACAATCCAGAGAAGAGGTCTAATTAGATTAGATTACAATAGATTAGAGAGTCTTTATTGTCCTGTGGCGCAATTGGTTTGCAAATTCTATTTCTGCCAAAATGACTTTTGCCCTCTGACTTGATAAACGTGGGTGAGATCATTCAAGTTGGTGCCACTGATGCAATCATGCACCATAAGTTAAAGTGTCACATACACAGAGGCTGACCAGCAAATGCAACAACAAATGAAAAACATTTTTTAATATTTGTGTCCTGTTAATAAAAGATTTGCATCTTCATTAGGAGTCAGTGGGCTCGGGGCTGATTTCACAGACAGGGTGAGGAGTCAGAAAGTATAAAGAGACGGACTAATGTTGCGTTGGATTTTGGTTTTTCAATTGGATTTGTCTCCAATCTATAGAATTACACCAGCTTTATCCTCTGAGATACAAGTGAGAAAAGGGATGAAATGAGCCAAAGTCCTCAGACTCTGTCGATCGACAGCACAGGAAAGGTCAAAAGTAGCACCGTGTGTTACCAAATTAAATGTATCTTTACAGAATTTATGCAAACTGTCTACGACTAATACGGTTTTGTGTGTGATCTTTTTTGAATGTTTTGTGTCATGCATCCACCGTCCAGAAAACTGTGACTCGGGGTGTTGCACATCTGTGACTTGAATTTACTCCTCTGAGTGATGCCACGTCTATAAACAGTAATGTTTTCATGACTGTACGACTTGTATCATATCAACTCTTCATGTATTTTCTGACTCAATGAATGACTAATGACCTTCTGTAATTTTGTGTTCCACAAACCTGTAGAATTACTGATTGTGATTCTTTAACTGGGAAATACAGAGAATGTGATGATTATCTGATCATTTTGTGCAATCAAATAACATAACGTGCATCTGTAAGTGTTTGATTTGAAATAAGATTATATGATGCTATCACTGCTGACTTGTTCTGGCACTTTGTTTTCTGTAACGCCCTGGAGGCAGAGATGTTCACTCAAAAATTACCAAAGGTTCAGATCTACAAGGGCTGAAAAAAACCTGCGTGTGTGTGTGTGTGTGTGAGTGCTTGAAATGCCCTAATCAAAAACAGGAAGTAAAGTCGACCACATGCCATATACTGTGACATGTAGAGCACACCTAAACTAATAGTCGTACAGCAGAGGACAGAAGAGGTTCTTCAAGAGTCTCCGCCATGAGATCGAACCACTGCCTGACCATCCTCCATGCTTCTGTCTTGGCGTTGCTCGTTGGGACTGTGGAAGCGGATAGTAAGTCAGTGTTTATTTTATTTTTATTTCTTGATCGCTCTCTCAGTCTGAGGAGGTCTTTGCTTCTCTGACGCTCGGTATACGCCTTCACGAATATCAATCAGATAAGTTATGTTTTGCAATTTTAACGGTTATAAAGACTGAAAAAAAATCAAATATACTTATTATACCTCACATGTAAATCCAGAGCAGGGAGCACAATACACAGAAAAACATAATGAAAAAAAACATCATCTGCCATTTACTGTATGAACTATTTTAGTTCATTGTTTTCACCTCTGATCTTTATAGAGGTATGTGTTTATGAAAATATAGCCATACTTCTCATACAACCATTTAAGGAAGCATATATGACTGTAATATCAACACTTTCTTGGCCCAGATGCATTGTTTCACTTCACTTTGAAAATGCGGATTGTAGAGCAGCTCTTTCACCTTGGATTGAGCCTCTTAAGGTGCACATCTCTTTTGTTAAAGTCTGAATCTAATGTCTACATCAAATTGCATCTTTTGTTTTCCTGCTACAGTGTAAATATAATTTCTGTAAACCACTATTCCTAGATTCTGCCTTGAGAAGAAATTAGAAATTAGAGGTAGATATTTGATTTAAGTAGAATACTGTTAGTTCTTTGTCTTTGTAAATGGAAAACTTTTTTTTCCGCGCAGCCAATCAAATCGCTTCATTTTATACCATATTTGGAGAAAGCAGTAAGCAGCAGTAATGGTCACACTGACTAACAGCCAAACAGCAGCCCAATACACAACACAAGAACCACATACTGTGAATAACAACCACATTAGCTTTCCTGCTAAAGTCTCCGACCTCTCTCACAAACATGAACAATGTCTTCATCTGCACCTTAACTTAACCAAACAAAAAAATCATGGCGGAAAAGGCCGCTGCTAACATCAGTTTGCAGGTAGCGACAGTAATTAACTGCTCAGCTACAGCACATTAAATAGCATGAAACCATCCTGCAAATGTGACATGGGTTTGGTGATAATACTGTTTCTACAGAGCTCATTCATCTCAGTTTGTCCTTCGCTGCTCTGTAGATACTGTATATGCTGAAAGAGAGGTTGAAAATTGCTTTAACCACAAAGCCTCCAAAGCTGACCTGAATTTTGATGGTCACAGCTGCAGCATAAAAAACCCCCCCAAACACCAAAAAAAAAAACATTACAGTAATTCATCTACAAGCTGATTTTTAAGCAAACTTTGTAAAACTTCATGCTTTGATATTCTGTATTTCATTTCATACATATTTCATTTTCCTTTTGCACCATAACGCAGTTTATGAAACTTAAGTGGGAGTGTACGTGAGGATTAACGGCACAGTTGCAGCAGTTCCTGTGTCCTGGTTACACGAGAGAAAACCTCTGTCGCTGCCGACGTCAGCAGAAGCCGTCACACTGAAATAGAACCGGACACCTTCAGACATTTAGAGGGAGCATCACATTTCATCTTTCCTGTGTGATTTTCACAATCTTACAAAGAAAGTTTCATGTGACTAATGTGTTTCGTGTCCAACTAATATAACAACTACCATCAACTTCTTTATAAAAGATGTTTTGTCACATAATAAATAATGTTGTTGGTCTGAAGCCTTTATTCAAAATCCTGTTATATTCTGTTATCATTATCTGGACTCAAATGTTTCACAGTATCAAGCATAGATAAATTCATTTTATCATTTGTAATCTGCATGTGTTGTCATGTTTCTCCTGCAGGTGAATGTGAAACAGGAATGAAAGTACGTCGCAACACCGTTTACGAGGCCCTCCATGGACAAGACCTGATCATAAACTGCATAGTTGTTTTCTGCAACAGTTCACCACCAGCAGTGTCCTGGTATAAAGTTAATGGATCTATTAATGTCCCTGTTGATGTCAGCAGTAGCAGTCACATTAAAGCAGAGTGGAAAGAGTTAAGCCATTCTGAAGGGATATCACATTTGATTTTCCAAAATATACTCAGCAGCGACTCAGGTCTGTATCGGTGTGGAAGTGGAGATGCTGTAAGTCACCAAATCAACGTCTCTGTCAGTGGTGAGTGATCCTCTCTGCACAGCAGGACTGTATCTATACTGGACCGTACTGACACAGGAAACTATTTCTTTTGTGGTTTATAAACAGTCTGAATGTTTTCAGGTTGTGTCACCACAGATGAGCCCACCACAGTTTTGCAGATGACATTGGAAAAGGGTAAGAACTTACTTCACTCTCAGCTGCACGTATGGTTAATGTGGGACAGGTCTCTTTTTTTTTTTTTTACGTGAATTAAATTTACACACATTAGTGTTTCTTTGATGCTGAGTCAAAAGTCCTGTCTCTTTGCAGGGGCCCCGACAGCTCAGACCCCTTTCTGGCCATGTGGGTTCCGTGTTGTTTCAATCATGCTGTTTCTCATCATAGTGATAGCTATATGGGCTACATCAAAGTGCAGGTGTAAAGGTGAGACGTTTTGATTTTTACATACATAATTGCTTTGTTGGTCAGGGTCAGTCAGCACTGTGCTCTGCAGACCTCCTGCTGAGAGGACGGGGTCGCACCTGCCGAACAAAACAGTGAAAAACTGATTAAAAATAATACAAAACAATAAGAATAATTATGTATGACTGTGCCTGTTCCCTATCATGAGTCTGGGGAGTAATTGATCTTACCTGATGTCCACCCAAGGTGTCTGCTGTGCAGGAGGATCCAGGAACGCGGCAGAGCCGAGCTGCCAGCCTTCCCATCAGGCCTCACCTACCGTTCATATCTATGAAAACGACCCATCTGTGCCTTGAGATTAATCTGCTTAATTAAACCAGATGATATTACAGCTATGATTAATATCAAAACAGTTCATATTAATCATTTCAAGACTGGAACTCTTTTCTGATATATAACATTTTTACTGATTTCTGTGTCAAATGAGTCAATCAGTGCTGGGGTTTGCTATTATTGTGCTTTGTGCTGTGATGTTATATATTATTGATTAGGTTTCCAAATCTTTAAAATAGTCAAGTCTTTTTTTTTTTTTTTTTTTTTACTATGACAAAATCTGCTTCATTCAAACGCTTCTGAATTCCTGTAAATCAAACTATCATACCACAGAAGTGAAATATCATACATGAGAAGCCACTTTTGAACGATATGCCAAGACTGTGTGTGTGTGTGTTACACATTTACAGGTAAATAGTTTTGTTTCCTGTATAGGTGTCAACCTTTGTGCACACATCCGGTACAAATGCCTCTTTTAAAAGTGACTGTCTTTGTGTATTGGTGTGTTTGTTTGCACCTCTGTTCTTCGTGCTCTCTGTTGCTGATGATTGAAGTAGCTTTTCTTCTTTGGGCTCGGTGTCTGATGTGCACTTGGAAGCAGACAGACTGTCAACTGACGAACAGGAAGTTGAATTAAACCACTCGTCACGTAATGCAAAAACAAAGGAATTGAAGTTGTTTTACAGTGGAGGACATGAATCAGAAACATACCGCCCTACTCATCAGCGGACTCAAGCTCAGAGTTCATCCAGCTGTTGAAGGAATGATGTTTTACTGGAAAATAAAAATGCATTGTCTATTTATTATTTATTTATTGTTATTGTTCTTGTTGTTATTGATATTTTTGGAGTTAAAAAAACTGAACACATCAACCTTGCATATGTTAATGTGCATAAATAAATATGTTGCAATAAAAAAGATAAAAGCTAATCATTATTTTCTGGGCTATTAGCTTTCTAATGTAACCTAAATTCATTTAGAAAAGCTATTCACATTTTAAGTGTAAAACAAGAGATGATCGCAGAGTTAGCAAACTACAAGACTAAGTCTACAGAGACGCTAGTGGCTCTTTGAGACTGTACATAGGCACAGTGGTGCTTTGAGCTAAATGCTAAAACATCTTAATTTAACATGTTAGCATGCCAATATTTGATATGAGCACTGAAGATGATGGGAGTGTCAATATTGCAGGTGTTTGGTTATAAATGAAAGTATTGCACAAACAAAAGTTTGTCATGCTATCCAAACAATAGTTGTACATTTATTTCACTCAAAACCACAAATTTCAACTTCATGGTGGCGCTGGTGGAAAAGACAGGGACTTTCAGTCACTATCACTAACGTCGGTAGAATTTATCCCTTGATATGGATATTTGTGAAAAAGGTCAATAGGTTAAAATAGCATTTAATTTAATGTTTACAGAATAATTTGATTTAATCAGTAGATAAATAACAACCAGGCAACAATAACAACAAAATGTTAGCAAGCTCTAGTCTGAGTATTAACTTTCTACTCGCACACTAATTCAACAAAACTATTTGTCATTGAATTTGACTATAAATGTCACCTGTGGACTTGCATTGTGCATTTTAATATTTGCAAATGTGCATATCTAAACCTTGCATGACAATACAGTGCATTTAAGTTAGTATTATGCCATATTTACACACTGAAATCAATTAGCTGCTTGATGCTAATGCTTTTGTAGGGCGAGGTGGTAATAATCCCATCAATCCCAACGATAAGTCTGTGACATTTCACTGTGTGTCACCTGAGGAGGTGCTGAAGTACGTGTTTCGAGCTCATCATAAGACCAGCTCCCACCTTAAATCCAGGAAATGACACCTTTCACTTCAGACTGAAACCAGATGCAATCTCAATAAAAAACTGAACCAATCTCCACAGCATAACTCATGTGAAATTTTAAAGGTCATCCTATGTCTGCAACAGGAACCACATCAAAAAGGACTTTGAAAGCTCCATGAAAACGTTATTTGCCATTAAAAGATAGTGGAATGTAAATTTTAATTACAGGAAAATTAATCAATACTTTATCATCCATAACAAGCAATGCCATTACACTTATATTTATAATTAACATTAAATGAGCAACTGCTTAGCACCTTGATTTCAGAGTGAGAAATTGTGATTTCGTGGCAAAAGCAGTAACCACATTGATCGCTGTGCTAATTTTTGTTGCAGGCTGCATAAAAGACAATTCAAACGAGGGGCGATGTGAAACAGGCTGCTGAGGAAACTGCGCAAAACACACTAAAAAATGTGAGTGGAGGGGTGAAGCTGTGATAGGAAGCCACTGTATGAAGCATGTGGAGCAGCGTGGCCTGTGGGATGTGCGACCTCTGTGGTTTTAAAAGTGCTGAAAGACATACAACGCTGCACAGCCTGCAAAGTCTGGGGCAGCCACTATCTCTCTCACACACACACACACACACGCACGCACGCAAACTCTTGCACATGCACAGATGCACTCACTTTTGATCAACACCCCACCCAGCGTGCTGCATCGCCCACCAACCATGTGAAGCACACAGTACAGAGACACTTTGCCCCTTGAGAAACAAGGAAGTTGAAACACCTGTGTGTGTGTGTGTGTGTTGGGGGGGGGGTCATCTGTCATTAAATGTTCATTAATGCATGTTCATTATGTTAATTTTGGTCCAAAGGAGGTGGAGAATGAATGGGAAAAGGGGAAAAAAATCAAAAACTCTCATTAAAAAAAAAAAAAAGGACGCCATCTAGTGTTGTAAAAGCTAAACTCATTATCCTGAATTTAAATGCAACTGGCCAGCTGATACCTTGTTATCTGGGTGATACAGCTGTTGACTGATCAACAAAACCCTTAAAAACCTTATAATAAAAGGTGATTAATAATATTGAAATCATTATTTCCTGTAAGTGTGACTCCAAAAGGCACCAAGGGACAAAAAACAAAAACACAGAAGTGATTTTATTATGAGTTCACCCAACATTAGCACAGTTTCCTCCAGATTTCCTCTAGATTATTATTAAGAGTCAAATTATTTGCTTTAATGACATCAACATCACTGATAACGATCAATATAAATCTGTCAAATGCCACTGAACTGTCTCCAAGTAGCAGAGGAACTACTTACCCTTTCCTGTCTTTGTGAGGTTCGTGGAAACTGTTAGGGAAACATATCCTCATTAACTGAACATGAATGGTGTTTGGAGAAAACTTTACAATGAATGAAATCAGACCTTTTCTCAGAGTCCTTTTCCAAAACAGGCTTAATTCGGTTTGGTTAAATAATAAGTCAAGAAAAGATCAATTTGTGAGAAAGAAATGAGGCAATCATCATCAACCTAACATTATTAATTTGTTTTAGAAAAAGTAGACACTGAAAACAGAGTGGTTTCAACTTATTTTGCCTCTTCCTATAAATAGGAAGCCAAAGAAATGGGTAATTATGATTTGTAAAATAATTTTAAGGACCATTATCCTTTAATCTTAAGGTTCAGTTTACTCCTCTGTGTGAAATACCTGAAATAACACGTGTGAAACTGGGTGTAAGTTAATTTGAGGCTATTTTGAGCTTTAAATAGTCGCATCGGTTAGTCATAGATTATTTAAAAAAAAAAAAAAAAAAGGCATGAAGACGCCAGTATGCCATTCACAGTGTCTGAGGCTGAAAAAGTAAAGTCACTGGAGTGGGCTGCAGAGGAAATGAGTTTCCTATTGTGTAAGTTTCTCGTGAGGTTACTGCACCACCCACAGTCTCCATACATCACAACCCGACATTACCCAGAGTTCAGCTACACATTTGAGGCATTATTCAAAACAAACAAACAAAAAAAAAACACCTACAGGTGATAAAAATAAGCAGTGAAACCAAAAGCAGATGAAATCTCAGGTTTATTTGTTCCAACTGGTCCTGATCTGCTTTGCACAGGAAACTATTAATCAACTCTTACAACACACTACAAAGTGAATACTGCTCAAAAACAAAACACTGTGGACACTGTAGACAGAAATATTAAAAGAAAAGGGAAGTGGGAATGTGTAAAAATGTTTCACAGCAGCTTTAGTATTTTTGCTAAGTTTTGTAACATCACTGTAGGTATTTATCAAGATTTGAACCTTAATATACAGACAATTGACTTCAATGTGAAAGCAGATGTTAGGTGTAAATGTAAGCATCCAACAGCTGTGTTTAATTTTTATTAGAATATATATATTTTTTTCTTTTTGATAGATGAGATTTTCTACAAAATTAACTTCACTGTACACAGCCCATGAAGGCCTATATTAATATTTTCTGCAAATAAAAGTCTAAACTCTAGCACTGGTTCTCCCGAAGGTTCGACTCTTAAAGTCATCGAATACTGTACATCAATGCAAACAAAAGCACGCGCACACACACACACACACACACACACACAATCTAAGTTTCTTTCACTTTCAGAGCAAGTAAAAAGAGACACAAACGCCTCCTGTCTTGCACACACACACGTACAGCAGTGATTCACAACTGCAGGGTTTGTCCACACAGGCATCGTTTGGGCGGTGTGAACCACAGAGCACAAGTCGACCACCTTTCTGCCCCGCGCAGCTGTAAATAACAAACCTTTCATTCTCTCCCACTCAGACCTTCTTCTCAGTGAGTCACACAGAGATGGTTTCACTAAGAGCCGAGACTTTAGCCTCAGTGCCACCACTTCCTTTTGATTTCCTGTAACTTGCAGGTGTGGATCTTCTCTATTTGACAACCGCAGGCAGGGGGCTTTCAGGTGATGTAACACCCCGTGCTGAGGGGTCTTTTCAGTCACATTTTGGGCCATCACTGTAGCACATGTTTAAATAGCCCAAAACGTGCTGGAAAAAAAATATGAATGACTTGTAGCTGAAAATACTAAAATTTTTTACAATCTTTTATATAGTCAGATATCTGAGACCCGACAGATTATTTAGTTAAACCTAAATTACATCACTTGATTATAAAATGAAGCTGCTTTTCTTAATAGTAATAATAATGATAATTATTATAATAACAATAATATGCTCCCAAATAAAGTCAAAACACTTCAAACTAAGTGAGTAAACTCAAGCTACAACCTAAATTTAAAAAAATATAGAACTTATCACACTGTTTAACACTTGACCTAACCTTACACAAACATACACACACAAATACACACACTGCAACAATCTGGTTAAGGTTAGAGTGTATTGTTGACCCCAGCTATGATGGCAGAAGGTGTACTGATTAAACCCTCTATTCTTAACACAAGGATTTCTTCAGTAATCAAGGTGACTTTTCAGCTTTTTACAGTGAATGTGATAACTAGCATAAAATCACGTGGTTTTAGTTCAGTTTACTAACAGTATCTTCCCAGCTCGTGGAAGCAGAACCAGCAGTGTTGGCTCAGCTCTGTGGAAGCTCTGTTCCCTTCCTCTGCACACTGAGCCGGAGGGCACGGTGCTGAGCAGCTAGGTCAGGCCTGGAGCTCCGCTGGACCCTCATCAAAGCAGCGGTGACGCAGGGCTCCAAATCAGTCTGGACAGGAGGGAAGAGACACACGGTTAGTTCGGTCAGCCGGCCCGTCCTGTCGACCAGAAACTTTTTCACTCGTTTCCCATATCGCGATTAATCAAATCCTTCCTCCGCAGTCTGCATGTCCGGTCGGGCTGCAACACCCTTTTCCTGACGTGGCGTCCCTGAGATTTCATCAGTAAAAGGACAAGCACTTTAAGTTTAACAGGGTGACATCAGGTTTTTGGGACACTGGCCCATCGGTCATTATTTACCCATTAGGTGATGAGAGCAGCAAACCATGTACAGACACACAGGCAATCGATTCTTCTGTTGATCCATGCAAACACTTCAACATGGAGCAATTAAATGTGCTTGTCTATGAAAATGTTCTGGTTGATTTTTTAGATATTTTAGATTTTTAACCTTACATCAAGAAACTCACCAGCAAAACCAAAATACATACTAACTTGAAGAATGAGCTTCTCAAGGCAAAAACACATCATGACTCACCACAGGCTGTATTGATGTAAATCCCACACAGGCATGCAAAAATAAACACAGCCAGCACATACATGTCCGGGCACACACGCACACAGTCCCCAGAACACCCACTCCAATCCAAAAAGACCACATGCACACAATAATGAAACACTGCAGGAATTCCACAGTCATAATTAAACGCCTGCCACACCTCAACGTACATGTGGCAGCAACGTGAGCTCTTTAGAGGCGGCTCCCTTTCGAAAAGGTCTGCAGCGTTGATGCCGGATCGACACATGCAGCTTAAAAGCCAATTAGAGCGAGAGTGACGAGTTAACTCAGCTGTGAGTGACAGAGAGCCTGGGAAATCAGTCAACACTGCAGAAAATGAAAGTTGTCTCATTATTGAATAAATTCAAAGTTGGAGATGATTCTTTTTTTTGCAGTGTAGTGGCCAGCAGGTGTCACCTTCATCATGCAAACAAGCCCACGTGCTGCTTTTTCCTTCTCTTAGGATGATTTATGTTTTATGTTGTGTTTTCCTACCTCAAATCTCTAAGGAACAATCAGTGTTGCCCTCAGTCCTGGCCTCATGATTCAGGGGAGGACCATGTTTGTGTGCCGGACCGGGTGTGGTGCCTCCCCCGTACTTCCTGCAGTGCTACAGATTTAAAGGTGCCTCTGAAAACATTTGCTTTCATGAATAAATGGTCCTTATCTGCGGCCAGCTTCCTGCCCTTTTATGCCGTGCCACCGCCGCACCTTATGGTTTGTCCATCTCCACCCGGGCCACGCCAGAAATCATGGAAACACAGACACAAATAGGCTGGTGGTATTTTACTGGAAGAACCTCAGCTCTTGACCCTACTTCCCAGCCGAGACTGGAGCAAACAGAGGCTGAATTACACCCACTGATTCAAAGGGTACCACAAAAGCCATTTAGTGGCCGGGTCTCAGTTCCACCCCAGCTGCAGACATCACAACTTTTTCAGGCCATTCACGGTGGGTTTCTCTGCAGCTGAACATCTCAGACACACTTTGAATAGTTAACATTTTACTTACAGACAGCTTTGCCACTCATTCAGAGAGGAAGTGCCACTGCTGCAGCACAAACTTACATTAAAGGCCCTAAAAGGTATTTTCTCAATCAGCTTTTTTATGTTCCTGACTTGTTTGAAGTGGGCGGGGCTTTTTTCGTCTCAGCCAATGGCTGTAAGGTTGATCTATATTAATATACACTGAATCATAAAGCTGTGTGTAAAATTCATTGTGTCATATTCATATTACTCAATGGTTGCTACGAGCTGTTGTCAAGGATATGACAGAATGAATGAGGTCATCTCCAAATAAGGGCAGAGGCTTTGATGCACTTCACATCGCAGCTCTCTTCCCCTAAACTACAATCTGAATCACATCACAGCAAAAGCCTCTGTTCCCGGCACATCTCATCCAGTACAGTATGTGTGTGTCTGTACAGTCAAGTGTGAGAGGGTGGCGTTGTTATCAACTGGGCAGGCTTTCAACTTTGAGCTCTGGTTCCTCCTTGTCGCTGCACACCCCCGCCCCCTCCAGGCCCCTAATGTCTGTCGCCCCCCCCCCCCCCCCCCCCCCCCCCCGTCAGTGCAAGGGATTAGACAGAGAAAGAGGGTCTTTTCTTCTGGCTGCTAACTCAAGACAATCAGCACAACCACTTGTTATTCTGCTCAGGATCCAAAGAGTTGGAAAACGTGGGCGAAGACTTTCAAGCGACGTGGAAAGTCTCAAGAAAACAGGCGCTTTCTTCGCTGAGAAAAATCTATTTTCATAGTGATCCAGCTGCAATCTTTGCCCACAGATACTTGAGCAAGTTCTGGTCCAACACAAAGCCATGAATCACATGCAAACACAGTAATTGAGACTGTCCCTGATGACTTTGGGATGTGGTGACCCATGTGGGCGACAGGTTTTGGAAAGGTTTTGGAACTTGACACAATGAGGTGACGAGGACTGTAGGAATGAAGATGTGTTGCGGCTTTCTGTTTTTAGGACATTGGGAAAATGTGAGTATGTGCCCTCAGCTTTCTTATCGCGAAACAAAACAAAGACGAGGAGGAGCTGGAGGGAGAAGGAAACTCGTAAATCATTTTTAGCTTCTGATTAAATAAAGTCTATTTCGGAAATTAATTGCTGTAGAAGGATTTTTGGTCAGTTTAGAAACCTCTTATGGGTTTTTCTTGTCTTCCAAAAGTGAAGCATGTACAAGGTCCATGCAGGTATGACAAAAAACAAACATATGCATATATATTTGTTGGGATTTCTCTTTGTTAATGGACACAAAAACCAATATTAAAGCTTAATTCTATGTTGCCAAATCAAGAATAGCTGTGGGACCGTCCGAACCTTGACACATCAGCACCCACTTTTATTTTTCTTCCTTTACTGTCCCAGCTTTTGTTTGGCCAGCAGAAAGCCAGCCAAAGCTCCTGTCATTGCTCCGCTAAGTTCAATTGTCCCGTCCCTCACCGCGGTGGGCACAAAATTCATGATAAAGTGGAAATGGGCAGCGGTCCACATGCCACATTACACCACCTGCACCACGCTGTTTCTACAAAACCCGGAAAAAACTGTGGGAAAAGTGTTGATGGGAGTCAAAGGAGCCTTGATGACACACGACCAAGCGTCCGCCCTGCCACCTTTGTGTGGAAAGTAGCTGCCCGTTGACATTTTCAGGGTGTTTTCGGATGAATGTGAGATATTTCACATCTTGTGATTTAAAAAAAACTCTCACTTTACCAGCGTGCACCTACACATTATTCACTTTCTCTGAGATTGTGTTTTCAAACCACAAACAGACTGTCTGTCTATTTTTCAAACAATCAATATCCTTTTTTCAGGGAATGCTGTATGATAATAAGACAGCTTTCTAATTGGCTGTTCATCACAGCTAGTGATCCATCTCACTCTTTTTTCTTATTTATTTAACGCTTCATTAAAGGTACAGTATGTAGTTTTTTCCTAATATCCTTTAGTTTGAAATATGCTCCGGAACAAGCCTGAATGTGGAGAGATACAAAAAGCAGCTCTAAAGTTTCCTCGCCCTCCTAAGCAATCCGAGAAGATCAAAGGCAGGGGCGGGAGCTCATGGCTGTCAATCAATACAGAGGCTTCAAGCTCGTAATAGCTGCAGGAAAATGTTGTGGTGGCTGATGGTCTCCGCTAACTCATGAGGGAAATATCTGACTCTTTCGACACTAAACGCTGCTTTTTGTTCTCCAGATAGTTGCTAACTTTGTCCGCCTAATGTGGCCGAAAAACCAAAACAATGAGCTGAAAGATGCCGAAATGCTCCACAGAGCTGAAGGAAAACTACAGTCATCTGATTATTCTGTGTGGGCTTGTCCCTACGAGTGATTTCTTCCACATACACGCAGTCATGTGAATCACTGTTACTGTAAAAATACTGATAACAGCAGCTTTGATGTGGAACTTTAAACAGAAAATATGTTTTATCAGACACTTTGGCTGTGCCACTGTAGTTCTTGGAGGCTGTGCTTGGTGCGTCAGGGCTCATAAAATCCCAGGATGTTTTCTGTTTATGGAAGCAGAAAAAATGTGAACACTTCATCATAATCACTGCAATGACAACAGGCACTCAAAACTTGGCCGGCGCAACAGGCCACAAGGAAAACAATGCGCTGGATATTGGCTGAGTGTTTTTCTCCCATCGTAGAGATCTGGTAGTATATGAGAAATACTCACAGAGAAGACTGTGATCTCAAAATACCCAGTGTGCTCTTGTGCTCATTTCTCACAACCTACAGATGCTCTTATAACGGAGAACTTTGGAAAAACCACTCGGGAACAGTTCATGACCTTGTTTTTTTTTTTTTTTTTTTGCTTAACTATTTTAGAGTGGAGTAAATCAAAGTGTAATAAGTAACAACTTGAGAAATGTGGACAGGGACAACAAAGACAGTCTGTGAAGTCATGCGAGAGAAGTGCTCAGTTTAGACTCACCGTCAGTGCAGATGAAGCACTTGCAGAGACACACACACAGACAGAGGAGGAGGACGGCTGCCACACCGCACACTGAGAGGAGGATAACCATGGCTGGAGCCACTGCAGCACACACACACACACACACACACACACACAAAAATGTTTAAAAGCATGTGAAATGTACGACGTCTGGACTAAACATGTACGAGAATAACGCAAAATAATCCTTCCCGCACGCTGCGGCATTGCAGGATGCGGGACCCCATCAAAGCAGCCATAATTACCTGTGACTGGAATAGCTGAGGATACACACATGCAGAAAACACAAGCCATGTTTCCACTGCACCTCAGCACTAAAAGATGGGAAGTTTAACTGCGAGAAAGTACAAGCTTTAATTCTGGTCTGTTTCTGGCACTGCTTTAACATCTAATAAATAAACTTCTCTTTAAAGTAGACATTCCATGCTTTTATTTTTTACGTCTTAATTGAACATGATGTTAAATCTATTGATGTAATCATTGAAAGTGTTACCCACGTGTCCTCGGATGATGCAGTATTTGGGAAAAATGAACAGAGAAAAGGCTCAAACACTACGAAGAATTACAGATTTTTCCAGCCAACAATTACACAAACCTAGATTTTACAGATTTGGAATTATAAATAACGTTGTCAGACAGCCCTACACACATCCATTATGTCCCCACACATATTTTTTTCACTTCCTGTGCCAGATTAGACCTTTTTGTCAAAGTGTGTGGGCGTGCACAGACTGCCCTTGCCTTGACATTTCCCTCACTCTCTGAAAGAAGAAACGAGGGGGCCGGTTGAAGGTGGGAAAGTGAGAAAAAGTTAAATGTTCAGTATGTGCACAAATACAGCCACTTGGTCTGGCAGCTGTTCTGGACTGTTTCAATACATTTGCACACTGTGGATTTATATTCTGTCTTCATTACTTTCTCTCTTCATGGCTGCCTCTTTGATTCCAACGTGTAATTATTAAGGGGCAGAACTCCACTATTTTATTTATTCCTCACCATGTTTGTTGAGGGACACCGTCAGGGGTTTCTCCAAACCCTGGTGGTGCACGATGCACTTGACGGACAGGTCGCTGAGCAGCCCCGATTGGAAGAGGATCGTGCTCGTCACTATTGTCGTGCCGTCGCCCTGATCGCAGGCGGAGGAAATGGGCGGCCCGAGTGTTCGGTTGTCCCCGTAGATGTTCCACATGATCTCCGCTGCAGGGCGGGACTGGGCGGTGCAGTTGGCCTCAGTGATCCCTGAAGAAGAGGTCACGTGGCTCACCTCTGGTTTGGGTAAAACTGGAGAGAGAATGATTATGTTTAATTGATGTTATTCTCATATTAGTTTTTTTTTTCTTTAATTAACTGAGCCAAAAAGGTTCATTTTACTTTCAGTCCAAATGTCATTGCTTTTGTATTTTGTCTGAGCCTGTCAATCACAGCGACAGAAAGACATTTGTTCCTCTGCTTTCGTAATGGAGATGGAGAGACAGAGCACATCGGCTGTCAATCACTCTGCCCCGAGGACACAATGACACAAGTCGTCCTGGAAACAAAACCCAGACAGAGAACAGAGGCAGAGCAGCTTTTACTAACTCTGTGTTTGTGTGTCTGGACCTTCAGCTCCGTCAGTTTAGACAGAAGCAAAGCTTGTTCAGCAGAGCAGGAGGGACATACACGCACCTACACGCACACACACTCACACACACACTGAGGCCTTGTGTCTTGGGAAACAGTGAGCCACTCATCCCCTGGGCTTTCACCCAAATTAATCACCCCATTCCCCTCAGTGAAACCCCTCCTTCTTCCAACATTATCACTCCAAACGCACACACACATGCAACCACTCACACTGCTGGAACGTCTGCTTACGACTTCAGAAGTTACACTCTTGTCTGACATTGTGCTTTACACCTCTCTGGCACAGTGACGGGGTTAAGTGTTGGTGAGGGGACGTGAAGCGCCGTCGCCGAAGAAGGTCAGAGCAGTAGTTTAATGACCCACGACAGCAGCTCTGGGTTGTTTATACACAGCGCTTCCCTTTCCTGAGCTATATCTGGGACGCACGCGCACACCAGCACACATTTCCTCTCAGCCTACAGTATATTGAAGCATAGTAAACACAACTGAGAAGCCAGGGCTTAGACTTCATCCCATATCATTTAAATTCCTGGGTGCACCGTTTTTTTTTTCCTAGTAAATGAAAGCAACAATGAGCAAGGAGCGGTGGAACGGGCGGAAACGTCACCTCCACATTGCTCAAGCCCCATAATTATCTGACTTAGCTGGAAACAGCTAAATATCTAAGTAGGTATTTCCAGGAATAGCACACAATGTGTGACAGCATCACCTAAGTGTCTATTACTGAGAGATTAAAGGAGTTTACCAAAGCAGGGACGGTCTAATAAAAGAAGATTCAGTGTTTTTGGAGCTTGACCCACACACTCAAGTTAATTCCATAACAGTGTTTATCACTGCAAACTATTTTCACTCATAGAAGTGGAAGTCATGGGAGTCAGGCACAAACCGTGCTCCTCCACGTGCAGATAGATGCAGATGGAAGTTACTGCGAGACTTAATTATAGCTCCTGTTTTCTTGTGTAATTATTTGTGGCTAATGGGTTTGAGAGGACATACAAAAATATTCTACTTTCTGCTTTCCCCACACTGCACCAAAACCCCAAGAATGTAGAGATATCTTTTTTTTTTTTTTTTGTTCTTGCAAGAATCTGGATCACATCTGGAGATTTTTTGATATGACATCTTACAGTGCCAGGATCGGAGCGTGTCCAGTCCAGATTTCATCATATATGGGTCATAGTTTGCAACTACATCTCCTTATTCTGGGGTACTTTGCACAGTGGGCCATTGTACCGAAATATACCAAACTGTGACCCCAACACTACACCAGACCTTTCATTTTGTGCCCAATTACACATTTAAATTCCATCCTTAAAGATCTCCATGTTTACCCTATGCTTTCTTCTTGTACTAATTTTATTGGTGTCAATGTGCTCAAAAAATTCAAAATGATTTTTCTAGTTTGCTGCAAATGGTTCAAATAGTGAACATTTTTTTGTGTCAAATAAAGGAATAATGACCACAGGTGAACATGTCACCACACCCACCATAGACCGACAGGCAGGAGGTGGCGCTTCTGCTGCCGTCTGGGTATGTGTGGAACTCGCAGGTGTAGCAGGCCTCGTCCTCCGTCGTGACTGACCGGATGGTCAGCTGGGTGTCGTCCAAGGTCCGGCTCAGGCTAATCCGATCCCTGAAGAGCACCTCGATGTTGTGGTGGCCTTTCTTAGTGTAGGAAGCCACGGTGGTGGTGTCGCCCTGCTCGGCCGTCTTCCTCCACAGGACCTGCTGCACCCTCTCGGGGAGGCTGTACCAGCAGGAGAGGGTGGCCGGCGTCCCACTTATGGCTGTCTTGTTGCCCACCTGCCGCACTTTACCTGGGACAAAGAAAGTGCTGCTGGCATCAAATGTGCTATGAAAGTTTTACAGGTCAGGCTTGTGTGCAGGTTCAGGGCCAACAAGCAGGAGCCAGGCAGCAATAAAAATCTAATAGCAACAACAGGAAGTGCCGAGGTTAGCTGGGTGGGTGGGCTTTCTCTTCTGCTGATCTGGGACCTCAGACCTCAGTATAGTACTTCCTGTCTCAAGGCGTTTTGGGCCTTAGGAGCAAAACAAACTCTCTCCGTGAACCTCTGTGAGCTGCACAAAGACAGTGTGACTTCTCTAAATAAACACACTTGCAAAAAGTTGTGCTTTTATGGAAAAAAAGAACAAAAGGTCAAGTGTCATGTGAGAGCTGCAATATGAAGCTCCTCAAAAGGCGGACTCACCAGTGACTTTGATGCACGTCCTGCCTCCTTGCGAACCCGAGGGGTAAGTGTCAAAGATGCAGCGGTAGCAGCCCTCGTCCTTAGGCTGCACGTTCGTGATGGTGATGTAGCTGGCGTCATTGCTGAAGGCGGTGAGCTCCACGCTCGGGTGCTGGTTGCTCATGCTGACTGTCTCTTTCTGTTGGTACGCCAGGAGGGTCACGCCGTGCTTGTTGAGCCAGCGGACTTGCTGGATGCTGTCACCTGTTGCCATGGTGATGTTGCAGCCAAGCATGAGGGGGTGACCGGCCTCTACAGTCAGGTTGCCAGGGGCTATAACCTTACCTGATGTAAGATGCAAACAGCAAGTCTAGATATCAAGTCTGGATATCAATTAACACTCTGCCTGCCTTTTGGGGCATTGTGCAGCTTGTTTGAGCTTTAAAGTTCTTTTAATAAACCAAAAGAAAAAAGGTCGTACCATGAGTCCTGAAAACAGCTGCTCCTACTATCCATAGCAGCAGACGCAGGGGGAGGGCAGGTCCACACATCGCTCACCGAAGCAGGGTTACCAACCAGTATCACATCCAAGCTGCAGCTGCAGACTGCAAACCCTGTCAGAGGGCTGGAACAGCTTCAGCCGCAACCTAAGCCTCACTGTGAAACCTCAACATGAAGCCACATGCTTATTGCTGTGGCCACATACAGATGTTCAAACCAGCAAAGAATCAAGTGTGAATTAGTGTGAGGCTGTGGTGCTGATGTACCTCTGTCAGCTGTCCAGTGCTCTGACTTGCTGAGCTGCTGCTGCTGCTGGTCAGCACAGTTGTAGCTGCATCTTCCTGGCGTGCTGTCTGCTGTAATGGGCAACATGAAGCCAGAGGATTACACCAGCAATGACAGCATCGCCGGAGCATCAGAACATTGTACTCTTTGATTAGCAATGAATGGAAAATACAAAAAATATGCATGACTAAAACTTTTTTGGGGACATTTGTGCATGTGATACTGTGGTAGTTTCACTTTAAAGGTTGTTTCTAATGCAATGTGTAAGCATCAACAACAACAGCTGCTGATTCAAGAAACATCGCCTGGGGTCTAATGGGAGTTTTTACAGGTTAATCCCCAGCACGAGCCCTGCCCCGGTAAATCCATAATCATCCGGTAATAAAACAAGCTGCCACTTGATGTCTAGACAGCGCCAAACCCACAGATTTCAAAATCGATACCTGAAAGCCAACCTCAAAGAAATTACAGTGGCAAGTAAGACCAGAGAGGATATTAGTCATGAAGGCGATCGCAGTGTGCACAAGTATAGTAAAGCAGAGGGGGTGTGTGAGAGCAAACATCAGCTGTAAACATCTCCCCACCCATTGTTAGGGATACACTCCTGTAATCGACTTGAGAACTGAACTGGGATCAGGTCAGGTCTCCATATCCTGACAAAAAAGGTAGAAACAGCAGGGATCGAGCATAGCCTGGCCTTTGATCAGACTCTACAAGTGCAGTGGAGTGGACTTGCTGGGAAAAGAGAAACCCACCTAAACCACAAGACAGACCAGGTCCAGACCTCAGAGCTTTATGGGTGTTATTTTGCTCTTTCACTGTGCCAACCATCTGGTCTCAAACATGCAGCCCGCTCCTGTTGGGCAATACTTAAATCACTTTCCCCCTCCTAAAACACTACAGATGTCTGACAGCGGGCTGTTACAATGGCCACAAGAAATCTGATTCAATCAATCAAGTGGCAACTTCAATCCTGAAACATGTTGCTCTACATCCAGATGTGCAGTGAGCATTTGCACCACAGCTGGTTCAGCCTCAGAAGCAGATGTTAAGTGAGATTTCTTGGGCAGATTGCTGAAAAAAGTGCAAAAAAAAAAGCATAAATCTGATCATCTATCCCACATTTGACAGGAGTAAAGAAGCTAATGAAGCCAATTTTGCACTTGTCCTGCAAATCTCTTTCCATCTCTTGCCATGTCTGTCACATGAAAATCACCATGAAAGCATAAAGTTGTACAGTGATGCCACAATATGACATGAAAAATTCACCAAAACAAAGATTAAATACACTACAAACACTACTCCTTCTTCTTTAAGTTTATCCATCTGGTGCAACAAGGACAACATGTTGTGGCAAAGTTACAGCTCAACTAAGTTAAATAAATTCAATCTTAATTTTGAGTTGATGTCAGTGAACATGGACATAGATTGGCTGATTGACTTCTCATCATTCAAACTTTGACAAACTGACTGTAGAAAGTTTGACATTCCTGGATTAAGGATAAATGTACAAATAAGTCACTGAAAAACCACTAAAACTGTTATTTCAAAGCACTTATGCCTGGAACCGAAGTTGTTGAGAAGTTTTCATGACCACCAGTCCTACCTGCTGACAGTCCAAAGCAAGAGAGAAAGCTGACTCCAAGGATCAGAGCTGCTGCCTGGGCTGCAGGTGATGTGAAACTGGAGCACAACGGTCCATGGCTCATACATGAGACCGCTACCGAGCAGTGTTGGGTTCCTGCCCCTGATCTCTGAACCCGCAGAGATCAGAGCCTCCTCAGGCGTGAAACCTGACGGAACAGAGCCCTCCTGTGGCCGCGTTGCGCAACTGCTGCTGAAAGCCTGCAGCTGACATTGACTCACACCTGGGAATAAAATAACATCTAAACACTCACAGCCTCGAATGTCAGACATTACTGTTGTGTTTATTATTAATAGTATCTATAGACAACATAATAACAGTGGCAATAATACTGATGATTAATTATAAATGTCCAAAAATCAGATATTAACAAAATGGAAGTCAAATTGAAGTTTTCTTTCAAGTGGAGTCAGTTTTTATTTGTATAACACCAACTCACAACAGAAGTTATCTGTATCTAGACCCAACAATTCCCACAAAGAGCAAGCACTTGGCGACAGTGGCGAGGAAAAACTGCCTTTTGAGAGGCAGAAACCTCAGGCAGAACCGGGCTCAGGGTGGGCGGCCATCTGCCTCGACCGGTTGGGTTGTGAGAGAGAGAGAGAGAGAGAGAGAGAGAGAGAGAGAGAGAAAGAGAGAGAGACAAAGAGAGAGAGAGGGAGAGAGACAGAGAGAGCAAGAGAGACTGCAGGGGAAAAAGACCACAATGCACTCACAGTAATAATAGTAATAAGCAGTAACAGGAACAACAATGATGTTCATGGTAATTATAATACTGCCACTGATATAAGTATGGCATTAATGATGAGCTAATAAAATTAAACATTAGTATTATTAATTTTAATAAATTCAGCAGCAGGTGCAGGGTCAGCAGCAGGATCACATGGGCAGTGGTTGGATTTAAATTGCAGATCCAGACTCTACGGCTCTGGAGGAGGAAGGACCTGTAGAGAATAACAGGAGGAGAGAAAGAAAGAAAGAAAGAAAGAAAGAAAGAAAGATTTTTTTTTTGTGTCCTGTCCTGGTACTATAGGCAAGCAGCATGAGTGGTCTGGATGCCTTGTGTTGTTGGGGCAGATTTACTATGCAAAGGAGGAGTGTGGGAAACTCTTCCTGCCGCACATTTTAACTTGACAATCAGACAGCATCAGGGATGAGCGGACAGGAAGATGAATATGGTGAAAAAGAAAAGGGGGGGGGGGGGCGCAGAGAGAAACAACAACAACTACACCAACAACAACAACAACAACAGCAAAACAACCACGGTAACATTAACAATAACCAACCACACACACACACACCATCAGGGTCCCAAACCATCGCAGCACGGCCCAGGCCCCCACCTGGCCCACCACCCACGAGGGGAGGCTGCCGAACACCACCAGGGCCACCCCCGACACAGGTAATACATCTGTTAGTATGTCTGATACCCATCTGGAACATCCTTTGTCCTGTGCAGTGTGCTCTGTGGAGAATGTTGTACTTGTTCTAGCTGCAGCATTCTGAACCGTTTGAAGACTTTTAATACGAGCGCGTGGCCAGAAAACAGGATATTACAATAGTCGAGTCTTGATCAAACGAAGGCATGAATTAGGATTTCAGCATCAGTCACAGACAGAAAAGACCGAATCCTGGCTATGTTATGCAGGCGAAAAAAAGACGGTCTTAGGGATGTCTTTAATATATGAGTATCATCAGCATAAGATTGGAAATTGATTCCATGACGATGAATGATTTGAGAAGAAGAAGTGAAATATAGACAGAGAAAAGCAGATGTCCAAGAACAGAGCCCAGGGGTACTCCATATTTCACCTCAGAGTATGTCGAGATAGTGTTATTATGGGAGACTTTATCCAGGTGAGGGCCAGGCCAGAGACAGCAAACGTGCTTTCTAGTCGGTCAAGGAGAATACAATGATGTATCAAAAGCTGCACTGAGGTTCAATAAGAGAAGCACTGAAGTAGCAGAAAAAGCAGAATAAGAACTGATTGTATCTAATCTCCTCTATTTTATGACAAAAACATTCTTGAAAATCATGGGCTGTCAAGGGGGAGCAGCTGAGGGACGGCTGCTTCTGAGTGAGTTTGGCTACTGTGTCAGAAAGAAATCTAGGATTGTGTTTGTTTTTATTGCTAAACACTTGTATTTCAGGAGGGGTCCGTTTTCTGATCTGATTGTTCTTCTTTGTGACTAAAGATGTTTGGGTCCTTGGAGTAAAAACTAAATATTTGATTTTTAATTACATTGTTTCATTACTCAGTCAATGTTACGTAAAAAAAGATTAGGTGAGTTGGAAGGTATAAAACCAATAAAACAATATGAAAATAATGAATTTTGCGAGTGCAGAAGTGAAGAATGACTTACATATCAGTGTTTCCGACTGTAGTGTGAGGCATCTCTCTCATCTCCTGGTCTCCATGTGACAGACTGAAGGATCTTAGAAGAGTTAAAGGTGGACAAACATTTATTAACTCTCACAGACTCAGACACAGGTATTACAACAACACAGACACTGGTTTCAAGACGTACCTGTTGTTACGTTGTAGTAAACACATGACAATCATGACTGCAGCACAGGTTACCAACACAATCCAAATCCTGACTTTGGGAAAAACAAAGAATTGAAATGAGAATGATGAGAATCATTTATAACTATAACTATAAACTATGAAGCAACAACAGATCAAATGAGAACACTCACTTGATCCAGATTCCTCATCAAAACCTGGAAAAGAAAGAAACAAACATCAGAATCATAAAGTAATTATCAGTCTATGACTCTGTATCAATTGAAGTGTTTCTCACCATCAGCAGGCGTCTGTTTGAGCCCAGGAATCATCACAAACACCTCTTTGTGAACAGAGAGCACTCGCACTGCACATCCAACCTGTGTACTGTTGTCACGGAAACCTGACAGCACAGCTATAGTGTTTACAGTGACTGTATGGTCGTTGTTGTTGTTGTTGTTGTTGCTGTTTACACTGA
The DNA here is from genome assembly GCF_046630095.1 of Trachinotus anak. NCBI lineage: Eukaryota > Metazoa > Chordata > Actinopteri > Carangiformes > Carangidae > Trachinotus > Trachinotus anak. The sequence continues at coordinate 4,203,836 of NW_027273877.1, forward strand.
CATTATAGTGTGAGAGGTAGAGGTGTGGCTGTGTGACAGTCAGTGTTACTGTCGGAGCAGGTCGTCCTGTGGCCGAGCAGGACACCAGTGACTCTTCAGCAGAGTTGGATTCTCTAACATGTAGAGTGGGCTCATGCAGCTCTGCACAGAAAAGACATTGAACAAACATTTTTGGTTGAGATCAGGTGACTGACTTGGCCTTGAGAAGCTCTTGGGTTGTTTTTGCAGAGTATGTTTTGGGTCACTATGCATCTGCACTGTGAAGCGCCGTCCTTCACTTCACTCTGCTATTTCTATCAGCAGTCACATCATCAATAAACACAAGTGAGACAGTTTAGGTGGCAGCAATACATGCCCATGTCATAACACTGCCTCCACCATGTCTGACAGATGATGTGGTTCCAAACCTGCGCAGGCTTTTTCAGATGTTTTCTGGTCTTCCTGCTCTTCAGTGTTCAGTGTTTGTTCAAATATTGATTTGTATTGCAATTGTTATTCCTTAACGGTTAATGCCATGTTTCTGTGGAACACCTTGAATTAAAGCTGAAAGACTAAACTCAAATCACATCTTGACTGCTTTATTTCAAATCTATTGAGGTGGTGGAACGAGAAAAAAAAAATCTAAGAAAATATGTGACTGTAAATATAAATAGAGCTGACTGTATGTGGCACAAGACTCACTGCTGTGGTGATGTGCACAAAATGCTCAGTTACACAGGTTACAATTGTAATGCAGTCAGGTTCTTACCATAGAGTTGGAGGCAGGTTCTACCAGTGAGAGCACCGTCAGGGTAGGAGTTAAACAAACAGAGATAGCAGCCTTCATCCTGCTCCGTCACCTTCCTGATAACTATGGAGCAGCTCTGCAGTCCAGCATCTTTTAACTCCACTTTGTCAGTAAAGTTATTGATAACTTTGGGACCAAAGGGTTCACTGAAGGTGGCAACATTCACTTCCCCCTGAGGAAACACTTTCTGCCATGTGACCTGAAGAACATCTTTAGGTTGTGTGAGCTGACAGCTGAGCAGAGCATCTTCTCCCACTGCTGCCACCACAGTCTGCTGCGTCTGTATCACAGCTGTTACACCTGCAGGGAGGACATGAAACAACTCTGTGTATCTGTAGTAAACCACGATTCATCCACTGTTTGATCTGTACTTCAATGAAAGCTACTCAGTTAAATAAGGCACTTCACTGTCATAGAGAAAGTATGAACTCAGAATTATTAAGAGTGAAGAACTTTGAAAGTTTACTGTAGTTCAATATAAATCCATGTGATACAAAAGAGAACACGTGGTTCTTACCTTTAGAGAGAGAAACCAACATAAAAAGGAAGTAGACTGCACTGTTTACCATTGATGCTGTGGGAGGAGGTTATGAAGAGGAAAGTAAACGGAGGTGAGAGGTTAACCAAAGTTTTAAAAATTAACGTTGAAAAGAAAGAGCAGTAAATACACGGCCATGTGCCGGCAGCAGAAACAGTGTGTGTCACTGTTCAAAGAAACATGTCGACTCATTTCTGCGTCACGAGTGTTTCAGTTTGAGTGTTTCAACTGAAAATCTGAGGCTGACATTGAGTCACATCTGGGAATAAATTACAATATAAATACTGCAATAATACTACTATAATATAAATATTATATTTCTATACTATTAATACTGCAATAATACTACAGCAATAATACTGGTGATTAATATTAAATGTCCAAAAATCAGAGACTAACAAATGTCTGAATCTAATGTCAACTGAAACTAAGAGCTCTAATATGTCAAAAACTTTTGTCAAAAAACACAATTTATAAATACATATAAAAAAGATAAAACTTTATTAAAAAGTTTAAAAAGAAAAAAAAAACATCAGCATCAAAACTAGTATGTACATTATTTTTATAAAATGAGTCATTATCCATGAAGCAGGACAGACTTGTTGTTATATTGAGAGGTGAATGTTTTTAGGGATTTCAGTGTAAACGTTCAGTTCTTTCACAGCACTAACACACAGTATCTCGTCCGTCAAGCTTTGATGCACTTGTCTTCAGGTCTGAGTGTCGTAGCATTGACGCAACAGTGTTGTGAGTTCTTGTGTTTTTACTACATAGTTAACATTCGTCAAAATGAAGTCTTCTTTTTGTTGGAGGTGATGACATTGGGTCGTCACCTTCCTCACTATTCTTGGGAGGGGTCCATGTATTGATCTGACTGTTCTCCTGTGTGACTGAAGGTGTTTGGATCCTTTGAATAAAAACAAAATATTTCATTTTCACTCACACTGTTTCAGAACTCAGTCAATATTACAGGAAGAATGAGAGTATAAAAAGAATCTTACATATCAGTGTCTCTGGGTGGAGTTTGAGGCATCTCTCTCATCTCATGGTCTCTGTGTGACAGACTGAAGGATCTAAGAAGAGTTAAAGGTGGACAAACATTTATTAACTCTCACAGACTCAGACACAGGTATCACAACAACACAGACACTGGTTTAAAGACGTACCTGTTGTTACGTTGTAGTAAACACATGACAATGATGACTGCAGCAACACAACCCAAGGGCACTAACACAATCCAAATCCTGACTTTGGGAAAAACAAAGAATTGAAATGAGAATGATGAGAATCATTTATAACTATAACTATAAACTATGAAGCAACAACAGATCAAATGAGAACACTCACTTGAGTCTCTGTGATCAGATCCATATTCCTCATCAAAACCTGGAAAAGAAGGAAACAAACATCAGAATCATAAAGTAATTATCAGTCTATGACTCTGTATCATTTGAAGTGTTTCTCACCATCAGCAGGCGTCTGTTTGAGCCCAGGAATCATCACAAACACCTCTTTGTGAACAGAGAGCACTCGCACTGCACATCCAACCTGTGTGCTGTTGTCACGGAAACCTGACAGCACAGCTGTAGTGGTGACAGTCACTGTACGGTTGTTGTTGCTGACACTGACAGTGTTGTACTGTGAGAGGTAGATGTGTGGCTGTGAGACAGTCAGTGTTACTGTCAGAGCAGGTCGTCCTGTGGCCGAGCAGGACACCAGTGACTCTTCAGCAGAGTTGGATTCTCTAACATGTAGAGTGGGCTCATGCAGCTCTGCACAGAAAAGACATTGAACAAACAAGTTGTTGCAGACATGAGCTTCTGATATGATCCTGTTTGTCCAGTATGTCAGTTTGTATGTGGCACAAGACTCACTGCTGTGGTGATGTGCACAAAATGCTCAGTTACACAGGTTACAATTGTAATGCAGTCAGGTTCTTACCATAGAGTTGGAGGCAGGTTGTACCAGTGAGAGCACCGTCAGGGTAGGAGTTAAAAACACAGAGATAGCAGCCTTCATCCTGCTCCGTCACCTTCCTGATAACTATGGAGCAGCTCTGCAGTCCAGCATCTTTTAACTCCACTTTGTCAGTAAAGTTATTGAAAACTTTGGGACCAAAGGGTTCACTGAAGGTGGCCACATTCACTTCCCCCCGAGGAAACACTTTCTGCCATGTGACCTGAAGAACATCTTTAGGTTGTGTGAGCTGACAGCTGAGCAGAGCATCTTCTCCCACTGCTGCCACCACAGTCTGCTGCGTCTGTATCACAGCTGTTTCACCTGCAGGGAGTGGGAATGGATTGATACTGATCAACAGTGTGATTGACAGAAATGTAATATTTGACATATATGTCTCTATATCAACAGTGATATCAAGGAGATATATTGTTATCACATATATACATCCTCTGGATATATGTTTATCTTATTCATTTCATTCATGCATCCTACTGTGTATAATTTCAACATATATTGACAGGCTTTGGGATGGATATATACATAACATGTGTCTGCAATATAATCATACATAAACATTCATATCTGTGTGGACATATTTGTCAATATAAGAAATTGTTCCATCTTCTAACAGGTTTTCTATAGAATTTCCACATATGTTTTTATTTTATGTTGACATTTCATATGTAGGATTGATGGGCTGTAATTCAATAAGCAAGTGAAACAGTTTGTTAAGTTCAGCTTTGAAGACAAATAACCTGTGATGATATTAAAGAATTGAACTGGTCTCTCCTACCTTTTGGAAAAGAAAACAGCACAAGAGAGACGCGCAGAAATGCACCGTTTATCATCGTTGCTGCAAAATCTATTTTCAGTTCAGCTGCAAATGCGCCAGAAAATCAAACTGAAGAAACAAAGTCCGACCGCAGCACCATCATCTCCGCGGAGGGATCTCAGTATTAACCTGTAAAGTAAAAAGGCGTCTAGAGAACAAATCTAGTCCACATCTACATCAGTGATAAAGAGGGAATCACCGTGATGTAGAACAAACAGCTGTTTTGAATTCATATTAGTATTTAGATGTTTTATTCACAGCGCTTGGCGACTACATGTCCCCTGATCACAGTGGAGCGGTCCACTCCCACAATCCATTGAGAAATATTTGAATCTCACAAATTACTTTCACTTTCGTTTATTGCACAGTTAAAGTGTAAAGTCCTACAAAATGAGTTCATAAATTAAACATAGAACATAAATCTATGGTATAAATAAACAACTGAGTTCTGTATTTAAAGTAAAACAGGCGCAGTCTCAGTCATGTGATTCTCATTTGCTCTGCAGGGGGATGTAAATCTCTGTGTCTGCAGGTGTGCCAAAGGAAAATGATGATAAAAGACAAAAGGCTGATGTTGATACCTGACAGGTGACAGATGAGAAACACTCACATGATTTAATGATTTAATCTTGTTATGTAGATATTCCAGGATTTATTCAATGAAAACTATTTTTTAAAAAGATAATAGTCCATAAACGAACAAAACCATCCGTCCTGTTTAAACCTTTCCCTGATATCTCAGCGCCCCCTCAGTCAAGATGAGTAAACAGCGACCATATTGTGCAATTTCAACTGACAAACAAATGTCTGAATCTCATGCCAACTGAAACTAAAAGCTCGAATATGTGAAAAACCTTTGTCAAAGAACACAATTTATAAATACATATAAAAAATGATAAAACATTATTAAAAAGTTAAAAAAACAAAAACCCAAACAAAACATCAGCACCAAAACATCAGCATCAAAACTAGTATGTACATTATTTTTATAAAACGAGTCATTATCCATGAAGCAGGACAGACTTGTTGTTATATTGAGAGGTGAATGTTTTTAGTGATTTCAGTGTAAACGTTCAGTTTTTTCACAGCACTAACACACAGTATCTCGTCCGTCAAGCTTTGATGCACTTGTCTTCAGGTCTGAGTGTCGTAGCATTGACACAACAGTGTTGTGAGTTCTTGTGTTTTTACTACATAGTTAACATTCGTCAAAATGAAGTCTTCTTTCTGTTGGAGGTGATGGCATTGGGTCGTCACTTTCCTCATTGTTCTTAGGACGGGTCTGTTTTCCGATCTGACTGTTCTCCTGTGTGACTAAAGGTGTTTGGATCCTTTGAATAAAAACAAAATATTTCATTTTCACTCACATTGTTTCAGAACTCAGTCAATATTACAGGAAGAATGAGAGTATAAAGAGAATCTTACATATCAGTGTCTCTGGGTGGAGTTTGAGGCATCTCTCTCGTCTCATGGTCTCTGTGTGACAGACTGAAGGATCTAAGAAGAGTTAAAGGTGGACAAGCATTTATTAACTCTCACAGACTCAGACACAGGTATTACAACAACACAGACACTGGTTTAAAGACGTACCTGTTGTTACGTTGTAGTAAACACATGACAATGATGACTGCAGCAACACAACCCAAGGGCACTAACACAATCCAAATCCTGACTTTGGGAAAAACAAAGAATTGAGATGAAAATGATGAGAATCATTTATAACTATAACTATAAACTATGACGCAACAACAGATCAAATGAGAACACTCACTTGAGTCTCTGTGATCAGATCCATATTCCTCATCAAAACCTGGAAAAGAAGGAAACAAACATCAGAATCATAAAGTAATTATCAGTCTATGACTCTGTATCATTTGAAGTGTTTCTCACCATCAGCAGGCGTCTGTTTGAGCCCAGGAATCATCACAAACACCTCTTTGTGAACAGAGAGCACTCGCACTGCACATCCAACCTGTGCGCTGTTGTCACGGAAACCTGAAAGCACAGCTGTAGTGGTGACAGTGACTGTATGGTCGTTGTTGCTGACACTGACAGTGTTGTACTGTGAGAGGTAGATGTGTGGCTGTGAGACAGTCAGTGTTACTGTCGGAGCAGGTCGTCCTGTGGCCGAGCAGGACACCAGTGACTCTTCAGCAGAGTTGGATTCTCTAACATGTAGAGTGGGCTCATGCAGCTCTGCACAGAAAAGACATTGAAAAAACAAGTTGTTGCAGACATGAGCTTCTGACATGATCCTGTTTGTCCAGTATGTTAGTTTGTACAGTCAGGTCCATAAATATTGGGACATTGACACAATTCTCATCTTTTTGGCTCTAAACACCACCACAATGGATTTGAAATGAAACGAACAAGATGTAGTTTAACTGCAGACTTTCAGCTTTAATTTGAAGGTATTTACATCCAAATCAGGTGAACAGTGTAGGAATGAATGTAACAGTTTGTATGTGTCTCCCACTTTTTAAGGGACCAAAAGTAATGGGACAATTGGCTGCTCAGCTGTTATTCCCTCATTATCCCATTTACAAGGAGCAGATAAAAGGTCTCGAGTTCATTTCAAGTGTGCAATTCGCATTTGGAATCTGTTGCTGTCAACTCTCAATATGAGATCCAAAGAGCTGTCACTATCAGCAAAGCAAGCCATCATTAGGCTGAAAAATCAAAACAAACCCATCAGAGAGATTGCAAAAACATTAGGTGTGGCCAAATCAACTGTTTGGAACATTCTTAAAACGAAAGAACGCACCGGTGAGCTCAGCAACACCAAAAGACCCGGAAGACCACAGATAACAACTGTGGTGGATGACCGAAGAATTCTTTCCCTGGTGAAGAAAAACCCCTTCACAACAGTTGGCCAGATCAAGAACACTCTCCAGGAGGTAGGTGTATGTGTGTCAAAGTCAACAATCAAGAGAAGACTTCACCAGAGTGAATACAGAGGGTTCACCACAAGATGTGAACCACTGGTGAGCCTCAAAAACAGGAAGGCCAGATTAGAGTTTGCCAAACAACATCTAAAAAAGTCTTTACAGTTCTGGTACAACGTCCAGATGAGACAAAGATCAACTTGTACCAGGGTGATGGGAAGAGAAGAGTATGGAGAAGGAAAGGAACTGCTCATGATCCAAAACATACCACCTCATCAGTGAAGCATGGTGGTGGTAGTGTCATGGCGTGGGCATGTATCACTGCTGTGGTGATGTGCACAAAATGCTCAGTTACACAGGTTACAATTGTAATGCAGTCAGGTTCTTACCATAGAGTTGGAGGCAGGTTCTACCAGTGAGAGCACCGTCAGGGTAGGAGTTAAACAAACAGAGATAGCAGCCTTCATCCTGCTCCGTCACCTTCCTGATAACTATGGAGCAGCTCTGCAGTCCAGCATCTTTAAACTCCACTTTGTCAGTAAAATTATTGATCACTTTGGGACCAAAGGGTTCACTGAAGGTGGCGACATTCACTTCCCCCCGAGGAAACACTTTCTGCCATGTGACCTGAAGAACATCTTTAGGTTGTGTGAGCTGACAGCTGAGCAGAGCATCTTCTCCCACTGCTGCCACCACAGTCTGCTGCGTCTGTATCACAGCTGTTACACCTGCAGGGAGTGGGAATGGATTGATACTGATCAACAGTGTGATTGACAGAAATGTAATATTTGACATATATGTCTCTATATCAACAGTGATATCAAGGAGATATATTGTTATCACATATATACATCCTCTGGATATATGTTTATCTTATTCATTTCATTCATGCATCCTACTGTGTATAATTTCAACATATATTGACAGGCTTTGGGATGGATATATACATAACATGTGTCTGCAATATAATCATACATAAACATTCATATCTGTGTGGACACATTTGTCAATATAAGAAATTGTTCCATCTTCTAACAGGTTTTCTATAGAATTTCCACATATGTTTTTATTTTATGTTGACATTTCATATGTAGGATTGATGGGCTGTAATTCAATAAGCAAGTGAAACAGTTTGTTAAGTTCAGCTTTGAAGACAAATAACCTGTGATGATATTAAAGAATTGAACTGGTCTCTCCTACCTTTTGGAAAAGAAAACATCACAAGAGAGACGCGCAGAAATGCACCGTTTATCATCGTGGCTGCAAAATCTATTTTCAGTTCAGCTGCAAATGCGCCAGAAAATCAAAAAAATGCGCCAGAAAGTCCGACCGCAGCACCATCATCTCCGCGGAGGGATCTCAGTATTAACCTGTAAAGTAAAAAGGCGTCTAGAGAACAAATCTAGTCCACATCTACATCAGTGATAAAGAGGGAATCACCGTGATGTAGAATAAACAGCTGTTTTGAATTCATATTAGTATTTAGATGTTTGATTCACAGCGCTTGATGACTACATGTCCCCTGATCACAGTGGAGCGGTCCACTCCCACAATTCATTGAGAAATATTTTCTCTCACAAATTACTTTCACTTTCGTTCACTGCACAGTTAAAGTGTAAAGTCGTTCAAATGAATTCATAGATTAAACAGAGAACATAAATCTATGGTATAAATAAACAACTGAGTGGTGTGCCAAAGGAAAATGATGACAAAAGACAAAAGGCTGATGTTGATACCTGACAGGTGACAGATGAGAAACACTCACATGATTTAATGATTTAATCCTGTTTAAACCTTCCCCTGATATCTCAGCGCCCCCTCAGTCAAGTTGAGTAAACAGCGACCTCCAGTGGCCATATTGTGCAATTTCAACTGAAAATCTGAGGCTGACATTGAGTCACATCTGGGAATAAATTACAATATAAATACTCACAATATGAATGTTCAATAGTTCCATCATTGTTGTGGTTATTATTAATCGTAGGAACATTCACCCAAAATATTGATACTCCAACAATGATAATATGGGGGATCAGAGCTCAGTGAAAAGGGGATGGAGCAACCTTTTGTTTGTTGTGAACAGTTGTGTGTCACGAAATAGTTGATGTTGGTCAAAGCAGTCTTCTTGGTGTTGGGGGCGACGGCTTCGGACAGACGCTTTTCGGACTTTTCTTTGCTGATGTCCGTTGCCTCATCTGCTCGTTCTCCTGCTTGATTAAAGGTGTTTTATTCCTTCAGATAAAAACACAACAAGACGCATAGTGTTACATTATGTCACACATACTTGTATGAAACTACTAAATCAGTCTGCAGGACATTTCTGTGGATAAACTTCCTGACTGTGAGGACATGATGGTCAAAGAAGAGTTACAGAGGTTCACATGCAGACGCTGAGTCACCACCTACAGCTACAAATTCATATCAAATGAATGAAGCAAAGTGGAAAGAAACAAAAATCTGTCTAATTATCAGGCGAGTAAATCGGTCAGTAGGAAAATAAATGTCACAATATAAAGAGTGAAGGCAGATTAATCAAGTGCTGAAGAAGCCATAAATAATAAACATGAACACGTGAATAATGATCCAAATGTCTTACTCATGAGCGTCTCTGATTGGTCTTTGTGGCGTCTTGTTCTTGTCAGTGTCGCTTTGAGACAGACTGAAGGATTTAAGAAAAGTCAGAGCTGAACAAACAAACATCAACTATTTATTCATGGTTTTTTGACAGCAAATGTGTGTTTTAGTTTTTAGACACTGTTTCCTCCCACCGTCAGTAAATCATTACCATAATAACAAGACAGATACTGAGTCTAAAGCTGAAAATTACCTGTTTCTACGTTTGAGCATGAACCGGATGAAGATGATGATGGAGATGATGAAGATGACCACAGCGACACAAACACAGGTCAACACAACCATCAAAGGAAAACCTGTGAGAGAAATGAAAATGTGAAATGGAAGCCTGAACATTCATAAAGCAACTACAGATATAACGTGAATCATTGATCAGTAAGGATCAATATGTAATTATCAGTCCATGAATCACCAAGTTTCTCACCATCAGCAGGCGTCTGTTTGAGCCCAGGAATCATCACAAACACCTCTTTGTGAACAGAGAGCACTCGCACTGCACATCCAACCTGTGCGCTGTTGTCACGGAAACCTGACAGCACAGCTGTCGTGGTGACAGTCACTGTACGGTTGTTGTTGTTTACACTGACATTATAGTGTGAGAGGTAGAGGTGTGTCTGTGTGACAGTCAGTGTTACTGTCGGAGCAGGTCGTCCTGTGGCCGAGCAGGACACCAGTGACTCTTCAGCAGAGTTGGATTCTCTAACATGTAGAGTGGGCTCATGCAGCTCTGCACAGAAAAGACATTGAACAAACAAGTTGTTGCAGACATGAGCTTCTGATATGATCCTGTTTGTCCAGTATGTTAGTCTGTATGTGGCACAAGAGTCACTGCTGTGGTGATGTGCACAAAATGCTCAGTTACACAGGTTACAATTGTAATGCAGTCAGGTTCTTACCATAGAGTTGGAGGCAGGTTGTACCAGTGAGAGCACCGTCAGGGTAGGAGTTAAACAAACAGAGATAGCAGCCTTCATCCTGCTCCGTCACATTCCTGATAACTATGGAGCAGCTCTGCAGTCCAGCATCTTTTAACTCCACTTTGTCACAAAAATTATTGATCACTTTGGGACCAAAGGGTTCACTGAAGGTGGCGACATTCACTTCCCCCCGAGGAAACACTTTCTGCCATGTGACCTGAAGAACATCTTTAGGTTGTGTGAGCTGACAGCTGAGCAGAGCATCTTCTCCCACTGCTGCCACCACAGTCTGCTGCGTCTGTATCACAGCTGTTTCACCTGCAGGGAGTGGGAATGGATTGATACTGATCAACAGTGTGATTGACAGAAATGTAATATTTGACATATATGTCTCTATATCAAGAGTGATATCAAGGAGGTATATTGTTATCACATATATACATCCTCTGGATATATGAAGATATAAGTTCATAATATATACGAACATCTTGCCAGCATATTTGTCAAGAATATATATTTAATTCATATGTGCAAAATTATCAAAACAACATGCACATAAACCTCTATATGCTTCTATATGTTTATCTTATTCATTTCATTCATGCATCCTACTGTGTATAATTTCAACATATATTGACAGGCTTCGGGATGGATATATACATAACATGTGTCTGCAATATAATCATACATAAACATTCATATCTGTGTGGACACATTTGTCAATATAAGAAATTGTTCCATCTTCTAACAGGTTTTCTATAGAATTTCCACATATGTTTTTATTTTACATGGACATTTCATATGTAGATGATTGATGGGCTGTAATTCAATAGTGAAACAGTTTGTTAAGTTCAGCTTTGAAGACAAATAACCTGTGATGATATTAAAGAATTGAACTGGTCTCTCCTACCTTTTGGAAAAGAAAACATCACAAGAGAGACGCGCAGAAATGCACCGTTTATCATCGTTGCTGCAAAATCTATTTTCAGTTCAGCTGCAAATGCGCCAGAAAATCAAAAAAATGCGCCAGAAAGTCCGACCGCAGCACCATCATCTCCGCGGAGGGATCTCAGTATTAACCTGTAAAGTAAAAAGGCGTCTAGAGAACAAATATAGTCCACATCTACATCAGTGATAAAGAGGGAATCACCGTGATGTAGAATAAACAGCTGTTTTGAATTCATATTAGTATTTAGATGTTTTATTCACAGCGCTTGACGACTACATGTCCCCTGATCACAGTGGAGCGGTCCACTCCCACAATCCATTGAGGAAACATTTGAATCTCACAAATTACTTTCACTTTCATTACTGCACAGTTAAAGTGTAAAGTCCTACCAACTGAGTTCATAAATTAAACATAGAACATAAATCTATGGTATAAATGAACAACTGAGTTCTGTATTTAAAGTAAAACAGGCGCAGTCTCAGTCATGTGATTCTCATTTGCTCTGCAGGGGGATGTAAATCTCTGTGTCTGCAGGTGTGCCAAAGGAAAATGATGATAAAAGACAAAAGGCTGATGTTGATACCTGACAGGTGACAGATGAGAAACACTCACATGATTTAATGATTTAATCTTGTTATGTAAACATTCCAGGATTTATTCAATGAAAACTATTTTTTAAAAAGATAATAGTCCATAAACGAACAAAACCATCCGTCCTGTTTAAACCTTTCCCTGATATCTCAGCGCCCCCTCAGTCAAGTTGAATAAACAGCGACCATATTGTGCAATTTCAACTGACAAACAAATGTCTGAATCTCATGCCAACTGAAACTAAAAGCTCTAATATGTGAAAAACCTTTGTCAAAGAACACAATTTATAAATACATATAAAAAATGATAAAACATTATTAAAAAGTTAAAAAAACAAAAACCCAAACAAAACATCAGCACCAAAACATCAGCATCAAAACTAGTATGTAAATTATTTTTATAAAATGAGTCATTATCCATGAAGCAGGACAGACTTGTTGTCACAGAGTTATATTGAGAGGTGAATGTTTTTAGTGATTTCAGTGTAAACGTTCAGTTTTTTCACAGCACTAACACACAGTATCTCGTCCGTCAAGCTTTGATGCACTTGTCTTCAGGTCTGAGTGTCGTAGCATTGACACAACAGTGTTGTGAGTTCTTGTGTTTTTACTACATAGTTAACATTCGTCAAAATGAAGTCTTCTTTCTGTTGGAGGTGATGACATTGGGTTGTCACTTTACTCATTATTCGTAGGACGGGTCTGTTTTTTGATCTGACTGTACTCCTGTGTGACTGAAGGTGTTTGGGTCCTTTGAATAAAAACAAAATATTTCATTTTCACTCACATTGTTTCAGAACTCAGTCAATATTACAGGAAGAATGAGAGTATAAAGAGAATCTTACATATCAGGGTCTCTGGGTGGAGTTTGAGGCATCTCTCTCATCTCATGGTCTCTGTGTGACAGACTGAAGGATCTAAGAAGAGTTAAAGGTGGACAAACATTTATTAACTCTCACAGACTCAGACACAGGTATTACAACAACACAGACACTGGTTTAAAGACGTACCTGTTGTTACGTTGTAGTAAACACATGACAATCATGACTGCAGCAACACAACCCAAGGGCACTAACACAATCCAAATCCTGACTTTGGGAAAAACAAAGAATTGAAATGAGAATGATGAGAATCATTTATAACTATAACTATAAACTATGACGCAACAACAGATCAAATGAGAACACTCACTTGAGTCTCTGTGATCAGATCCATATTCCTCATCAAAACCTGGAAAAGAAGGAAACAAACATCAGAATCATAAAGTAATTATCAGTCTATGACTCTGTATCATTTGAAGTGTTTCTCACCATCAGCAGGCGTCTGTTTGAGCCTAGGAATCATCACAAACACCTCTTTGTGAACAGAGAGCACTCGCACTGCACATCCAACCTGTGTGCTGTTGTCACGGAAACCTGACAGCACAGCTGTAGCGGTGACAGTGACTGTACGGTTGTTGTTGCTGACACTGACAGTGTTGTACTGTGAGAGGTAGATGTGTGTCTGTGTGACAGTCAGTGTTACTGTCGGAGCAGGTCGTCCTGTGGCCGAGCAGGACACCAGTGACTCTTCAGCAGAGTTGGATTCTCTAACATGTAGAGTGGGCTCATGCAGCTCTGCACAGAAAAGACATTGAACAAACAAGTTGTTCCAGACATGAGCTTCTGACATGATCCTGTTTGTCCAGTATGTTTGTTTGTACAGTCAGGTCCATAAATATTGGGACATTGACACAATTCTCATCTTTTTGGCTCTAAACACCACCACAATGGATTTGAAATGAAACGAACAAGATGTAGTTTAACTGCAGACTTTAAGATTTAATTTGAAGGTATTTACATCCAAATCAGGTGAACAGTGTAGGAATGAATGTAACAGTTTGTATGTGCCTCCCACTTTTTAAGGGACCAAAAGTAATGGGACAATTGGCTGCTCAGCTGTTATTCCCTCATTATCCCATTTACAAGGAGCAGATAAAAGGTCTCGAGTTCATTTCAAGTGTGCAATTCGCATTTGGAATCTGTTGCTGTCAACTCTCAATATGAGATCCAAAGAGCTGTCACTATCAGCAAAGCAAGCCATCATTAGGCTGAAAAATCAAAACAAACCCATCAGAGAGACTGCAAAAACATTAGGTGTGGCCAAATCAACTGTTTGGAACATTCTTAAAATGAAAGAACGCACCGGTGAGCTCAGCAACACCAAAAAACCCCGAAAGACCACAGATAACAACTGTGGTGGATGACCGAAGAATTCTTTCCCTGGTGAAGAAAAACCCCTTCACAACAGTTGGCCAGATCAAGAACACTCTCCAGGAGGTAGGTGTATGTGTGTCAAAGTCAACAATCAAGAGAAGACTTCACCAGAGTGAATACAGAGGGTTCACCACAAGATGTGAACCACTGGTGAGCCTCAAAAACAGGAAGGCCAGATTAGAGTTTGCCAAACAACATCTAAAAAAGTCTTTACAGTTCTGGTACAACGTCCAGATGAGACAAAGATCAACTTGTACCAGGGTGATGGGAAGAGAAGAGTATGGAGAAGGAAAGGAACTGCTCATGATCCAAAACATACCACCTCATCAGTGAAGCATGGTGGTGGTAGTGTCATGGCGTGGGCATGTATCACTGCTGTGGTGATGTGCACAAAATGCTCAGTTACACAGGTTACAATTGTAATGCAGTCAGGTTCTTACCATAGAGTTGGAGGCAGGTTCTACCAGTGAGAGCACCGTCAGGGTAGGAGTTAAACAAACAGAGATAGCAGCCTTCATCCTGCTCCGTCACATTCCTGATAACTATGGAGCAGTTCTGCAGTCCAGCATCTTTTAACTCCACTTTGTCTCTAAAATCAGCAATAACTCTTGAACCGAAGTGTTTGCTGTGGGTGGCAACATTTGCCTTTCTCTCAGGAAACACTTTCTGCCATGTGACCTGAAGAACATCTTTAGGTTGTGTGAGCTGACAGCTGAGCAGAGCATCTTCTCCCACTGCTGCCACCACAGTCTGCTGCGTCTGTATCACAGCTGTTTCACCTGCAGGGAGGACATGAAACAACTCTGTGTATCTGTAGTAAACCACGATTCATCCACTGTTTGATCTGTACTTCAATGAAAGCTACTCAGTTAAATAAGGCACTTCACTGTCATATAGAAAGTATAAACTAAGAATTATTAAGAGTGAAGAACTTTGAAAGTTTACTGTAGTTCAATATAAATCCATGTGATACAGAAGAGAACATGTGTTTCTTACCTTTCAAGAGAGAAACCAACATAAAAAGGAAGTAGACTGCACTGTTTACCATTGTTGCTGTGGGAGGAAGTTATGAAGAGGAAAGTAAACGGAGGTGAGAGGTTAACCAAATTTTTTTTTAAATAACGTTGAAAAGAAAGAGCAGTAAATACACGGCCATGTGCCAGCAACAAGACCAGGCGTTTGCTCTGTTCCAACATTCACCTCAGAAGTTTTTGTTGAACTTCAATGTGTGAGGTCTTAGAATGTATCACCTGACCTCCCACACTTATGGGCTGCAGGTTCAATTCCCCATCACTGATTTTAAGAAATCACATGGTATTTATAGTCACACAATCTCCGGACCCACCTTTTTTTATAACATGTAAATTTTTACCAGTAATTGACATGCGGGAAACCCAAAGATGACATGAGAACTTTCGGTTCTGGGAGTCAGTCAGTGTTTTAGTGTGATGTGGTGAAAACGAGTCTTGCAATGAGTCAGTCTCTGCCTCACACTGCATTTCTCTTGTCTATTGTCTGAGACCATGAAGGAGGATCCCCCTACCCCTTCACTTCTGCCTCATATGAGTCTGTTTCAGTGTGACTGAGGGATCAGGTACAAATGAATGAGGATGATGATGATGAGGAGGAGGGAGCATCTACAAGTTTCAGACTCAGTAAAAATAAAGACTTAGATCATAAAACTCCAACACAGTAAATTGTGGCTTCACAAGTTTACATGTTGTTACAACAGACTCCACTGCAGAGAAGTGAGTTCATTAAAGGTGCTTTATAAAAAACATTAAGACAAGATATAATCACAAGATATACAAATATATAGATGAAGAAAGTTCTATGGAAAATATACAGAGGATAAAAATATGACCATAAAACCTGCATACAATCTTTTTTTTTTTTTTTTGATCTGGAGATATGAGATGAAGGTTGTACAGAACTTTTACTTCTTTTACCAACACTGTCCACAAACTGTCTTAGTGTCTTCATTTGGCCATGATAGTGTTGTGAACTGTTGTGTGTCACTAAATAGTTGATGTTGTCCAACGCAGTCTTCTTGGTGTGAGCGACGGCTTTGGACAGACGCTTTTCGGACTTTTCTTAGTTGATGTCCGTTGCCTCATCTGCTCGTTCTCCTGCTTGATTAAAGGTGTTTTGATCCTTCAGACAAAAACACAACAAGATGCATAGTGTTACATTATGTCACACATATTTGTATGAAACTACTAAATCAGTCTGCAGGACATTTCTGTGGATAAACCTGCTGACTAGGAGGTACAGAGGTACACATGCAAGTTGGTTCAAGACCGTGAATCATTACCTACATCTACAAATGGCTCAGAAATTCATATAGAATGAATGAAGGAAAAAAAATCAGTCTGATTATCAGGCTAGTGAAGGCAGATTAAGCATGTGCTGAAGAAGTCATAAATAACAAACATGAACAAGTGAATAATGATCCAAATGTCTTACTCATGAGCGTCTCTGATTGGTCTTTGTGGCGTCTTGTTCTTCTCAGAGTCGCTTTGAGACAGACTGAAGGATTTAAGAAAAGTCAGAGCTGAACAAACAAACATCAACTATTTATTCATGGTTTTTGTCAGAAAATGTGGTAGTTAGACACTCAGTGTCAGTAAATCATTACCATTATAACAAGACAGATACTGAGTCAAAAGTTGAAAATCACCTGTTTCTACGTTTGTGCATGAACAGGATGAAGATGATGAAGATGATGAAGATGACCACAGCGACACAAACACAGGTCAACACGACCATCAAAGTGAAACCTGTGAGAGAAATGAAAAATGTGAAATGGAAGCCTGAACATTCATAAAGCAACTACAGATGAAATGTGAATCATTGATCAATAAGGATCAATATGTAATTATCAGTCCATGAATCACCAAGTTTCTCACCATCAGCAGGCGTCTGTTTGAGCCCAGGAATCATCACAAACACCTCTTTGTGAACAGAGAGCACTCGCACTGCACATCCAACCTGTGCGCTGTTGTCACGGAAACCTGACAGCACAGCTGTAGTGGTGACAGTGACCGTATGGTTGTTGTTGTTCACACTGACAGTGTTGTAGTGTGAGAAGTTGAGGTGTGGCTGTGAGACAGTCAGTGTTACTGTCGGAGCAGGTCGTCCTGTGGCCGAGCAGGACACCAGTGACTCTTCAGCAGAGTTGGATTCTCTAACATGTAGAGTGGGCTCATGCAGCTCTGCACAGAAAAGACATTGAACAAACACCACATTAATTTATTTCTTCAACAGAAATCAGTACATGTTCATCACAGCTATTAATGTGCTTGACATGAATGTAAATACACATGCAGACAAAAACTGGTCCTTATCATAGTGTCTGAGATGAGTTCAGAACTGAAATGGAGAATGTGCATTTTGTGGTGTCAGATGCTTCTTGCCAAGTGTGATTAAAAGGTTGCACAATTTCATTTGTATGATACATGTATATGCACATGCACAAACATCAGTACATACCATACAGCTTGAGGCAGGTTCTACCAGTGAGAGCACCATCGGGGTAAGTGTTAAACAAACAGAGATAGCAGCCTTCATCCTGCTCCGTCATTTCTCTAATAACTATGGAGCAGCTCTGCAGTCCAGCGTCTTTAACATTGAGTTTTCCTTGAAAGCCAGAATTCACTCTTTGGCCAAAGTATTTGCTGTAGGTGGCGACATTCACTTCCCCCCGAGGAAACACTTTCTGCCATGTGACCTGAAGAACATCTTTAGGTTGTGTGAGCTGACAGCTGAGCAGAGCATCTTCTCCCACTGCTGCCACCACAGTCTGCTGCGTCTGTATCACAGCTGTTTCACCTGCAGGGAGTGGGAATGGATTGATGCTGATCAACAGTGTGATTGACAGAAATGTAATATTTGACATATATGTCTCTATATCAACAGTGACGCTGCCATATTTGTTAAGTATAAGGGGATATATCATAATGACATATATGCATCCACTGGATATATGAAAATATAAGTTCATAACATATAATAAATATGCATAGTGAAATTTGTATATGCACATGAATTAAAAATATCTATGATACATTTTTATATGGTATATCATGTTGCCAGAAAATCTGTAAAGAACATATATTTAATTCATAAATGGAAGTTTATTA
Organism: Trachinotus anak; assembly: GCF_046630095.1. Lineage (NCBI taxonomy): Eukaryota > Metazoa > Chordata > Actinopteri > Carangiformes > Carangidae > Trachinotus > Trachinotus anak. Next base: position 4,222,324 of record NW_027273877.1, read on the forward strand.
AAACGACATGCACATAAAACCTCTATATGCTGATATGTTTTTTTCTTGTTAACTTCTCACGAGTTTTAATGTCCATCCTGGGAAAATGGTCTCGGACTTTTTGATATAGTGACAGGCTTTGGGATGGATATATACATAACATGTGTCTGCAATATAATCATACATAAACATACATATCTGTGTGGACACATTTGTCAATATATGAAATTGTTCCATCTTCTAACAGGTTTTCTATAGAATTTCCACATCTGTTTTTATTTTACATGGACATTTCACATGTAGATGATTGATGGGCTGTAATTCAATAGTGAAACAGTTTGTTAAGTTCAGCTTTGAAGACAAATAATCTGTGATGATATTAAAGAATTGAACTGGTCTCTCCTACCTTTTGGAAAAGAAAACATCACAAGAAAGACGCGCAGAAATGCACCGTTTATCATCGTTGCTGCAAAATCTATTTTCAGTTCAGCTGCAAATGCGCCAGAAAATCAAACTGGAGAAACAAAGTCCGACCGCAGCACCATCATCTCCGCGGAGGGATCTCAGTATTAACCTGTAAAGTAAAAAGGCGTCTAGAGAACAAATGTAGTCCACATCTACATCAGTGATAAAGAGGGAATCACCGTGATGTAGAATAAACAGCTGTTTTGAATTCATATTAGTATTTAGATGTTTTATTCACAGCGCTTGAAGACTACATGTCCCCTGATCACAGTGGAGCGGTCCACTCCCACAATCCATTGAGAAATATTTGAATCTCAATTACTTTCACTTTCGTTCACTGCACAGTTAAAGTGTAAAGTCGTTCAAAATAAATTATTGAATTAAATAACATGAAATATAAATATGTGAAATAAACAGTTGTTTTTAAAGTAAAACAGGCGCAGTCTCAGTGATGCAGCGCACATCTGGATGTCCCGGATATCATTTGTTTGCAGGTTTACTAAAAGAAAATGATAATAAAAGACAAAAGCCTAATGTTGATACCTGACAGGTAACAGATGAGAAACACTGACATGATTTAATGTAGATATTCCAGGATATATATATATATATATATATATATATATATATATATATATATATATAAAACGTTGCTGATGTGCATGAAAAACACAAATATCCGTCCTGTTTAAACCTTCCCCTGATATCTCAGCGCCCCCTCAGTAAAGATGAGTAAACAGCGACCTCCAGTGGCCATATTGTGCAATTTCAACTGAAAATCTGCAGCTGATGTTGAGTCACATCTGGGAATAAATTACATCTAAATACTCACAATATGAAGGTTTGGCAGCTCCATTATTGTTGTGGTTATTATCAATAGTATCTATAGAAGACTTATAACAGTGGCAACAATGACAATAATGTTGATGATTAAATATAAATGTCGAAAAATCAGAGGTTGACAAATGTTTGAATCCAATGTTTCTTCACACTTTCTTGTGTGGCTCATCTTTATTTTTGTCAAAAAATACAGTACAAAAACACACAAAAATGATCAAACATTATTAAAAAGTAAAAAAACAAAAACAAAACATCAGCACCAAAACATCACCATCAAAACTAGTATGTACATTATTCTTTATAAAATGAGCCATTATCCATGAAGCAGGACAGACTTGTTGTCACAGAGTTATATTGAGAGCTGGATATTTTTAGGGATTTCAGTGTAAACGTTCAGGTTATATAGTTAACATTCGTCAAAATTAAGTCTTCTTTCTGTTGGAGGTGATGACATTGGGTTGTCACTTTCCTCATTGTTCTTAGGACGGGTCCGTTTTCTAATCTGACTGTCCTCCTGTGTGACTGAAGGTGTTTGGATCCTTTGAATAAAAACAAAATATTTCATTTTCACTCACATTGTTTCAGAACTCAGTCAATATTACAGGAAGAATGAGAGTATAAAGAGAATCTTACATATCAGGGTCTCTGGGTGGAGTTTGAGGCATCTCTCTCATCTCATGGTCTCTGTGTGACAGACTGAAGGATCTAAGAAGAGTTAAAGGTGGACAAACATTTATTAACTCTCACAGACTCAGACACAGGTATTACAACAACACAGACACTGGTTTAAAGACGTACCTTTTGTTACGTTGTAGTAAACACACGACAATCATGACTGCAGCAACACAACCCAAGGGCACTAACACAATCCAAATCCTGACTTTGGGAAAAACAAAGAATTGAAATGAGAATGATGAGAATCATTTATAACTATAACTATAAACTATGAAGCAACAACAGATCAAATGAGAACACTCACTTGAGTCTCTGTGATCAGATCCATATTCCTCATCAAAACCTGGAAAAGAAGGAAACAAACATCAGAATCATAAAGTAATTATCAGTCTATGACTCTGTATCAATTGAAGTGTTTCTCACCATCAGCAGGCGTCTGTTTGAGCCCAGGAATCATCACAAACACCTCTTTGTGAACAGAGAGCACTCGCACTGCACATCCAACCTGTGCGCTGTTGTCACGGAAACCTGACAGCACAGCTGTAGCGGTGACAGTCACGGTATGGTCGTTGTTGTTGTTGTTGTTGTTGTTTACACTGACATTATAGTGTGAGAGGTAGAGGTGTGTCTGTGTGACAGTCAGAGTTACTGTCGGAGCAGGTCGTCCTGTGGCCGAGCAGGACACCAGTGACTCTTCAGCAGAGTTGGATTCTCTAACATGTAGAGTGGGCTCATGCAGCTCTGCACAGAAAAGACATTGAACAAACAAGTTGTTGCAGACATGAGCTTCTGATATGATCCTGTTTGTCCAGTATGTTAGTTTGTATGTGGCACAAGACTCACTGCTGTGGTGATGTGCACAAAATGCTCAGTTACACAGGTTACAATTGTAATGCAGTCAGGTTCTTACCATAGAGTTGGAGGCAGGTTCTACCAGTGAGAGCACCGTCAGGGTAGGAGTTAAACAAACAGAGATAGCAGCCTTCATCCTGCTCCGTCACATTCCTGATAACTATGGAGCAGCTCTGCAGTCCAGCATCTTTTAACTCCACTTTGTCAGTAAAGTTATTGAAAACTTTGGGACCAAAGGGTTCACTGTAGGTGGCCACATTCACTTCCCCCCGAGGAAACACTTTCTGCCATGTGACCTGAAGAACATCTTTAGGTTGTGTGAGCTGACAGCTGAGCAGAGCATCTTCTCCCACTGCTGCCACCACAGTCTGCTGCGTCTGTATCACAGCTGTTTCACCTGCAGGGAGTGGGAATGGATTGATACTGATCAACAGTGTGATTGACAGAAATGTAATATTTGACATATATGTCTCTATATCAACAGTGATATCAAGGAGATATATTGTTATCACATATATACATCCTCTGGATATATGTTTATCTTATTCATTTCATTCATGCATCCTACTGTGTATAATTTCAACATATATTGACAGGCTTCGGGATGGATATATACATAACATGTGTCTGCAATATAATCATACATAAACATTCATATCTGTGTGGACACATTTGTCAATATATGAAATTGTTCCATCTTCTAACAGGTTTTCTATAGAATTTCCACATCTGTTTTTATTTTACATGGACATTTCATATGTAGATGATTGATGGGCTGTGATTCAATAATCTAATGAAACAGTTTGTTAAGTTCAGCTTTGAAGACAAATAACCTGTGATGATATTAAAGAATTGAACTGGTCTCTCCTACCTTTTGGAAAAGAAAACAGCACAAGAAAGACGCGCAGAAATGCACCGTTTATCATCGTTGCTGCAAAATCTATTTACAGTTCAGCTGCAAATGCGCCAGAAATTCAAACTGGAGAAACAAAGTCCGACCGCAGCACCATCATCTCCGCGGAGGGATCTCAGTATTAACCTGTAAAGTAAAAAGGCGTCTAGAGAACAAATGTAGTCCACATCTACATCAGTGATAAAGAGGGAATCACCGTGATGTAGAATAAACAGCTGTTTTGAATTCATATTAGTATTTAGATGTTTTATTCACAGCGCTTGAAGACTACATGTCCCCTGATCACAGTGGAGCGGTCCACTCCCACAATCCATTGAGAAATATTTGAATCTCACAAATTACTTTCACTTTCGTTCACTGCACAGTTAAAGTGTAAAGTCCTACAAAATAAATTCATAAATCAAATAACATGAAATATAAATATGTGAAATAAACAGTTGTTTTTAAAGTAAAACAGGCGCAGTCTCAGTGATGCTGCGCACATCTGGATGTCCCGGATATCATTTGTTTGCAGGTTTAGTAAAAGAAAATGATAATAAAAGACAAAAGCCTTATGTTGATACCTGACAGGTGACAGATGAGAAACACTGACATGATTTAATGTAGATATTCCAGGATATATATATATATATATATAAAACGTTGCTGATAGTCCATAAAAGAACAAAACCATCCGTCCTGTTTAAACCTTCCCCTGATATCTCAGCGCCCCCTCAGTCAAGTGAGTAAACAGCGACCTCCAGTGGCCATATTGTGCAATTTCAACTGAAAATCTGCAGCTGATGTTGAGTCACATCTGGGAATAAATTACATCTAAATACTCACAATATGAAGGTTTGGCAGCTCCATTATTGTTGTGGTTATTATCAATAGTATCTATAGAAGACTTATAACAGTGGTAACAATGACAATAATGTTGATGATTAATTATAAATGTCAAAAAATCAGATGTTGACAAATGTTTGAATCCAATGTTTCTTCACACTTTCTTGTGTGGCTCATCTTTATTTTTGTCAAAAAATACAGTACAAAAACACACAAAAATGATCAAACATTATTAAAAAGTAAAAAAACAAAAACAAAACATCACCATCAAAACTAGTATGTACATTATTCTTTATAAAATGAGTCATTATCCATGAAGCAGGACAGACTTGTTGTCACAGAGTTATATTGAGAGGTGGATGTTTTTAGGGATTTCAGTGTAAACGTTCAGGTTATATAGTTAACATTCGTCAACATGAAGTCTTCTTTCTGTTGGAGGTGATGACATTGGGTCGTCACTTTCCTCATTGTTCTTAGGACGGGTCTGTTTTCCGATCTGACTGTTCTCCTGTGTGACTGAAGGTGTTTGGATCCTTTGAATAAAAACAAAATATTTCATTTTCACTCACATTGTTTCAGAACTCAGTCAATATTACAGGAAGAATGAGAGTATAAAGAGAATCTTACATATCAGGGTCTCTGGGTGGAGTTTGAGGCATCTCTCTCATCTCATGGTCTCTGTGTGACAGACTGAAGGATCTAAGAAGAGTTAAAGGTGGACAAACATTTATTAACTCTCACAGACTCAGACACAGGTATCACAACAACACAGACACTGGTTTAAAGACGTACCTGTTGTTACGTTGTCGTAAACACATGACAATCATGACTGCAGCAACACAACCCAAGGGCACTAACACAATCCAAATCCTGACTTTGGGATTGAAATTGAGATGAGAATGATGAGAATCATTTATAACTATAACTATAAACTATGAAGCAACAACAGATCAAATGAGAACACTCACTTGAATCTCTGTGATCAGATCCATATTCCTCATTAAAACCTGGAAAAGAAGGAAACAAACATCAGAATCATAAAGTAATTATCAGTCTATGACTCTGTATCAATTGAAGTGTTTCTCACCATCAGCAGGCGTCTGTTTGAGCCCAGGAATCATCACAAACACCTCTTTGTGAACAGAGAGGACTCGCACTGCACATCCAACCTGTACGCTGTTGTCACGGAAACCTGACAGCACAGCTGTAGCGGTGACAGTCACTGTACGGTTGTTGTTGCTGACACTGACAGTGTTGTACTGTGAGAAGCAGATGTGTGTCTGTGTGACAGTCAGTGTTACTGTCGGAGCAGGTCGTCCTGTGGCCGAGCAGGACACCAGTGACTCTTCAGCAGAGTTGGATTCTCTAACATGTAGAGTGGGCTCATGCAGCTCTGCACAGAAAAGACATTGAACAAACAAGTTGTTCCAGACATGAGCTTCTGATATGATCCTGTTTGTCCAGTATGTTAGTCTGTATGTGGCACAAGACTCACTGCTGTGGTGATGTGCACAAAATGCTCAGTTACACAGGTTACAATTGTAATGCAGTCAGGTTCTTACCATGGAGTTGGAGGCAGGTTGTACCAGTGAGAGCACCGTCAGGGTAGGAGTTAAACAAACAGAGATAGCAGCCTTCATCCTGCTCCGTCACCTTCCTGATAACTATGGAGCAGCTCTGCAGTCCAGCATCTTTAAACTCCACTTTGTCTCCAAAAGTATTGATCACTTTGGGACCAAAGTGTTCACTGAAGGTGGCCACATTCCTCTCTCCCTCAGGAAACACTTTCTGCCATGTGACCTGAAGAACATCTTTAGGTTGTGTGAGCTGACAGCTGAGCAGAGCATCTTCTCCCACTGCTGCCACCACAGTCTGCTGCGTCCGTATCACAGCTGTTACACCTGCAGGGAATATAGTTCCAGATGTTTGGTTTCATCCAAGAATGTGTGAGCACTTAAACATTGTGGTTGGTTTGCTGAGAGCAGTGTGGGGCAAGTTAGTAACATGTACATTTTTCACTCATTTCTCCTCTAAAAGTAAACATATCACTTCATATCAAAAGTAATCAGTTACATTACTCGTTACATTACTACATTAGCTAGATGGGGTCGGAGTGTTGTACTTCATGTAAATGTTTTTGAAGTTTGAGAAGTGGTTCAGAGTCTCAACCTCTGATCCTCTTGACCTCAAATAGTCCATCACTTCTTTTTCTGCCGAGCAGCCGTTATGGACTCACAAGCTCTCTCCTCATAAGACACTGCTTTTTGGTAACGAGTGCTGAGAGGATTATTAACAGTAACATCATTACCGTTTTAGAAATCGTAATCCCTCACACTACTTGTTACTGAGGAAAGTCATAATATTGCAGTAATTTGTTACAGTGCATTATTTCTTAACACTGGCTGTGAGTCAGATTTGTTGAACACAAAGCACCTTGAAACTTGGCATCATTACACAGCTACTAACAAAAGAAACAGGCAGCACAATCTGTGTTTTCAGATCAACACAAAGAAATAACACAGGCCTGTGTAAAAGTGAAACACAGTAATGTATCATCTCTTTCTCACCTTTCTGAAAGATTCCCAACGCAAAAAGGACAGGTATGGCGGTACAACGTGCCATTTTTGCTGCATGTCTTCTGCCTTTTCCTCCTCTTCACCTCTTCACGGCGGTTGGAATTGAACCACCATTCAAACTGTCACGGTGCAGCTACAGCCAGGCAGGTGCAGGCATGCAGGTAAATTCCAGGTAAATTCATCACCTTGGTGCCATATAATCTCTTATTAATGAACAATATAATATATGGGCCTTCTGATGAAAATACTAACAGTTAACAGAGACTTGTTTAAGTTAAAGATTATTAGTTAACATGAATTCATTTGTAGTTCACAGATAGAACATACCCCCCAATTCCACCACAATGGTACATCCACTTCAAGAGCCAGTGAGGGAGAAGCAACTAGGGAGCCTTTGTTTGGGTCTGTTTGATGAGGGTAGCTGTAATTTCTCTGTTCAACATTACAAATTCATCATATTTTGTTTTCACACATGACTTTTTTTAACCTGGTCCTGTGACACTTCAAAAATGTTTTCTTTTGTTTCCTCTTTTAGAAATATGTATTTGTCCAATAGCCAGTTTGTTTGACAGTAGGTTTGATCCTGTTGTAGAGAGAGTTCTGCTGGTCAGTTGCATAATGTGAGGAGCTTTAACTTCCTACAGATATAATCCAGAGCAACACACAGTTGGCACGCAAGTGAAACATTAGAGCACATTTTAATTAAGTGAACAACAATAAATATACGGACAAATCAGAACACACATTATTACAATCCCATGAACTCTTTACAGATTGTGTAGAAGCTCTGAACGTTCAGCAAACCACAGGTTTCTAACTTGACAGAACACTGATGTAAAACTGACCCACAGAGGGACCACACCACAATCACATCCACACAATGTATTTCAGCTATGTGTGAGGGTGGATGTCCATTGAGTACATTGTGTGTGTGTGTGTGTGTTTGTGTGTGTGTGTCTGTGTAAGCAATAAATAACACATTGAATTACACTCAAACATTGAACATGTGCAAAACTAGAGCAATTAATAAAACACTTCAAAAACAACAATATATTATATCTATCATGGAATATATCATGTCTAATTTAAACCTTGCATATAAATATATAGATAGTTCTAAATATGCTAAATTTTGGGATATGATTATGTCAACGATATAGATCAATGTATTAAGAGTTCACATTTGTTGGGGATGAAATGACCAGTGTGATATTTGCATTAAAGTCCTTGGTGAGACCTAATTGGCTTCATGTAAGTGTCTTTTGTGCGTCTCCTCCTCCTCCTCCTCTCCTGGTTTCCTTCCCCTTTCTTTTCCACACAATAACCACTAGATGGCACTGTACTGTTTCTTAACTAAGTCAATGTTACATGAGCAAATTACTCTAAACAGGTTATTAAGGGATCAGGCGAGTTGGAAGGTATAAAATCTGACAACAATAAGATTAAATCATTTTGTGATTGCAGAAGTGAAGAATGAGAGTATAAAGAGAATCTTACATATCAGTGTCTCTGGGTGGAGTTTGAAGCATCTCTCTCATCTCATTGTCTCTGTGTGACAGACCGAAGGATCTAAGAAGAGTTAAAGGTGGACAAACATTTATTAACTCTCACAGACTCAGACACAGGTATCACAACAACACAGACACTGGTTTCAAGACGTACCTGTTGTTACGTTGTAGTAAACACACGACAATCATGACTGCAGCAACACAACCCAAGGGCACTAACACAATCCAAATCCTGACTTTGGGAAAAACAAAGAATTGAAATGAGAATGATGAGAATCATTTATAACTATAACTATAAACTATGAAGCAACAACAGATCAAATGAGAACACTCACTTGAGTCTCTGTGATCAGATCCAGATTCCTCATCAAAACCTGGAAAAGAAACAAACATCAGAATCATAAAGTAATTATCAGTCTATGACTCTGTATCATTTGAAGTGTTTCTCACCATCAGCAGGCGTCTGTTTGAGCCTAGGAATCATCACAAACACCTCTTTGTGAACAGAGAGCACTCGCACTGCACATCCAACCTGTGCGCTGTTGTCACAGAAACCTGAAAGCACAGCTGTAGCGGTGACAGTGACTGTACGGTTGTTGTTGCTGACACTGACAGTGTTGTACTGTGAGAGGTAGAGGTGTGTCTGTGAGACAGTCAGTGTTACTGTCGGAGCAGGTCGTCCTGTGGCCGAGCAGGACACCAGTGACTCTTCAGCAGAGTTGGATTCTCTAACATGTAGAGTGGGCTCATGCAGCTCTGCACAGAAAAGACATTGAACAAACAAGTTGTTGCAGACAGGTTACAATTGTAATGCAGTCAGGTTCTTACCATAGAGTTGGAGGCAGGTTCTACCAGTGAGAGCACCGTCAGGGTAGGAGTTAAACAAACAGAGATAGCAGCCTTCATCCTGCTCCGTCACCTTCCTGATAACTATGGAGCAGCTCTGCAGTCCAGCATCTTTTAACTCCACTTTGTCTGTAAAATCAGCAGTAACTCTGGAACCAAAGTGTTCGCTGAAGGTGGCCACATTCCTCTCTCCCTCAGGAAACACTTTCTGCCATGTGACCTGAAGAACATCTTTAGGTTGTGTGAGCTGACAGCTGAGCAGAGCATCTTCTCCCACTGCTGCCACCACAGTCTGCTGCGTCCGTATCACAGCTGTTACACCTGCAGGGAATATAGTTCCAGATGTTTGGTTTCATCCAAGAATGTGTGAGCACTTAAACATTGTGGTTGGTTTGCTGAGAGCAGTGTGGGGCAAGTTAGTATTAAGGTAATTTTTTTATTTATTAGTCCTTTAAGAGGAATAAGAGTCAGATTTGTTGAACATGAAGCACCTTGAAACTTGGCATCATTACACATCTACTAACAAAAGAAACAGGCAGCACAAGCTGTGCTTTCAGATTAACACAAAGAAATAACACAGGCCTGTGTAAAAGTGAAACACACAGTAATGTATCATCTCTTTCTCACCTTTCTGAAAGATTCCCAATGCAAAAAGGACAGGTATGGCTGTACAACGTGCCATTTTTGCTGCATGTCTTCTGCCTTTTCCTCCTCTTCACCTCTTTATGGCGGTTGGAATTGAACCGCCATTATTCAAATAAAAACTGATATTGCTGCTGCCTGGCAAGTATAGATATGTAGTTAAATTCCAGGTAAACTTATCACTTTGGTGCCATATAATCTCTTATTAATGAACGATGTAATGTAGCAGCAAATCCCCATTTTAAAAAATGTATGGGCCTTCTGATGAAAATACTAACAAAGTTAATTTATTTAAGTTAAAGATTATTGCTTAATAATAATTAATTTGTAGTTCACAGATAGAGCATACCCCTCAATTCCACCACAATGGTACATCTGCTTCAAGAGCCAGTGAGGGAGAAGCAACTGGAGAGTTCATCACATTTTGTTTTCACACATGACTTTTTTTTTAACCTGGTCTTCTGACAGGTCAGTGCAGTGAAAATAAGACAAAAGGTTTCAAGACGTTTTCTTCACTTTTAATTAAGTGAACAACAATAAATATACGGACAAATCAGAACACACATTATTACAATCACATGAACTCTTTAGAAATTGTGTAGAAGCTCCGAACGTTCAGCAAACCACAGCTTTCTAACTTGACAGAACACTGATGTAAAACCACTCGACTGACCCACAGAGGGACCACACCACAATCACATCCACACAATGTATTTCAGCTATGTGTGTGTTTGTGTGTGTGTGTCGGTGTAAGCAATAAATAACACATTGAATTATACTCAAACATTGAACATGTGCAAAACTAGAGCAATTAATAACACGCTTCGAAAACAACAATATATTATATCTATCACGGAATATATCATGTGTAATTAAAACTTTGTATATAGAGTTCACATTTGTTGGGCATGAAATGACCAGTGTGATATTTGCATTAAAGTCCTTGGTGAGACCTAATTGGCTTCATGTGAATGTCTTTTGTGCGTCTCCTCCTCCTCCTCCTCTCCCAGTTTCCGTCCCCTTTCTTTTTCACACAATAACCACTAGATGGCACTGTAGCCTCAGTCTGTGACATTCATGCCTCTCACAGGACATTTCCTTGTTTTCAGCCACCTTTAATCACCAAAACACATCAGCTTGTTCTGCTGGTAATCTGCTTAATCATCGCACTAGGTTGCACTCGCTGCAACTCTGAATAAAAGTCACAGTAGTGGACTCCTTATTCATTATTTTGGCATGTAAACTCACTGTAAACTCCATGTTTGTCTGCTTACAAAGCCTCAGAGTTACTGTGAGGAAACTCTTGTTATACCTGTTAGTCACGGTTCCTGCATTTTTACATTTGCAGCCTCAAAAAGCGTTTTGCTTGAAGCTTCACAAACAAAGTTAAAGTGCTGAGCTATGAAATTGAAAAGGAATGTACATTCAAGATGGGCGGCCACTTTTAGCTTAATTCACTATGTGATCTAGGTCACACACAAGAGAAGCACATTTTATAATGCTTGCCTGCTTGTTTAGGATGGTTGTTGAAAGGCCAAAGCATTAAACAATTTCAATGCTCCCATTAGCCTTTAACCTGCCGGAGAGAGAGACAAACAAAGTTCATTACACTGCGTGGAGAAGATTACTCACAGATAAGATACTGCAGCACTGGCTGAGTATTTACACAATTATACTACTGTACATTTACAGTTCAGCAAATGACTTAAATAGTGTAAAATATCTCACCTTTTTCTCCGAACCACTGCAGCTGCAACAGCGATGCAGGAAATAAGAACTACCAAAGTAATAATAAGTGCAGTCCCTGACTGTGAAAGTCCATTCCCTGGAGAAAAACAGCACCTGGTTAGTCAGGTTCAGTACAAACATAAGGTCAATGACATTTCCTCATTTGTGGGGCATGTGGGACGTCATTTCTAAATCTTGCACGTCATTTCTAAGTCTTGAATCCTAACTTCCTCAATCATATCCAGTTACTCGTTTGTCAGAGGGCATCCCCAGAGAGCTGATGCTTATCAACACCAGTCGTTGTACTGTGACGTGGGTTTTTTTTCTTTTCTTTTCTTTTTCATGACAAGTGAAAGTGAAACCTAATATAATGAGTCACGGCCCAGGTGACTGAGGGGAACAACAATTTTCTGTTTACACATTGTACATAATTAGACTTGTTGGCTGCACGAAATCCGGAGAGTCAGTGTCACTGAATTGGCAGCACTTTCTGGACTAGTTTACTGTTGTAGTTCATTGTGTACTGATGAACTGTATGTCATTGTAGTTCCCGGTTCAGTGAACAATGGGACACTTGTGCTGTTAGTCTGGGACACAAAAGACTAGGAAGCTCATGATATTCCTTATGTCTCTGGAGTTTGGTAGCCATGACAGTTAAGAACAATCAAATTACTCATGGGTGCGTTTGATTTATTTGAGCTATTCATTAAATTATAACAGTAGTCAGAATTAGATGTATGACACCATCAGTGAGCATAACTAATGAGGACGCTCATTACTGGGAATCTTCTAGTATCTCATTTCGTGAGAACAAGCGCCGCATTGGGAGTCCCTAGGGAGGTCACTTTCTAAAGAACCAGAGACTGGGTGATGGTAAAACAAAATCGCTCATGAAACCATCTTGATTGATTGATTTGAGATGCGACCTGTGTAAAAGCTGCAGCCACATTACCGCACATGCTACCAAAACAGTAAATAAAAAGACTGGTATACATACCATCATCTTTGTTGTTTTGATGCTTAACATCTAAAGAAAATGGGATCCTCTCCTGCCTTTGCCCCCTCATCCCCCTGTTCAGCAGACAATCCACGTGTCCGTTCCAGCCTGGAGGTACTTGCAGAGTGATGTTACGGCTGCTGGTAAATGTGTGGTCGCTGTTCGTCACTGTAGTAGTTTGTGGTTGTTCTAAGTATGTGGCGCCATGTGAAATGTCCCACTCGATGGTTGGAACTGGTTTACCTGTGGCAGAGCAGCTAAACACAACCTCCATGTCTTTTCCCTCAGGTCCACCTCTGGGAACATACTCTGTGCTGACTGCAGATATTCCTTTATGGAGAAATGAAACTGGTCAGTGTGAGAACTGCAAGCTCTTCTGACAAAGATTATATGATCGCTTGAATGTTAAACTTTAGTTTGATCACTCGAAATTCCTTATTTATATCTTACAGGATGAGAGCCAGATAAAAAGTTTCAAAATAAATGTCAGAGGAAAAGAAAAATTAAAAATTTGGGGCTTTCACCAGCAGAGGTCTGCAAAAACAAGACTTTCAGAATTTAAGAATTCATGCCTTTCTTTTTATATCCATCCATGCGTATGAAACTGCTGCAATTTACCTTCCACCGTGAGGCAAGTCTCCTTCCTTTTGGATCCATCTGGATACACGTTAAATGAGCAAATATAACAGCTTTCATCTTGCCATGATACATTAATCAGAGTGATGGACGTTGAGTTTAGGGACGCCTCTTTCAAGATCACTTTTCCACGGAAGGGCTCATTTACTTGCTGTCCAAACAGATTGCTGTAGGTTGCCAGGTTTTCTATCGACTGATCCTTGAAAAGCCTCTGCCACGTGACCTGGAGCACACCTGATGGGAAGCCAAGTGGTAATGCTTCAACCAATATTTACAGTATCAACAATGGAAGTGAATTAATATCAATATTAACTGTTTATGTGAGTGACAGCAGTTGCTCAGAGATATTACTGATAAATTACAACAGTAAAAACATCTACTGCAGACAATCAGCAAAGGGAACAACAGAATAATGATACAGATACAGCTTTACTGTAAAACTACCATTATAAAAGAAAAAAGAAAAAGAAAACACACCTTTTGGGTTGTCCAGTGTGCACCTGTAATGCGCCTCCCCGCCATAGTCAGCTGTTGTATTTCCATATCCACTTATCTGTGAGGCTGAACCTAAAAATGAAAACAGCTGAGTGTCAGTGAGAGCTAACTTTAAAATAGCCTATTCAAATAAAAGCTGGATAAACTTTAACTTCCAGGCAGTGGTGGATGAAGAAGAAACTCTACAAATAAGGTACATAGCATATTTTTGGATTTTCAATAAAATACAAATATCCATCCAGTTTTTTCTACAATAAAGTAATAATAATAATAATAATAAAAGAAACTACTACACTGAGGGGTTATCCTTGTCTAACAGTGTCACTTACCTTTAAACAGCAAAGCAAATATCAGTATGTGCAACATTTTGTTCAACTGCTGTCTGTACAGAACACTTTCAGTTTTGCCTGTGCACTGCCTTTTATAGGCAGCTGTAAAGGAGAGGAAGGAGGGTAGGGAGGGTAGGGAGGGTGGGGATTTTTACATGATGTAAATGCAGTTACAGCTACAACATATGTATGACATAATAATTTGGGAATTGGTGAATGTTATAAAGGAAAAGCATTATTTTCAGGAAGTGTTGTCTAATTGTGTATAAGTCAGTGTGGTTGAATTCAATTTTGTATGAAACTGAGTCAAGACCACATTTGATGATGCTGGACGAAAAAGATAAAATATAGTAATTAATATTTATACAATAATAAGACTAATATTATAACATTTTCACATTGAGCTCAAATAAAGAGACTAGAGGGAAAAAAGTGGACTGTTGTTGCAAATACACTGCAGTCATGATTCACTGAAATTTCCATGAGACCCTTCGAGCTCTATTTCAACCTTGTTTGAAACTCATTGTCTCACTGTCTTCTTATCAGTTTACTACTATTACTACTGTGATGTCCAGTAAATTGCATACTTACTGGACTGTGCAACAACTCCAGTAATCACAAGTGGTTAGAAACCCCCCCCAGAAGCAGAAGTACTGAAACTCTGGTAATTAGTTGTGTTTTGAGGTTACCCATGAGAATGGTTGACCGTCTATATATTTTTTATGGTATAAGCATTATCACAGTCATGTGATATCTAACATATATGGCTCTGGCTACCACAACTTGATGACACAGGGAAAGTTCACAGTAGGTACCTACTTCTGTGTAACAAGGTGAGGAATGTTTAGTAGAAAAATATCACAGGCTTCTCAAAACTCGTGAGTCACCTTGTGTTAAAATGCTACACAGTATAGCACATAGAAAATACTATTACCATTACTACTTCCACTGCTATCAACCACTTTTCCTGCTCTAAGTCCACATTAGTTTGAGAGTTTCTGGTGAGTATTCTTTAGCATTTTTAGCATGGGATTAATGCTAAATGCTGATGTAAATCCTTCTTTCTTTCCAAAGTTGCTCCATTATGGACTTCAGTGTTGGCTGCTTTTCAGCATTTACAGTATGACAGTCAGGTTGGTGTCGTGAGTAAGCTGGAATCAGTTCTTGGTAAACCGGGAGTGGCTTAAAACATAAACATAAAACGGACACATCCTTATTTAGTCATCCTAAAAATCAACAGGAATGACCCTGACAATATCCCTTTCTATGCTACTGAGTCACATCCTATGCTCAATGACCATGTGTAAACCTGAAACTTATCCTATGATTCAGTCTTGAGTAAATGCAATGAGGGAACATTGTTGCTGGTGTCTCGTGCAGCGACTGTAGATCAATCCAGCATCTTTCACTGGACGCATCACAGCAGAGCAGGAATGAGTGGGAGCTGAATCACTTTCCAACAGGGGCCAGATCTGAATGATAACTGTGAGCCTCCACGCCTCTGCAGGTTTGCTGTCCAGTAATCCAATATAATTAAGTCTCTTGTGAAATCTTGTTTACCAAACAGTATGAGGAAGAAGTTAGTCTAGGAAAGAACCTAACTGCTCTGTGGAAAGGTTACTACAGATTATGTGAACACCAAGCATTTGTTAGAAGATGAATGGACTCACTACTGCCTGGGATAAATGTTTGCATAATAATACAATAATTTAGAGGAAACACTTTTTGTAAGGGACTGCTCAGTGACCTCTCCTCAATCATCAACTATCATTTTCATTTTCAGTTTTGCATTGACTCATTAAAATCCAATCAAATCCAGATAAATGCATGAATCATTAAGGTGTGTTAGAGATGGACTTCACTGATAAATACATCCAGAAATACTGTGCAAAGGTTGTGTGTCCTTAACACCAGGGTGTTGCCCACAGCATTTTTGAAAAAAAAAACAAAAAAAAACACTCTAAATTACATGTGGGAAGTACCTGTGCTACCTACCTGGTACCTGACACTTGTTATTCTAAACCAGCACGCGTCACTTCAGTGGTTTGTGGTTAAGCAGTTTTACCACACGCCAATACTACAGCTCCAAAAATATCATCTAGATTAGAGCTAAAAGCATATACTGTTTTTGATATTTTGGTCACAGGGGCCACTTCTCTGATTTTCAAACTTATCTCCTTTGCGCCATTAGTTGATAGTCACGGCCTGCAAGTTAGGAGCAAAACAACTTCAGCTTTCGTGCTTGTAAAGTCTGATCGTGAACTGAGTTTCTGCAGGATCTGTTGTTTTGCAAAGGTTTGACACTATATATATCAAGACAAGCCAGAAATTGGGTGAGCACTCCTATGGAAGCCCAGTTTGCATGCTAAATGGTATTTGGCCTACTGTTAGGCAGTGGGTATCAAGCCATGTTGTGGCTGAGACAAAATGTTAAAAACCATTGTTGAAAAATCAATAACTAACCTTTTTACGATGCAACTCTTCCATGCTGAAGGTTTGGTTCGGTTTCGCCACAAAAACAACTTGGTTAGGTTCAGGGAAAATACAGGACTTTCTCGCTGGAACATAAACATGTTGTTCAGGGACATTTGCTGAAAAGACTGGTGCAGTCTTATCTCATGGTTACTTGCTGTTACTACAGTAAAGGGCAAAAGAAGTGATCTTGGAGAGAGCAGGTGTAACAACAGGATGGAGGGAAAACTGAAGGTTTGAGACATTACAGGGAGAATGATTAAGGCAGGAACTGTGACAGGTTGCACAAACAACCCATAGGGGCGCTTAACATCTTAAGGTTTGACGCCATTTTATTTAGAAAAAATATTTTGAGCATCAAAAAATCTACTATCATCACTACTGTATGAAGTAAAAAAATTGATAGAAATCCGTATTTATACAATCTTGAATTAATTTTTTAGATTGTTGCCAGCTTGGTTGGCCTGTTTTGACATATTTTTATGCTTGGTTGACTGTGGCTGAAAAAACTGTGTCACATGCAGCTGACTTATTTCCCTTTGTCATGCTGAGAGAATCATTTCTCTTGACCCATAATAATATCCATCTCACTTGACATGCCCAGGTCACATTATTTGCATACCTTGTACAAGCGAAGAACAGAAGTACTGTCTTCTCATGAAAGGGGATGGAGTTTTATGTCAGCTGTTGACCTAGCTGTACTTCCTCTGTAAATAAAAAGAATGCTAAAGTTAGCAGGGGAACACCAGATAGAGAGAAACAATAACAAAGGATTTAACTTTGTTTTGATGTTTGTGTTTGTAGGATGAAAATGAAAGAAAATCTGTCACAGTGCAAGATGCAGCAACAGAAATCAAAGAAATTAAAGGAAAGAAATGAATTCAAATTTCAAGACTTTGCTTTGAATAACAGATGGTAACTGTCAAAGGGCATCATGCTGCAACAGACCTGACTAAAGCAGGCAGGTACTTTAAATGAGATGAACTTAAAGGTATGCCTGATATAATTTCTTCACTTCGCATAAATCAAATACCCACCTTTGATATTGACATTGAGATTGCTTCGACCACCAACTGGTGTTTAAACTGCTGAAAAGCACTGAAACTCGGTCGTGCTGACACACGTGCAGTAGATGTCACTGTTGTCCTGTTCCTCTCTGTTATGATTTTACAATTACCAGAGAATTGACACTCAGTGTTTCATCATAGTATCATGTAGTTATGTGTGATTGTCATCTGAAGGATTGCACAAGAGTCACCACAGTAAATAAGAAATGAGGAATTTATTATATTGCACATATGTAAACTGTAGTCAGTAACAGACACATTTTTATAAATTAAAAAAAAAAAAATGTGACAAATACACAAGTGGCCATTACAGAGGGTTGATAACACAACAAACACAACAAAAACAAGATAAAAAGAATCAGCTTTGTTTTAATGGGTTCTTTATCAAATAATTAGTTGATTATGATCACCTTAATGCTTTCATTAAAATAAAGTATAAAAAAAGAAAACATACACTGAAAAGAAAACAGTCAAGTATGTTGTTTTTTAGAATTAAAAACAGCACAACAGGTGAATGAAATACATTGACATACATTTCTCAAAGCAAGAGTTCCACCTTGTGGACAACAACTCTAATTTCACTTGTAATTACATTTTTTGTAAAGGTTGCACATAGTTCCCAGAACCTGTGACCTCTCTTGTGAACATGTTTGAATTATTAGCATTACCGTTAGAGCTGTGCACTGTGACAGTTGAATAGAGCCCACACTTTTTCTGCATGAAGGTGCTGTACGGCTCGATGTCTTGTGGCTCCTGCAGAAACACATATTATTCATTTAACAGTATTATCAAATTACTGTATTATTAATAATATTATAGCAATATATCAATCATGTAATACTGATTATATTAGTAAATATAATAATAATTAAATAAACTATATAAAACAAAGAAGGTGTAACATCTTTCTGTACATTACCTGGTTTTGACTGCTCTGTGGTTGTGGTTGCCCTCTGCTGTTTAAATGGACAAACAATACATTAGTAGTGAATGTTGATGTTAATTCGTACACACTGTGCAGTCTATTTTCATAGGTAAGACAGGAACTGAGAGAACATGTCTCACTTCATTGCCTTATACAAAACGACATGCATGTCAATTAACCCGGGGAGGATTTTTCTTCACCACCATGGGTATAACCGTATTGTTTAAGAGCATCTAGAGCTAAAAGTAGCAGGAGTGCTAAGATCTTTTATTAAAGTAAAAGTAGAAATTAGTTAGATACAGTTAGAAATACTCAGTTAAAAAGTTATACATTCAAGTTTTACCAATAAAATATACTTAAAGGACCACAAGTAAAAGTACTCTATATTGAGAAAGGCCTGTTTGCAGCTGGCAAAGGTGGGACTAACTAACTACATTATATACTGATGGGTCGGTAAATCTATATATTACATTATAATTTATGAGTTAATAACATTTTCTATTAATAATTTGAGTCTGCAAAGTAAGTAGTATCTAACGTGAAAGAGTGAACGGAGTGAATATTTCGCTTTGAACTGTAATAGAGCGAAGTATGTGCAGAATTCCAGTAAATGTACTTAGTAATGTATGTTATTAAATTATGAATGATTCCTAAAAACAGAAACATATTAAAATCAATCACTACGAAGATTACAGCAGTCTCTCACCTGTGATGTATTCTTCTGTGGATCAATCCCAGGATAACTCCAGTGATAATGATGACAGTATTTAAAGCAATCAGCACAGCTAAGATCAGCCATCCTTTGGAAAAGCTGCCCCCTTCCTCCTCTGAATCTATAGGGTTAGGGTTAAAAATTAAAAATATAAGAAAAAAAATGAAAGAAATGTGCTATTTGCCCTATTATATCTATTTGTAAAGAGTCTGCTCTATGTAGCACCATATGATATTAACAAAATCTGCTAATGAAAGCTAACAAATTAGCCATATTACATATAACCCTTTCAACTAAAAGTACAGACATCATTCTACTATGGTAACAGTGGGAAATAACCACCATGTATTAGGGAAAAAAAGATATAAAATGTGCTTACCCTTCACAGTGACATTGAGAAGGAGAATATATGTTCCATCAGAGCGTGAACACTCACAGGTGTAGTTCCCACTGTCCTCTGGTGTTAAACTGGTCAGGTGGAGAAACACAGTCTGATTCTCTGTCTTAAGTGTGAACTTGGAGTCACATTTATTCTCAAAGTCTTGTCCATGTCGATACAACAGACCACACTCTTCTCCCCTGCTCCTCTGTGTGTCGATCTTACACACTATCAGTGTGATGATGTTCAGTGTCTCATTGGTGCATAGTGGAGTCACATCTGGTTTGCTTCCCAGGGTCTTCTCAAGAGTCACTGCAATCAATCAATCAATAAATCAATCAATCAGTTAATCAAATAATAAGAATTACAGTCAGTAAGTTAGTGATAGCACTCATTGTATTTAGGTATTTGGCTTTAAGTGGTCAACAAAACCAATGTGTTTTAATTTTTCACATTATTAAAGAATAATAACTTGCTTCAGTTTTACTTATTGAAACTCATTTTTTGTACAGTACCTTCACTGCCCAGAACTTTGCTGTCAAAATACACAGTTGGTGGCAGAAGCAGAACGAAGACCAGAGTCCATCCACCCATTGTCGTCAAAAAGCAACTGCTGCTGCTAGTTCCAGTCCACTGCTTCTAATAAGACACACTGCTTTACTATTCTCAGCTCTCATGTGAACCCGTTTGAAAAAGGAAGTGCGTCTAGAGGCTTCTGCTTTCTTATTACTACGGTCAACCTCTTAATCTATTTAACAGCCTTGTTTGGTGAAGACACACAATTGATGTTTGGAAGAACAGACTCTACATTGGTCACAATATTATTCATCTAAAAAACTTCTCATGCATATGTTGTATATGCTCTAGGTTCCCAATCACATATTGTGTCCACATCTGAGCTGAATCTACTGAGAACCTGTGTCAAGTATTGCGTGCACGGGTCTTACAATGTACAAGTTCAGCGATAGTTGAACATCACGTATCATGCTGTAACTGTAATGTTTGGTTTTGTGGTCATCACATATTCTGAGCTTGAAGTATAAGTAGAAAGTAGCATGTTCTATGCAGCTCACCACTATTTATGTCCCTCGCTTCTTCAATAGCCAAAACTGAAGTGTTGTTTCCACTCCAGAGAAACCAAATACTGCAAGGTTGGATGGTGGGTCAAGGTGGGCGAGGCATGGCTGAGAGCGGTGACTGCTTTGTTGTGACGTTCCAGAAGTCCTGACGGCTCGTTCTAAGGATCAGTTTCTGAATACAGGCTGTGTACATTTCTCTGTAGACTGAGCACTTTAATATTTCACAGTATTAATATAGAACCTAGACCTGCTTTATAATCAAAAGACATGGAAATATCACTTTACACAATGTGGCACCTTTAAGGACATTATCTTAGAAATTATTGTGAGATTCAGAAAGGCCTCAGCTTTGACCATGACCACTCGGAATCACGCAGGATCTGAGGTTGACTGTGCTTAACTCAAAACAAGAAATGCCGACGTGTGTCAAAATAATGAAATGATCCAACATGATGAGTTATATCCACATACTTTATTGTATTTCTTGACTTTTCAACCACTGTAACTGTTTCACACAGAGCATACCTGAACACAGTAGCCACCCTCAGTTTATAGAACTGAAGGTTTTGAGGCTGAATGTTCTTAGTAATTGGAAAACACCCAGCCTGTCTAAAAGATGACACAAAGCCTACTGTTGCACAGTGACCGTAAGTACTTCATTTCTCTGGCTGGCCCAGAGCCCAGTCTGAATATCCCCAGAAACCTTTTTTTGCTGCATGTGATAAAAGTCAGGAGGGGATTTTTACTGTTCCAGTAAATCAATCATCCACACTGTTCACGTTCTTGTTGACCTGACTTCCGGTTGAAACGTTTTCATAGATTTCACAACTGGAATCAGAGTCTCCTTCTCCTCCCTGATCATCCAAATGGACAGTCAACACATTGTTCGCTGAACTTGTCGTGCTGGTGTCACGTTGACGCTGAACGGAGTGGATAGTTTGGTAGAAATCACTTTCTGGCTGCTGAAGGCTTGTGTAAGGGTCATCTGGGTCTTCTTGGTCCTGGAAGGAAAAAACAAACAAAACATTAGTACATCATGTTTTTAAAGTCTGTCTTAATGACACTGAACAATAGTTGAGAAACTGTGACTCCCGAGTCATTCGATTTAACTGCAACCAGCTTTTCAACAAGTGGTCCACTCACAAATCCCTTCACTCACTCCACTGATCCTCAAAACCTTTACATCCTTTGCATGAATTATTAGGTATTTCTGTTTGTCTGTGCAATGGCCAACTCAAATCAAAAGGAATACACAGTAAAATGATTAAGAAATGTATTTTACAATAGTCAGAAACTTTGCTTTTCTACATCTCAGAAAAATGAAGTGAAATCATCACTGAATAATTACTGGAAGTTTGCCACTGATCTGGATTTTCCTGTATGTTTCTTCTACTGTTCAAAATTTCACTGTGTCTTGCGTCACACAATAGCATCAGCTGAAGCGAAAAGGGAAATAACTGTAAATATATGAACTGTATGTGGTTACAAACATTAAACTAGCTTCTCTTTCACGTTAAAGGTATAGAACACAAGAAAACTGAACTCACCGCAGAGTGAGGAGTTTCATTTACAGATAATCCAGATGTGGTTGACCACGAACGGACTCTATAAGTAAGATGGGACAGAGTTAGTGAAACAAAAAAGGGAGCACTTAAAGCTCATCTACATCTTTTAGGAAGCTAAGATGATATAAATTACAACTGTCAGAAAAAGGAGCATAATTATGAATATAAAAATGTCACCAAGACCTTTTCCTCCTGTGGATAACTCCCAGAATAACTCCAGTCATAATGACGACTGCAGCTGCAGCTGAAGCACTTGTGAGGATGAGGATTTCTGTGGAACTGTTGTGCCCTTCATCCTCTAAAGCATCTAGAAGAAAAAGTAAAACTTTGTCAGAAAAAAGGCCTCTGGTCTTATGTGCTCTATATGTGAACATTATGACTGACATCATCTTCAAATTAAATATATCATAATTCATCTATAACCATATCCCATCCCTGCACACAAGGCAATCTCAGTCTAGGCTGTTCTCATCTGTGGTTGGCTGATGGTGGAATGAGCCACCAACTGAGCGGGGGCGTCCCTCTCTATTTTCAAGAATCTCTTGAAACTCATCTCTTCCGATGGCACTTCCTTTCCTAAAACCTTAACTCGTCTAACTGGCACTTACTATGCACTTTTTGATGCACTTCCTTATGCCAACTCCCAGTACTTACTTAATACATGTATTACCTAATACTTACACCAAGGTTTCCCACTGCACTGTAGCTTTACTATTGTCCTTCACATGTCGCTTTGGATAAAAGTGTCTGTCAAATGAGTAAATATAAATGTAAATATCTACCATACCCATTCAGATATGAATGTAATAAAAAGATTTCCCTGAAAAGACTCAAAATAGCTACCAAACATTCACAGTCTACGCTTTTTACTCTGTCAGTTAAAATGGGTCCAACTTCATACGTACAGTAAGTGCTGACATCAATGTTGCAATTGAAATTTTTCATAATTTTAGAAATACAGTGGAAGATTATCAACTTATGAGAGAAACGCACAAAGGGTGAATCACAAAAGCATGAAAATAAATCAACTGCTTACCTTCAACAGTGACACTGAGATGGAGAATATCTGTTCCATCAGTGCGTGAACACTCACAGGTATAGTTCCCACTGTCCTCTGGTGTTAAACTGGTCAGGTGGAGAAACATAGTCTGATTCTCTGTCGTAAGTGTGAACTTGGAGTCACATTTATTCTCAAAGTCTTGTCCATGTCGATACAGCAGACCACACTCTTCTCCACTGCTCCTCTGTGTGTTGATTTTACACACTATCAGTGAGATGATGTTCTGTGTATCATTGGTGCATATTGGAGTCACATCTGGTTTGCTCCCCAGGGTTTTCTCAAGAGTCACTGCAATCAATCAATCAATTAATCTATAAAGATTAGTCGGTAAATTTGTGTGCAGCACTCGCTCTGTTTTTGCATTTTATGAATATTAAATCGTATTAGTTTCTTTGTCCTCTTTAAACAAAAGGAAAAAAAAAATTGTACAGTACCTTCGCTGCCCGGAACTTTGCTGTCAAAACACACAGTTAGTGGCAGAAGCAGAACAAAGACCAGAGTCCATCCACCCATTGTCGTCAAAAAGCAACTGCTGCTGATAGTGCACAGTGTACTGCATGAATGTTAGCGGGCCAGACACACTTCTTTGCCTTGTTCTCTGGCTACCTTAACCTCAAAGCCCTCACAGACGCAAGTCTTCTAAAAAGGAAGTGCATGCAGGCTCCTGCTCTCACATTAATACTATCTAAAAGTAAACGTGAGGAAGTGCACCTATACAACAAGAAAACATTCAGACTGGAAATATCTCAGTGACTTCTACGACTTTCTAACATACATTCTTATAGACTTTGCTGTGTTTCATTGGTGTATAATGGAGTAACATCTGGTGGGAAGTATTTCAAGTGGTTTCTTGATTATTTATGCATTTTATAAATGACACAAGCAATCATATTTCTTACTGCAGTAAACAGTAGGTTACACTCTTTTAAATCACAGGAAAATCGTCACCAGTTTTAAGCGATTCTACCAAACTTCAGAAAATGCAGCGAAAAGCTTCTGCACACAAAGGGCAGGAAGCAGAACAAGGCACAGTTTAATTTGGTCTACAATGTCAGAGAGAAGTTACTGTCGGTATTACACTGTACTAAGGGGAAGGGGGCAAACACTGCCACACCTCTTCTGCTACCTAAACCTCAAAATTACCTAAAATACCTCACTGGTCTGCAAGTTCGTGTTATACTTATCTACATCTACTTTTAAGTTAAGACTCTGGTGAGAAAACTCACTAACCTCAGCATTATATAGTGTTTCTAGAAAAAAAAAAAAAAAAAGGTAAGACAAACATACCCAGGCTGAGGTTGATTCTTATTCAGAAAGTGAAGCACACATGCAGACCCCAGAGGCCAAAAGGATAAGTGGCCAGCAACGAGATGACAGGAAATGTCTGACAACTCGACATGCAACTCACAAAGCTGATGCACAAGCACTCAGCTAAAGGTGTTGTCTATGCGTTGGTGGGTGCTAGAACCAGTGCAGTCATCTTTCACATTCTGCAGGACACTTCAGTCTTGATATAAAAAGAAGACAAAAAGAAAAAAAAAGGATGAATCTGGATGATCACTTGGTTTTTTCTCTTAATTTAGTTGTTTTAATGCATCAAGATTCAAGGATGTATTTGTTAAATACTCATATTTCTCACTAAAAATTAGAACAGAGTCTACTTAGCAAGCAAACATTAAAAGCCTCAATAGATGCAGAATACATACAGTACAGCATGCATAATAAAACATGATGACAGGACAGCAGCTTTTCTACCCCGTTGCCGGACCTTTCTTTAAAGCCATCTGTGTGCGAGTGAGACAGAAAGCATCTGCGCCGTCGTGGACGCAGCAGAGAAAATCTCAAGACACGTGCGGGTGAGGACAGGAAGTTCCTGCATGAAGCTGAGTGACTTGGTGACGGGTGAAGCTGACATCTGATGGAGCACAGCTTCTGCCTGAGTGACAGCTGCTGATCTTAAAAACACCTGAAAGACCCAACAACCCAGGGTTACATCACTCACATCCTCAATATGTCTCATGAAAATGTGCAGCATGTTTGTGTCAAATATAATCTAAAACATCAGATTATTCTGGCTTTGCAGGTGGGCCACAAAAGAACAAAAGCAAACTTTGTTTTAACTATTAATTTATTGGATAATTCATATATAGTCATCATCATAGTTTTAGATAGTATAATGCTGCCATGCCTTAAAAAATATTACATTTACAAAAGGAAATCTAATGTTTTAAAGAGGACAAATGAGTGAGTGATATAATTGATAAAGCAAAAATAGCTAGGTGATGAACATATTTCACCTCTTATTCAATAGAAAACCATCTCATAGCAGTAAGTATTGCATCATAAAAGCTTTACAACGGAGTTCCCAAATCTGTGTCATCTACATTATTAGCATCATTTTACTGTATTATGTGTTTCTGAACATTACGGCAACTGAATAAAGTCCATTATCCCTCTGCAAGTAGGTGCTGTACGGCTCAATGTCGTCTGGTTCCTGCAGAAGAACACAGAGAACAGAGTTTTAAAAATGTTTCTGAAGGGAAATAACAGGTGGACAAAAAATGCAACACTTTGCTCTGCTTTACCATGATTGCATCACTGGTCATGGATTCTGTTTGTCTTCTGTTGGGGAAACAACAAACAAAACTCATTGCAAAATTGTTTATTTGCTCCACAACCTCAAATTGATCATGGTATAAGAACACAAGATAGTTGTTGTAAAAATACAATGTTCACAAGGACACCAACATACAGTACATACACACACACACTGTTATCTGCATACCATATACTGTATGCTAGAAGCTAAGATAAACAGAATGACATTAAATAAAAATAATAGCCTTCAGCACTATTGATGCAGCTCTTTAAACTCCTATGCCTTGCTAAAGATTATTTTATATCAGTCTCTTACCCATGGTGACATCTTCTGTAGATTAATCCCAGGGTAACTCCAGTTACAATGCTGAATATAATTACGGCAATTATCACATAGTGGAAAGACGTTTCTGATGGCATTTCTGATGGCATTTCTGTAAAACTGGTGATGTTTTCAGCCCCTTAAAGATTGGGAAGAAAAAACAGTCAATAAAGCAGGTTTGGTATTTTACAAATATAGTTGGAGAGCAGTTTTTGTCTCAGCAAAAGAAGTCAGGTAATAGCATGGTAATAACATAGCTATCTATCTACATGTGGCAGTCTATGGAAGCCCATTGAATGTCATTAAACAAAAACAAAAATTATCAAAAATGTGTGCTGGGTTTTCTTTTTCTTTTCTTTTCTTGTTATTTTTTTTTTGGATGAAATACATATTTTAAACCAAGTATTTTATTCAGATATGAACACATCCTGTGTACACTGGATAAATGTGTTTTATTTCCAGACCACCTGAGCAGAAAAATGACTAAACTCTGTTGGTTCTGGAAAAATAACCAGAGAAATATATAAAGCTTGAATCACAAAAAAAGAAAATAACTCATGTCACTTACCTGTCACAGTGATGTTGAGCTGGAGAACATTTGTTCCATCAGGATGTGAACAGTGACAGGTGTAGTTCCCACTGTCCTCTGGTGTTAAACTGGTCAGGTGGAGAAACACAATGTGATTCTCTGTCATAAGTGTGAACCTGGAGTCACAGTCATTCTCAGAGTCGCGACCACGTCCATACAGGAGACGACACTCTGCTCCCCTGCTCCTCTCTGTGATGATCTTACATATTATCAGCATGATCCCATTCTGTGTATCATTGGTGCATATTGGAGTGTCATGTGTTTTTTTCCCAATGATTTTCACAAGCAGCTCTTGCCGAGTCTCTGCAATCAATGAATTGAAATCAAAAATCAATATGGTAAGAAACAGTCAATGAGTTAGCACTTACTGATTTCTTGCATATGTAAATGAATGACAAACTTTTCAAATCTAAGGATTCAAAGGAGAAAAGGATTAACAGAGAACAATGACTTGTAGAAGTTATACGTAAAAAGAAGTTTCTGTACAGTACCTTGGCTGCCAATATAAAAAAACAGTGGCAGAAGCAGAAGAAACCAAAGTTTCCATCTCGCCATACTGGTTCAGACATCTAAGCAACAGTGCAACTTCTGCTGGCGCTGAACTATATAATGTAAGGGCTAAGCACACCCCTTTGCACTGATCTTCACTCACCCAAACCTCAAATGCTCAATTCTCAGCTTGCACAGAGGTATTTGTGTGAGGTTAAAGAGCTAGAGAGGAAGTTAAGTCATTACTGCTTGTGCTTTAATGTTAACTCACAAAGTGCATAAAAGCAATGTGACGACCTTCACTGTCTCGTTTGGTGAAAGTCAAGGGTAAAACTGTCATGTAAGTAACGCCTCACATCAGTCAAAGTAAGTGGCGATTCCATGTGATTGTCTCAGCTTAACACTAACTCACAACTCGTGGGTGCTTGTCACACAAGAGGACAGAGGTGTGAGAACAAAGTTGATATAGTGTGAAGAATTTTGTGCACTGACAATACAACAGTGTTTCTAATAAATTTGGGTTTGATCGTCCAAAACAATCAGAGAAGGGAAACAATTTCATGAGAATCCAATCATGCACATTTTGTCCTGCTTGATAATTTATGCTATAAAATCCCCCCCCCCCCCCCCCCCCCCCCCCCCACACACACACACACACACACACACACACACACCGAGCTGGCTTTGAGGCTGTTGAAATGTTGAAAGACATAATGTTCAAGACACAATCAAGACAGACATACACACACTGGCTGATTCTTTTTCAACACTGAGGGTATTACAAGTGTTTTAGAAATTAAATGTTTAATCTTACATGTATATTTTCTGCATATTTAGCAATATTGTTCAAAACATTATTTATAATTCATAGTGTTCACACGTGTTCATGTGTTACATATGAATACTCACGTGTGTAGTTCCCACTGTTCATTGGTGTTAAATATAGAATGATTCTTGTTTAGTAATTAGTAATGTTTAGTAATGTTTAGTAATGACACACAGGGGTGATGTCTGCAGGACACTTCAGTCTTCATATAAAAAAGGAGAAAAAAAGAAACAAGGAGGAATCTCCTGCTGACAATCTGAACTGCTTCAGCCATTCTCAATCTTCCTGTCATGTAATTTGGATAGTTGGAGAAATGGGCTCAGTCATATCTGAAACAATTTACAAAGAGGGAAGATAATCTGTGACAAGAAAAAAAAAATAAAAGCTCAGATCTGGTTTTTGTCTGATTTTTTTATGCATAAAGTCAAGCATGTATTTGTTAAATACTCATATTTCTCACTATGTGAAATGAGTGTTTGGTATACTATATATAATGTGCTACAAGGTTGTCCTGCAATAATAATAATTATAACAGAGCCCACTTAGTGTTTGCTTAGCTAACAGCCTTAAGAGATGCAGAATACATACAATACAGCATGCATAATAAAAACTGATTACAGTACAGCAGCTTTTTGACCTCATTCCTGGACCTTTCTCTGAGGCCATTTGTGTGCGAGAAAGGCAAGAAAGCATCTGCAACGTCATGGATGCAGCAGAGAAAACCTCAAGATAGATGTGGGTAAGGACAGGAAGTTCCTGCGTGAAACTGAGCTACTTGTTGGAAGGGGGAGCTGACACCTAACAGAGGGGAAATACACAGCATGTTTGTGTTAAAAATAATCTAAAACATATATTTAAATACCTGATTATCCTGGCTTTGCAGGTACAAAATAGTGGGCATCGAAAAAACAAAAGCAAACTTTGTTTTAACTATTAATTTATTTGATAATTCATATATTCTCATCATCATAGTTTTAGATAATATAATGTTGTCATGCCTTTAAAAATGTTAAATTTACAAAAAGAAAATTTCATGTTTTAAAAAGGACAAATGAGTGAGTGAAGTAATTAATATGTTTGACTTTTTATTCAATAGAAAACCATCTCATAGCAGTAAGTATTGTATAATGAAAGCTTTACAAAGGAGTTCCCAAGTCTGTGTCATCTCTGGCAAAGACAGCTACATTATTAGCATCAGTTTTATTGTATCATGTGTTTCTGCGCATTACGGCAACTGAATAAAGTCCATTCTCCCTCTGCAAGAAGGTGCTGTATGGCTCAATGTCTCTTGGTTCCTGCAGAAGAACACAGAGTTTTAAAAATGTTTCTGAAGAGAAATAACTGATGGACAAAAAAATACAACACTTTGCTCTGCTTTACCATGATTGCTTCACTGGTCATGGATTCTGTTTGTCTTCTGTTGGGGAAACAACAAACAAAACTCATTACAAAATTGTTTATTTGCTCCACAACCTCAAATTGATCATGGTATAAGAACACAAGATAGTTGTTGTAAAAATACAATGTTCACAACAACACCAATATACAGTACATACACACACACACTGTTATCTGCATACCATATACTGTATGCTTGAAGCTAAGATAAACAGAATGACATTAAATAAAAATAATAGCCTTCAGCACTATTGATGCAGCTCTTTAAACTCCTATTCCTTGCTAAAGATTATTTTATATCAGTCTCTTACCCATGGTGGCATCTTCTGTAGATTAATCCCAGGGTAACTGCAGTTACAATGACGAACATAATTTTCGCAATGACATCGTGGAAAGTCATTCCTGATGGCATTTCTGATGGCATTTCTGTAGAACTGGTGATGTTTTCAGCCCCTTAAAGATTGGAAAGAAAAAAGACGCTGACAGAAAAGCAGTACTGGTATTTTACAAATATAATTGGAGAGGGGTTTTTGTCCCCATAACTGCTCAGTCTAGGAAGCAGCTAGGGCCATGAAATTTCACCCCCATGAACCCAATTCTGAGGCCTTTCAAATGACATCAAAGTTCAGTTTCAGGTTAGCCTGCTAATATCGTAGCTATCTATCTACCTAGCTGTTGTAATTTGTGTGGCAGTCTATGGAAGCCCATTGAATGTCATTAAACAAAAACAAAAATAATCAAAAATTATTTTTGGGGGGAAATATGTTGGGTTTTCTTTTCTTGTTTTTTGGATGAACTATATATTTCAAACCAAGTATTTTATTCAGATATGAACATATTCTGTGTACACTGGATAAATGTGTTTTATTTCCAGACCACCTGAGCAGAAAAATGACTAAACTCAGTTGGTTCTGGAAAAATAACCAGAGAAATATATAAAGCGTGAATCACAAAAAAAGAAAATAACTCATGTCACTTACCTGTCACAGTGATGTTGAGATGGAGAACATTTGTTCCATCAGGACGTGAACAGTGACAGGTGTAGTTCCCACTGTCCTCTGGTGTTAAACTGGTCAGGTGGAGAAACACAGTCTGATTCTCTGTCATAACTGTGAACCTGGAGTCACAGTCATTCTCAGAGTCGCGACCACGTCCATACAGGAGACGACACTCTGCTCCCCTGCTCCTCTCTGTGATGATCTTACATATTATCAGCATGATCCAATTCTGTGTATCATTGGTGCATATTGGAATGGCATGTGTTTTTTTCCCAATGATTTTCACAAGCAGCTCTTGCCGAGTCTCTGCAATCAATGAATTGAAATCAAAAATCAATATGGTAAGAAATAGTCAATGAGTTAGCACTTACTGATTTCTTGCATATGTAAATGAATGACAAACTTTTCAAATCTAAGGATTCAAAGGAGAAAAGGATTAACAGAGAACAATGACTTGTAGAAGTTATACGTAAAAAGAAGTTTCTGTACAGTACCTTGGCTGCCAATATACAAAAACAGTGGCAGAAGCAGAAGAAACCAAAGTTTCCATCTCGCCATACTGGTTCAGACATCTAAGCAACAGTGCAACTGCTGCTGGCGCTGAACCGTATAATGTAAGGGCTAAGCACACCCCTTTGCACTGATCTTCACTTACCCAAACCTCAAATGCTCAATTCTCAGCTTGCACAGAGGTATGACTTTGTGTGAGGTTAAAGAGCTAGAGAGGAAGTTAAGTCATTACTGCTCGATGGTGGTGTAAGTGTTAAGAATTTTGTGCACTGACATTACAGCAGTGTTTCTAAAAGCTTTGGGTTTGTATATTTTTACTTTAATGCCATTTACAAATCAGAATCTCATGATTACAATATTTTTTTTTCAAGAGAGTCCATTCATGCACATTTGATCCTGTTTGACAATTTATGCTACAAAATCCCACCCACACAATCACACACAGTGCTGGCTTTGAGGCTGCTGTGAAACTAAGTGAAAGACATTATGCTAAAGACACAATTTTGACTCTTTTTTCAACACTGAGGGTTTCACAAGTGTTTTAGAAATTAAATGTTTAATTGTAATATGTATATTTTTCTGCATTTTTCTGCATTTCAAACGAGTATCAGTGCCACGCAAGCAAGTCAAAATGGGATAACATGTTATCTACAGCTTAGTTTTAGATAGTTTCAAAGATTGTGTAAACTGGGTGTAAATCCTTTTCTTTTCCATCTCTTTCCTGATAATCAAAACTGTCAGCATCATGATAAATGTGACTTGGGGAGACGGTTTGGTAGACATCATAGGCTGGGTGCTGAAGACTTGCATAGGGATCATCTTGGTTCTATAAAAACAAATCATCATTATATATGTTTTTTTTTTTTTAGTTGACAGGCCATCATTACAAAACCTTGGGAAGAATCAGAAAACTGAACTATGTAGTTCTTACCAAAGACCAGGGAGTTTCAGATCTGGTTAATTCAGATGCTCCTGATCTTGTCTGTTCTCTGTTTGCACAAATGAACATCAGAGTTAGACAGTGGACACTAAACTCCTCCAAACGTTTACAGAGGGAACTGCAGTCAAACAATCTATTTCTAGAGCAAATGAAAGGGCATGATTCTCTTTACTGATTTATAGAAACCAAAACCACGTGACATAAGTAAAGTCATTTCAGTCATTTTCATTTGTAAAGGGAAAATTCAAGCATTGTACAGTTTTTCCAATCACAGCAGCGCAACCAAAGTTTTTCACCTGTGATGATTTCTTCTCTGGACGTGACCGCAGAGGATCCCAGCTGTAATGATGAACGTGGCAAAAACAGTAATGGCGATGACGAGTGTAGCAATGACCCTCATCCCAGAGAAATTTCTCACCTCTTCATCTCCTGTCACGCAGAAAGTCAGCACAATCTGTATTTCCACGCTGCTCCACCACCTTTCAATATATCATTTAATCTTTCCTTATTAACAAACAAATTTACCTTCAACAGTGATTTGAAGATGGACAACATGTGTTCCTCTTTCATATGAACACTCACATGTGTAGTTCCCACTGTCCATTGGTGTCAAACTCATTAGGTGGATAAATATAGAACGATCCTTGTTTAAAAATGTGAACCTCGAGTCACATTCAAGGTCAGATTTTTTCCCACCTGTATACAGCAGGTACCACTCATCCCCCGGGTGCGTCTCTGTGCTGATTATACATTTTACAAATATAATGACACCCAAGTTTGCACTGGTGCACACAGGAATGAGGTCTGGTTCTCTGCCAATGGTTTTCACAACACTCACTGCAATCAAGAGGAACATGCATCACATATCAAAATCGAGATTCATTAAAATGATCAGAGTAGATAAATCTTATATAATGTAAAGTAGGTTTTTTTGCTGTACCTCTGTTCTCAATACACATACACACAGGCAGGAGCAGAACAAACAGCTGTTTCCATCCATCCATCCTCGGCGAGAGATCTGAACAGAAGCGTAGCTGCTGCCACCAGAGCGCAGGACGCCGTTCTAACCCAGCTCTGACGTGTTCTTTTCCACGAAAACCTCAGACTCTCTCTTTGTTCAGGTAAAGCGTAAGCTGATGTGAAGCGCTCCAAAACAGAAGTGACCCTGACTGCTTCTACTTTCAACTTCATTATGCAACAATAGCTTCTCTTGGAAGCATTGTATTAATCCTGATGGGTACAAATCTGACTCACCTTACATGTAAGAACTTATTGTAGAATCATGGGAGAAACATCTGGGAGCGGTCAAAACAACTGTGTCTAACAGAGCTTGGAGCTTAAAGTCATTTATTGTAGAAGCTTTATTTATTTCATCCACAAACATTCAAGAATTTTCAATTGATATGAACATCTGGAACATTAAGAGGCATTTGTAGTTTATCATTCTGTGTAGTGTTGGGGTTTGTACTGCATTTTTCACACTTTCTTGATATTTCTGACTCCTGCAATTAATTAATAAAGAACACGCCTCTGAGCAACAACTAAAATAAAAACAGGTCAACAAAAGAAACTGGTGTTTTTGATCAGGGTGGTCAGAAAGACACAGTAAACATTCATTATCATCCATACTGCGGTTCTGGACATCTCCAACTTGCACTGTCCCAGTCACCACAGTTGTACAGTTGTCTTGACTGTTGGTTTAGATGTTTTCATAGATTTCACAGTTTTGACCCGTGTCTCTTCTGTTTGCTTCCTGTTCCAAATAAACAGACACCGAAATGTTTCTGGCTGAATTTGTCTTAGTGTCATGTTGATGGTGCAGCGAGGAGATGTTTTGGTAGATATCATGGTCTGAAAGCATAAGGCCCATGTAGGGGTCACCTGGGTCATCTTTGTCCTGTGAAAGCATATCAATACAAGGGTCTTTAGTTTCTTATCCCATTAACAAAAGTTGGTATTCATAGGTATCATTAATCAAGCCATTATATACAACAAAAATTTGAATCATATTAAGTGGTACATAAAATCTTAACGTATCATGTTGTATAAGTATGAAAAGGTTAACACATTGCGATTCTAGTAAGGGAAAAGTAGCGTCATACTGAAACTGGAGCCTTTCGCGTTGTCTAATTCCCCTGACTCAGTTCCGCTAACATGTACACTGCTCTATAACACCTTTTGTGTCTCTCTTCCACAGTGGCTCCTCTGATTATATAATGCATGCAGAGAAGGTCAAGAGCATAAATACTTCAACATTAAAATGCTACAGCATCTCAGAATCAGTCATCTCCTTGCATGTTAACATTTTCTACCACGTGTGAAATTCTTTTCACACCATTCACTGTCGAATCAGGGCGACTTTAAAATGACGAGACAACCAAAAAAAAAAAGAGAGAATGATGGAAATTGGGGGCTTAGTGGAAATGAAACATCCTACACTACAGGCTACTAAGGAAGCGTGATACTTTCCACTGAGCGTCTTCTCTTCTCTCAGCAGATTCTTACATGTGATTCTGTCAAATCAATTGATGTCCACAGTAATTTGGAATATATGCATCTACTGCTGCAAAGTTTATTTTGTAAGAACAGCAGCCAAATGCCCAGAATGTGGGCTACCTCCTAAACTGAAAGGTATAAAATAAAATAATATACAATCCATTGCTCACCAAAGAGCAGGGGATTTCATGTACAGATAATCCTGGTCCTGGCTTTGAATGGTTTCTGAAAATAAGAAGGAATATCAGAGTTACATCAGTGGATGTCAGTGGAATAACCAAATACAAATAAAGTTAGATAAAATTAAATGACTAAATGAAGTAAAATAAAGTACTTCTACCACAAATTGAACACCAACACTGCTGTTCTGTGCTTTACAACAAACCTTCCCTTGCTGCTATGAAACTGTGGAGTAACTAAAATTACAGTGTTTTACTCAACATGAACACCAATTACCTATGTTAAAAATATGATGTAAGAATGTTCACCTGAAATGATTTTTCCTTATTATATTTCCAAGGACAACTCCAGTTACAATGATAATTGTAGTAGCGCAACAAATCACTTTGGTTAAACAGAGCTTTGTCATAGTGCTGGTATCATCACCTCCTAAAAAGTTAAGACACAGAAAGCCGGACAAAAGTTTCAAAAATATGTTAATACTGTCATCTTCTCTGGAACTAATATTTATATCTGTACCATTTCTCGTATCAATATTTACAGTTAGTACAGTGAGTTTGTCATCTGATATTGGAAAGTGACAAAACTTCTCGATTGGTGAGTAAATTGCTGTTAATGCTAATGTTGGCTATGCTGCAATAGCAATCCTTTAAGTTATGATATGGCATGAATTACCAAAGTTTAAATGTAAATGAACTGATCTGAACAACAGTGCAGGAGATAAAATCTAAAACAACTATGAAAAGAGAAAGCAAGAAAATAAGTCAAACACTTACCTTTTACAGTGATGCTGAGATGAAGAACATCTGTCCCTTTAATATGTGAACACTCACAGGTGTAGTTCCCACTGTCCTCTGGTGTTAAATTGGTCAGGTGGAGAAATATAGTCTGATTCTCTATTAAAAGTGTGAACCTGGAGTCACATTCATTCTCAAAGTCGTGTCCATGATGATACAACAGACGACACTCTGGTCCCCTGCTCCTCTGTGTGCTGATCTTACATAACATCATCGTGATGTAATGAACTGTAGCAGAGGTGCATACTGGAGAAACATCTTGTTTACTCTCAATAGTTTTCACAATAGTCTCTGCAATCATAGAAAATATTTTAAATCTTTGAGTTGCTTTTTTGCAATTTTTTGTAAATTATATGAACATTGTTCATTTTTGTCTGTACTACAAAGGCTACTTCTAGGAAACTAAGAAAAGAAGTACTTTCTACTTGTATTCAACCAGACTGCAAAACTGACTGAACTGGATTTGATAAAAAGCTGCTGTACAGTACCTTCAGTGTCAAGACACAAAGATAGGGGCAGAAGAAGAAACCAGTGTTTCCATTGATCCATAATAGCAAAAAAGTCCAAACAGCAGTGCTGCTGTCAGAAAGCAGCAAGCTATACTGAGAAGAGGAGGGTGACATGCCCTGAAAAGGAAGTGACATTACACCTCTACTTCCTGTTAAGCCCTTTCTTTGACTGATGCTGAGTTCCCCGAAAAGCATCAATTTAAGCTAAAGCACCAAGTCTAAAGTACAAAACAGTGTTTATACCGTACACATAAAATTCACAACAGTATTATAGAGCGTGTCCCGTAAGTCAAACTTTACCCAGGTGGATGTTTTTGATTCTCAGGTATTTTTTTTAAAAGCAGGGTTTACAACAAAATCAGATGATAAACTGATTTCTCAGGAAAATGATGGACTTGCCATACATTTTGGAAATTATAGCAAGTCCATATTGATAAACAGAGTGTAATTTGTTTCCACAATAAACATCCAAGTAAGTACACAGACATAAACACAAACAGTCACTTAAGTAAAGCTCTTTATCCACCCTCTACACCTTCTCCCCACCCCAGACCAATCCTCAGTTTCTGATTTGGGGATGACATTTTGGAGGATAAGACATCTTTTGTTTGCCTCTCTCAGACCAAAAGCTCAGTTCCTCTACTCGACTGGAAACAGACAACAACTGAAAGTACATCAGAGGCAGACAGGTACACAGAAAGATTTGAATAGATTCAGGTTTACCAGATATGGAACCGCAAAATTGTCTCTACTGAAGGAGACAAAGCAAGTGGCCAGGGCTCAAAGTTTCAAGATTGTGATTGAAATGCCACAATACAAAAGTAAAGGATGAATGAAACGAGGCCTAATCTTCCTACACCACAGTCAGTCAGATAAGCATGAAAATGATGTGTGTGAAGCAGCAAAATCCACTGGCTGTGATGCATGTAATACTTTCATTCCTGTGGTCCGCTACTATCCATGAACATAACTATTTACATACCTAAATTCATTTAATTACAAATGGATTCAATAAACTGCATGCATCAAGAAGTATAATATAAATGGTTGTCTAGCGATGTGTGGTGTGTCTGGGCAGATTTGACTCTTAATAATTGTATTTAAATTTATATTTTTATTCATGAAGTCAATATAGCCTAATTATATAGTTCAAGACCTATTAACAAAAAATACACTGTTCAAATCTGTGTAAATATACTCAGATGTTTAATGTTTCTTTGACAAGCAGCCACTTCAGGGAGATGGAAAATCTGAGTTCACTTGGTTCAATGCCGAGAGGGGGCGAGCTAGCTAGGTCATGTGACATGTTTATTTTGTCCTTGGTGGCTTAAAATTGTAATATATAATGCTATTTCTAAATAAAATAGTTATGCTATCATTTTGTTGGTGTTTTCATAACCATAATCAGGTGATAACCACATCAAAACCTACATGATGTTTTTGTGGGTGGGGTGTTTACATACTGTTCCGCCAAACTTCAGCTTGCTGGTGGCGTCTACATAAAGCCATGTCCTCACCATCTTCCAAACCGCTACAGAGCACAAAACAGATGATGATCAGTAATGCTTATGGTGAACATTTATTCCATTATTGCAGTTGTGAAAGATGTGAATGAAAGTCAGCAATAATTTAACCTGGTTGACAATTAAATGGAGTCATAATCCTATAACATCAGAGTCCTATAAGTGTGAAATTATAAAATATATAACAGACTATATTATATTTCAAAAATACCTATAATACTTAAAATAATACAGATGAGAATCCATGTCCTGTCAAGGAGAAAATGCTTGGTTTATTTTTATACTTATTTTACTGTGTTAACACATCCACCTAAACAACACAGGGGGGGAAATGTGTTTTGAAAAGGCACATCTGTCTTTTTGCATTTCCTCTGAAAGCTTTGCAGCCTCAAGCTGAAGCATGACCCAGATATACAGTCAAACATGTGTCACCACAACCAAACACTCTCCCCAACTATTCTCTTTTATGCCACCTTTTTTGTTTTACCTAAAATATCACAGTACACTTTGTGTTTTGACCACTGGAAATATTTGTTTGCATATAAAAGGGTTGACCTACTTGGAAGTAGGACAAAGTACAAGACTCTGAAAATGACAATATTCACTCCTGTAATGTTAAAGCTTTTGTTTGTTTGTTTGTTTTTTCTTGAATATACATGTTTGTTGTTTGTTTTGTGTTATTGGTGGGAAACTGAATCTCTTCTTTATCTTTCATCCTCTGTCTCTTCCTCCTCTCCTTCCTCCCCTCTCTTCCTACAGGGATTAAGGAAAAAACAAAAACCACAGATTTGGGTGTGTGTGTGATAAAAAGCCATATTCCCCATCTACAATTTAAAACAACCCCTCACACCTGTTAAACAAATAGCATATGTTAATTATTTCAAATTAAAAAATGATGCTCAGACAGGTAGATCTGATTGTTCACCTACAAATCAGCCGCCTATCACCTGGTGGCACAGTTTCTGAGGATGTGCTGTAACCCCACTGCTTTTGATCCTCACCTTGAGTTACTTCCTGGCTTGAAGAGACGTTTGAGCTGATGTTGTGGACTCACTTAACACTTTCTAGTTTCAGGTCAAGTTCGGGTCAAGCTGTCTCTCTGAAACTATCTGAACTAGCCGAGCAAGTGAATAGTAGTAGAAGAAGAGTGATATGAAGCTGCTGTAGCTACCATTCAACCCCCTCTGGTGGCCAAGAAAAACATAATTTACCGTCTGTTCTGCTGTCCTGTCGTTTTTTACTTCACAATTAAATTTAATTCACTATAAAAAAAAAATAAAAATATTAAAAAACTAAATTAAAATGGACACTTCCGGGTACGGGCCTTCAAAAACACGGATTGTCTGGTACGGTAAAGTCAGCTAAAAAAAAAAAAGTCCCATTTATTTTAAGTAAAAAAAATCGACATAAATACCTTCTTTTGACGCTTTTTCATTTGTGTGGCATTTCGCTAAAAAATAAATATCACTTTTTAAAAATGACATTTGCACAATTGCGCAGTAACCACTGGGTGGCGCCACAGAGCGAGCAGTTATTTTCGCTGTGGCGCAAAGGCTGCTGGGAGATTTTCTCTCCGGAAGCATCATGGGAGGATAAACAACTTGACGTCCGGCATCACAGAGGTAAATGTTTCCTAATGAGAGGTTTTCTGCTTGTAAACACAACTTATACACATATACGAACTGTGTTTGCTGTCGTGCGGCGTTGTTTATGTTGTAGCTTGGGGAAAACATCCTTTTTTGTTTTCGAGATGTCAACATGTGCCTTCGCTAATCACCAAAAGTCCCGTTTAGAGGGATAGTTTGTATTCATTATTGCATACAGTGTTTAAAGTACGCAGAATTAGCTGGTTTCCCAACTCGGTTTGTCTTTATTTGTGTGATTTTGTCCCTAAATTTCAGGCTTGCAGATGGATTAACGTTAGCATAGTTAGCAGGGAAGATCAACAAAGATGCAGGCATCTCCAAACATGGTAAGTGAATTATGGTAAATGGGCTTTTCAAGCTTGGACATTTTACCACGAAATTCTGGTGCAGAGTTATCCCCACAGCAAGTGACAAGTTTTAGAGTCACAGTGCTTTGAATGAGTTGCAATCTAACATCATTGTGCAAATGAATCTAAAACAAGCAGATTTTTAATGAGAAACTATTTAAAAAGTGAGGCTATGAATAAGTTGAATCTAAGCCTAACAACTGATCTTTCTCATTGGCAGGAGGACATAAGCACAGTGATGTCCTGGTTTTCCAGCCCCGTGTACAGCCGCTATTGGCAGCACTACCAGCAGGCGATGGCCTGGCACCAGAGGCACAGGCGTGCGTACCGAAAGGCCCTGGAGGCTGCCTATGGCCCCGGCTACGGCCAGGAGCAGTATCCCAGCAGGCACCAGCGCTATGCAGACTGGCAGGCCAGAGAGAGCAACAGCGAGGACGGGGACGAGGAGAGCAGCTCGGACAGCGAGATTGAGTGTGACGTCAGCAACATGGAGATCAGCGAGGAGCTGCGGCAGTACTTCGCCCAGACGGAGAGACACAGAGAGGAGCTGAGTAAGAGAACAGGGGGTGTAGGTGTTGAGATGGATAAGAGAGCTGCCGTATAAAGAACTTAGAAAAGTTCAAGACGACTTGCAATCATCAGTTAATCTGAGGTCTAAAGGGTCACCAAACTTCCCCATTATCCGTCACTTAATCAGTAATAATTTGCATTGCATAGAGATGCACAATTACAATCAAATATAATAGTTTTCATTGGAAAGAAAAGAGTATAAAGCGAAGAGACTGTCTGCTGTGTGTCTAAAAATAATCTGTTTTCCTTTTCTTCCAGAGAAGCAGCAGCAGATGGAGGCCGAGCAGCATGACAGCTACGTGCCGGCCGACCAGGACCTGCACGGCGTCTCCTGGCGAAGCAACACGGCCGCACCCTCCGAGCGGCCCGGAGAGAGACGCGGGGCCGAGATGACAAAGCTGTACGGCAAAGATGCGGCCAAGATCCTGGCCATGGAGACGGCAATGCAGCTCACATTTGACAGAAACTGTGACCTCAAGCAGCCCAAGTACTGGCCCGTCATCCCACTGAAACTGTAATAGCTGTGGGCAGAGCAGATTTTGAGGAGATCCCTGCCCTGATCTCTTGGTGAGATGGCAGCTTTGTCGTGTAATGGATTGTGGCTGATGAAGCTGCTGATGTGGAACTAATGGTGTGGGTTAGCTGAGGGTTAGAAGTTATTTTAAGCACTAAAAAGTTGCATAAATTAGCTGAGATTCTGCTCAGCCAGACACAGATGTCGCT
The DNA here is from genome assembly GCF_046630095.1 of Trachinotus anak. Classification (NCBI taxonomy): domain Eukaryota; kingdom Metazoa; phylum Chordata; class Actinopteri; order Carangiformes; family Carangidae; genus Trachinotus; species Trachinotus anak. The sequence goes on from NW_027273877.1 coordinate 4,263,350, forward strand.
GACCCGTAAGCTGCTGCTCCAGATGAAAACTCGTAGTTGTGATAGTACATAAAACGTTTTTAATTTACTGCATAAAAACACCAGCACGTAGTACTGCCCCAGATTTCTAGAAATTCCAGCGCCTTTATTTTAGGATAAAAACCTCAAAGTAACTGTGAGCTGAGGGTCAGAGGTACAGTAAAACTGTGCCCGTAGGTGATGTAGATACATTCAAACAACATGCGCCAGCGTGTTTCCTCCTAATCTGTTTCTGTTTACCCCCCAGCTCTGTTGATGTTTCACGCTGCAGTAGCGCCTCTTATGCCTGTCATCTTAGTTCAACCACAAAAAACATTTTTTTCATCGCGCTCCTCTGTTCAGACTCAGAAGCGTTCCTGCATGGTTGCTTCTGATCTTCCACTTTTCAGCATAGACAGTGATTTGTTGTTGTTACTTCTAAACTGCGGCTCTCTGACTACAACATTTCATCAGGTTCAAAGCCATTTGTGTGGATTGTCAGGAGGGTGTTGACTATTCTCCTTTTATCTTGTTCCTACATTTGTTTTTTTTAGACTGAGGGGTGTGTATTTTAATATAAATTCTGTTTATAATAAAGTGTGATACATTTGGATAAAACCTGCTTTGTCAGCTGTGATTTTTTTTTTTTTTTTTTTGTGTGTGTGGGCTCTTGATTACATAACTGCTGTTCGGCGTTTGGGCAGTACATTTGTACACCCAAAACTGGGCCAATGTTGTATTTTAATGGAATTAGACATTAATACTATTTTTAAGATGTCTCATTCAGCTCTTAAGTTGCCTGTACTGCACTGGGCAAAATATTTCTCAGTTCAGAGAAAATAAAGCTTTTCATGTCCACTGTATCTTGGTTATATGTAAGCATGAGCAAGCACTGACAAACAGATGTGAGTGCAGCATCTTTACTTGTGCATTAAAAAGGACACACTGTGGTGAACAGGATGAGGCTCACGTGGCAGTTTTATCTTCGGTCACCGCCCTCTGGATCCTGTGAAACAAGGTTGTTTTTATTTTTATTTCGATGAAAAATAGGCCAAACCAAGACAAAACTGATGTTGAGCTCTCAGATTGTTTACTTACACAAAAGTACCAGTATAACTCTGCAGAAGATTGGCCCCCATAAGTAGCATTGTACTGTTGTAGCTGGATTTGTTACAATATACCTAGTTACATTTGGGTTGTTTGTCCAGTGGTTCCCAGCAGAGGGATTGGACCCCTCCAAAGGGTCGTGAGATGATAGTGGAGCAGGAAAGAAGAAACACACAAATTTACATTAATTACATCTCTCTGATCTTTCAAAAATTGCACTGAAGTAATGGACTTAACTGCATGTATGATAACAGACGTTCTTGTTCATTATGGAAATCAAGTGATACCCCTACAGTGTGAGTTTGCATGAAAATGTGTGTCTACAGCACAATGTGTGTGATTAATTAACTCCTTACTGGTGTGCAAATGTAGATAGTAGAGGAGAATCTAATAACAATTATAATGTGACACTAATTAGTTATATAATATCATGAGTAATAATAGTACCTTTATTAATAAAGCACTTTAACACCTTTAAAAACACAAAATGCTTCACAGTAAAATCAAAGAATAAAGTAATAAAATTTTAAATAATTGAAACTAGTTATAAATATTACAGAATGAGAAAAAAACAATTAATATGTGAATAAATATAAAGTGTCATCGCTCTGTCGCAGGGTGAACCAGTAAGGACACATGTTTGGCATGTGTTTGGATTATTGAAGTGTGATCCAGTTCTAGCCCCGGTCGTGACGTCACCCTTTACCCTCCACCCCCCCCCACCTCCCACCTCCCCTCCACCCCCACACTCGCCTCTGTTTCCAAAACAGGACGTCCAGTTGTTTGCATGCAGCCCCACTTCAGACAACCTGTGGACCTCATCCGGGAGTTGGAGCAGTTTTACACTCAGGGCCAGTTTCCACAGGAGCTGAACAATGGGTACGTGAACTGTCCTCACTGCAGTTTTCTCTCTGGCTGGTTTGGTTTCAACACTAGTGGAAGAAAAGAAAGAAAGCAAGCTTGTGCCTGCGTTTTTGGTTTTGGTTCGTCTCTTCTCATCTGGATGCTGTCTTTCCCTGTGTGCAGGGAGGCTGCTGTGGCCGGCTCCACTTTGCATGACTGCTAATCAGTTTAAAGGCTCAAACGAACAGTTTAAAACCTCCTGAGTCTGTTAACTTTCACCGCTTCACCCTGAATTTCCAACGAGAAGGAATGCGTGAGATGAGGAGGGGGGAAAAAAAATAGTGTGTGTGTGCACGATTTTCCATAGATGCATGTGCAAAAGATGCCAGGCTATTCCAGCAGCAGGAAAATCAGCTTCTGTGTGCATGGAGAAGAAAATGCATCTATATTTGTGCAGTGTGTGTCTGATTTCTGTGTGTGTGTGTGTGTGTGTGTGTGGGTGTGTTGCATGTCACTGGACAGGCAAAGCTTTTCAAGATTAAGACAAGAGGAAGGTCTTGAGGAGCTCACAGTTCAGTAGTTTACTTTCAGAATGTGCCACTAGTGCATACCCTTTCCTACCGTTCTAATACTTTACCTGAATATTAACCAAAAAATCCAGTTTTAGTGGTCAGTTGTGAGATATTTGCAGGCAAATATAACCTGTTGCAAGGTAGAAATATGAGCCTGCCTGACTGTAGCTGAACATGAGGACTCACTTCATCCTCCCCATGTCAACTCCTCATGTGAGAGTTGGTGTTGATTGGATTAAGAAGGAATGATCCGCTCCCTCACTGTGGATTAAAAAGGGCTGGACAAGCTTGAAACTCGGAAAACAATTGCTGTTGTGTAGAAGTGCATGCATGTCGCAGGAAGCGCAGGGTTTTGCGCTTTTGATAAGCCATCATTCACTGATAGCGCTTTTTTGAAAGCACAGCAGGAGAAAGAAGAACACACATACACACGAAAAAACACAAACGATCCCAGATAAATCTAAAAAGTTCAAAAATGAAAAGTTTTAATGCATCATGTAGAAACACAAAGCCAAAGACATAAAAGCTCAGATGGGTGTATATGGTCCATATATGAATTCATAGCTGCACAGAAATAGATGCTCACATTGATAACGGCATCTAGAAATCTGAAAAGTCAAATCTATAACCTGGTGATGTGACAAAAGCTCCTTCATGTGACTCTTCTCCTTATCCATGAGTTTGAAGCTAATTCTAGCAAACACAGCCTTTTCTGTGATGGTTGAGATGTGTGGACGTGATCACACCGTTGGTTTCCAGTTTGTTCAGGAAGCTGTAACCAGAGCAGAATGTCTTGGAAGAAGTTCAGTATTGTCTCTGCCACTGTTTCACTGCAGGCTGACCTGAGGCCAGTAGCATTCATTTTGATCTCATTAGGCCACTGATGCAAAGCTGCCAACTTTTTCCAAGCATTTCTCTCTCTCCTTTACTTTTCTCCTTACCCTCCTCCACTACATCTCTCTCTTTGTCTCCCATTCATAACATCTGTTTCCAATAAGGCAGCAGGGCTGTTTATCGCCTTCAGGCCGGTGAGAAGTTGAGAACAGACAGGATGTAGCCAAGTGACATGATTTACTGCGATGGGGGAACCAGAGCCATTTTTCTGCAGGGATCCATCATAAACTTCTCCTCTTTCAGCTCCACCGTTTTGCCTGTTATTCCCCCAAACTGCTACTTTTGTCTCATCACCGTCAGCATCATCATCCCATCTTTCATCTGCATCTGCTTCTCTCATCATCTCCCCGCTCATTGTCTTCATCATTATTCTTTCACTTCCCTCCCTCTCCCTCCTCTCCCCCCCTCGCGTCCTCCTTCATGAATTCGCTCTTTGTGCTCTCTCTCTCTTTTTTTTTTTTTGCTGCAGTTCGTCTCCGCTCGGCTGTACGTGGAAATTCATACCCTCTTGCATCCTCTCCTGTGGATTTGCTGTGCGACGATCTGCAGAATGGATTCTGAATGTAGCAGCCATCAAGCAGATAGACTTCAAAGGCTGCAGATTTTAAAGGATTGTTTTATTCTGAAGGAATGAATGATCAATCAGATGGGGGGAAAAAAAACTGAGAAAGTGGAACGATCCACTGACCTGATTACAATAAGAGCGCACCAACACTTAAGCTGCGGCAACACTGTCATGGCAATATTCTGGGGACAGCTGAGCACAACCGCTAATTACTAGGTTTTTTTTAATTTGCACATTTATTAAATGTGAAAGTTTTTGAAAGCTTTTATATAAAGACAGGAGCTGCTTAAACTCAAATTTTGCACAAATAATACTTTGATTAAGCTATATTGAACCTTAAACAGTGTATGAATTAAACAGTCTTCCATATTCAGTGTGTGCGTTAATACATAATGCTGTATATCTAGTATAAAGATTGCACACAAGATGAAACGTATGCAAATTATGCAATTTTGATCATTAAAAGCCTAAAAAAAAAACTCCTAACTCAGAACTGCAATCCACACTTTCCAGCATTAATGAGTGTTGATTCTTTGGTGTTAATTATTAGGAGTTCATATGAGAGCTGATATGACTGTGGCAGCCTTTCAAAACTATCTGTAATTAACTATGAAGGTTGTGGACCTGCAGAAACACTGTTGGTATTTAGAGTTAAATTAAGACTGACAATTGGAATTAGCTGCCTTGAGTGTATCAGGGTTTTGACTGAATGCCAAGAAAGACACAGAAGAGAAACAGGCGTCAGTACATGAATACAGATATGTACGCTGAGAGGCGCAGTAAAACCCTACAGGATCCTCTTTCACAGTTAAAGAATATTTACAACGTTAATCACCCCTTTTAGAGAATGTCATCCTTTTTTCTTTGTAATTTCACTGCGACAGGCATAATTCTTTGCTTTCCTGTCTGAGTCATCCCCAACTTCACAACCATCTGTACTTCATCTTGTTAGTCGCAGAATTGATATTGTGGTTTTCTGAGCTCTTTTAAGTTACCAAACTATATCACAGAAACATACAAGCTGAGGTCCAGGCACTTTCCTCCTTTTTTCTATATGTATTATTGATTTTGTCATGAATTTTACCTTTTTTTTATCGTTTGAATGGTTGTTTTTTAATCTTTTAAAAGGTGTCCTTTAGTGTCGGTGCCACATCTTTGAGTTGTGCTATCGTACCATTGACTCGTCCCTTTAGAAGACACTATACTTCTTTTGTAGTATTTCAAACATGCATCCATCCCTGCAATACACCCACTTTCCAACCTCATACTTGCTTTCATATTTAGGCTACAGTCCGCTTGTCTTCTCCTTGTACTGCATGTGAGCATTTTAAGCTCAGCCCAGGGGCTACTCTGATGTGTCCGAATCAGACGTCGTGGAGAAGACCTGTTGCCATGGCGACGCTGCGATGCACAGAGCTCCGAGGCAGGCGTCATCCCAAACCCGGCACATGCGGACTGTCATACATCTGATCACACGAGCCCACACAGGCAAAAAATAGGCGGTACATAAATATATATACACATGACCCACAAGCGGCAGTGAATTGTCATTCTCCCTCACCTCCTCCTGCTGCTCTACCACCTCTGCAGTGATGAGGATGATGATGATGATGAGCCCACCCTGCTTTGCATTTCCTCCACACAATGACTCATGGTGTGCTTGTGTACTGTAGATGGAAGCAGTGCTTATCCCACACTGCTGCTGGTGTGTGCTGCAGTTCAGCACAGTAGGTCACAGGTGCAGCGGCTCCTGAGTCACATGACTCTTGCAGAGGTCACATGATGCAGGCAGGCAGCTTTGGAGTGGAGTGAGGGTCTATATATTTGTGTGTGTGTGTGTGTGTGTATTTGGCATTGGGGTGGGGTGTCTGTGTGCAGTTGTTGGGATGACGATGACAACGTAACATCGTGTGGAGCAGACTGTGGGCCAAATCTGGGCCAGCAGGATTAGCGGCTCGTCGGATAAATTGCTGGATGGAGGGGGTGGTGGGGGGATGGGTGTGTGGGCGTGTGTGTGTGGAGGTGTGTGTGGGTTAGGCCATCTGTATCTGTACTGACAGGAGTCAGATGTTGAAAATAAGGAAAGACACATCAGAGATGCTCTCTCAGTTTGATTTGATCTTCATACATGGTTTCAGTAGAGGGTGGGTGTTCAGGCAGGCATGAGGATTTGTGTGTGTGTGTGTTTGTGTGTTTGTGTGCGAGACTTTGAAAGTGCAGGTGTTTCAGGCACCGATGATGGTGAAGCCTATTTTAGGTCTGTTTGCATGAATTTGCATCAAAGTTAACCATGCGCCTGGTTTGTGTTTCAGTTGTCAGTTGGAGAAAGATGTGGGCAGAGATAGAAAGAGGCAAAGAAAGAAAAAAACCTCTCAGATAAATGGATTATTCTTTCAAAACTCCAAATCACAATAAGACTGTCCTGAATTAAGAAACATTAGTGTTTGTGTCTTTAGATTGAGTGTGTATGTGTGTTCGAGATTAACCTTTGTCAGCATCCGGTTCAGGGATGAGAGGGAAGCATCTCCTTGGTGACCGACGTTTGAGGGCGGGGTGGGGTGGTGGGGGGGAACTGGGTCATCATCACCCCCACAGATTATCAGCCCGGATCTGGACACACACACACACACACACACACACACACACACACACACACACACACACTTGTACAAACACACTTCCTCAGCAGAGGAATTAGAGGAACTTCTCAGGTGAGAGACAAGACAATACAAAGTGCAACGCTTCCTTGTCGCTCTCTGCCAAAGGTTTCCCTTTTAGAGGAAGCCAGAAGCCCATTAAAATGGCAAGGATTAGACTAAAGCGACAGCGGGAGGCTCATAAAGCCGTCGGTGAGACACTGCTTGTTTCTGTGTGTGCGTGAGTGTGTATACCAGCGTCTTTGTGTGTCTATGTTTGCTTAAGTGATGCCCTGTTTCCAGCCCTGCTGATAAAACACTTATATTTGACTAATGGAGGCAGATAAATCAATGCCCAAACAGGCAGAAACATACAGGCAAGTTGGGGAAAGCTGTCATCAGACAGACGCCTTAACTGTTGCACGCACGCAGGAGAAAGTTTGACTCGTGTCATGACTCCAATAAGAAATGTACAAAATAGAAGACGATTGGTCACAATATGAAAAGTATTTTCTGCTTTTCTCTTTCAAGGCTACATATTTTTCATGCTTTTAGCTGCACAGCTGAAAGACCTTTTCTGAAGATTTTTTTTTTCTATGCTGCACACAATGTGGATGATGGATAAGTGGCTGCTTACGTCCATGTTGGAGCTGCTGGATATGTAACACTGACATATGCAATGCAGCCAAAGTTCAGCTATGTTCATCTTTAACATCCCAAAATACTAGTAGTAGTTTGAAAAGGATGCAGGATTTGGGTTTTTCCACATATTGAAAGTGTGCATTGGGCTGTTGTAAATGAAATACTTTACTATACCAAAAACATAAGGGCAAGGGTATTATTTAACACTGTGTATCTGCTCTAACATGCAGCAAACGTTAGCACACCCAGCTAACTACCTTAATCGGATTGTAGCATTATTTCTATAGTGAAGGGACATGTTATTCGCGAACTACAGATATGAGTTTTTCAGGATTTGTCAGAACTACCCGCTGCCTTCAGTCATTGCCTCGGAATGAGAAGGCTGCTTTTGGAGACCTCTCACGAAGGACCCGTTGTTTCAAACACTTCTGCAAATTTCAAGGTGTTGCCACTATTACTGTTTAATGCATATTTGACATGACAGGCGTAGGAACGGGAAGCAGCAGGGCTTAGGAATCAGTTGACAATAGTCCGATTGCAACTTCAGTTCTCAAAGTCCCATGAATCTGAAGCAGTCATCTCATTCTCGGTGACCTAGAACTCCGTATTAGACAGAGACAGACACAAATAGCTTGGAGTGGCACAGCAGTGATTTCCCAAGGCGTGGGACAACAGATACTGTAGGTCATGGTGAGGTCAACCTCTGGGATCAGAGCTCAAAGCCTAACAGTCAGGGTCAGTGCATCACAAAAGAGATGCAAAATGGTCTTGAGGAGTGTGTCAGGAAGGCAGTTAAAAAGTCAATCCGATCCCTGCAGTGAGGCTGCACAAGAGACAGCAGACTAAGGAAACAATAACCATCGTCTAAATAACATCAGATGCTGTGTATCCCTCCTGTAACATTGTGAGCTTTCACCTTTTCGGGAAATTCATGCATCTTTGTTCATTTACTCAATAGCTGACTGGGCTTTGCTATAATTATGATTAATTTCAACCCAAATTCTATATGAAGACACCACTAGTTAAAACTTGGAGGCATGCATTGATGCATTTTACAAGACTAAGGATCTACAACCATGCTAGCAGATCTGTGAGGCTTGAGATAAATGCTAAATTCAGATTGCAAACATGCTCACTGTACACTGGCAATGCTAACACGCTGATGTTGAGCAGGTATGTGAGTCGTGTTCAACATTTGCTAATGAGCACAGCTGAGGCTGATGGGAATGATGAAACTCAGAAGACTTAAAGCATCTTGTTTGTGATCGCTCCCATTCACAGGACACCACTTATTTATTTACAGCCCACTCTGACTGTCCACAGGAGGATTCTCCCTCTGATGTTTTCAGGCACCAACACAGAAAGCCTGAAACACACTGGCTGCATGTCAACGACTGTAGCCTCCAGCAAGGCTGAGGGCTACAGTCGTTGACATGCAGGAGTACAAATCATTTAACCGCCGGTACGTTTGTAAGATTTCTTTCAGTCCATCTTATTAATTTGCTTTTGTTTCCTGGCTCTTGGCGGATTCAAGCTGTTACGAGGCCACGTGAGAAGTTTTTCTAGGAACTGATAGCATCGCTAAGAGATCTGAATCAGTGCAGCCTACTGCCGGTGTTACACATCTCCATGGCAACAGCAGAGCCTGTATCACTATGAGATCTGACTGCTTGGATGCTGAGGATGTGACCATCACAAGAGTCTCAGCTTGTTGTGAAAGTCTTTTTAACTGAAGTATGAAATCAATTTAAAGCCAGTTAGGACTCCTCTTTGCAGAGGTGTCCAGTGTCCTCTTCACTTCTTGTTCTTCTTCTCTCGCATTAGCTCCACATCTAATGACATGAAGGAGTTGCAATGTCCTCATTAGTCTGGGATGACCCCATTCGGGCTGCACTCTTTCTTCTCTGTCTCACTGTAATGAGGGAAGACAAGCATTCAGCAGACTCTCCCTTTAATTGATGCCAAGAGTTGTGCAGGCAGATAGGAAAGTTTTTGGAGCTCCCTCTGAAGCCCAGCCATTTGGTTCAGCAAAATCGGCCAGCGCATGGGTCACTTCTGAACATGAGGCTTCAAAATGTGACAGAAAGTTTGGATTGAAAACATTCACCGGCAGCGCTGACATTTGCACACATGCTCACACAAAGAAGCCCGCTGTTGAAGGTTCAAGCTCCAGGTTGTGTACATGGATTTACCTTCGGTGTCCTTTGTCTACTCTAAACCTCAATCTATTGCTACTCATTCTGAATAATACACTCCATGCAGATGTAATCATATGGCTGAAGGGGATTATGCATGAATCCATAAATCTGACTCCTACCACCAAACACACACACACGGTTAACAGTCCTTTGTTATGAGGGGCTTTACAAAGCTAAATAATTTTCTTGGCCCAGTGGATATCAGTGCTGAATCAGACAATTGGCTGCAAATAAATGAGACAGACAGGTAGACTTGTGTGTGTGTGTCTGTGTGTGTGTCTATATAAACATGCACAGTGCAGGTGTTACGTCTCTCCTGTGCTCCATCCAAAACCTTTGAGTCGTTCGTGCTGTGGTGTGGCGCTGCGCAGCATTTCCCACAGATTATTTGTTAGTCAAACAGTCTGGAGACTCGCTCTGACGTCTTTGTGCTGGTGAAGTTACTGGCATATTCTGAGGACCACACACACACACACACACACAAACACACAGTTGCATTTCAGCTTTGATGTGAGGTAAAAGAATTTGGGGAAAAATCCGACTTGGAATTCCAACTTGAAGAAACGTTGTGTTGCGTTTTTCTTGGAAGGGGCTTTCTGACGCCTCTGGAACGCAGCGTCAGTAAGAGCTTTGGGCCGGAGTCCAAGCACTGTGTGTTTGTGAGTGTGTGCTTGTGAATGTGTGTGACAGGGCGATGGTGAAGGGTGCCAGGGAGCACTGTATCTCATCTTCTGGACAAGTCCTTAATCTGTGTGACCCAGCAAGGGATTATGGGCATTCTGGGAGAAAAATGGGGCTTGAAACTCACCCTCCAGGCCTGATAACTGACAATTTAAAGGGTTTGTGTGTAGTTTTTTTTTTTTTAACTGTAAGAATTATGTCATTTGCCTCACTTTTCTTTATCCAGAAGGAAATAATCTCATTGTATTGGTTTCCATTATAGTATAACACAACCACTGTATGCTGTATACTATAAATGGCCAACTTTAAGCTGTAAATGCTGATAAACTGGACTATATATCCATATTTAGAGTCTCTATTGGCTGTCATCCAATAGTCATCGGTTCGTTTTCCACACAGGTTTGTGAATAACAACGCAGATGATGCTGCTCATTGAGGAGGCTTTTGTGTTGGTGCAGTGGATCAGGTTTCCTCACGGCTCAGTATCAGAGGGACATTCAAATGTCAAAAAGTCAGTGTGATGGGTGACCCTCTTTGATTCACCAGCATATGGTGCGGAGTGGGTGTTAATTTCAGCCGCGGGGTAAAGGGAGCCACTAAATGTCATATATGTCATGTTAGCTGTTCTGGTGTCTGATGTTCTGTTGGATGAAAATATCAGGGGCTGGGGGGGGTCACTTCTGTCTGCAGTGTGTTTGTGTGTGTGGGGGGGTTCCTAGACTGTTGTGTGGGCTGAGCTTTGTCTGAAACAGGACCTGAATTAAAACCTTATTTAAGAGGATTCAGGACAGATGGCGTCCCATTGTTTGAGGATGTGTTTATTATTAGAAAACAGGGTTTATCCCCCCCCCCCTTCTCTGGATAAACACACCACACCCACTTTTAACCATTTCTCAGGGGTTCAAGGTCTCACCTTGGTTGAGTTCCCATTGGCCTGTGGGATCCTGGCCTCAGCCAATCAGCATCCCCGGAGGCAAACAAAGGCTTCCCTCTTAAATAAAGCCTGACACATGCAGTTAAGAAGCTCTGATTGGTTAAATGTGATCCAATCAAATCAGTTTAAGTGAAGCTGTTTGTCCTCTTTACTCCAGTGGGACTGAAGTCTTGACAGCATTGGACAAGAGTGCGCAACATCCTCACTGACTTGTTACTTAAACATCATCATACAGTGCACAACCCCAGCACTGACTGGCTGCTTAAAATAACTAAATCTGTTAAATTAACAAATGAGCGTTGTTGTTTTTTTTCATTCCCAGGTTGAGATTAAACTCTGGTCAGTTTGATGTGGGAGAAATCCAAAAACCACAATCACGTCTCTCCCAGTTTCCCACCCACATTCTCACTTTTATGTTAAATACTTACACTCTCTTATAGCCCACTACATCTTCTTCTCCCCTCCCTCTCTTCCTCTCCCTCCTTCCCTCCCTGACTCTCTCTGTTTCTCTCTCAACTCACCAGATGGAGAGGGGGCGGTGAGTGTGTGTGTGTGTGTGTGTGTGTGTATTCATGCATGCATGGCTACCCATGAGTTTGCATATTTACATCCCCTGCACATTTTGTCCTTATACCCTCCTTTGCTTCACTGAGGCAAAGAATAAAAAAAAAAATAGTTACCTCCAAACCACAGACACAGGTGGCAGGATGTTGAGTAAGGGAAGAGTGGGCCATATGAAGACAATCTTGTAACATCAGGAGATATTTAAGAAGTGTGTAACACCATCAGCACACTTTTCCCCACGGTTAAGAGGGATTTTCGGGGGCCAAAAAGCGTTATCTGGCATCAGTTGGGGGCGGCTAATCCGCATGTGCGAAATAAATCCAATCTGACAGGGTCTTTGCGTCTTGAAACTGGATTGTTAATATAAACAGAGAGACGGTGCTGAGCTTTAACAGGGAGAGAGAGAGAGAGAGAGAGAGAGAGAGAGAGAGGGTGGGTGTGTACGATAGAGGGAGAGAGAGAGAGAGCGACAGAGAGAGAGAGAGAGCGCATCAAGTCACCAGGATAGGCTCCACTATCCTCACACTCTAAGGTACAAGTGCCACAAGGAGACTATATTCCTCTAAAATAATGGATGGGACAAAGCCGGCCATGGAGTCCAACGCGGAGGAGACTCAGGACGAAGGACAAGAGAGCAAAGGTACGCTCCATCAGGCGCTGATATTTGCGCGTTTTTTCTATATTTTCTTTGGAGACATTTGCGTCTGCGCCAGCCCGAGCGGTTTAACCTACTTGCAATGGCTTCTCGCTTGTGCGCGACACAATAGCGGTGCATTTTTATTCCCCCCCCCCCCCCCCCTCCTCATCCTGGTCTCTCACCTATAGTCATTTGTGGGCGATTTGGGGGGGGGGGGGGGGGGGGGTAAAGCAATAGCGGTCTCAGGACAGGAGATTATTCCCACAAATCCACGGCGCAAATTTGACGTTTTCCGTGTTATTTTTTTGCGCCTTCAAAGGGATTTGGAGGCTGACGGAGGGGAATAAGAGGGTGGGCGGGTTGATGGCTTGTGGAAGGTGCACGGTCGGGTTTTATGGAGCATATGAATGCCAATTTGTTCTTGCATTGCTGCACCATCACGCCTAATGAGCGGCTGATAAGGAGGCTGTGCGCTGCGCTGCGCTGCGCTGCGCTCCGTGCACGGCTGCATTGTTTTCCGTCAGGTGTGGAGGCGCCGCTTCATGATCCTCCCGCCGCAGCCGCTTCGATTATTATCGGCGATCGCCCCCCACCCCTTCTACAGAAGCTTGGAGTCTGATCCATCCAGGGGCGTGTGATTAATCGACTGCGATATGACATAGGAACACATGCAGCGTGTGTTTTGTATGACCGCGGTGATCAGGTGCATTTGGAGGCTGCAAAAGACACAATCAGCGGCGCGCTTGACGCAAAAGGGACGGCTGTGTCCATCAGTTACAACCGCACCGCTCAGACATGTTAATGGATCCTCTGTGGGGTTCACACCTACAGGTCGAGCTTCATGAAAGGTGCTGCTTCATACAATAAGGCGACACTGCAGTAAATCCCACAGCATCACTTTGAATGCACAAAAAATCTTCTTTAAACACAGTCAGGTGTCTTTGCAATGTGCATGCAAAAAATACATTTCAACATAAATAATAAGAGTTTTATTCATGTGCACACCAAACACCAGCTTCTAATGTGTCGATTTAGTCCAAAAGATGCCAAACTGTTGCTGTTTTCTCGGCTCATTCTGTACCTGTGTGTTGTGTAGGCGTGTCTTTGTGCCACTCCACTCGACGCCCATACAGATGTGGATGTGACTGATTTGTTTTCAGTGTGTCTTGGTAGTAAAAATCTCATCCTTCAGTTTTGGAGACTGCTGTGTTGTTAGCGGAGTAGCTCCCTGATAGCAGGCTGTTCATCATGTCCATCTTGTCTACAGACCTGCTTAAATATGAATGCACTGCTTACTTACGGCATCAGGTTGATGTATAAATCATGAAGATGTGTTCATCATGGGTATTAAAAATGGAGAGAACAACTAAGCATGATGATGATGGAGGGGGTCATATGCTTTTTTTATTTTTATTTACAACTACATTAGTCAGGAGCAGTGGTGCAGCTGATCTGGCATGATGCCTTTTGGGCCTCTTGGCTGTTAGAGAGCAGGGTACTTGATACCGAGTGGAGTGCATGGGCCTGAGGGGCTTTACACACACTCACTCTCATGTGTGCCAGTGTTTTAAAATGAAGGGGGGGTTGAAAAGATGCATTTCAGAAGTGATTTTTAGCTGCAGCATGTACAAAATGGAGTGAATGTTATAGATTTTTAAGGCCGGTTTATCCTACATAGGATCAACACAATGGTCGATACCAGTGTGAGCATTGCTCTGCAATCACACCGCTACATCACAAATTGGTGGTGGGGTTTCTGAGCGGATCATGTCAGAGTTGATGCTAATAAATGTTAGTTTTACTGAAATTACTGCAGGGAAAAGACGTCAGAGGAGAGAGCTTGCATGACCATTGAACTGACCGAGGCCGAAGGAAGGTGAATTTTCTGTGCTTGTGTGATGCAATGCTACCAAGCTAACCAATGACGCCACCATGACATGTAGCTACATTTAGAGGGAGGTGGACGTCAGGTTACGGCGAAGGGTACGCAGCTACAATGTAAGGTGTTTACCTTCAGTCATAAAAAGGCATCAATTTTGGAAGGAAATATTGAGCCACTTAGTTCTGGTTGTTGCGTTGTTGCAACTGATGAGAGCCTGTCGTGACTTGATTTTTATTCTTTAATCAGATTTTGTGACTTCAAAATCTCAGCAGCAACACACTCTCTCCTGCAGCAGGAGTTGGACCCTGGAACAGTGACATTACTGGGTCACAGTGTGTCTGTGACGTAAGGTTCAGAAGAGTGGGGTGTCCCTCAACAGTGATGTTTTAAAAGGGCATTACATCATCCTCTCCTGGGGCGTGCTACTACACACAGACCAGTGTCCGATGAGAGCCCATATCATGCAACTTCAGCTGACAGAGTGCTTTGGGAAGACCTTGAGGATATCTGGGTAGGAGGGCGGCCTTATTTATTGCTAACAATTAACCCCTTGAATTCCTTAATCACTATTTTATGTGGAAGCAGTGAAATTATAACTGTGCGCTCACCCAGTTCAACCTCTGCAGCCTGGACTGTTGTGCTCCAGGTGTGATGTTGTGCAACCAAATCCACCCACACCAGCACACCAAAATAGACTGGATTGGAGGCTGGCCTGTTTTTCTGTGTAATCATTTGTGTGTGCCTTTGACATCTGGAATGTGACCATCAGCTTATAGCAGCCGTCAAGAAGCTGAAGATTTACAGCAGGGGCAACAAGGCAAGAGCTGTCGTGTAAGGAGCTTGTGTCGGTGTGTGCCAGCGGCGCCTCTTCAGCTCCACTTCGACATGGTCCTGATTCAGGAAGCAGATGGAGGAAGTTTTCAGTGCATTAACTAAAGTACTGTACAGGGATACAGTTTTAGAGTATTTATACTTAAAAGGTCCCATCTTGTATAAAGTGTATTTCCATGTCTTCTTCAGATCTAGGTTCTATATTAATACTGTGAAAGTATCAAAGCCTCAGTCCACAGAGAAATGCACACAGCCTGCATTCAGACACTGAGCCGTAAAACGAGCTGTCAGGACTTCTGTAACTTTGTGATGTCACAACAAAGCAGTCACCGCTCTCAGCCATGCCCCAAGCCCAGACCACCTGGACCCACTATCCATTGGAGGATTTGGTTTCTCTGACTGCTAACCTGAAATCTGGTATATTTTTATTGAATCAATAAGAAAACAGTCAGCCAACCAGAAGAGAGGACCTATAACTTGAGTATTTCCACTCTCACTACCTTATAATTCGTCTCCACTACATTAAAAAAAAATACCATAATTAATTTATAAAATATAAAATATAATGTATAATAATATAACACTGACAGGAGCAGCTTTCCATGTATAATAACTACTATTACTTTTAATACTTAAATTACATTTTACTTGTAATCCTTTTATGTGTACTTTTTCTGCTACTTAAAGACTGGAAACAGGGGGAAGCAGCTGGTTAACTCATTGTATCCTGTTTAAACCACAATAATTAGCAAGACATTTTTGTCTTAAATGTGTTAAGTAATAGAAAGAAATAAGAGCTGAGCCCGGTTTTTGCTCCACAATTATGATTTTAAAGCACATGCAACTTATTTTAGCATCACGCTCACAGTTTTGTTGTAAAGGGCATGCTAAATAGCTGCGCCGTAATTATGGTAAACAGAGTCCATGTTCTTGATTGCATTGCTGTTGTGTCTCTGCGCAGCGTCTCTGCACGACACTGAGCTGAGAGTAATTACCGACTGGAAAATGAACACGGAACACAGGCATGGTTTATAATCCGGAGGAACGGGTGGTGGTGGTGGTGGTGGTGGTGGTGCTGCTGGGTATGGATTGATCTTTTTGCTTGATTGCTTCCTATAATCTCTAATCTGTATGTCTGTAGAGGTACACTGTGCCCAGGACTCGGATAACGAGACGATGTCTGAGGCACAATTAAATCTGATGTCATTAGTATGAGACAGTTTGATTAGCGAAAGCAGCGTTCCCATGTGACATTTTTATTTTTACCTTTAATGCAGCTCCGTAATGCGGCTTTGAGTGTTTCAATGTGGCCCTGAATGCATTTCTACTTAACCTTAACCTCCCCTTTGTTTCAAGAGATTGGCCTGTTCACACACTCCTTCCTTCCTTTCCTGTGTGTGTGTGTGTGTGTGTGTGTGTGTGTGTGTGTGTGTGTGTGTGTGTGTGTGTGTGCGCGCTCTTACATAACGCATCGCTGGCTCTCAGTCCTCAGCTATGATGTTCAGATCAGAACTGTAAAAGATTACATCACCGTCTGGTGGGGTGCAGGTTTTGTTGAATTTTCTGCATGGGAGGGCAGAGCTACTGCAGCCTCTGAAGGACAAAGAGAGTTCCTCTTAATTAGTCTATCAACTTTTTTCCCCACAGTAAAATCTGTGATGTAGATGTAGAATTCTTTAAATGAATGTCAACATTTTGGGAAATATAGTCAAACATTTTCTTATCCCATCTTTATCTGCATAATCATAACTGACTAAGTGAGTCTGTTGGTATCCAAACCTTTCACATCTTCCCGAGGGGTCAGAATGGATTAAAAAAAAAGAGAAACATATCAGATACTGTTATCTCCTCAGGCCTCTGAAAATCATTCAAAATGGAAATGGAGTTCTGAACTGCTCACAACGTCCACTTGAAGGGACATCCTATCTCCAAGAGGTTACAAGGAGACTTATTGATTTGTTTTAAAGGGTCAAAAAGAAGCAGAAAAAGGTTGGGAACTACTGCATTAGTCAATTAGTTGACGAATCAATTAATTATTTAAGCCATTTTTAAGCAAAATATCATATCACCCAAACCAGGAAGAGTGCACCTCATTTTTTTCTTTTTAACCACAAGACTGGGTTCATCGGAATCTAAAGGCCAACCCCTGTTTGATGATCATCAGTCGGGCGACAGTACGACGACAGTGCAGGAGCTGGACTCGTCTCCCTGCTGGTGCTGACATTTGGTTTGTGTTGCAGATAAATACTGGACAGGTTCCCTTCCCTGCCTTCTTGCCCTCACTGTAAATCAAGCATTGCACGTTTGATGTTTGTATAAAACATGTTGATCATTAATGGATCGTTGATTCTTCAAGGACAGTAGTACAGGTTACACTGACTTCCTGTAACGCATCAGTTAAATATTTAAACTTGTTTCAATTAAAAAAAAAACAACATTTTCTCTTTTTTTTTTTTTGAATGAACTTGTTGCCCATCATCAGTGTTACTCTGCCTTGTAATCCACTGGACAGGCCAAAGCAAAGCCCTGCTTCCACACACACAAATCCTAAGACGCCTCTTGTCCACACTCTGCAAGGAGTGAGAGTTAGCAGAGAGCTGCTCATTATTAAGCTCGTGTGTGTCTAATACAACTTTAGGGCAGAAACATTCATCACTTCACCCACACACACTTATCTTCTGTCGCTCTGCTAATGGCAAGGTTGTGCAATATCCAAACGATTTCCCCTCTTAAGGAGAAACTTGTCTAAACACAGGAAGTGATTTGACCCATAATAAAAACAGATGTATTGACGCATGTTATTTTTTGTGCCCACATTCAGCAAGTTTACAGCAAACTGTTTGGCTGAGCATTAACCATGGTTGTTGTTCAGCCAAACACGGATGCAAACTTTGGAAACTGTGCGTCAATCTAGCACCAAATTTCCTTTGTATTTCATTAATTGACCACCAAGTGTAATTGTAGCTGCTTTGGACATTTTCAGCTGACGAACTGTCATTGTGCTGCTGCTTTTCTCTCTCACACACACCCACACACACTTAATGCATAGACTCGCTTTTATTGGAATCAGTCTCCACATAACCACCTCTCATCTAGGCTGAAGCTCTTCTCTCCAGTTTCATCTCCTTGTGGCAGTTTTTCAGTGACAATATTAAGAAAAAAAAAAAGCCCACACACTGAAATTGATCACTGAAATCAAACAGCCACCATGTTTTGACGTGACACTTTCAACAGGGAAGGTTCACCATGGCACCGAGCAAGGTCCTTATATAGACTTCACCTGATCCAACGCAGGTGTGAGTACCAGGTGGAGCTATGACATCAATTTTCAAGTGTTTCAAAGAGTTTCTACGAAATTGAAACCAATAAATTAAGATTCAAGATGCAGATTTTAACCGCAGATGTTTAGTCTGGTTCCAACAGGATGACACTTGATGAGGTTTACTGTGCTTTCAGTTTGAGTTTGCATGCAAGAGACGCAAACCACAAAAAACTGTTGACAAGTCTTCCTCTTGAAACTTTTTTTACGCTCAGGATTGTGTCCTTGCACGCTCTCAAAACTTGTCTTGCACTTGACATCTCAGACTGTGCAGATTTATTTGATTGATTGATTTATTGCCACAGTCCTTTTTCGTTTTCCTCTCTTCTCTTTCTCTCCTCTCCTCTCGGTCTTGTCCTTATTCATCTCCTAATCTCCTCTTCCTGCACACACACACATACACACACACACACACACTCATGCACACACCCTATTCTCCTCTCACCCCGGAGGTGTGTGAGGTTGTGGGAGCATGTGAAAGCCGTCACACAGGGAGAGGCTCATGTGTTCCTCATTTGAAGCCATTTGCCCAAAGCATGCTGTCAGCCTCCATCTGGATATGTGTGTCTATGTGTGTGTGCATGTATGTGTGTGTTAGTTTGTGTGTGCGTGTGTGTGTTCTTGTGTTTGTTTACGTGTCAATGACCAGGAGTGGTCGAGGGGAATGCCTGTGTCAGTGCTTTGCTTGCGATGGAGGAAAAGCTCTATTTTTGTGTGCACATGTGTGGGCGAGACCGTGTGGTGCGCCGCTGTGTTCATATTCAGCTCTCCCAGTCCCCACACTCTGGTCACATTTACTGTATATTTAAATCAACTTTCTCTGCTTGCATGCTCGCAAAACAGCATTTAGTACGAACGTGTCTCGTTAATATTTATTGCACGGTACAAAGAGTGCTCTTGTGGCATCCACTTCAAAAACATGCCCATGAATGGGGAAGTGGTCTCAGGCTGAACGTGCTTTTGTGAAATTGCTTCCACTACCAAAAAAATTAAATAGCCAAACATTAAATAAAAATAAGCCTCGATCTTGAAATTTTAAAATTTAGAGAAGAGGAATTATTTGATCGACAGGAAATGAATCTACGATTTAAGCGAGTCTATAGTCAGACAGAGTTGGTGGAGGCCCCAGTGGTGCCAGAAATGTTTTCCCTCATTCTGCATTACTATTTTCTTTAGATGATACATTTAATGTTACTTAACACAGAACCACAGGCTCTTCCAGGTAATGTAATGACCCCATAGGTTCATATTAAGGCACGAGTTTTAACCTAGTTTCTGAGAAATCACGTTTTCTCCATCTTTTTGGCACGAGTCACACGTCTAAATAGTACAATACCCATGATCCTCAGCGGTTGTTGCTGTGGAGAGGAAGTGTGAATCTGAGCTGTGGAGAATTTGAAACACTGTTGTTTCAGTTGTCAGTAAAATGCGGCACCACAGCTGCTGAACTCAGTTTAAAAGTGAAATGATTTAAGTTTTAAACTTGATGATTGGATGTTTCTTGCTGAAATGCACCATGGGAGTCGCAGTTAACTTCTCCCCACGAAAATGTCTTTTTATTAATTTATTCAAACAATAAATTTACCAAATAGTGCACTACACTTACTCTCCATGTACACTACTTTCTGCTCACAATCCCAGAATGCAATGCTTTGCTTTTCTTACATGACAAAATATGTCCAAAATTTACTCAATACTGATTAAACTACTGAGTGTGTGTTTTATAGGGAGATGTGCATAGTAGCTTCCAAGGCTAAACGATTATTGATTTATTGAGAATAAATTGACAGATGAATTTATAATAAAAATAATCATGCAGCCGTACACAGAAGCAACAGATTAGAAAAATTTGGAAAGAAATGCACAAGATAGTACAACACCATAATCTGAACGCGTCACCCTCCAACGCTACAACACATCTATGTTTGATCCCCAGTCTGCAGCGGGTGTATGAATAGCAGCAAGTGGCAGGTTGGCTCAGCATGTCTTGTTCCTGAGTGATGCCAAACTCCCCTGGCCTTCCTCCATCACCCATGGATGCCCAATCTGCTCTTCCCAACCACAGCCCATAAAAAGCCCGATGCTGATTAGTGCTTGTCATCATTAGCCATGGCTGACATCAATAAATGTCTGCGCCTGAACAATGTGTGGGTCATTGTGTCTCTCAGTTAAAGGCTGGGGGTCTGTGCCTGATTTAAGGCCTTTTGTGATGGTGTGAGCTTTGTTTTTCTGGGTTTGTGGTGACCCCTCATTAAGAATTTGGTCAATTTTTTATTTCTTCTTCTCTATTTCCTTAATATTTGATGAACAATAAGACTAGAAACCTAACTATGTGGAATCAGCCTTCACAGAAAGTATACAGTAAATGAGACTCATATTTGAGAGTTCTTGCTCAGTTGTGCCAGCTACACACACACACACACTCACACACTTGCACACACACACAATGTTAATCGAGCCCCCGAGGCTACTGGAAAGTGAATCTTCATAATCACATCAGGGGGAGGGGGTTGGAGCAGAGGCGGAGGGGCCAGGGGAGGGCCACCGACTTCTTTGACATCTCAGGGAAAGCCACATTGGCCAAGTTGGTTGCGTAACCGCTGATGGCACGGCACTTGTAGCCACAGGGGCCATTTTACATTTTGGTGGAACAAGACTCAAACTAATAGCGTTCACTCCGCTCCACTGAGCAGCTCAGGACAGGTGATCCTGCTTCTGCATATGGGCAGCTCCGAGACAAGAGAGTGCTGGTTAGGTAGGCAGTCAGTGCACCCCATAGCCAAGCACTTTTAAATAGACTCTTTAAATGTTTTGTTGCTAATTGTACTCAACTCATTATACTAAATAACCCTAAAGGAAGTTTTTTCCTGCATCATTATACGATACAAATTCTGAGATTTCTAAACTTTCTTAACATCTTGAGAACAACTTTTCTTATGTGGAAGCCCATTTCATAAGTTAATTAATTTTATAAAAATAAATGAAAATAAAAGTTAGTCATGATAAAAAATAAAACTACTGAAGGTAGTAAGTCAAACATGCTTTACTGTTACATAACTTTGGCTTCGTGCATGAACATTTGGCCACGCTGTCTCATACTCTTGTATAATTTTTACTTACCAACTTCCTCAAAATTTGGATTTATATTGTACTTGAATTACATTTTTATCATTTTGACTCATTATCTTCTCATTTTTAACACTTTCTCATAATTTTGGCTTAGTAATCTTATCATTCTTTTATTTTCCTGGCACAACTGGGCATCCATATTTCATATCCTACTGAACATTGGCTGCTTTTTGAGGCTGATTTTTCTTAATCGGTGAAAGGTGAAAACTGCGTGTGTTTGTTTATTGGCAGAGGCTGGAGGTATCAGGACTAAACAGCATGTCTTTCTCCGCATCTGTGTGTGTTTGGTACAAGGGCATCCACTCTCATGTGTGTCCCATCTGTATATTGGTTTGTGTCTTGGGAGTTGAGTTCCTCACCCAGCTGTTACAGTTTAACCCAGATCAGCCACAGAAACACAGACGTAGTGGGAACCAACACGCAGCAGATCAGCAGGACAGAAGTATTGATCACCCAGCAAAATTCCAATACTAGGATTTTAGAGCTGTACAGTCCATCACCCTCAATTAAGCGGGGCCAGATGCTGACCTTGTGGCCCTCATAATGCTGCATAACCAGCCAAGGGCTTCTCACAAACAGAAGATTAGGGTCAGTTATGTACCGTGGGAAAAAAAGGAAAAAACAGGGTTCTGGTTGGGAATGGTGATGGCCGCTGGGATCATCCTCTTACCTGGAGCAGAGCAAATTGTGTCCTCTTGATCAACGCCACAAACAAGCCGATTACTCAAAATGTTTGCCTTGATAATGTGTCGTTTGTCAGATGAATACGTGTGGAGATGAGGAAAGGAGTCAAAGGGGTCAAGATGATACATATTCTAAAGTTAAACTTACTTATATTACGAGGTTGATTGGTGAAATCTGGGAAGATGGCGACAAAAAATGGGCCAAGAAACACCTGATTTCCTTTGCAGACAAGGACGAACAAAAGAAGCAATTTGAAGGCATCACATTTCTAACATGATTTTTTTCTATTTTCTGATATTTTACATAAAACAATAAACTGATTAACTATGAAAGTAATCGGCATATTAATTAATCATGAAATCTTTGTGGAAAGAGGGATTGTTGCCTGACTGAACTGAGTCTGACCATTTAACTCCATGTGTTTCTGTCCCTGTTGGACATATAATGTCGCTGTGTTCCCAGATTTCAGCAGTGACTTCCTGTCTTACATCTGGTTTACTGTTGGTTGAATGATAGACAACAGTACAAAAATAAGACCCAAGTTGTCATAATTAATGACATACAGCCTTGTTTTTTGCATCGTGACGGTGTAGTTTGATGTTCCCTCTTGGTTTTTAAAAAGGTTAAAAAAAGCTCAGAGGAGCATTTTATCCTACAGCTCAAGTGGAAAGACGGAAATCTCCCTAGCTGCAGTTATGAGCTTGTTGTTGTGGCTGATGGCTGCTGCCATCAAACAGATGGGGCTTCTTTTTCATCTCAACCAGAGCGGCCGCAGCCATCCATCCTCCTCCCATTTCTTTCTCTTTCACTTTCCCACACCTTTCCTCTGTCTCTCTCTCTCTCTCTGAGGCCCTCCTCAACTCTTGTGGGAATCTGCCCATAATGCATTGTGAGGAAATTGCCCCATAATGAATACAGCACTTCTAAATTGGAATATAGCCGCAGGCAGGGACCAGACCGGCCGCTGAAATATTCACAAAGCTTTATTAACGCTGTTATTCCTGGCAGATGCACTGTGGGTACTAACAGTTGGCGATAATCAGGCTGTGCCACTGAGTTTTACAGTTTACAGCAAATCATTAACTATTGGGACAGTCGATGTGATCTCTCTCTCCCCTGCTCTCAATTTATATTTAAGTCTGCTTCATAGGCATGGCTGCAAGGAAATCAATTGTGCCAGAGAAGCACAGCACAGAAATTCAGGTAGTTTCACCTAAAGATGTCAGGAGTTATTTTGAGCGTCCAGTTTATATTGACCTCAATTACTTTGCTCTATATACTGAGATTCTGTATTTAAAATACAAATGCTACAAGTTCAAACCTGGTGACAATGTGACAATGACGTCTGAAAGGCAACATGTACTGGAGGGATTATTCTCTGGGGAACACTCTTCATTTGAAGTCGTGGGTGTCAGGTGATTGACAGGAAGCAGAACATAACCACAAAAGATGTCAGCGGTCGGTGACAAGCTCTGTCTCCACACATGTGTGCTCTGCACCACGCCTCATTCATCCAATCACAGAGCCTGAAACGCCTTGTGGTCCAGTAAAAAGACATGAAACATAAAAAAAAAAAAAAATGGGACAAAAATCAAATGAAGGTTTTGTATTGACTGTGTGGATTATCTGCTGCTGTGGAAGATGATTTTGTAGATGACACAAACTGCACAGAAAATCAGGAATAATGATAGTGATGAATAAACATCAGTGTTTTTGTTCAGCTGCACAGATTCTGACACATCAGTCACTTCAGGCAGTTGTGTAATGTTGTGTCATGTTGTGTAATGTTGTATAAAATGTTGCATAATGTTACTACAACTTCATGGTCACTTTGGAAATGTATCAAGTGTAAGAGTATAAAGATTTAAACCTAAAAACAGCAAGTGTGTTTTGGTGATTGTAACCTGAACTTAAAGCTGCTATAATCAATATTTTTATATAACAGAGTCATATAACAGAGCTAAAAGAAGAGGACTTTAATACGTCATATGGTATATAAAGACGATGTTGTTTCATATCTGCTGGATGTGTAAATAAGCTTAGCCTCTTAGCCTAAAGGTGACAATATTAATGTGATTCAGTTTGTTTTTATGCCCCCAAGTGGGCAAACAAAAAGAGTTAATGCAAGTTTAACAATGAAAACTATTGCTAGCTAGATTTTCTGCAGCTAAAAGATGTAACCTCCACGTTCCTATCACTTTATGACCAATGCACATACAGATATACCAACAATAGAGATATCTGTGGTTTGAATCACTGAGCTCGGATGAGCTCGCTGGAGACTTGGCAGGCGGCAGGTAATACGAGTTCTTTCCGTCGACACAGAGGCAGTATACCTGGAGGAGTGTGCTGGAAATAAACCTCCTCTTTCCTGCATCTGCCTCCCTTTCATGTCAAATAATACAATTTCTGTTTGACCCACTTCCTAAAACCTGAGCGGAGAAATATGGATAGAGGTACTTTTACACCTCCCTCCTTCCATTTCTGTAGTTAATGCCTCATTTGTTTTTATCTTCTGATGTGGTTTTATTATTTTCGGACTGCTGTCATCATTTAGCACCAGTCTTTAGGTTGTGACTGTTGTTGCATTGCTCTACATGTGTGTGTGAGTGAGAAGAGTAAAGCGGCAGCGGAGGACTACGCTACCGCTGAACTGGGTCGTGGGTAACACGTTGCTATGGCAACTGCTATTTGCCGGCCCTGGGGCCAAGCGCTGCTCTGGGTCCTCTCTCTGTTCGCTCACTCTGCCTCTTTCTTTACCTTCTTCTCTCTTTTTCCTCCTCTGCTCGCTCGCTTATCGATCTCTCGCTCGGTCTTCCTCTCCATTCACCTCTGCTTTTCTTTTTCTCTCTCACACTCCTCGCTTATGCCTTCATTCTTCCTTCTCTCATCCCTCCCTTTTGCCTTTTGCATGTGGAAAAAACAAAAAGAGCAGGCGTCTGTCATTCTTAGGCTTAACTGTCACCCACTGCTGCAAATTGAAATCCTAATTTAAGGAACATTTCTTAACTTGTCCTGCAGCTCTGTTGGAAGGACAAGATTTAACAGCAGGGTATACTAATGCTTAATTGCATTGTTTTGCACTGTGAAATTATTTGCACCTTCGCGGGCAAGATGTTCCCACAGACTGATGCATCGTCCTTCGCTCTGAGATTGTCGAGATGATATACGATACAGCATCGTAACAGGGGCTCGACATATTGTCTCAGCGATTAAGTCCAGCTGGCTCACTGTAACTACAACGCGGGCATGCAGTCGTATTTCAAAGCAAGAGCAGAGAAGAAGAAAAGCAGGGGCGAAGGTAGCGAGAGGCAGTGAGGTATAAAACGAGAGCAATGGGCCGACCTCAGTGTGTCACCTAAATTCTACTCTAATGAATAGTCCATTGATTTCCATTAGGGCTGGCTGGAGCTGACCACTCCGGCCTGTCTGTTTCCTATTAGCGCACTTTAAAACTGAGCCTGACAAACAGTCATGGCCACAGGCGGACCGGATGAGGGCCCCGTTTAGTGTGTAAAAGGAACCTATGGATTGCATGGGTGCAGGGAGAAGAAAGAGTTAACAGCAGGAATAACATGAGCCTTAAAAACCAGCCTTGCAGTCCTGGAATTTGTCTTAAATTCGAGCTGTTTCTTTAAACAAATGAGAAAATCAGTGAAAAGGTTCCTTTCTCACCTTGAAAAGAGGTTAGAATGAATATCAAGATAAAGTCGCCTGGAAATTCTTGATTTGCATTTGAAAACGCAGGATTATCCAATCTCACTGACAGGTTTTATTCTGTTCTCTAAATAAAAAAGAGAGGCAGACTGACCTACTAAATCACCTGTTGAGATTGACCTTTTATAGTAGGACGGAGTGTCAGTGCAGAGCAGCCTTTAAACAGCCTCCAGGTCGTCATGGTATCGACCAGTGAGTCCATCGCGGCCCCCCCACCCCTGAGGCCTGGCCTGTTTCTCGGCTCAGGATTTTAGAGCCACGCAGCCTTATCAGCTCCACCTCTCCATCAGCCCGCTTCCTTCATTAACATTAATAGGATTTGGATCTATTATGCAACGAGGCTCCGCTGCGTTACGCAAGGCAGAGTCCTCATCAGCAGCAACACACTTCGGAGGGGAGCAGTTGCATCTTAGATTTATGGCTTGGGTCTTTTTTTTTTTTTTCCCACTCAGACATGGACTGTGGGGGTCTGCCGGCACGTGACCCCTCACTGAGGTCAGGAGCTTCAGACACAAGCTTCAACATTTGAAGGGGGCACCACAAGCGAACAGAATGAAACAGTGAAACTTAACATGATGAATTAGGAAAGAAAAAACATTTAGCATTATAGGAGATATTTTTCCTTTTGCTACATAGCTAACAATCACATTAACAGCTGTTTACTTACCAGTCTGGCAGAAATGTTGCGATTGCCAACCAGCTAGCCTCAGCTCGTTTCACCACCTTCTGACAGCAGCTCGCTGTGTGTCTTCTTGTCCGTCTGGCAGCAGAGAAAACATACAAATTGTTAGGACTGTGGTGAAGCTGGACCCTATTTGCATAAACGTCATTGTATTGTAAAAATAAAAATGTTGACGTGATGACGGCGTTAGTTGAAAATTCACATAAGTCATTAGAATTCAACTAGAAGGAGACAAGAGGATATGTACTAGATTTCATGGCATGGCATTTGAGGTTTGTAGAATAACATATAATCTGAACTTAAAACATGAAAATCACCACATTTAGGTTCAGTAAGTTGCCATTTTGCCTCCAGCAGTGATTCTATTGATGGTTCTTCCTCTTCCCCTCAGGGGGGCTGAAATCAATCTGCTCTTTTAGACTCATCAATAACATCTGTCCACAGGCTTGTAACACTACCTGGCCTGGACGATCGATTCAGAAACAACTGGGAGTGCACTAGTAGAGGAGGGTTTTCATTTCAAAATAAAATGACTTTCTTGTCGTGTTTTGTTGGGGATGTCACCTGCAAACCGAACATGGGAAAGCCTTGAGAAGTGTGTGTGTGTGTGCGCGCGTGTGTTTGTGTGTGTGGTTTAATTGCTTTCTGTGGAGGGATATCACCTCACGTCACCGGCCGTCAGAGTCAGTTGACTGAGTTTGATGTTGATGAACGCTGTCAGAGGGTCTTAGCTCCTGCTTGTGTGGATGTTAGAGTGAATCTCATGTTCTCATAGGATCGCCTGTCATATGCAGTATATATCAGAAAAGACCATCACTGGCACCAAGTGTGTGTTTTTCTCTAATGCTTGCCATCACTTCAGAAGCAGAGGGTGTCAGGACAGATCCTCCCATGTCTGCAGAGCTGCATGTACACGTTTTAAAGACATATAATGCCGTTAAATTATGTTTTCAAGGCTTTGCAAATAGAAATGTTCAGATTCAACAAACTTCTGAACATGAAATAATAATGCTTCAGTTGCCAAATGGAGCAGGTTGTCATGGAAACAGCAAAAGTGGCACACACAAGACAGTTCATTTTGTCTTTTTTTTTTTTTTTTTCCCTGAGTAACTTCCGGCTTTGCTAGAGGAGCTATTTTTACCAGGCATTATATAAGATGCAACTCTTGTGCTCAATACAATGTGTTATTTTCCCTCTTTTTTGTTCCTCTCGACTGTGATGGGAGCAGGATGCGCCGCGCTTTCCCGTACCTGCACATCTCAAGCCCTTGACTCACACGGGAAGCTTCGAGCGCTGCTGCGGTTAATGGAAAACAAATTTACTAATTCATCACCGTCAGTGTGTAGAAACTGCACGAGCCCAAGGGATCATTTAGCTGCGTTCATCGTCATTTTGGAATCAGAATGTCCCTTCTTCAAATTTGATTGCATCAAAAACAAATAAATCAGTCAAACATTCAGTATTTTTGAGGCACAACCCCAGTAAGTGCCACTTAAACGTCATTTCTCTGTTGCCCTAGAAAATGCCTAGAGTCATTTATTTTTTAGTGATTTATTTAGGATTAGGTCATGAGTTATTCATGCAATCTGTTTATAAGGCAGAATAAAAAACTTGATTTTTTTTCCTTTAAAGACAAAAGGGAGAAAGAGCAGGTCTTGAGGAAGAGGAGGATGTGAGCATGTTGTGCAGCTTACATGTAATATTCAGCAGCCCCAGCTGAGCTCAAAGTGAAGACGCACTAACTGTGAAAGATGCTATGATTAGCCTCTCGACACGCCTGACAGGGAGAAGTGTTGTTCTCCCCTTGTAGACTCAGAGAGACGAGCGTGACGCTCCTGCTGCACGCACGCTTGACTCAGCCCCAGCAGCACGATGGTGAATCTCGCAGGTTTCTGCACACGAGTAATGATCAAGCAGCAGTGGACAAAGTGTTGCACCGAGTGTCATCACCAGAGCTGATTGAGCCACTTTATGAGGAGTCACGTTGCAGCAGTCGGCTCTGCTTGCTCCTGCTTGTTAGAGCAAACATTCTGTTTGCAATCGGGCCTTTAGCCATTTGTTGGCTTTCAGATCTGACCCAGATTGTTTGTTCTTGTATCCTACTTAAAGCCTTTTTAGCTGCGGGCAGCTAAATGCAACAGGAAACTCTTTCTATCTGTGACTAAATCCTGCTCTCTCTGTCTCCCCGTGCAGGATGCTTCGAGTGCTGCATCAAGTGTCTGGGCGGGGTGCCCTACGCCTCCCTCGTCGCCACCATCCTCTGCTTCTCAGGCGTGGCCCTGTTCTGCGGCTGCGGCCACGTGGCGCTGACCGGCACCTTGACCATGCTGGAGAACCATTTCTCCAGGGAGACCAGCAACCACGCCACCCTCACCATGGTGTAAGTCTTCAGTGTGGATCAAACACGAACTGAAACATCAATCTGAAGTGATCTTATACTTAACAGGAACTTAAAGAGGGATGATATCCTGATACCAGAGCATGGTTGCAAAGATGCCACGTGCAGCTTTAAAAGCCCTGTGTCATGACTTAGCTGTTTAACCTCTTTCCTGCATCTGTGTGCTCAGGATCCAGATCTTTCAGTACATCATCTACGGCATCGCCTCCTTCTTCTTCGTCTACGCCATCATCCTGCTGGCCGAGGGGTTTTACACCACCAGCGCCATCAAGAAGGAGCTGCAGAGTGACTTCAAGACCACCGTCTGCGGACGCTGCATCACCGCCTTCGTATGTCAACACGCACAAAAACACAAGCAGCTGCTGCAAATCATCACACCCACTGACCCAGTTCACTCCAAATGAAAGCCTGTAAATGAGATGTAATTACTCTGATGTGCATTTTATAATGTTCCTGCTTAAAATAGTGTTTACAGGCTTAGAAAAATCAGCACAAAACAGTCATCCATTAAGCTTTACAAGCCGGGACAAGAGTCATCTTGAAGGTGTTGCGGAGGCACAATCACACACCTCTTCACATTTATAGACACACACACACATTAGACAGTTACACTATATGCAAACACTTGTGCACACACACTCAAACTCACCCCACTCGAGCCTTGAGGGTAACTCTGGCACAGTTTGTCCGTTCTACCCTGATTACTCTAATTGCTACAGATGTCCAGCAGCATTAGCTTAAGCATGGGTTGTTTGTGTGTGTGTGTGTGTGTGTGTGTGTGTGTGTGTGTGTGTGTGTGTGTGTGTGTGTGTGTGTGTGTGTGGTGGTGGTGGTGGTCTTTAAGGAATAATATTAACCTACTTTTTTTCATGCAACTCAAACTATGGGGACAAAGTAATGTTAATGTAATCTCTCCTTCCTTTTCACCTCTCTCCTCTCCTCAGTTCATGTTCCTGACCTACATCCTCGCTCTGGCCTTCCTCGCCATCTTCGGCTTCACGGCGATCCCCGTTTTCCTCTTCTTCAACATGTGGAATACCTGCGCTGCCATGAAGTCTCCTGACGCCAACATCACCTCGCCTGACTCCATCTGTGTGGACGTCAGGCAGTATGGTAATTAATACAGCAGTTTATTCAGATTATAGCAGTGTTGTAATTTAACAAAAATGCAGTAGAGGTTGAACAGCACGACAGGGCAACGAGCTATTTTTAAAAACCACCTAGTTGTCGGACTAATTGTAAAATCTGTTTGCTCAAAAGATGAGGCAAGAACATTCTGTAAAATGAAATAATAAACATGTTGCACATTTTGATTTGCAGCTAAAGTAGACAGGATGCGATCCCACGCTGTGTTACATGTCCTCCAAGTTTAAGAGAAGCTCCTCTGATCAAGAGAGGGTGAGCTCAAACACGCCGGCTGGCCTCAGCAATAAAAGCTTTCAAGTCTGCGCATAAAACAACGTCCTGGTGGTTCTCACACATGTGGCCCAGACTCACCTGCAGGAGAGCACATAATAAAAAAGAAGCCGGCGTTTTACAACCTGCAGTGTGATTCAAACGGCTTTACTCTTCAGCCACATCACATACTCATCTCAAGCTGCTTTAAATGTCACTTTCTATACGGGGAGAGGTCAACAAACACATTTAGATTATTGAGGAGCCTGATTGGGCCTGTATGAAAATCCACCTTCCTGCAGAATTACAGCACAGCAACGCTCTCCTGTGACTGAATATCTGCTTATCTGTTTGATGGCCTAATGTACAGTATGTGACCCACATTTGGAAGACAGCTGGCCCGCGTACAAAGTAGGATGAGGCTCACATATGCTTCACTGGCAGTCACACTCGGTATGAAATATTAACCCCAATTACTGGCAGTCGTTAAATTATTGTCAGCAGCAAGCTGGATTGATCATGGACATGTTTTATAATATTTTTTTTTTTTGGAAGCCATTCTTTAAGTGTCAAATCTATAATAATGTTACTAATCATTTTAATTAGAGGAATTTATAAAAATGTCAAAAAAATGACACTAAAACAGGCGGGAAAAAATGAAGAAGTCTACGCTACACAGTCTGTAAAAATGTTTCTACAGTAAAGAAGTGATTCAAAATAATGACCCATATTTTTCCTGTAGGAGAGGCTCAGAGGCTCGGACAGCAGCAGCCCTGTTTCCTTTAATCTTTATCCGAGCCTAATTCATAATGCCTTCAATCATACAGTCAGTCTCGGGGGAGGGAAAAAAGCTTCTTGTCTCAGATGAGAAAGCTGTGACGTTTCATCTCTCTGATCCTGCAGGTGTTATTCCCTGGAACGCCACACCGGGAAAAGCATGTGGAGCCACACTGGGCGACATCTGTAACACAAGCGAGGTGAGAGGACACTGATCTTCCCTTATTGCTTTTTTTTTTGTAATCTCCTCCCTCGCTAATTTCTCTTTTCACCCACAGTTCTACCTGTCCTACCACCTCTACATTGTCGCTTTGGCCGGTGCCGGAGCCACTGTCATCGCTTTGGTAAGCTCCTCATGATCCCGCTGATAATGTGCTGCTGGAAATATGCACGTTGCTATGGCGTCCTTATCTGTTGCCACGGCAACCACCGCCTCTCACGTTTATCAGCGTGTCATCCTATGGGTTGAAATCTTACCGTGCAGCCTGCCTCTGTGTGTGAGCGTGTGCTGACAGAGGGTCAGTGTTTTACTCTGCTGCGGAGGCGGACTTTTTTGTTTAGGTAGAACGAGATAGAGAATAGTATCAACAAGGCAAGAAAGAAGCAGCTGAGCAAAAGAGTGAACATGCTCTGCACTGGTTTGTATTCTTGAACTGTATTTTTTAAAAGGTGCACACTTCTTCAACTCATCAATTTGTTAAATGTGACCATTGCTTTATTACTCCACTACTGATCAGTGCAATCACCTGCAGAAACTTCACCATATCAAGTTATCAGGTTATTATGGGTGTAACTTTTCAAACATCAATTAAAAATGTAACTTTAGAGGGTCAGTGCTAATTAAACTTCTTATAAAACTGCTACTCTATTTTCTTTGTGCAAGTTTCTTTCTGCAGTTAGTATGCAGTATGGAACAGGACACTGCACTTTGATTGGAATCTATTTGCACATGTATTGCATCATTTCTTGTCAGCAGAAAACAGGAAGCTACATTGAAGTCTTGTATGCAAACTGCAGGAACACCTGTACTCCAGCATCATCCTCCAGTGCACATCATCCGTGCCTACAGTAGATGAAATAAGCCTGTGTTTCTCTTCAGATCCACTACCTGATGATCTTGGCGGCCAACTGGGCCTATCTGAAGAGCGCCGTCTCCACGCACGAGTACCAGGACATCAAGACCAAGGACGACCAGGACCTGGAGGCTGAGGCGCGCTCCAAGGAGGGCCAGAACTCCTCCTCCTACTCATAAGGACAAGAGATCCTCTCCCGCCGCCACCCATCTCCGCTCCACACCTCAACCCCCGCCCCACAACACCCAGCGCCCACCCCTCCCTCCTTTAAAACAAACCACCTCGGTCATGTTTGATAGTCCCCCAGCCTCCTGATTCTCCATCCTCTTCCCTTCCCCGATGCTGATTAAGAGTTGTGGGAGCGTACCCACACCAGAGGGGAAGAGAATAGAGGATCAGGAGAAGCGGGAGGCCCAGGCGGAGGCAGATGTTTCAGAAGGGGAGAGCTCGCCCGCCGGGGTGGAGCTCAGGTTCGGTACATCAGTTCAGAAGCGTCTCGTCCCCCGTGCTTTTGGGCGGCGGCTCGTGAACGAGGCCCGGCTGTGATGGCCTCGCGCCCTGAGCCAGCACAGCCTCTCGACACACAGCTCCTAACAGCCTAAAAAAAACATTGTTCACTGTCAGCTTCAGCCACAGGGAAGCCAAGCAGCGACCAACTTCCTCTGTTTTTTGGTGTTTTATATGCATATATATATGAATATGAATATATTGTGCGAATGTGTATGAATGTTGTTGTTTTTTTTAATACTCTCTGAAAAGTATGCCAGGTACTATTATGATCTTTTTTCTTCTTTATGTTTTTGCGCTCATAGGTTTTTTCTCCTTTACTTTTCTTCTCCATCTTTAACTTTTTATTGCTTCTGCTCGATATGTGTTGCACTATTTATGAAATAAAAAAACAAGGAGAGTGAAAATCCCTTGAAAACACAAAGCACCCCAGCCCCCGTCTCCCATATAGACTCAAATCATGTGGTATCTCAAGGATTAATTGTGCATTTACATGATCAGAGTTGATTTATCCACCAAGCTATTAACAGTTAATTTAAGACCAGAGGTGCAGCAAACTTTTTTAAAGGAATAGTTCTGAAAAATATGTTATTTTTCTTTGCTGAGAGTTAGTTGACAAGATTGATACCTCTCTCATGTGTATGTATAATAAGAAGCTTCAAACAGGAAATTGCTAAATTTGCCTAGCATTAGCAGAAAAGAGTTAGATTGGCTCAGTCTCAATGTAACAAAATCCACCTCCCAGCACCTCTTAAGCTCACAAATTAACACAGTTTATCTTGGTAGTTTAATTCACTCAAAAAAATTATTCTGAAAACAACAAGTTGTTGTTTTACAGGAGAATTATGAGTATATTTTGGCACAGGTGACTGTCTAATGGCTCTGCTAACCTTAAAATCACAACTTTGAGTTAATTAAACTACCAGGATATACTGCATTAAGTAATGAGCTTGGTGGGCTGATGTTAGATGTTTCCCCATTTCCAGTGTTTCAGATAAGTTAAGTTAAGGTCCAGGTGATAGCTTGATATTTACTGTTCGAGAGCAGTATCTATCCTCTCATCTAAGTCTTGGCAGGAAAGCAAATACAATTTGCAAAATGTCAAACTATTCCTTTTTAAGATCTTTATGGTTTTTGCTACTCCATTCACCAGCGGCAGCAGAAATCAAAGATAAAACTGTCCGGGTCTTTTGCCAGAAAGAAGACACACACCTCAGGTATCAAACTAAATCTGATTTTAGCCAGTTGTGTTCTTTTCTAAAACTGCACCATCTAAATACTTAACCCTTACTGGATTGGTTCGCTGTCCTGTGTGAATTATACAGTAAAACCTGTTCTCTTTTTTTCTAAAATTCCTCCTTTTGCGAATGAAGTTCACCTGTAAATAGCCAAATCACCCTAAAAGATCTCGATCTACACTTCTCCCAAAAAGCGGAGAACACAATCAGTGTTTTTGCCATGCTCTTCTATTATTTTTTTGTTCCACAAATATATGTAAATGTACCCTTTGAGATATGTGTTTAGCACTAAAATACTAGTTCTGCATTTGATATAATAATTGTAATGTAACATCTTAAATGATATGTCGTGAGAGGGATACAGTGCAGTCATGATATGATATGATGGATTGAGGTGATTGTGACGTATACATTTTAAAATGTGAAAAAAAAATTATGGAAATTGATTTTTAATGTTTAATCAGTTTTAGGCAGCTGGGTTCTTCTTGTGATTCAGTAACAATGATTTTATGGAACTTGTTTCTGCTTATTTTTCAATGGCCAGCCAAATGAGCGACTCAACACGAGTTGAGGAAAATGTCTTTTTTTTTTTTCTTTTCTTTTTTCTTTACTTATCCTTTTCAGTTTTATTGTCATGCCTCTCACATGAGCCACAGAGACTGTTTTGGATGTTTACACTCTGAATAAAACAAGTCAGGAATTTTCATACATTAATTTTATAATCAAATATTGTTTAATAATCATAAACTATATTCTATATCGATCATCACTGGTTAGTTAACCCTCAAAAAACACTGAAGAAGACACATTTTTGAACTTTGATGAGATGAAGCATGTCAGTATCGTCCATGTGTGCAGCTGTCTATTCTGTATAAAAAAGGACTATATTGCCATGTGTGTTATGTTTGATAAATATACGTGCTTTGCCGCCAGGTTGATGTAAAGGCAAACTTCAGTTTCCTATAGGACGATGCGTGTCAGGGTGTTGTTGTTTCCTCGTTATTTGCATGAAGGAGACATGACTGTGTCTTTGCAGTTTTTCAGGTGATGTGTAGTCAATTGTACTGACAACTATGGTAGGCGGTGTTTGCCCCCCCCCCCGGTCCCCTTTCCACCCACTCTTTTCTAAAGAAAACTCCATTGTACTTTGATGGCATTGTAGTCCCTGTAGGTGTTTCATTATGGTTTTATTTTTTAAGTTGGAAATAGTTCTATGACTCCTATATAGTGATGATTTTTGTAACCTTCTCTAGTAAAACCGATATTTTTTATTATCGTGACACCGTTGTCTCCTGCCTCTTTCTTGGGTTTGGGTGATTTCAGTTTGTTTTTTTCTTTTATGGATGCATCTAACCATTACAATTGTTGGTATTGATAAATCTTATCACTATTTTCTCAAATAATTCATTGTTTTTATTCTATAAAACATTGAAAAAATACCCACAAAACTCCCCTTGCATCAAAAGTTACCTCAGAAAATTACTTTTTTGTCAAGCAACAGCCTTAAACTCAAGGACAGTTTCAGTTAACTATGATGTAAGAAACAGAAAATCAGCAGTTCCATACATTTTAGAAGCATTTTTGGTGTTTAAAAAGTATAAATCAGCTCATGTAACCGACAAAAGTCATTCTACTCGTTATGCTACAAAATAAAAGACAGATTTTTAATTGTAACTTTAGTAAATAAAGTCCTGGAAACATCCCACATTTTTCTAGCCTTTGTCTGCTGTAGTAGAGAAGTCACCTTTGCAACAGGTGATGCAGATTGAATCAACTAGCCACTGAGCACTGCCCTCAACAAACCAGACCTCATCTCACTTCCGAGGAAAATCTGAGGATCTTTTCTCAAAAAGTCACTAAAAGTTGCCAAATGACGTCATCCATTTATTTCTGTGGAAGTCTGACATCAAACGAGGATGTGGTTTTAATCATTACAGTTGTGAAACTACTGAATACTCACAGCTGCAGACTGGACCTCTCTGAGGAGGCTCACACAGCCATGGTTCGTCCACACAGGCGTTTTCACTTACGCTGCCTGATTACACTGATCTCCTTCACCCCCCCTTTGACTCTGGGGCTACTAAAACATAAACATGCAGATACATATACAGTACATAGAGTTCGGTGACCCTCTGCATACTGTGTGTAAATACTCACACTGGATTCTGCAGAACATGAATTACATTTGTGACAGAGACGTCAATTCGCTGATGTTACTGTGAAGTCACAAACTGGGCGTTTATCTCTCACATTTGTGATACATGGGTGCAGCCTTGTGGATAAACTGGGTACTGCTCTTCCAATGAAAAAAACAAAAACAAAACAAAAACACAATACACTGATTTTTCCTCAGTTTCATTTACCGTAAAGAAGCAGTGCTGATGAGGATCATACAGGCCAGAGTGTAACAGCAACTTCAGGCTCAGCAGTGAGGGGTAGTACGTACTATTTACGTAAAAATAACTACTAGAAACTTCTTTTTCTTATTTAGAGAAATGCCAAATGTCATCATGGCATCACTGGTATTACAAATAAACAACATAAGATCTCTGGTTACGCTCCGTTATCCCAGCAGAAGAGATGAAATTATAAAAAAAAATAAAATAAAATAAAGAAATAATAATAAAAATAGTTGATCAACTGCATAAAATCTGTACCACCTAAATTGTTACACATCAGACAGACAGTGGTTACTATCTGTGATTAGATTTTTAGGTACCTTGGAATTATAATTGTCATTATAAGTGTCTAAATCTATTATCTATGAATTTAAATGTGACATGTTTAATGCAAACAGTGAAACTTTCAAGCACTTAACTCTAATTTAGTTGTTTTGCACCTGTAGTTTGTGTATTAAAAGACCTGAAAATCATTTTGGGAGCATTAGCTGGTTCATATCCTGAATATCAAATTTTGGTGGTGTGGGTTACTGGGCTGTTTCAGGACACCCAGCACTAAGTTACAATATTTTAGAGCGAAAAGCTTCACTCCCCTGGTTCTTCAGGCAGACAATAATCTTTTCTTTGTGTGGGCTAAAACCTCTGACCACAGGTTTATCAGTGACATCAAAACTGTTTTTCACATTAACGGTCTCATGCTTACTGTGGTTACAGAAGTGTTACTACTTCAGAGGTGACGTAGTTTCACTTTGGTCAGAAAGCCCCGTCAATACACTCAGCTCTGACCGTAAAGCGGTATCGAAACTTTCTTAAATTTCACATGACATGGAGAGATACCTGAGGTTTGTCACCTACCACAAATAAATCCTTAAAATCTGCAAAGACATATCAGAAATGTTATTTTATTTAATGTTTTTTATAAATTATTAATTGTGTCTCCAAAAGGGACCAACTATAAGCTGGTCCGGGAAAATTTTCAGTCCCTTGATGGTGTAAAAATGCTGAACTTTGTCAGTTTTGGTCGATAATATATGAAGATTGGCTTAAACTTGCCGATCCTGGTCGAGAGTCTAACCAAGGGCGTTTGGTTAGACACTGATGCACTGTGCAGAAGCTGCTGAGCGAACACCACTTCCTCTTTTTGTAGAATCACAAACCACACTCACACCTGTACAGCATGTGGCATCTGCAGAAGCATCACATGAGCTCCTGCTGGCTCGCTCAGCTCAGCAGCAGCTGGGATCAGGGTGAGTCTTCTTCTCCAAGTCCACTGTGTTGGTGTGGATGAGGTGATCAGCTCTGTCATCCAACGCCAGGATACGGCGCACCGCCTCCTCAAAGGCCGATGCTACATTGGTGGCATCCTTGGCGCTCGTCTCAAAGTACGGGTGTCCCCCGTTCTCGCGGCACCACTGTCTCACATCCTCCCCTGACACCTGACGTTCGGGAACATCCAGTTTGTTGCCCAGAACCACAAAGGGGAAGTTGTCAGGGTCCTTTACGTCAGCGTAATAAGTGAACTCCTTCTTCCAGTTGTCCAGGTTGTGGAAGCTCTGTCCGTCGTCCAAGCTGAAGGTGAGCAGGCAGCAGTCGGAGCCGCGGTAGAAGGGAGTGCGGAGGCTGCGGAAGCGCTCCTGGCCCGCCGTGTCCCAGATCTGCAGAGTCACGTGGTGCCCGTCCACCTCCAGCTCCTTGTTCAGGAACTCCACGCCAATAGTGTGGAAGAGGTGCGAGTCAAACTTGTTGGTGACGTAGCGGTTCATGAGCGACGATTTGCCAACGCCGCCGTCACCCAGGAGGATCACCTTCAGGAGGGCTGACTTGGACATCATGGCTGCAGTGAGATGCTCCAGGCCAGTTCTGGTCTAACTTGTCTGCGCCAAGAGAAATTGTAGACACCAACGATGGAGGAAGGAATTTCACCTTGGGAGCACAAAAAACTTTAGATTAACTTGATCAAAACAATGTCAACAATAAAGCTTGGAGCTCTACACAGGATAGATGACACTGAGGATTTATAAATTCTTCACTGTGGTGCCATCTGGTGGAGATAATAAGAATAAAGCCTACTCAATCATGAGTACAGAATTAATTGCCATTTATTTTTATAATCAATTAATCATTTTTTAAAAATTACACTTCCCTGGTTCCAACGTCTTAAATATGAGGATTTGATGCTTTTGTTTGTCATATGAGTCACGGATTCAGTTGGAATGGTCATTTTTATATTTCATTTACACTGAAAAATATATTAAAATGATGATGTGGTGATTTTCTCGTACCAAACAAGCATGTTTGGAGAATATAATTTGTAGACCTTTGTACCTCTCTGTCTGCAGCTCCTCTGATTTGGATATTGCACTTGGTCAAACTGTGACATCAATAATATTTTTGCACGTTGGGAAAGTAAGATTTGCTTTGCCTGCACACAGTTTTGAACTAATGTGAGTCTTTATCAACAGGCAACATGAAAACACTGCCTGTTCACGGCACAGACAAAATAAGAGCCTGGCGTCGTTTTGTTCATTAACTTTTTACCTTTGGCCTCGCAGATAGCGTTGCTCTTAAGATAAAAACAAAGTGCATCTTGATCAACTTTCACTTTCCTGTAAGCCAGAAACATTCACTGTTTACATGTTTCCTCACGCTGACTGCGAGGAGAACTGATTGAAGTCAGTCGACTAGCTAATCCTATTAAACAGCCACTGCCCCCTGATTACACTACACAACTAATGAACTTCCTACACTGTATCTAGTATGTTATGCATGAAATGATCTGAGCAGCGCATCACATGGACACTGATCACAGGACCAGTGAGTGGTGCAACTCAACGACGGAACAACAGAAATAAGATTTCTCACCCTTATATCTGCGCAAGCTTCATCTTGTCAACAATCTGCAGGAGACAAAAAGAAAGAATTTAACTTTACAGATCGCAAAGCGGCCAGGAGAGTTCACCCACTCACAGGCTCAGCTGCTAAAAAGCGACAAATGAGGAT
Organism: Trachinotus anak; assembly: GCF_046630095.1. Taxonomy (NCBI): domain Eukaryota; kingdom Metazoa; phylum Chordata; class Actinopteri; order Carangiformes; family Carangidae; genus Trachinotus; species Trachinotus anak. The sequence goes on from NW_027273877.1 coordinate 4,302,651, forward strand.
TTCAGTGAGTTTAATCCTGCACCACACATTTGCATCCCAGGTTAGGCTCATGGCAATCACTCCACCTACAGCCCACAACCAATCTCCACGATGTAAGTGGCAAATCTTACAGAGCAGGTTTAAACAGGAGCGGGGGGGGGGGGGGTTACATGAAGAGGATCATCTCATCCGCCACAGTTCAGATAGTAAGACGGAGCACCTGTCCATCACTGGCTGTCATGGTATCAGTGAATGTGTTTCAGTACTTGCAGATACCAAATACTAATCAATAATCACTTTGTGTGAAAAATGATGTTCTAAACACCTATAGCTTCACATATTTACATATTTTAAAGGCTACAAACGGGGGTGGGGGTTGGGGGGGTGGTTAATCAATAACTGTTTCAGTCATTTTTCAACCAAAAAAACATTTGCTGGTTTCAGCTCCTGAAATGTGAGGATTTTAGTTTTCTGATACACTGATCAACCAATCAACTGGAACAATATTGATTTTATATTTTACTTTTTTATGACTTTTTAATGATTTTTTTTATATTGTTGTTTTGATTTTCAGCCCCTCAGGGTCCGGGGACGGTACAACGTTGAAAAATATTTCCAGTCCTGCAGAACCACTTGTGACGTTTCATAAATTCTGCAATATCACGAGTGCCTCGAAGTGATTTTTTATTAAATCTAAACTGATTACTCTTCGGGGGGTGAGTAAAAGATTAGAACAGCGTATGATTGCAAGTTAAAGTTATAGTTCAAGATTTGAATCTAAATTCGATTACGTCCCTCTCCAGCTAATAAAATCTAGTGGACATGCAGTCTGCAGCCAATCAACTGGCCACATCTGCAGCTTGTTTGGAAAAGTTGAGCTACTCTGTAGAGTTTAAAGACCAGGATGAAGTGAAGAGTTAAACTCCGCTGTGGCCTGAGGGGGCATATAGGCTGGACTGTCACATGAACAGGCAGCAATGCACATTTTCAGCCCAGTTAAGGGCCAACGTTGGGTAAATGATCCCTTTGTCCTGGGAACGTTAAACACAGACTTTCCACAGGATAAACATTATAATTAATATTTGCAAGAAATTAAAAATAAATTATTAAAAAAGGGATGCAATGCAGATGCAGGAATGACTGGACACACACACACACACACACACACACTCACAGTCACACACTCAGCGGTCATGTGCTTCACTCAGCAGAAGGCTCCCGTTTAAAGAGGAGGCTGCTCTTTGGATTACTTCCTATAAATAAAAACCAACATTTCCCCCAAACAACTTACCACATGATTTGATTCAAAGCAACAGAATATAATATTTCATGTGTTTTCTAACACACACACACACACACACACACACACACACCATGTTAAATCTGCAGCGTAATAACACAAATACACCTTAATTATTACATCATAGTTATTCATTCGTGTTTGAACAAATCCCTGATGGTGTTTTATGCTGGAAGATGAACCAGGGCGCGGTTCATGCTTTTTTTTTTTTTTGCCAGTTTTCAGAAACCGTCTGGTGTGTTGCAACACTTCGGTTGAACATGTTGGAGGAAGCAGCGTGAGATCCCGGCGGCGGACACAACATCCCCGGGGACAGGAGCCCTTCACAGCGGCTGCGCCACCGGAATGAGCCTCGCCGGTTTCACTCTGCATAAACTCGCTTTTAAAAGAGGCGTTTCACTTTAAAACTGACACACGCTTTCATTTACACTCCAGAAGTGAGTCCTGAGCCCTTGTGTGTTTCATCGATGTCAATATTTTTTGAGGGAAATACGGAAAGAAGCGAAGCATCCAGGCGTCTGTCCGATAATGGAAGCCTCGCCATAGACTGTCGCTGTCCGATAATGGGCGCTGTACGCTCATGACTTTACTTACCGACTAAAACAACGCAAAGTTATATTTTTTGCCATCGAAATTATATCTTAGCCATCTCAGAAAGCGTACCTGTCAGTATGGAGGTCACTGCGTGGTGGATTTCCCCTCATCCATCCCGGCTGGGTGCTGCTGTCAGCCGGCGACACGGCGCTCCGGTGTCCCCGCTGCACTCTGGCCCCAGAGCCGCTGGTGACGCTCATATGACCCGGGAGCGTCACGCCTCCTCTCATCATGCGCCTTCCTGGATGCGGTCAGTGCATCCACATTGTATTGTTTGTTTCAATTTTGTGAAAAAAAAAATAGTCTTATTGTCCGTCTGATGTTGCACTTTAAAAAAAAACAAAAAAAAAACAAAACACGGGGACTATGAACTTAACCTAGATCAGGAAGGTCAGTGGGTTAAAGTCAGTGGTTCCCATCCAAAAGCTTCCTAAATAAACAGGAGAGGTCGCCAGATGACTTTTGTAATAGGAAAGATAAGCAAATCACCATTATGTAGATTTTTTTCTGACTTTTTACATTTTTTTTTTATTAAAAATAACCCATCAAATGAAGCGCACTCAGACCATTCTTTGTGATGAGGGTCTCACATAAACACTGACTTGTTTTTGGGAACCACAACCTGGCGGTTTGCTGTAACTAAGGACTGATAGCCCTCTGTTTGCTGCAATATCCCTTGTGCATTTTGCACTGCAACAACATGTGTGCAAAGATGATATAAATATGCATCTGAGGGTTTGAAGGCCTAATAAAGTGGATTAAATTGCATGAAAAAGGGCCCCAAACCAAATAACTAGATTAATAAAAACTTGACGTTTGTGAGGGAGAAAAATGGCTACAGAGCATTGATTCGACAGGTCACCATGACTGAGAGGGTGAAATCCTTCACCAGGCACAACAGCCACAAGATAGGGAGCATCTGAAAGGAGACACAACCCAGAGAAATGCCACAGAGCTGAGATACGAAGCAGCTACATTCCGGCTGTATCTCACTCACTAGATACCGCAGCTCTGTATCTGAATCCATGCGACTGACTGTGACAAGGGGAGTTTTCATTGCAGGGGATTTTATCTTTGGACAAGCCTGATTTGTCCTTTTGCAACCAGCTGAGGCTCCTGGAAGGAAGGATGGAAAAGTTGTTCACATTCATCAATGAAACGCACATCTCACTCTCCGTGCAGTGCAGAAATTGAGTGATTTCACTTCAAAAAAATAAGACGTCCGGTCACATTATGGGAGTTAGTTATGCAGTGAGTGATTTAAACTCTTGAGCCTTCACAGTAAAGGCCCCTGGATGTGATGTCAGGATTACGTGTGAATGAGTCATTGTGCCACGTCGACTGACTTTGCAGAGAGTGGAGCACCAGGGGATATCCACCCCCGAGGCTGCTCAGGAGGGCAGATTACTGACTCACATGCTCACCGTTTTCTGAGGTCACATGTCTCATCCACTGGGTCCAGTTCACTCCAAATGAATGGGATATTGTAGAAGGCCAGGGGCATGAATTTACCCAGCATTCATAGCCCAGAATGACTTGAAATAAGCGCAACAGAATTCATAATTTATTTCCCTTCACTAATTATACATTAGTGAAGGGAAAGGTCAAACTTAGTGGCTTGATATTATGTCTTAAGCAGAAAATGTAAGAGAGAGAAGCCAGGACACGCAGCTAGATGAGCTACTGTCAGGAAAGACAAACTGAAGGGCAATTAGAAAGAGTAGAGGAACCAAGGAAATGATTCAGGGGGAAGAAGATGACTTCATGATAAGTAGTGGTTTCGGTCTGCAGCTGCAGTAGGCAGTGACTTAGCTTTTCTGCCTCCAGTTGAAAGGTAATCACCATTTTGGGGCTTTAAAATTCCACATTCAGTCATGCAAAAAATAACAGATAAATCCTAAAAATGTCCCGTTTAAACCACAAGTGAGTGCTTCATCTTGCAGGAATGCTCTGTCCTCTGTTTCCACTCTGCATTCCTCTCACCATTCCCCCTGTTTCAGAAAATATCTGACACGCTGCAGGAAAAACTTTCTATTCAGTACATGTCAGCACTTTTAGGTTAAAAATTTTCACGGTTTCAAGAGGCAGGAAGGAGCAGTTAAACCTTGACCACAATGTTTTCAGCTTTTTTGAAATTGCCAAAGGTTATAAAAGTTTCTCAACCTGTACAGAAATCTTTCAGCTGTGGTGAAAACAGGAAAACCTCTCAAATTTTGGTGGCTTCACAAAGTGCCCACAGACAAGAAACTGTGACATTTCCCACCAGTGTCTGATCTTTTTTTTTTTTATTGACTAAACAGTTAATCAGATAAGTAGCAGAATCGGTGGATTTGATTTAGAGACAGATCCAGCCACTGTGGTACCACTGCTGGCCACACCCGCTGCAGGTCACAAAAGTCATGGCGTCCTCATCGGGGCCACCGCGCCTCACCCATGCAGGCAAGAAGAGGGCACCCCTGGACACCTGCGTCACCCTGCAGTCCGATCCTCCACATTTTTTGCAGCGAATCTTCTGCGTCTGCGTCCCTTCTATCACCTGAGGGAGCTGCCTCTCGCTCACACCCCGGGAGGAGTACTCCTCTCTGAGCTGGCGGAGGTCCGCGCTGGCCATCTCCTCCGCTGACATCCGGGCGAAGGCCTCAGGCGACAGGGAGCCGCTCAGCAGGCCCTGACGTAGGTGACCGTTTTTGGGATTCCTCAAGTTGGCTACCTTGCTCCTCACACAGGTTTTGTACTTGACCTGATTTGATTTGTGGAGGTCGTGGATGTGCTGCTCCATGTCTCCAGCCAGCTGTGCGGCCACGTCCCGATCAGGATGCTCGGGGCAGAGGGCCGCGAGGAGGAGCTGAACACATTTGGTTCTTACAGATGGGAAATCACAGGATGCAGATGTGCTGTCTGCAGTGGAAGTCTGGAGGCCATCTTTGTCCACTTTGGATGATGCCTCTTGTTCTGCTGCGGCCTTCACATTCTCCACATTCAGTGCTGAAGCAGGGAGGGAGTCCCCCTGCTTGAAAACTCCTCCATCCCCAGCCTCACGTGATAAAGAAACCCTGCTAGAGAGCCCAGGCTCTTCGCTCTCCTCTGTGCGTTTCACACCTCGTGTATCTTTGCTGTATTGCCTCTTCCACTTGGACAACAGGCTCTTGACTTTCTTCTTCACCTCGTCATCGGAGCAGGTTTTCAGGAGCCTGTAAAGAACTTTGACAATGTCCGTCGTTTCCAGCTGCTCTGCTGTGATCTGCGACTTATCAAGGTCACCAAGGAGGGTCAAGACGTTCCCATAGCTTCTGTCTGCAGTCAGTTTCTCCATCTGCAGGGCACAGTGAACTATCTCATTGGCATCCATGGTGGCTACAGAGAGATTAAATAGTTAACATTATAATTCAAAAAGATAAGGATACCTAATCTTTACCAATCAATATAAATATGTATAACTTAATGTACAGTGCAGTGACTGGCTGCAAAGGTCATGTGTTTCTCTGATGTTCTACTCAGCAGTATGCAACATACTTAAGCATTTCTTTCTCCATGTTTGCATTGGTTTACCTGAACTTCCTCATGGTTTGCAGCTTCTTCACACAAAGAGCAATCGTTGAAAAGCGTCTACATGGAGCAGCCATGTTGGATGTGTCTTCAAGACAGTGAAGTAACCTGGATTCACCTCTAGATGGTGCTACAGCCTCACAGAAGCAGACCCATCACCCTGATCACGCAGGTTTAGAGTTGGGTTGCAATCAGTTTCTAGCACTGGAACTTAATGTACACCTCCTGCTTTTCACCTGTGTCTGTTCGTCTGTCAGCAGATTTGCACAAAAAGGACTGAACCGATTTGCACCAAACTTGGTGGAGGGATTGAGCGTCGGCCAGGGAAGAACCCATTAAATTTTTGGGGCACATCCTGATAATTTAATATGAATTTTAATGTTTTTTTTTCTGAAGTCTGGTTATGCTGTTATTTAGAGTTATTTAGATCCAGACCTTACTTCTTAATGGATGGATATTAATGTAAAAATCTCAAATGTGAGCATCAATAAAGTTGTTTAGTATTCTATAATTGTCCTTGTACAACTTTGTGATGTGTTTCATGTGTTATTCTGTCACAGTAATAAGCAGGCCTTGCAGTTGTGCTGTCATCCTGTGATTTGTCTAAATCCTTTATATCAGGATTTGGGTGTGTGCATCAGGCTTTCCAGGTTATTCCCAGGTGACAACAGCTATTCAGAAACCCGGCTAGAATTCTGTTTATTTTCATGTGAGCTGACAACAACAACAAAGCTGGATTAACTTCAGTGTGGATGCATAGGAAGAGCTGAGGGTGGGACCCAGTCGTCAGTGGATTAAAGTAATCAATGCAGAGATCATTTTGAGTATGTTCAAGGCTTAATCTGTGTGATTATGATCATTCTTTACTTTTGTCTGCATAGCTGTGGTACTCATTTGCACAAGCTATAGAGCTGGATGTTTTGGGGTCTGCGTGCAGGAACATGCAGCCCTCAAATACAAGCAGCCAAACAGCCACTTTACAAGAATTCAAGAGGTGAAGGTATCTCACAACAAGATGAGGCAAGCCTTTCAGCTGTTGTGCAATTACATGTTGTGAAGGAAGAAGATGAATGAGTGTGTAGGATAATTCATGGTTGTGGAGCTGCAACAAGAAATGTTTCCGTGCATTAGAACCACCAGAGTGGACAGACGAGTTTGCAGGTAGTTGTTATTGTGCTCTCAGAGCCGGTGAGATATCATTTACTCCCATATTAGAGTAACGGCTGTGTATGAAAAGACAGAAACTCTCTCTGTGGCTGAAAGGTTACATATGTATTCATTTAATATTTGAAAAAATATAAAACTCTAAATATTATAATACTATGGATGTAATTTCATCAGCACAACTAATTCACCACTAATAACTAAATAAAGCAAAGCATAAAGAATTTAAGATGGTGTGTGCTAATTTAATCAATAATATTGTTATCAGTGCATACATCCTTTAACTGTGAGTTTGCATGCTAGTTAACTAGGTTGTTAACGGGACACAGTTTATTCAAAAAACATATTTACTGTCTTCCAACCGTCCCCTCCTTTCTGGAGCACTTTATTCTCCAACAGTAGAAGTTAAATAACAGTGAAAGGTGCAACACAGCTAATAGTAGCTTTCTCAGTTCTGCTCTCCCTCAAAGGTCAGCACTGTCACAACAGCTTAATATTGGTTAAACGTGCAGTCCAGGGGTCAAAGTTCACCAAAGATGCACAGATTCGATTCACTTCTGCAACCAAAGCCAGGAATCACATTGATTTGATTGAATTTTGAATTTCATGAAAATAAAACTGTCAAATTAGATATGAATCCGAAGTCAGAAAAAAAGAACCCTCTCATGTTCTATCAAGGAAGTAAAAAAACAAAAAAACAAACATTGCCCTAATAGTTTGACTTCCTTAGTGGGAATTTCACTCTAAAATACATCTGCATCGAAAATACATCAACACCTGCCAGCATGTTTTCAGCGGTTTTGCCAAACGTTGTGAACATGGACAAAAAGAGTTGGAGTCCAGTTTGTAATCTGTACAAATGGCCCTTTGGCAACACTCCACTGTCTGTGAATGGAAAACTGGCTGCCTTAAAATAGACACAAACTGGACTAGAAAGTTACCTTTTAATTCAGTGAAGCACATTCAATAGCAGCACCACATTTCAAACTTCACTCCTGTCGAATTATATATGATATTATTCACGCACATATACCTCCATGACATATAAATAGACGAGCAGGGTGCCATTATGTAACCAACAGTATGACATCACCCTCTTAACTTTATATTAAAAATTTCGCTTTCAAGATTCAGCTGCAGCTGGGGCCAATAACGGTGGGGGCCCTGAGGGAAAACTGATACAGTGTCTCTTTGTGTAATAGCTTCTGGCTCCCAAGTCTTCAAACAGCAGCTTTTAAAACCCCAAATGAAAGTTAAAGCTTCCAGGAGGCTTTTAGCAGAGTTAATGTCTAACTAATCTTTCCACACACAAGTGTGCTGGCTTCAGGAGTTTTCTGTCAGCATATAAGGTAATGTGCAACGTAAGAGTTTCAAGATGTATCACTGGAAGTTTCCTGCAGGTGTGTGTTGTTTTCTGTTTGCCACAGGTTGGACTTAAGTGGATTTTGAGGAGTGAACCTGTGACCTTTCAGTCTCAGGAGGGTCCCCCACCTCAAACTGTGTTTTGCCTCTATATGTGTGTGTGTGTGTTGGGATGGGTGGGGTCCAGCTGAGCCTTCAGTGAACATATGGAAGAGACAAAAAAAAGACCGGTCGACGTACCGTAGGCCCCCTGCCTTTTGTCCCTTCAGCCACACATGGCTGGAATTCCCGAAAACACTCTCAAGGCTCCTCGGATCTTATCAAATAATTTCACTGCGGCTTGTCTGCACTTGCATGCTCCTTATCTGTGGGAATGGAATTTTACCAGCACACCACCGCCGTGATGCACATTCGCCAAGAGGTGGCGCTGTCTGCACTATGCTGATTTCAATGGGGCTCTATGGGGAAGTGGAGTCCTGCTGTATCACATCCTGCTTTTGTTGTCTCCGCCTCTTGTGCAGACCACGCCACACTTGATGGCGTGTATGCATGAGCACACACACACACACACACACACACACACACACACACACACACACATACACTACCCCGCCCTGAGCTTGAGAAATCTTGAGGAGGAGGGAGGCTTTCTTGTTAAAGTGATCAGTTTCTTCATGGCCAGACATTCATGACAACATGGTAAGTCCCTCCAAGCCCCCCCACAACCTGAGTGTGTGTGTGTATGTGTGTGTGTGTGTGTGTGGGTGTGTGTGCACAAGAGATAGCACAACAGAATAAAAGTTCTTCTCTCATTCTGCTCAGTGCAATATTCCACCTACTTAGGGACTGTACACAAATGATTAAGAGCGAGGGGTGAGAAACAGAGGAGGCTTAAAGTATGCATCTTTTCTTTTGGCTGACTTGTCTGACCTTTTTGGGAAAATCCCCAAATTCAAATTTCAGTTTTCCTTGAATAAACTATAAGGATTAAATACTCAAAAATGGTGGTTCGAGGTTGCACAGAAGGCCATAAAGGCAGCAATCTTGTCTCTGTTTAAGGAATTTATCTCGTCATTAAATGTTTTCCCTACATTTCCTCCTCAACTTATTTCTACATTAGAATACAATTTACATTATAAAGTTAGGTTATAATTTAGCCTTTGTTAGGTTCGCCAAAATTTGACTATTTCAATTTCACTTCACAGTACATATAGCCCCTTACTGAATTTTCATTAAGTTGTTATTAGCTATGATGCTGATGATGAGGATGGTACTTTCTGTTTCTGTTGTCTCCTGTAACACACTAGGAGTTCACAACAATGTCAAACTCACACACACACACACACACACACACACACACACACACACACACACACACACACACACACACACACACACTGTGTGGCTGTTACAGGCAGTGGTTTTCATGCTGTGAGAGAAAAATCAACCTCTATTTTGTATCTGTGCTTAATGCTCTTGACAGGATGTGTGTGTGTGCGTGCACGAGACGGTCTGTGCGTGACGGGGGGTTGCTTGGCTGCTCCCTACCCACCACACCCACCCACCAACCCACTCATCATGACCTTGATCACAGACGACTGGAGTGGAGCTTGTTATTCTCTGTGTGTGTGTTTCTTTTCTCCCACAGGGTCGATTCTGTTTTGACTGACGCGCTGTAAGGTTTCTGTGTTTCTTGACTTTCTATTTTAGGGGTTTTAGACCAGACGAAGTGCACTTGTGCTCGTGCAGGAAATCAGACTCCGCAAACATGCAACCAAAAGCGGTGACAACAGTTGTGTGTTGTGCGTCTGCTCTGCCTGATCATAATATTGTCCTTTCCTGATAACACTCTTGTCAGAGCCAGAGACAATAAGGAAGCACCATGATATCAGCTCGTTGTTGATTTACTCTCAGAGATAGAAGCACATGATACAGCAACACACTTCGACTGTGGGGAAACAGTGCAGTTTATGTTGCGTCTCCAATTTCTTAACTCTTCTGGTGGTGTGATGCAACATTTCTGTTCAAAGGAAAGTAGCATCCTGCACATTTTTATTCACAAAGACTAGCTCTGTTAGACCATTACACCAAAAGCAGTGACCTGCAATGTCAAAAGAAGATATATATTGATTTTAATACTATTCTCACACACATGACTTTGCACTGAGAGACCAGTCCTCTCTGACCATATGTTCCCTGCGGTGGACAAACAGTTATCCACATTGAATCATCACATTTGTTTTCCCATGAAACCGACCCCCTCTCTCCCACACACATGCTTTGCCTCATGGGAAATCCGCCACAAGTGGGCCCCAGATTACATATAACCACATCCTCCCACGTTGCTCACAGTTGTGCAGCATCTACCGGGCTCACATTTGAAATGTGATCGCCAGTGAAGGGGTGAGGCTCATAGTGCAAACGGTGCACAGGTGTGAAGGGCTGTTCAGTTGGGTTCAGCTGTGTTTGAGAGCGATGGTGCTCAACTTTAAGTGGCGCTGAGCAAGAGTCTCGGTTCTTCCAAGTGATCGTTACTGATAAATTAGTCCAAAATGACCCACATAGTGCAAGGATTTATGGGTAAATAGATAGGCTCACACCTGATAACCAGCAATTACGTTTAGAGAGCAAACACATCACTCAAAGTCACATCAGATATCTTTCATAACATATAATGTTGGCAATAAAGACGAGTTGCCAGACCAATAAACAAGTTTGTGGTAACTCATGAGACCTTTGCACCAAATACAAAAAACACAAATGTGGATAGAACCAAACTGCACACATCACTGCAACCTCAAAGCAAGACATCGTAACTTTTAATGAACTGTGGCAACCACGGGACAAGCTTACACTTAATTTGTCCTTGTATTTATGTCATTTAATTTTACTGGACCTCGTTTTGCTTTTGTCATCTGGTCCAGTATTACTGTATGTATTTCATGTATCCACACTTTTTACAATTTGCTTTTATTATTAGTTTGTTTATTGTAGTATTTATATTGCAACATTATTTGTGTTGTGTTTTGTTTTGTATGTGTTTTCCCATTGGGTTATGTGTATTTCTATAAAGGGCCATCTAGGAATGGACACTACAAATAAACGTAAACTACAAATACTGTAGCATTGCTCCATCCTATGTCTCCATAAAAGAAATGACAGAAACTGACTTCAACATAGTTTTTCTGCAGCAATTCTGCATACAAAGAAAAAAAAAGAATTCCAAAATTAGAAGCTAAATATAAGCATTTTCATCTTATTGTTGAATCTCACCATCTCTATCTACTTTTAATCTAATGCCTAGACCAACCTTCAGCTGTGGTGGATCAATCACAGCACTTAGTCTGGTGGAATCCACAGCACAGCTGCAACCCAGCTCACATAAAGCCAGACATAACTCCCTTTGTTTCTCTTACCTCTTACAGAGCCGCGACCACACAGGCCGCGTTGCACACATGGTTAAATATCCACCTGTATGACGAGGTTTAAACAGGTGTAATCCAGTACATGAAGATAAGAGCAGAAAGAGCTTTTGTCTGGAAGGGTGGCGCCCTGTGTGTAAATGACCACTCTAACAGGCTTTTGTTCAGTGTGACCTGTTCTGAACCGTATCTTCTTTCACTCTGATATGAAGCACAAGCAGGATATGTATTTTCTGCGATCTACATGAGAAAATCCCCTTGCATGAGTAATTCACATTTTTAACTTATGGCGTGTGAATTAAAACAAGTTACTCTTCTTTGTGCAATGGATCTATCGAAGTTATGTACAAAGTATTTTTCCAAAACGGAAAGGACAGAGGCAGCATGTACTGTCCTTTCTACATTTTTAGCCTTCAATCTCCCCCTTCTCTCCCCCCACTTCTCTGGTAATTTCCGTTGGGTGATTGAGTCTGAATTCCAGATATCCCACAGTTAAGATTCATGGGCTTGTGGTGTGTGTGGACAGGACACTTCTTAACCCCTTTCACCTTTCATTCTTCTCCTCTACCCTCTCCTCTTCTTTTTTTTCCATCCTCTCTTTCTCCTTCATTTCCTGCTCTTCACCTTCCTCTCCTCTCTTTCTTCTCCTCCACGTCACTGCTCCTCTCACCCCCCTGCAGATTTGCCAAACACATTCCTCCCCTCCCCTCCCACATCCTCCATTTCTCCTATCGATGGAGGCACGATTAGGAGCTGGGAGAATCGCAATCACTTCGCCGTGGGGCTGACGCGCTGTATGAAAAGAGGAACTGAAGATGGAAGAAGGTGTGAAAGAAGCTGTGGGATGAGGTGTGTTTTTGGACCGTGATTGTGCCCAAGCCACAGGAATGAACTCACACTCATTTACTGTATGCATGTGTTCATGTGCACGCGCACAAACGCTCCCACAAATTCCTGCGTGGTCATGTGGCAAAGACATCAGCAGCCAACTGAGAGCAGCAACCACCTCACTCTTTTTGTCTTTGAATAATCAATAAAGGAATGCACACACACACACACACACACACACACACGCATATGCACACACTTGCACAAACAAGATGAGAAAAAGCTGTGAACAGTTTTGGTGTCAAACGGGTGCAATCACACCTACAGTTTTTTGCTTTGCACAAAAATAAAAACACTGAAAAATCTTCCACTTCCAGTAGCTTTAAATAGATGCTGGCAAACTGTCATTAATGAGTTTGTCCACTTATTTTATGACTTGTTCTGCTTGTGCTGTTACATTTCAGCATGTCACAGATAACGAAGATGTCTTTAAAGCAGCTGATTCAAGAGAATCATGGGAAATGACGGCAAATTCAATGTACCAAGATCTTGGTTTTGGCCACAATGGCTGCTGGTTGGACTCAAAAGTCCCATAAGCCTCAGTTGTACTTTGTGTTTAGAGCTAAATATAAAATTTGCAAACACACTAAACTAAGATGGTGCATTTGGTAAACACTGTTCCTGATCAACATTGCAATGTTAGCATTGTCTTTGTGAGCATGTTGGCACGCTGTTAGCATTTAGCTCACATGTCCGTCGACACTTGGTCCTGTTAAATCTCAGGACTGTTTTTAAGAGCCAAACAAAGGAAGCCGAGCTGTAACTGTAAGAAAAATCCTTGGTTATTTGCTGTAATATGAACTCAGATTTCAGGTTTATGTGGTCTTCAGCATCAGTATCCTCAGTATCATTTAGTTAAATCAAACCAGATTAAAGCAGTAAAGGCTCGCAGTGCAGAGGCCAGCGTGCTCGGTATGAACACACGCCCAAAAATCACCACTCGTCTATCACTGAACATCACACACATGTGATGACTGGCGGTCTGGAAGGTGGTGCTCTCGCTGTTTTGCAAATAGTTAACCTCTGAACTGCTGAATGTGTGGAATCTGTGGTGTGAAGCACAGACGCACATCAGGCAGAGGTGGTAGTCACTGAATCTCGTCGGTGGCCAGAAACTCTATTCAGAGAATGAAAGCTGCTCTTACAATGAGGTTGAGATGATGAAACACACACTCGAAGTGGGGACATCTGAAGGCAGAGCTCAGGTCATGCTCTTTTCATTCCCCTTGGCTTTGAACCGGAGTCCTTTGTCACTTGGTTGATCTGAGGTACACCGCAACATTGTGTGTCGCTTCCTTTTCAGCCAACATTTAACACTTGTTTCATTCCCAAAGAGGAACTATAGAGTTAAAAAAAAAATATATATACACACATTGTGCTGGTTCACAACTAAGAGGAAGTAACACTGAACATCAGCAGTCACGTAGTCTACCATCGAGGCTTGACAGCTTATTTTACTAAAATCAAATGAAAACAGTTGCTTGCAGGGCTGAAAACGTTGCATCTTGTTAATACTTTGGCATCTTCTCGTGACCTAACCTCAAAATAACACCTACTAAAAGTGATCTGCATTGAAAACAAGGATGCTCAAAATTTGACAGTGACTTTCTGCAAGTGTATCTTTGCACATCTGTAAAATAAAAACAAACCATGGTGTGAGCATGATTTCCTTCTCTTGTTACCAAACTTCCGTCTAAGTGTCAAAGCAAAGATTTTATTTATTGTATCACCTCTCTATGAGCCAGCACTTACATCAGCTGCTGAGCTGGTAAATGACCATTTTAGGCCATTCTGTTCTGTGCAGAAACTGTAGGGTTAACTGTGTGTACTCTGATACTAACAGTTGGTGAAACACAGCAGCTGTGAGCAAGGGTGGAAAAGGGGAAATGTTTTCTCCACGCGGTGCAAAGGTTCACAATCTCATCCTGGCTGCCTCAACAGAGTTACATAACAGCCAACATGTGAAAGAAAAGGAAAAAAAAGACAGGAGATTGAAAAAATGAGGGGAAAGATAGAGGAGAGAGTGAAAAAAAAGGGGGAGGAGGGAAAGAAACCAGATGATGTCATGCAGTTCATAGTAAGAGAAGGGGATAAAGTCAGCAGTGCAAACACACAAACATCACTCTTCTTTTTTTCTTTCTCATTCTTTCAGTCAGAGCGAAATGCCAAGACGCTGAGCGACAGCTACAATGCCGGCCTCGGATTTCAGCAGATGTGGCAAACTGGCCTTATTTGGCATCACAGGGAAGAAAAAAAGGAAGGAAGGAGGCAGCGAGGGCCAAAATTCCACATCAGGTTTTTATCAAACCAAGACTGATGTGGAGTCAGCAGCAGCAGCCTTTCAAGCTCGGTTTGTCGCCTACGAAAGCTGAATAACAATATCCGGAGTCAGCCATCTTGAGGCCTGAAGTCTTTCCTTCAGGTAAACAAAGCTACGTTTCTGGCCTCTGTTGGCTTGATAACTGAGCTGTGTTGTTGTTTAATGTGACAGGTTGCAAAGAAACAATGACTTCTCCTGAGTGAAGAGAGAAAGTGGAGCTCAGTCTTCAAGCTGCAAAAACATTGATCCAAACTCATCCGAGGAGCCCATGTAGAGGCGTCTTTGTCTGTCACTAACTCGGTGTGGCGACCTCAGAGCACAAACAGTTCATTTTGACACATAAAGACACATTCAGCTGCTCACATCTGACAAAACAACCAACAGGAAACAGAACAGACACCTCCTTGTCTGCTCTGTGCTCGCCGTTTTCAGAAATAGCCGCCCCCGCTGTTATCAGGCCTGGGTCACACTTCCTGTCTTTCTGCTGTGCTTGAATTCGTGCAAGGGATTCTGGGTAAGAACTAGGGGTACAGTAGGCCCCACCACCACTGCCACCTCCTCCTCCCCCGCCCACCTTTGGCAGCAGGAAGTCAGTGCTCCCACTTCCTTCTCAGTGAGCGCAAATGCAGAAGTGGAGATGGTTCAGGCAGGACAGAGGTCGCTCTCAGTTCTCTATCTGAGCCTCTTCATCATCATCATCATCCTCCCTTTTTATCAGCATTCACAAATATCCCACACTGGTATACATCTAATTTGATTGACTAGGATGCACTAAATGTCAGATAGTGATTATATAAAACACCTCTAAAACCGATGAACACAACACAACACAACACAACACAACACAACACACAAACAAAGTTTTCATGACGTTTTCTGGCATGATCTAACATGCCATGATGTGACTTTGTGTCTCTGTTTTTGGGAACCCACACACTATGCATCAAATTCTGAGAAATGCTCTCAGTGGTAAATAAGGAATCACAGACTGCACTTTACTGGTAACTTCTTGATATCACACTTGCCTTGCCAGTAATTACAAGGTGTTGGGTCATGGTGTTTGACCATTGATCCAATTAGAATGAAAAACTGTAGCTTAGTTAACTGGTAATAAAGCTACTGTTACGGCGCTCCCCTGTTTACCAAATGCGGTCAACTAATATGCAAAGTAGGTGGCATAAACCCTGTGTCGCGATAATGGGAGGAGTCTCCAGCTCCTGCGGCCGCTTCGCCCATTGGAGCGGCTGCTGTTCCTGCCACCAAGGAAAAAGACCTGGCTCCTGTCACTCAGGGCGGCTGAATTAAAATTACAGCACAGACAGAAAGTTTTTTTTTTCTATTTTATTTTTAGTTTAGAAAGTAAGTTTGACAACCCCTGTTTAGCTGGTGTCCGCCTTTGTTATCTTTAGTTTTTGATTTGGCAGCACCCATTTGCCCTGTTCCCCTCTTGTAGTTACCCTTGCACATTGGTAGTACATCTTATTTTATCTCTTTACTGTTTAATACATTTGATTTACCACTTAAAACTGGTTTATGTTGCTGGATTATAACAGCTACCCTGCAAAACACAGAAGTATTGAAACTGTTAATGTGCCCTTGCACTGACAAAAAAGCCACTGCATACACCTAGTGAATAGAATACGATATTAATGAATAACAAGGGTTAAAAGCAATGAATATATGGAATTTTACAGTACAGTATGGATAGAGATAAGAAATCTTGGTATCATCCTCTTGAAAAATATAAAATTTGATTCAGCTCAGTGTCTTTTCAGGCCCGAGTCAATGTCCTCGCCTTAATAAAGACACCATCCCTCCCACATTCCTGACACAATGGCTGCTCTCTGTACCAAAAACAGTGGTTCTTCAGCTCAGGGCCAAACAGTAGAGGAAAAAAAAAGTCCCTCTTGATGTGGTAATGTATTGTCCTTGTAATGGGCAGGTTATCTGGCCGGTTTCAATGTAACAGAGGAAGGGACGGCCCACATTCTTTAGAGCTGACCTCATGTTTGAAAACCGTTATGCCTGCTCTGAAAAACCAAAAAGTGGGTATGTAGATCCAGAAACCAGCAGAGGCTGGCACATGAATGGAGTTCAGGATTGAGTAAAAGTATATTTTTAAAGTTTAAGATCTTAATCTTAATTAGGGTTCCTCCATGCTGAAGAGGGTGAAGCAAATAATGTGTCATTATTTTTTTCTGACTTTCTTCCTCCTTCTCTTCCCTGATGCACCTCTGAGCCTGAAGTATCTGTTCTCATAACTTCGATTACCAGAGATAAGGAGTCAGTTTGAGAAATTCCTGAAAATGAGAGTATTTTCATTCATGTCTAAATATGGTTGCATGCTGGCACTTGGCAAGAGGTGAAAAAAAATGAGGTAAGAGCGACAGATTTGAGCTTGTGTGTGTGTGTCTTCCATACCGACGCTCCAAAAGGCAAAAGCTCTTTTTTTGACGCCCATGCTAAGAAAACAAGAGAACAGACCTCTGACCCCAGGTGGAGTCTCAAAGCTGTGACAGTTCAAACAGTGAAAAGGCGCTGATAGGTCTGTGCTCGGTGCACCTGCTGCGCACAAACAGCCTTGTTTTCGGTCACAAAGATGCCCTCACACGTATTTTCCTCCAGTCCGGGAAGTCTCATACATATTAATTTTCTTCCTCTTACTTTACCTGCCACAGTCAATTCATCACCCAGCTATGTGCGCGCGCACACACACACACACACAGAATGAACAACAAAGGCTGCTAATGAGCAGGAATGCCCACAGATCAGTGAAACAGCACGACAGCTGTCGCAGCAGGGGGTCCTCTCATTGGTCGTCTGTTGTCCGCAGCCAACGGTGCCCCCCAATCAGACAATGGCACGCCTGGCTTTTCCCGCCACGGGTGTGTTAATACTGTACAGTGAGAGACAGAAGAAATGGGCAGAAAGGAGCAGAGGGGAGATAGAAAGGGAGGTGTGGGGTAGTTTGGAGGGCTTAAATTGGCTGCTTATCCAGAGGACCAGCTTTACTGTTGGGCAGACTGTTGGGGAGCTTTATCAACTGACGGGCACGAGGCTGAGAATGACAGTACACTTCATATCTCAAGATAAAAATGTTGCACATTGTAGTTTTAAAGACCACTTCCTGCTGTGGTGAAAAGCACAGCTTCCAAGAGTTAACTTGAAGCTAGCTGCATACCACTGATGTCTTAGAGTTAGTTCTTTTTAAATTATGAGGTAACGAATACACTGCAAGAAAAATATCCATCATATAAAGTTATTTTCATTTAAGTTGAGTCTTAATAATCAAAAGATAAACAGAGAGAGAATCTGCTGCTAAAGTAAAAATATTTATATTAAGAATATATTGTTACACAGCCAAGCTACGTCTTCAGGGCAGACTGGACGATACAGTGACTCGGCATTGGAAAGTGATGAGACAGTCCAGCTGGATGGGGCTTGCTGGCTAGCATGCCAATTTCAGTAGAACAAAAGTAGTAATAGAAATAGAAGCAAAACAAGTGTTAACAGCCACAAACTTGGCATAATAAAACTCAGTATAAGCTAGATATACTGCACATTAAGATATATGGCATTTAGAAGTAGGAAAATATGTGACACGTGACAACTTCTACTAATAGAGTTAGAAGTAAACATGCTGGAAAATTGGCTTCAATTCACTGTGGCCATGAAAATCTATTAAACAATTTTACTGCCATAATCCCCCTGCAGTGTAATAAATAAAAGTGTTACTTTCCACATTCACCATCCTGCTGCACATGCCCACTGCCTTACAGCTCGAACAAAACACAATCGTAACTCATAACATCCCAACCATCCAGAGATTTATACGTCACTATTAATTCACATACAATGTGGGTGATGACATAAGTGGAACAGAGGCGGTTACAGTAATTCCCATCTGCTGCAGCGGCCCGCTCTAATGTCTGAGGAATGCACAACAGGAGACGTTGGCTCGTGGAAGAGGAATGTTCGCAATTATAGCAGGTCTGGATGGAGTGGATGTGTGTGTGCGAGTGTGTGTGTAAAAGGGCTGACAGACTGAAGGATGAAAAAAGACAAAAAATTGTCTTGAGGGAGAAGGGCAAATAGTCTAATTGTCTGTGGTGTGTGTGTGTGTGTGTGTGTGTGTGTGTGTGTGTGTGTGTGTGTGTGCAACCACTCCCCTACAATTTGTCTGCCTCCACTGTGCAGCTAGATAGATGCAGGGATTACATAAGATGAGGTCTGATTGGCTGCTTCTAAGCATGACAACTGGACCGGTCTGCACAGATGCATCCCGGTGGATTATGGGTAATACTGGAAAGTTGCATTCAGGGCAGACGGTCTGTCTGACTGACTGTTTTCTCAGTCTCTCTGGGCTCAATTGATACTCATACTCATATTAATACAGTGGCAGGGCTGTGAAAGGAAAACAAAGAGCGAAACAAAGAGATTTGTCTTTATTTGTCCAGCAGTTTTCAAAATAAAGGTCCCGCAGGGTTTTAGGGTAAAATTATAAACAGAGCAGTGAAGAAAAACAACCAGAATCAGTGATGGACAGTTGAGACAAGATTATATAAGGTTGCGTAAGAGCATGGATATTAAAATGAATTTTCAAAAAGCCATTTCAATAGCAGACAGTGGACTAGCATGCTTGATTTTCATGGGCAGGTCACTCTTAAAGTTCAAATGATGTGATTGTGAATGCATCTGATCGTGGAGGAAATATAAACACTAATGGTATTTCAGCTATTGTGCAAACCTCTCATCACTCAAATGAGGTTAAAACTGTTTTTGGACATGTTTGGATAAACTGAGTCTAAGCTTGAACTGAAGTAATGCTGTCTGAAACACATCACAGCTCTGTAACAAGACGTACCTCGATCACAGCCTATAACCTGACCAGACATCATAAAAGATGATAGAATAGAAAAATAAAATTGTCATTTTTTACATTTTATTTTACTTTTTGTCCAAATATTATTTTAAATATTATTGATAATTTATATATTTCTTTCCAACAAATACTGTTGGACAATGTTACGTTAAACATTAAAAGTCCTCACTGATGTGAACCGTTTTTTACAGGAAACATTATGTACGATGTTGCCATGGATACAGTGAGTTACATTACAGTTTGACAACCTCTAGATTATAGCCTAACCTTTCGTAGGTTGAAATCATCCTAATTGTACAAAAAAACTATAACCACTTGTCCAAATTAACTTTTACATGCACAATAAAGAAAAGGTTGCCCAGTTGGGTATTAAACCACCCAATCTGGCAACACTGATAGTGATGAGCTGATTTTATTACTTGCCCACACAGATGCTGCACCTACCAAACTACAGCATTGCTATTATCATGTCGGAACCAATAAATCACTTCTCCCTCGGTGAAAACTAATATAGCGTGCACTCACATGCCAGAAAAATAAATACAAGTGACATTTCACTTGGTAAGTTTCCAGCAATTTAGTATATCTTATATATTTCTCAGCTACTATCAATTTTCAGTTTGACTTTAAGCTTGAAACACCTCAGAAAGTCTCACCTGAATTCTGCTAACAGCCTCGTTACACCCACACTTCCCATTACTGGGAATTTCTGACTTGCCGAAATCAGCGGCGATAGTGGCATCTTATACTGCACAGACACACACAGACACACACCAACACACAGCCGGCGACAGCACAAGCTGAGAGCAAGTCCAAACACTGTCCCCCTGGGTCTGAAGCAAATCAGCGGATCAGCTAGTTTGAGTCACAGCCATCGATTTCTAGAGCCATCTGCTCACTTTTGGCCCAGTCGAGCATTTCCATGACAACGCAGTGTTGATAAATGGAGGAGAGTCTTATTTAAGTCTGCAATCTGTTCATGTGGTGAAGTTAATTCTCTGCTGCTTCCTTTGTATATTTATTGAAATGAGTGTCGGTGGCCACTGATATGGCCTGACAGAGATGAGCTGTAATCCTGGATCAACATTTTCATAACACGGGGGAACTTGCTGTTGCTGGGAACATGAGCACATATTTTTAAACATTATGTCTTCCAGGAACGAACGACATAATGTCATTAGTGCCCCCTGGTTTTTTTTTTAGATTTTATCAGGTTTTAAAGGAGTTGAGGGCATGAACCTCACCAAAATGTGATCTCAAGAAATGCAAACAAACATTTAAGATTTAGAGGAAGTTTACTCAGTGGTTTTGGCAATGCATTTAAAAAAAAAACCAGAACATCACCATTGCTGCTCCAGTTCCCATAAAAACAAGTTGCTCCTTTTGTCTGCAAAGAGATCCTCTTTCCTGTGACCTTTTCTCTTGCACTTTAACCATGAGTTTTCAATTCCTCAGGGGTTTGTACACTCCCACTGGCATATAGTTGCTTTATTTACAGTCAAAGTGAATGGTGCTGCAACCTGCTGAATGAGGTGTTGCAAAAGCATCAGCGATGTTAAATCTCCATCACAATGCAGCACATACCTGACCGGTTGCATTTTTGAGTTAAACGAAAAATAAGCTCTGTGGCAGTTTGTGAAACTCATGTTTCGCTGTGAGATACTCAAATATCAAAATCACAGACAATGAATTGCAGGGTGAAGTTTGTCTCCTGTTTCGAGAGTCCGCAGGCAGACCTAATAGTGGGGTTTCAGCACTTTAATTTTCTGTTAATTACAGATTGTATATTTAAAGCCGGGGAGAGGAGACATAAATACTGCGGTTCTAAACCACCTGATGTTGTTGAGTGATTGTCAAGACAAATAACTACTGTACTTCAAGATGTTTTTCAGACTCAAGCAGTTCAGAAAGCAGTTTTTTTTCTGCTTGTATTTAAAAAATGTTTTGACATCAAGGATTTTACTTAATTATATTTAAACTGGCATTTGCAACTGACTTCTACTAATTATTAAGATACAATAAAAAGATGGTTAGCTTAGGTTAACACACTGTAAACAAAGAGAAACAGCTTGGCTCCTGATGTTTTTAAACACCATTTTCTATATATATATTCTCAGCTTAATTTGTGTTCTTGCCAAGATGAGAATTGTCCAGTGGTTTTACTTCTACTTCAATGAAACTGCAGCAAAGTCACAGCAGTTATTGTTGAGTTGGACATTTTTATTCCCACCACTTCCTTGTGCCCTTGCTGCAGCCCCTGCCTGCTAACTCAGCGTAGTTTCCAGTGGGCGACAGCGCTCACTTAACATGTGATGACAATTCTTAACATGCAGGTAGGTAAGGTCAGTGGGGAGCAGAGAAGTTGAATTATGTGGCCCTGAGGTACCTCAAACCTTATCTGAGTGACTGTCTGTCTGCACTGAGTTATGTAAGATCCAGCCTGGAGACACACACACACACACACACACACACACAAACTGCATGGGCCTGACAGGACCTGCACGTCTATCTGAAGTATCTGGCAACACTCTTCTCTGTCTGATCAGCATCTTGTCAGGCTGGATTAGTGTGTGTGTGTGTGTTTGTGTGTGTTTTCTTTAACTGTGTGCCGAGTGCTGGGGGAGTCAGCGCCAATTAACACTCATGCCATTTACAGGATCCCCTGACAATACTCAGCTAAGCAAAACAAAACCACTGAGTTCATTATTAAAAGTAAGCATTATACAACAAAATTCTGTATTGCAGTGAGAGTTCATGTTCAGTTTCAAGGCCAGGTTTCGCTGCCAGTGAGTCGATTTGCATGAAAACTTCAAACATTCTGCTCTTAAGCTAACACTTAAAATCTTCTTAACCGTGAAAGCATCCTAAGCTCTTGCTGCTGTCAGGAACACGCATCAGCATGTCCCTTCTATTGAAAGTAATGAGGAAAAAAAAGCAAGCTGTCGCTGTGCAGAGAGCTCCCCGACATACAGCCTTACTGTAGCTAGAAGCACCAGTTGTCCTATTTATCGGCACCGCGCCCGGCCTCACAATCCAACTAAACCATTTCGCCCCTCTGGCAACCATGCACTCCCGCAGCCGGGCCCTGATATGACATAGATGTGCAATAGAGAGAATCCATTTAGCAGTGTTGTTCCCGTCACTGTGCAAATTGATTAGCTTCTAATGGCTATGGGCTGTGTGTGGGGCGATCTGTCTGGTGGATGCAGGAATGCGAGAGGCTGCCAGTCTCTAACATTAGCCTATTGTTTCTCTATCAGATGCTGACAAGCTTATAGAGACTGCATTGTAGGGAAACTTGTGGTTGGACTGGAGTACTATCTAATCTCATCACCCAGTTAACTCGGTGGAATGTAAATGTGATGTAAATCTGCCAGGCATCATTTCTACTACTTAGAGACACTTTCATGTGTTTGACTTTGCGACTACTTCAGCTAGAGTCTGTTTAAAACCGCTCTTTTATTTGTCTCCACTGTCCCACTGTCAACACACTTACCGAGCTTTTTTATCTGTGTTCCGTGAGCAAGACGCACATGACTTCAAAGGCAGACACTGTGGAGTCATTTTTCCATGCTACATTACAGTGATAAAACCACTCTGTTTTGTTTAATTCTAACTACTTCCCTGAAAATGGAAGGTAATAAACTTCAAGCAGCATTATCTATTGTCCTGGGTTTTGCCTAAAGCTGCAGCAGTGCAGGTAAAGCAAGAGTATGAGTAGGATTTTGGACTCCCACACTGGTTACAGCAAGATAAACATGCATACAGTGCATGCATCTGCACACACGTTCAGGATCTGAATCTGTATCTTCGTTCCTTTGCATCAGTCACAATCAATAAAAGAACTGATCCGGGACCACTGCAGCTCATATCATCCCAATTTTGCACGCTCAAATCTTATTCAGATCCAGAAGCCGTATCTGGGCCAGAGCCGACCCACATTTGGTCCTCCTGTGCAGCTGAAATCAGCCCGCCTGCGTGGTGAGGCGCGAGTGATCATTTCTCTGCGAAAGTCAGTTCACTTCAGTGGAATTCAATTTGAATTTCAATGTGACGCAAAACTTTGCGACGCCTTCATGTGCTGACCTTTGATGACACGAAAACAAACCTCCCCACAGCTTATTATTAGTACAGTGAGTTTTTTTTCTGAGATCACAAAAGGATGACAGCACCTCACACAGACAAAAAAAACACTGCAGGCAACAAACAACACACACTCACATACACTTTCAACATTAGGGAACTGTGTGTGTGTGTGTGTGTGTGTGTGTGGCACCCATCCAGCTCCATCAAGCACAAAGCTTTGTAGCTCTTGGGGATACGAGTGCTCTTGTGTTTGGGAAAATTTGTTATGGAGAGACAGAGATTGAGGGTGGGCCTGTTTCTGAGAAGTAACCCAGCTCTGACCTCTGAGAGGGAGAAGTTGGGGGAGGGTGGATGGATGGAGGAGGAGGAGAAGGGGGATTCTTTGGGATTGTGGCAGCCCTCTTTCTCCCCACCCGCCTTTCTCTCTCTGTTTCTCATCCTAATCCTCTCCTATTTTGTCTCTAATTTCTCATCAGAGCTGAGGGCTAAGAAATGTTCATAACAAGCCGAAGTGTGGAGAAAGTCTCCTTTTCATTCCAATGATAACAACACTGAGATTGCGCTGGGATTCACTCAGCTGGCTCTCCGTGGTGAATATTTTGGCTACAGGAGTGCAGAGCTTCATTTCACACATCATCACACTTGGAGGATTTCTAGGCTTCATTCTGTTGTTGATGTTGGAGTAAAATATTTATCAAAGTTATGCTGCGTGGTTACCTGCACACTAAGGCCTTGGATCATCCAAGCTATCATCTCAATTCGTCATAGATTTGTTATTCCATCACGGCGGGGGCGCTATAGTCCTGCGTCGACCTCACACGGTTCAAATTCCCTCCCTTCCCACGTCAAAGATTCCCGCCTACACCCAGCGAGGTCCGAGCTGCATCGGAATGCTAATCTATTGTGCAACAGATGGGACGAAACCACGGTTTTCCTCGTGCCAATCTAAACATTTACATTCTGACGAGAGCAGTTTGAGAAGATGAGGCCTGTAGCTGGTGTGGTTTACCACTTTTTTATTGCACACACTGCTTATACTCATCCACATCACAGTAAAGAATCAGCTCTTATTAGAGAGTGAAACACATCAGCTGTTTTTTCAGAGGCAAATCAGGGGATTGCCCGATTTCATTTTCAGCTGTCACTTCTTCATCAGCTCTTGTCTGGATTTTTTTTTTTTTGGATCATGTGGTTTTGTTTTTGGTTTGTTGGTGCATCAAAACAGTGTCAAACTATGTCAAACTGTGTTTTTGAAAAATGTGCCTGGGGGCTAGTTCCAACAAAACCCTGCACAAACCCTGTTGCAGACAACAACCCTTTGAAACATGTCTTCACGCAGACGATATACAGTGCATGTGGCATGTTTTAGTACAAACTGTAGCACAGTAAATAAACGTGGATCTTGCTGTCAAGTTATTACGAGGAAAATGTGTCTTAATTCCGCCGCTGTGCCAAAGCGCCGAGGCTCTGCGATGAAGTGCTAACTGCGCTTTCATTACACATGAGCACTGACGCCATTGTTGTTGTTGTGCCCGTCTTGGCAGCGTGCCTACGTTGGGGCGCAGGGAGGTTTTTAGGGGGCAAAATGGGGCACAAGAGACAATAAAGGCGTGGGTGGTATCTGGAGCTCGGCCCATGATGCCAGTTGCCAGAGCGGGTCATGTGCCAGATCTGCAGACAAAGAGGGCGAGTTGGTGCTCATCTGGGCAGGAGTCCAGTTGAACTTGAATTGGGACGGTGGAGGTGGGGGGGTGAGGGAATGTAGGCACACGTCTGACCAAAGCCTTTATGTAAGGAGGGGGCCTCAACGGACAAAAAGACACAGGGACCGGCTGTTTCTCGCTGCAAAGATGTAGTTGCGCTGAGGCATCTGGGATTCTATTCACCCAGCAACGGCTCAGATCTTTAAAGGGAGCAGTTTGGGGAATTACAGCAGCTTGCACGAAGTCCTGTTTGCTGATTTACAGTACAAGCAAAGCAACATTAGCATGTCCGCTCCAAATATCTACGTGCAACCACATAGATACAAATGAGTCCTCTCCCATTGATCGTGGGTAACCTTTTCGAATGTTGTCCCTTCAGGTTACTTTTATGTGAACTATCAACTGCTATAAACAAACGCTCTGCCAACAGACCTCATTAATCCAGACCCCAGAACAACACAGTTTCACCTTTGATACTCAGATGGAGGAAGCTTGGAAGAAAAGAACGCAGCTGAGCCGACGACCGAAAAACAGGAAGAGCAATCAGCTCTTTGACTTCCTGGTGCAGCAACAACAGCAGGACTGCTCCATCAGGTCTTGTTTTGGAGGACAGAACCTGCAGAGGCCTTGAGCGCTGGTTTTGTTACCCAAACGCTTGCATGAATAGAAACAGAAGACTGTGCCGTCCTGCACAGAAAGCTGTTATGTTTTGTACTTTTGTTGCAAACATCAGGACACATCCACGACACTGGTAATCTGTTGGCTCACAAACACAGTTTCAAAGGTGAACAGCCTCAACAATAGACACTGTACCTACGAGATTACCATGTACACTGGAAGTAAATCAGTTCCCGTTATCTTTATTGATTGGGTGCTGACCTAAATTGCTCACAGGCTATCAGTGAGTCACAGTCTGGAAAGTCAAAAAACAGCAGTGATTGCAGCTTGTGACAGTTAAATCATCTCTTTTGTGATACCATAGATCAATAAAAACCTGACCCCAAGCTTGCACCACGGCTGGTACACTATGAGTAACACTTTCCCAGTGATTTGACACATTTAGACTCCACATTAGTTTCCCCCCTTTGTCCATTTTCTCCATGAGGAAGCACTAGAACACTCTCTGGGTGGATGCATTGGGTGGGATACACTTATTGTAAAGCGGTGAGCATCAATCTGAGATATACCCACAGCAAATAAAACCTTTTTGATGTGTTAATGAATCTTTATTACATTTTAAGTTTTATCGCATGATTGCATTGCACACAATTAATTATGCTACCCTGCAGCTTTCTCCTTCTTATCAGCTCTCAAAAATCACCCTTTACTTATTCTAAAAAATGTGTCATCCTTAGACATTTTAAAATGAAGGTGAAACAGTTTTTTTTTTAAATATAATAGAAACTAATTCTGAAACTTTCCTACCAAAAGCTCTGTAATTACGAACACAATGTGAGAGGAAGTAAAGTGCAGCCAGACTTCCCTTTTTGGACAGAGCAAGCACACAAAAGACCTTAGTTATTAAAAAAAAAAGAGTGCTGGAAAGGCATGCTGGGACATTCAGGAGGCAGAGAAAGCTGAGCAGATCTTGGCGGTGATCGGGGCTCATTCCTCCACGTGGGGTAAAAACCCCCGAGGATACTGAAGTGGACTAAGACAAGCAAAGTTGTTGTGGCTTTGGGTTCAACTCTCAACCTCTGGCAGCGTCTTACTGGACACAGACCTTTTCTGACAAATCACCGTCCAGATTTAGTGCGGGTTTGGTTGCTGAGACATTTGAAATCGACCCCAAATCAATTTAACGAACTAGTGCAATGATAATGAGTCTCATGGTCAGATGATCCCCGGTTGATTGGATTTTAGTCAATGTTGACCACAGTAGGGTCAAAGGTCAGGCTTGGTGAAAGATTTGAGAGAGTCATGGTTTCCTCTAGCTACAGATTGATTTAACTATCATCACAAAACAAGATGTTATTGTGGTTGTTTCAGCACTGATCAGATCTTTGATGTGTTAATAATATCTTCATTCACTGGGGGGTTATTATGGGTTTAAGCCAACATTCCTTTTCATTGCGAAAACATTTGCGTTTTGCCAAAATGAGCGCCCTCAATGACACTATTCACTTCCTTTAGACAAAACATGTGGTGCAGAATTCCTCGGATGCTGGGTGAAATAAGGTTTTGTGTTGTGCTGACGTCCTTGACCGTGCCGGATGCTTGACAGCAAAGGCTGCAGCTGACCTCCAGCTCAACAAAGTACAGAGCAGGAATTTCAGCACAGCTATTGTTTGACTGGAGAAAACTGATGAATTTTGAAGGAGACATTAACTTTCTTATTTTTTCCCTCTTCTTCTTTCCTAGTTTCATTCTTCAAAGTCGTTGAGGAACAGTTTACACCATGATAATGAGGAAAAAATGTGTTTGTACTGCACCGCCAGCTGTGCCTGAGCTTGTAACATATGTGATGTTTATAATTATGATAATTTGTGGATGCAGAGTCTGCTGTAAATCAAAGGGTTTGCATCAAAAAAACAAAGCAAATGCCCTCAGAAAACAACCAAATTGCAGACATGGCCGAGGGAAAGTGAACTGTGAGATCAATGACATCATTATGTTTCTCTGCACGCGCCCCCAGCATCTTATCCTCAGACGTAGAAGCTTCAATAAATCTCAGGATGAGGGAGAATTCTCCGCTAACAAGGAGAAAATCAGACGATTCTCGCTTTTGAAATCTCCTGGCATTCGTCAAAGTGTCTGATTGGGTCTGTGGGCGTGAGGGCAGGTGTGTGTGTAAATGTGTGTGTTGCTGCACGCAGTATAATCGGTCAAACCAAACAGCTTTGCCACCCATAGGCAGTGGGTAGTAATAACTCATTTCAATTCTTCTTTGAAATCCAAACATCTGTAACCACGACTGCTGTCTCTAACTAAAGAGCCACTCAGATATTTCTGGGTGCCTGAAGAAAACAAACCCTTATGTCATCAAATAGCTACCTAGCTCAAAATTCGTTTTGGAAATACCCTTATACACTTTCTTGCCGAGGGCTGGATGGGAGGATTAAGACTGTGAGTGTGCTGCTTTGTTGTTGTTGCCACAGCTTCGAGCTGACCTTGGCCCAGTGTGACTCACAGCCATGCCAGCAGCCGTTATCACCACTGGACCGACCTTGCCTCCAGGAAATAAAAAATAAACACTGTGTCAAACAACTACAAGATATGAGGCTAAGTGGATTATGGGTGTGGTGTCGGTTTGAACTCCTGAGATTCAATCAGAGCCGTGATTGTGTCGATACTTGATATCGTATTAAATTCCCCCTTGAGTGTGTGCTTGTGTAGCTCACACCATTTAACACATGATTCATTAAAGTATCCTGAGTGCATTTCAGACTCCGCCGTGGTGTTGCACAATGAAGCCCTTAAGCAACATATTTTGAGCAACTCTGCCAGTCTCATGTCACATCCTCCATATGATGTAACACCACGAGGAGCCTTTATAGACGGCCTGAGGAGAAAAATGAGATGAGGAGCAGTGGAGGTGTAGGAGGTCTTGAGCGCTATCTTTAGTATGAGCATGTCATTAACCTCGAGGCCTCAAAACAGAGATAATGAGTTGATAGATGGCAAGGAGTCCTTTTCACATGCCTCTTTTATTCGTGTTTTTAGTTACAACTCTTCCTGCAGGCCATGAAGAGACACGAACAGAGAGGTAGTGTTGGGAAATTAACACAGACACACACAGGCACAGATTAAATTATCAGTGTAACTCCGCCCTGATAGTACAGACATAAACTGACTCATGTTTGCACCTCCACTGAGAGGCACCATTCATCCCTGATTTAATTTGTGAGGCCAGCAACTTCTCTCGATTACAGCAAGAGAAGAGCAGCCTCGGTCCCCCGCAGTTCAAGTTAGGACCCTGTGAAAAGCTCAAGTGCCTTTGCAAAACTCAATCATCAATCAAACCCTGTGGATTGAAAAGGTGTCCTTGGGCATTTCAGCTGCACATGCAGAGCTGGAGCACCGAGAATATTATAGAGAGGAACACAAGAGTAAATCAGTTTGATCTAAAGTGCGCTGACGCTTACCTGGAATTTTATTTTTATATCTATCCATCCATCTATTAATTTTATGGTCTGGGTGCAGTGGCATCAGGCAAAACAAAGTTGCCTGCACATCAGAAAACACTCCTGTCAAAATCTCCCTCTGTCTCTCAGCAACGAGAGTGTTTAATCGGACTTTCTGTCTGAGGTCAAGTTAGACAGGTTATGTATAAGAACAATAAGGTATCGTTGTACGAGAATAAAAGAAACAGTCACATACATTTTTCAAACAACACCCATCCCTGTTTACTTATGTGCAGCCTGGAGAAGCATGTTTGCCTCTTAAAGGAGCTATTTGTAAGTTCAGCTTTTGCTACATAGTGAACGTTAGCATTAACAGCTGTTTACTTTCAGCATCAAACTCCATTTACTTTACTTGCCAAGAGCTGTCTGCAGTGTTGGAATCCAGTTTTCCTCTACTGGAGTTAGCATGCTAACCAGTTAGCTCCAGTTCAGCTGGACCCTCTCGCCCCTTTCCGATACCGAGTCGCTGTAGCGTTCAGGCTCCCCTGACGAAGTAGCACTGCTCAGAGGACGTATCATAACCTCTTGTCTTGTAAATGCAATGGTGACTGAAGCTCTTGGCGAGCGACCATCACCACCACCTGCAAGAAACCACATCGGCGGCAGAGAAAACGTATAAATACCCTCCTTTTTAAGGGGTCAGTATACTTTGACTGAAGTACATGTTGGATGGTCAGACAGCCTCTAAAACATCACAATGTAATAGCTAGTGGAGGAAGTAAACAGTAAAGAATACAGGCCTCCATCATCATAATACTAATATGATGCTTTATTGATTAGAGTTCAGGCCTAAAGAGCTGCCAATGCAAAAGCTTGAATCTCTTGCAGTTTCCTGACCTTCTGCTCAGCGCTGTTGCATGTTGGTCTCATGCTGATTAACAAAACCCAAATAAGAACATGACATGATTAAGCTTGTTATTAACAAGGGGGCAGTAATTAAGCAGCTCTCTCCTGAGATACCCAGGGTAATTAACGCTCATGATCAACACTGTACGAGCGGCCTGGGAGTTTCAGAGCATCACAGTCCTCTCAGGTCTGAATTTCACAAAGCAGAAAGAAAAAAAAGCTGCTGCTTTTTTGGAGTTGTTAGAATTTTTTATAGATTTTTTATATGGTCCAATAATGGCCTTCTCTTTTTCAAGAATAATTTCTTGTTTAGTCTGGTTATTTTGCATTTCCCTGCATTTTTAAATATTAAAATTAATCCAAAAAATTCAAATAAATACCTCCTGTCAATGAAAATCTTCCAAAAAAGAAATCAACTGCATCATCTGCAACATGGAAAGCACCAAATTTGTAGCTAACAAGGGGCTCTGCTGCAAAAAGTACTGTGGTTTCTCTGTGTAGATTTGTCAAAGAGAAACCAAAATTGTCAGGTGTCTGCAGCAACAACATCATCTCCTGTGGCCCAGATCTGTGCCTGCAGCGAAGGAGGAAGCGTCTCGTCTGCAGCACTGCAGCCGCAGCCTCTCCGCTCAGAGGAAATGTCAAGGCTGTCACTCTGTATGAGCCCTCAGGAGAGCAGCCACCGAAAGCCTCTGCGTGTTTACACTGTACGGATGCACCAAGCTGACGCATGGGAGTGAGTCGCAGAAGCATCAGTTCATGTGATCATGCGTTCCCTACACGCATGCACAGCTGCAGAAGTCACACTCACTCTTTTGCTCACACTCACTCTCGGCCAGCACCTCAGGGTGAATGTTTTCCACGAGCACCTCGTCCAGTTGAGTGAGTCGACCTGACACTCTGTGAAGTGCTGCGCTGAGCTCTGCTGTCTATGCAGCTGCATTGATTCTGTGCAGTGCTTTGGCTAATGCATTTACAAGCAATGGGGAACGTCAACACCATTTAGACACCATTGATCGGGGGCCCCACCTGGGGCCAGACTAATAGAGCATGTCTGGGATAATCAACCAAAGCTATAGACAGGCAGCTCTGCCTGCTGCTGAAAAACCCTCTGCCTGTCTGTAACACAGGACCACACCCGCTCTCTGATTCTTAATAAGCTGCTGTGCTTTCATGCATCACTTTGATGGTGTAATTAGTGGTCATACAACTGTTTAACGGACTTTTACCAATGCGCAGGATCTTATGTAATTATCATTTATGCAACAACAGAGCTAGCACTGACATTGGTTACTGTGCTTCCTGTAGCCAACACTACATGTCTGCTCTTTCTTACATCGGAGTGTTGGCTTGTGTGCTCCCTTTTATTTCTCAGCACTTTGTGTCTTTGTTTAGAAAAGTGCCAGAAAAAGTTAGTTCCTGCTTTCCTGCTAACACCGGACGCAGAACAGCACTTATCTGTAAACACTTTGCACAAAGAGGACATGACTGGTGAGACACTTTGAGGCCTGATGTGTTGCACAAAAAACATGTAATATATGTAGATACAGTATATTAAAAAATATGCACATACAGAGATAATTTAACACATTTTCTTGAATGAAGCGACGACATGCTGCCACACTTCTCTGTCTTTAATGTTTCATGTCAAGTTGCAAATGTCTAAATGTCAATCTATTAACTGTCTGAAGGGGATTCACAGATCCACACTTGACAAGAATCATCCTGAGCTGAGAGATATTAATGTTAGATTTAGTTCATGTAGCTGTCCAGTAGAAACCATATATCTCCAAATTAGGTGATTTTGAATTCACCTGATAAACTGGGAGATTAAGAGTTGTTTGTTAAGCCAAACGCCACTGACAAACACACCCGATTATCTGAAAAAAAATATTATAAACAACAGGGTTGTTTTTCTTTTTTGCACTCCTACCACCTAAGAAAGTAAAAGTGGTGATAATGAACACCACTGACTTGTGCATTATGGTTAATACTCTGTTATGAACATCACCAGAAAATCTCCCTAAAATAATCAAACCTTATTTAGTTGAAGGACTTCAGGCAGCTTCAGTTTCCCCCATATGACTCTGTGGTGTTCATAGCTGTATTAAATTACACTCTGAAGTCACATCCTATGAGCTAACACACACACACATACACACACACACACACACACACACACACACACACACACACACACACATACACACACACGGCCCTTGACCCTCAATGCGTGGCTGCTCATTCCTCATATGCTTGTCATCACCATATGTCGACAAAAAAAACACCAGTGGTGAGCGTTTGTATTTGAGGACCTCTAACACAGCAGTGAGGGAACAAATGTTGCATATTTTCAGGGTGCAGCAAACCTGAGCTGTCCCTTTATATTCTTTTACTTATCATTGGTCTGCCAACAGCTGAGACAGCCAGCATGCAAAAATAAGACCACAGACAATCTAGAGAGATATGGTTTGGACAGGAAACCATGACAATGACACAAACATGCTGCACACAAACATGGGTTTCCTGTTTACTCCCCATTCTCTGCAGCGGCCAAAGACACAGTGGCTATTTCTCAGCATATTAAAGAAAATGGTTAGGTGTTGATGCGTGGTCGATGGTGATGTAGCTCCTGGGTGGGTAGTTGCCATGGAAATCTGCAGCGCACTCAGTGTTTGTCAGTGCGTGCGTGTGATAGAAAGATAATTGAGTCAGTCGGTCGGCTCTGTGGAAAACCATCAAACCAAAAATCGAAAATGTAAAGCTCAGAGTGACGCTCGATGAAAAGTCATCGGGTCACTGCTCAGCTATTCGCCTCCTCACCTTCAGTTACCTCAGTGCACAGACACAAAGGTCCACAGGCGATGCTGCTTCAGCAATGGCACATGTGCATTCAGTATCCACGGATCCACTGTTAATCAGGCCAGATTCAAAGACTGGACAAGGCTGCAGGAGACAGATGGTGAAATATATCTAAATAACATCATAATCTCCCGAGCACTCAAAACATGCCAACAGGACAGGCTGATGAGGAGAGCGTGCCGGGGAGAAACACTCCACCGGGATAACAAGCATCCGACCGCCCAACCCCGGGAAGTGACTCAGCAGCAGCTGTTGCCATGGGTTACCAGGCGGGCAGGACACCCGTAGGATCTCAACAAGCTTGGTGCTGACACATGTGACGGTCACCCCCCCCCCCCCCCCCCCCTCTCAACCCCCCCCCCCCCCCCCCCCCCCCCCAATCACTCCTCTCCCTGGACAGCGACTCCACCCCTCCTGCTGCTCCACCTAAAAAATCCTCCGTCACTTTCCTGAAGGGCTCTGCTGCAGGCCTGCGTGGAGCCATGCAGCATGGCAGAGGAGAGGTGGGGGGGGGGAGACGGGAGGTGTTAATCCCATCTGTGTGAGGACCTGCAAGGTTTTGGCCTCGTCACCCTGCACTAGCCTACTAACCTCCACACCCCCCACCCCCTCCTCCTCCTCCTCCTGGATGCAGATTAATGCCTTATTAAGAGCAACTGACTTAACACCAATCCACTTACACTAACATGTTAAGATCTGCAGTATTACGTAGCCTGAGATCAATCACACCATCGGCCCGGGTTGAAATAGTCATGTACTCTTGTGATGTCTCCGCTCCACGTACATGAAGATACATTTTATGCATGAATGTAGCACCACAGGAAACATCTGTAACAAAGATGCATCTAAATGTCGATTCACGTCCCACGCGATCACACTCCCATCCGACAGCGTGAGCATTCAGACTGGATCATCTCCCCATCCGTGCTGACTAACCCTATGGGGAATTTCCTCCTTCAAAACCCGGTCACGTTTCAGTTGGATAAAATGACACTGCACAATTACATGTAGGTACTTCAAAACGCATGCCATTTACAGGAAATGTCAGCCTCGTCATGCTAATGACATTAAGGCTTTGGAGGCGGTGGCTAATTTAGGACGAAGGCAGTTCAGGATGAAGGCCTGAGTAAATCTCTCACTGAGGCTACGCCCGATTCTGGGTCATGGCACGCTGTCCCATAAGCCACTGCTCACCTATGCATCAAAGCAGCTGACAGCTGATAACACACACACACACTGGTAGCCTGAGAGCCTTTGTGCCTTTAGTTTAGCTTGAGAAAGCCTGAAATGATCAAAGTTCCTAAATAGGCACGGTCTACTTCCTGGATTGCAGGGCAATTTGCTCCATGGTTTGAGCTTCTCTGCAATAATCACCGGTTTTAAAAGTGAGCTTTGTGCTGACGGTGGTGTTCATGGGTTCCTCAGGAGGAGACCTCCATGACAGGTGGTTTAACAACTTTCATTTCCTGTCCTCTCCACACACACAAAATTCATCTCCTGTGCTGGTAAATCCCTGCGAGGCTCACTGTGGTCACGTTTAAGCCCTTCAGTAGAGCACAGCCTCATCCCTTAAGTAATGCTAAAGGATTGTTTGGCACCTGAATGTTAGATAGTGTGAAAAGTGGGTTAGACTAAGACCAAGCTACAACAATATTACACAGTGAGTGTGTTTGTGAGTGTAAAAAGAGGCCAACTGCACCTTTAAAGTGCGCGGATTGTGATAAAAGAGCAGCGGCGTTGGTTCAGTGAGAAGCCGAAGCGTGGATAAATGTCTTGAGGAAACACTCGGCAGTACACTTCTTTAGTAACAAATTCTTTTTTATTACAACATTTCACGGTTTTCCATTTCTGGTAATGATTTGTGGCAGAGTAACATGACTGCTGGGATTTTACAAAACTCCAAAGAATTTTGATCTACGGTTGAAAGCAAACACATGGAATCAATTGCCAGTATTTTTTTTTTTTTCTCCTTTTCCTCATTTGAGACAATTCAGAGACAGATTGCAACACAAAAGCTATCCCGAATAACTCTGACAAAAAGGGCCGAAGTATGGTACAATTTAACCGTAAATAAGGTCCATTTGAGCATCTCCCAGATCTAGGTGGAATCCGTTACACTTTTTGTTTTTAATCCTCGTGTACATACAAAAGAAAAAACATTGTGACAGACAACAGTATCAATTTTTGGGGCATTTACAATTTGGCCAGCGAACAAACAAAGTTGTGCATTTCCGAAAATTAGAAGACGAAAAAACAATATAAACAAACAAAAAATAAGCTTGACGCCTCAGCTTTGGCGTAAAAGCAGCCACACAGGAAGTTGGGTGTCGGTGGTTTTGGGGAGACGATGATGAGCTTCCTGGGACGCAGGCCACGCCCCGTCCCTCGGGCCTCTCTGCTGCACGTCGATGTTGGTCGTCAAGGTGGTGTTGAAGAAGAGACGTGCACCTTCAGGACTGTCTTCTGCAGTCCCCCCCACCTCCCCCGCTCCGTCTCGGACGAATCTTCCTCATCTCCCCCGACAGAAAGACAAGCGTGAAGGTGGCGTTCGCTGAGGGGGGGGTGGGGTGTTGGACGAGGGGGGGGCCCCCAACTGCCCTGTCGAAGGCATCATCCGTCCACAGGCTGTGCAGCTTGGTTATGTTTGTCGTTTCATAATTTCGGTTACAAAGTTATACAGCTAAAAGAAGTGACTGAAAACAAGGCAATGCGGGAGGAGGGGGGGGTGTACAGTGCATGACGGGAGGGAGGGGCTTCACGACGTCGCCGCTGCCTTCTCCTGTTCGATGGCTGGGGAGGAGAAGAGAGGAGAGGAGATGTGAGGCAACACTGGATGAAAACCCCTACCACTGCAAAAATATTGCGGTGTTGGTTCACAGCACAGAAACAGTTAAAGAAGTGTGATGTAATGCATCTCTCACACACACACACACACACACACACACACACACACACACACACACACACACACACACACACACACACACACACACACACAGCCTTTAGCTGCAGGAGCCTTACTTTCTTTTGAAGGCAGGGGATTCTTCTCCTGCGTCTCTGTCTTCTTCAGCTTGGTCTTGTCGAAGCTGGTCACCTCTGAGATGTCGGGCTTGTTGTCACTCATGGTTGCAGAGAGTCTGGAAGGAAGCAGACAGTTTTTCAGAGACCCTCGGTCCTCTTACAGCCGCTCCCACACAAGCATTCATGTGCAAACTACAGGTGCTGGTCACCTGAAATGCTCTGATAGAAACTAGGGAGGGTGATTCCATAAAAATACATATATCTAATGTAGAAATCAAAGGGGTGTTAAAATCTTAATGACGTTTTTTTAAAAAAAAAAAAAGGTAAAAAACCACCCAGGCATGTGGTCCACGCTGACTCTGGATCAGTCGAAGGGCGTTGCCTAAAAATCTCAGTGGCCAAAAATCATTTGTCCAGTTTAACTACATGCGCAACCGCAGACTGCTTCCCCCTCTAATGTGCGCGGCTGCGTCCGCCTCCTTTTGTTCGCCTGCGGCTCTGCCCAGCGCGGTTTCACTGAACATCCAGCCCCGTTGTCCAACGCACAGCCCGGGGATGCTGCGCACAGGGGACCGGCTGCTCCAGACAATGAAGCCAGCTCAAGGCGTTCAAATCCGACATTTACATAACAATAGGAGTTCCCATGCTGGGCAGAGCAAGAAAATTAAAAAAAATAAAAAAAGATAAAGACTGCTGCTTATGTGCAAATTTTCTTTTTAAAAAAATAACACTATAATAAAGAGAAGATCGGATTTTGGAGGTAAATGATTGCTTTCTGAGTGTCCACTCAGGGGCTTTCCACATGGAAGCTGTGCAACATCCGCATTCACTTGTCACGTACTTCTCCCCTTGGGGCGCAATCTGTAGGAACCACCGCCCAGATTGGCATTTTGCTCACTCATCTTGGTCCTAATAAATCCCAAGTTCAACTCCACAAATTTCAACATACACTCAAAAAAACAAAAAAACAACAACAACAACAACAACCAAAAACGTGCTCCAATAAAAGCGCCGTGAACGCGTAAAAGGCGTCGTTTTAAATAACGGGACCAGACGCATGCAACGGCAACAAAGGAAACAGGCTGATGTGCGTGAATGTGTGCACTTGAGACAAAGACAACCCGCACACGCCTGCCCCGGTGTCATGTCACACTCTGAGCTTTTTAAGACACAAAAACAAGCTGCGTTCATTGAAAAAGAAAAAAAAAAAAAAATCACATCATCTCATGTTTTGTCCTGTTTTGGCACAACATCTCTCCCAAGCGCCCTGACCACATTTCTCACATTCATCTCACAGCTTCACTCTCCTAAAAGCTGCGGCCAGTTAAAGCACAAAGAAGTAAAAAAAAAACCAAAAAAAAAAACGAGCTGGTGACCAGGTCTTACCGAAGCGTTGGCTGACGGGATCGCTGGAAGGTCTCTGGTCAGTGCGTTGCAGCAGTAGTGGCGCGTCTTTGCGCAAGCATCAGATATAGTCAGAAATATGCTAATGACGCTGACATCACCGGCCCTCATCCAGCCTCCCGTGTCCCCCTGCTGGAGAGACTCAAAACCTGCAACCTCATGCTGAAAGCAAGAAGCAAAAGACTGACCCCCCCCCGGAAAGAGCTTCACGTTATTTCCCAGAGGAGAGAAATGGAAATATATGTGCGTCCTGGTGTCAGCCGCATGGTGCTGAACCCAATCACCACCCAATCTCTTATTTTATCACTAGTTTATATCAGCAGGTGTTGTCAGCCCCTAGATTTTCTGTTTAGCACCAACACAACTGTTTTACTTCTAAAATATCACTAGTTCCTCTGCATTCTGCTGAAAATGTCCCTCTTGTGAGTTAAAGTGCACAAAATGTGTCCTTGCCCACTACTTTCATCTGCCTGTGGCTGCACATTCATGCACAAAGGGCGCCTCCTGGTGGCGCTTTGCCATTCTCCCTCCATCACTCCTTTCATTTTTCAGCAGATGCAAGGCCTCTATTGTTATCTTCTAATAGATCAGGTTTGATTTAAAGGTGGAGATGGAGCTGCTCTCAGTACAGGTGGATGGTTTGGGCTTGTTCAAAGGGATGCAGGAGAAATCTGAGGGCTGAGATGAACGTGTGACGAACGTGTGTTCATTTTTCTGACTGTTCTTGAATCTTTGTTACATATTGGATCATTTCATAGAAATTAAGAAGGGAAATATCTCATGGTAACAAGTCAGATGCATTAAAACATGACAGGGTCCCAGGGAGCTTGGAGTTTGCTTTATTTAAAGTTCAAATTTAAAAAGGAAACAACTCCAGCTGTTGGATATATAAAAAAAATACACAATTTTAAATGCAGCAGCAGCAGAAAATGGAAATATTCAAGTACAAGTAGCTAAAAAAAATGTTTTAAATATAGTACTTGAATAAACAGTGTTCTCAAAGAACTCACAAAAGACAAACCATTCTTTGCATGAGGTCCACTTACTGGAATTTTACCAGAGCTTTCAGCCACACCTCTTTGTTTTATTATGAACCCTGAGATCAGATTAATTACCATGTGTTAAATCAGGGGATGATGATGTCATAATGATGCCATCAGAGATATCTCAGCTTGGGTTTGCACATGTGCAGAGACGTTATTCAGCTGCATTATGGGAGGTGTAGGATACAGCCTGAACGTCAGGATCCTTCATCCTCTACTGCTTCAAATCTGACATTTAATTCTAATGCACAATTAAATACACAGGCAAAGACGAGCAGGACAGCGTGTGTGTAAGCCATTGTCAAAGCTTTATTGTCAAAGAAACAGCTTGAAGTGTTACATATATAAAAAAAAAAAAAAATTAAATCACGCTTTTTAACCAACTTTTTGTCCATCTGAGGACAAACAGTGAAACCTGCCTGATCAGACAAAAGCTGTGACAATTACACTATCTTTATGACAAATCATGTTTGAACTCTTAATACTATAACCAAGCTTTGGGCTCAATTACCTTTCATGACCTTTTGAAAAACGGGCAAAGCACCCAAAACACCAACAACAGACCCATCAGAGAGTTTGGAAAGTTGCTACTGAATTTTATATATTTTTAGCACAATTTAAAAAAAGGTACTGAAGGAGAAGGATGTTATACAGATGTGCCACCACTGGGTGACAGCAGCTTGTTGGGAGAGATGACACTGCAGAGGATGCAACAGCACATTCGGTACAGCTCACTCAAGAAAATGTGTGTAAATTAAGTCTGTTCGTTCCTCTAATTTTACTGTTTTTTTGTCTGTGGTCACATCAACACAATTTGAGGTCCTGTTATGGACCTGATGATAGCGCTAAGCATAAACTATTATTACAATCAAAGTCCATAGAGCTTTAGCTAGTTGAGGGTTAGGCTAGAACTTTATTTTTTAATACTTTTAGCAGCTGTTAAAGCAAACACTTGCGGGGAAAGGTGCACATTTTCACATTTTTTTTCACAACTTTTATTATTTTGCAAAGCAGAAAGGGCCAAAATATTTGAAATCACATGACAAAGTGGAATGTGTCTTTTTCGGTGAGGTTCAAATAATACGTAATGTTACATAATGGACCCTTTGGTTAAAGTGAAGGCCAGGCCTCTGCTATTCAAGGTTGGTGAAAGTGAATCTGGAACAAGAGAAATAAAAAATAAACAGTGAGAAAGAAAAAAAGATAGTCATAAATACAAACTTGGTCTTCTGAGAAGGAAGTGATATTTCGCTGTCTCCTGGGTGAAAATGTCAAAGAAAATGTGTGGGAGTGACTGTTAAACAGACACACGGTTGGCCAAAAACCATCAGGCCCTTTTCTCTGGCCTTTCTGGAGGATATGGGGCCAAAAGTGCCGGCTGAGTGACCTGACCGGGGGAGAGGGTGGAGGGGCGGTGGGAAAGGAGAGAGCGCCGGGGGCCGTCACCCTCTCTTGTTCTTTACAAAGGTACGTGGCTGAAGAGGTAGGAGACAGACTCGCCGTTGTGGGTTCTTCTGATCGCCTCCGCCAGGATCATGGAGATGTCGATGACCTGAGGGGGATAGTAAATCTGTCATGTGGGGAAAATAAAACTGTTTCTCCATAATGTCATTTCTGTCCACGTCACATGTCTCCTAGAGAAGGAGACACGCTGCTGCGGTGCTTCTCTGAAAGAGATCAAGCTGAGATCAGTTTAACAAACAGTAGATAACGTGTGTCACATGCCAATGTCACACTAAAATAACTAGCTGCTGTAATTCGTAATAAGGCAGCTGCTCGAGTGTTGGTACAGCCTTGGAAAGAAGAGAAAAGCATTACCACGTATCAAAGGGTGAGAAGTGACTGTGTACCTGTATTTTCGGGCACGCCTTCATCTTCTCTTCCTGTGGGATGGTGTTGGTCACCACCACGGCCTCGAACGGGGCGTTGTTGATGCGAGAGATGGCTGGACCGGAGAAAATGCCGTGTGTGAGGATGGCGTAGACCTTTAACGCTCCTGCGTCGATGAGCCTGGAAGTAGAAGAAAAAACAAAAACAGTTCAGGAGATGAAATTCTCTCTGCACACAATTTATTCTACTAATATCAACTTTCTGTGTAGATCTTCTCTTCAGTGAATCAAAGGTGTTACGCAAACTTGTGTCGTAATATCGAAATTGATAAAAGCACCTTATCAGTTTAATGTCAATATGAAGGTGTGACCACATTCTTGTGCAAAGGTCTGAACAGTATTTGATGCTGAGCTTGATCCCAGTTTGAATTCAGATAAAATCTCTGCTCTCGTTCTGCAGTGTTTGCCCATCACACCAAAATAAAAGCATTTAATTGGTACTGACTTGTCGGCAGCGTGGCAGATGGTGCCACAGGTGTCGGCCATGTCGTCCACCAGGATGGCCACGCGGTCCTTGACGTCGCCCACCAGCACCATGCGGTCCACCTCATTGGCCTTCTTCCTCTCTTTGTGGATGAGAGCGAACTCCACGTTCAGGCGGTCGGCGATGGACGTCACGCTGGACAGAGAACAGGAAGGAGGGCGTGAGCGCCACTGACACTGAACCTTTGACTGCTCGTCTAACAAGTGGATTTTAATAGATCATTGTAACCTTCAGGGAAAGACCTCGATCGTGCAGAGAACTGGATCGATTTCCAACGAGCAAACTGAGCAGATCAGAAGAAACTTCTGCACGTCTCAGAACTGAATACGAGGCTTTAAATCAGAGTCATGATGCACATTAACTGACCGCAACTTATTCAGATTACAATATGGAGGACGGCAAACTACCCTGCAATAACAATGTAATGCTATTTGACCCATTCGATCTTGGATGCACGTGAAATGCCGTCAGTTGTCACTGTATCTTACCGTTTTGCTCCGCCGGCATCTGGAGACACAATGATACAGTTTTTCCACTCAGGAATGTTTTCTCTGATCCACTGCAGAACAGCAGGCTCTGCGTACAGGTTGTCTACAGCGATGTCGAAAAACCCCTTTAAAAAAAAAAAAATAAAAGGTTTCAACAAAAATCAGTCGAGGAAACACAGACATGTAGCACAAATCCAGATCCCCCCTCAGTCCCTGACTCATACATATATAGAAATTCACCATCACCAGTGTGGATTGTATGCGGCTGTAATTTGCATGTCAGCGTCCACCTCTGTATCTGCTGAAGCCTTGCCAAGCAAAGCTAAGCTAAGCTAAAATAAGCTAAGCTAAACTAGCTTATGTAAGTTGTTCTTTAAAGTGACACAATACAACCTGCATAAAAGTTATTCATATAAAAGGCGCCCTGTGTAGTTTGGGGTGACACAAATAGAAACACCGCTCAAAACCACTGCTAGCGTCTGTAGCTGCTCTTTAAAAGAGGTAAGGCAGTTCCCCACAGGCTAAGATCTTCTTCTTTACTCATTTACACACTCAGTTCTGTAA
This sequence comes from Trachinotus anak, assembly GCF_046630095.1. Classification (NCBI taxonomy): domain Eukaryota; kingdom Metazoa; phylum Chordata; class Actinopteri; order Carangiformes; family Carangidae; genus Trachinotus; species Trachinotus anak. The sequence goes on from NW_027273877.1 coordinate 4,344,622, forward strand.
CACAGCGCGACAGTGATATGGCGTGCTGACTAAGACTTTGTGTACTGACCTGGATCTGTGAGGCGTGGAGGTCCATGGTGATGATGTGGTCGGCGCCGGCCACAGACAACATGTTTGCCACCAGCTTGGCCGATATGGGTGCGCGACTCTGGGACAAGCATCAAGACACAGTCGCTTGAGGTGAGTGAGTAAGAAGAAAATGTCAGCACTTTAAAACACTGTTCACCGGGGGATTTTTATTTTTTTTATTCTTTTTTCTGCAATGTTGGAAATTCATCGAGAAGCTGTGATTTTATCTCAGGGAGAAATCTCACTCATGGTCTCTTGATTCGTCTGCATTTGACATCAAGTGGTTTGCAGCCAGCCTGCGTTCCCCTTCAGGAATCATCTTTTGAATATTTCTGAAACAAATCTGGAGCTACCATAAAAACATCCTCTTCTTGTCACCCAATATTTGGGTTTCAATAAATTGGTGGTTCCTGTATCAACATGTGGATGGAGGCATTTGTTGACTTCAAGCATGTGCCTCCCGGCTTTACATCTAAACTTGAAGATTTTGATTATTTGATAAATTGAAGCAGCTTCAATGACACACCGGCAGGACTTGAGACTGTCGGCCAAACTTCTACTAAAAATCTAGGCCCTGCTGCCTCCCCGGGCTTGTTCTGTTTACCCGATGTGTTCACTTAAGAAAAAAAAAAAATCCAACAACTGTGTCGATGCACACATCAGGCATCGGCGCTGCAGGGCTTGTTGACAAAACACTCGTCTACCTGGAAATGATGTTTGCGTGAGTGCTCAGAGAAAATGCAGCTTTTGAAGATTCATGCTGAGCAGCTGAGTCCAAAGTGTCATTTCAGGATCATTTAAACTGTCCATTTGAAGCAAAAAATAAATAAAAAAATAGAGTTCAGTCTTTCATATGTAAAATATGCATATCGGCACCATCTGCATATTCATACAACAGGTTATATTTTTGGGAGTGGAGCATTTTGTGAAGCCTGTGATCGGCACGTTTCACAAAATGAAATCTGCCCTTGAAGTCAACATGTGGATGAGGTAAGCCCAAGTGTTTGCAGAGCTTTGACCCTCACATGTAACACCGTCATGTGAGTGAAAGGAGACACTTCTCTGGAACATACTGTGCGGCTGCAGCCAATTGCATGTGCAGGCAGAGTGGAGGAAGGAGGAGGGACGGACTTGAAAATAATTCATCGGAAAACCCTCTAAGTGCAAACAAGTTGAAATTGAAAGTCGCAGCTTTGCTTTTTCTGCTTCACCTGATTTGCTGCTGCAGTTACATTAACAACTGAGGCAATGCAAGATAATGATTTACACGATAAGGAGGCTGCATGAACCAGTTTCTCTCCTTGCTGACTTTCCGAGAGCAGCAGTAACACCGATGTGGAGTTTCTCATTAATACATGACTGTAAAATGAGTTAACAAGTCAACCTGCAGTGCCGCAGGGAAATAATGACATTCAGCTTTCATTAGAAGGTGAAGCTGCAGTGACCTCATTTTTTAAAAAGATTCATGACTTCTTGGAATTTCAAGTCAACTAAGTCAGAAAAGGATGCAACTAATCAGACTGCAGAAAATATCACAACTAGATTTAGGACCGATAACGTGTGTGTGTGTGTGTGTGTGTGTGTCTACCTTGTCCTTCTTGTCCTGCCGGGCGTAGGGGAAGCAGGGGATGACGGCCGTGACGCGGGACGAGGAGGCGATCTTGCAGGCGTTGATCATGATTAGCAGCTCCATCAGGTTGTCGTTGATCTCGCCACAACCGCTCTGCACGATGTACACATCCTCGCCTCGCACGCTTTCCCCGATTTCCACGCTGTCAGAGGAAACGGACAAAGAGAAGAGCACATTTTACAACAGGGACATGTCAGCTTCGGAGTAAAAATCTAAACTGAAAATGTTAAGATGATGTGAAATGTTTCAAATGTGGATTTACATGAAACTTCACCAACTCTTTAACAGGCACTGACATTTTTTGAAAAAACCCTTTCCAGAATTAAATGTCGTACACTTTATTACAGAGCAGCCTTGATTATTTAACAGGTTTGGGCCAAGTCCCTGTGCTGATGTGAGGATGACTGAAAAGACACACGTGCACACACACACAGACACACACACGCATACATGCAGCGTGAACCTGTCGGAGACCCTGAACTCAGCGCAGGCAGCATGTGTATGAAACATTCCTCTGTTGGAGACAACCAGGTCCATCCGGACCTCGGTCATGTGATCAATGAACATATACAGCTGATTGGGGTGAGAGTGGGGCCAGCACAGACTCGTCTTGTGGGCTGGAGAGTTTTTTTAAGAGAGGCCAGCACTGACAGATCAGAACTCTTATCATAGCAGGAAAAAACCAAAACCATCTGACAAAGTCAAGGTGGAAAGTTCATTTCTATTGGGACCAAAGCCAAAACCAAAAAAAAAATACAGCAGCAACACAGCTGGCTGTTGAAACGTTTCAATACTCTTGACAAGTATCAAAAGTTTCAGTAGCTATAGCAGAGCTGCACTTCTTCAACGCCTTACTCTGAGAAATATAACAAGCTTTTTCTACAAAACTCCTTTTTTCTTGTTTTATAAAAGAAGTTCTTAAACATTCAAGTTTAAAACATGAGCAGATGACAAAAACCTAACTACTAAATAAAACCTGTCTAAAAATGGCTAAATGTAGACTGAATTCAGGAACTAGCTCATGAAAGAACAAGTAAATAAGATTACTAAGACGAATGATGGCAACTTCCTCTGCCCAATAGACGCACACAAAAAAAGATTTTATTCTGCTGCTAAAACTTTGATGGATCTAATCAACAGAAAATGAATCTGCAACTATTTGGAGAATTAATTACATGTTACATGTGAGTAAACTGAATCTATTCAAGTTTTATTCCATTTCATATCACTGTAAATTGAATATCTTTGGGATCTGAATAGTATAAAACCTGATTAAATTAGAGACCAACTGAAACATGATCAGGGGATTAACTGATGGTTAATATAATAGTTAAGTGCAGCTGTATTTTATTCACATCAGCACAAACTGCACTATAACATTACACTAATCTAGTCTCCTAATAACAGCAAACACCAGTGCAAACGTCAGCTCTGCACTGCCATCCTCTAAACATTTCCTGATCAGTTTCACACATGCACACGATTAAAATTTGACAGAAAGAGCGAGCCAACAACATGTTCAGGCAATAAGGAAGGTCGCCCGCCGCCAACGCCACCTTGAGCTGAGCATTTCCTGCCAAAGATGCCACTAAAATTAAACTGCAGTCAAGGTGACACAACAGGGGACACAAAAAGCCGCCTTTTTCATGCAGACAAAAGACAGCGAGAAGAACCACTTATTGACACAGCAGCCGTCTTTCTCTTTAATGTTGTCCATCTTCATTAATGTACTGCTCCTCATCAGTTCATCTAAAAGTTTAAGAATCCCCGTCCTTGCCATCTTAGAATAAAATGTGTACTTTGAGTCTGCCCTATATTAGAGTAATTATGTTCTAACACCAAGCAGCTACACATACAAATAATACAATCTTTATTTGGATATTCCTTCCTGTAAAACAAACAATTTCGTTCCCAGGAATCCACTCCCTCTGCACTGGTATGTGACCTCTGTAAGTCACCTGACAAAACCTGCACTGGAGCTATGAGAAGAGCTGCTATCAGTGTCCTCTTCTCACCTCCCTGTTAGTGTGCGAGGATGAGAAAATGGTTGTTTTGCACTTTGTGTCGCCCAAACAGCTGCAGTTCCCTAGAGAGAAACCGCAGCACGGATAATCAGAGATTTCACTGGATTTTAAGAGTTGTGGGTGGAAACATCACCAGCAGAGAGGGTCTTATACGGAGATAAAGAGGCCATGGCACCTGTTAAATCCAGGAAACAACAGTGTTGGAATGCAAAGGGAAGATTACAAAACAACCTACGCAGTTTGGTGGATGCAGGGTGCTTTTATCCAGAGTGCATTACAGTACTTTGAGAGCATCAGTGAGTGAATCCAATGGGAATGAAATCCACCGCATCACAAAGCACATTAACGCAGTGCATGGTTTTCCCATTACTGAATCAGAGAGGATAAAATGCACTTGACGGGATGAGATGGCTGGAAAGCTGAAGGACTATAACCTCAGCCACAGATGCATTAAAACAGAGTTCAGCAAACAGGCCAGCGTGAAGCCAAAAGGTCATCCTGCAGAAGACTTCAAACAAGCTTCATGACCTTAACTAACTATTTCAAGGCCAGGCAGCAACAAAGGCACTCAAAGCAATAAAAGTCCTATGTAATGCCACTGTTAAACTGCAGCGTGCAGACACTGAAGGTTAACTGGGCTGCTTTGGAAATGTGCACAAATCAAATGCATGTGATTTAAGCACTGGACAGTTAATTTAGCTTCCCTTTGCTCAACAGGCAGCAACCACAGCAATCTAAACTTTATTCTTGTGTAACTATAGGGCTCCTGCAAACTATCATATTAGTTCATAGGCAATATTTGACATTCAATACCCACGAGCCAGCGCAATAGCTGAGGTTTGATGCTTGCAATTGCAGTGAGCTACGTTATCGTCTGTAGTTAGCCAGTTAACGTAAATCCACGTCAAACGAAAGTAAGTTAGCCAGCATCCATTATCGGACAGAACTGTGCTTCTATTCCGCAAAAAATAAAACAAACAAACATCATCTGCATCTAACAATATCAGTATCTAAACTGCAGTTGTACCGATCTCCGTATGAATTATACAATATCAAGATATATATTTGTAATATTCAAGTTTCGGGGACACAGCCAGCTAACACTAGCCATCCAGCTAGGTGAATGCGTTCAGGTGTTACGTCAAATTTTGTACACCCGTAACAATCTGGTTCCACTTTAAAAAGTAGCACCTTTGTGGCCCAGAGTTAGCATTTTAACGGGGCCACAAAACAAGCAGCTATCGCCGTTTTAAACACAGGGTTGTTCAAACATAGTTCAGCCCGTGAGAGTTGGGCTTTGGGGAAGACTTTGCACCACAGGTACAACATTTGTCCTCCTCCATATTCGTCCGTAACACGGGAAACAGACACAGTTTAACGTTAGCGCCGTTAGCTCAACGCGCAACGAAATAAAAGCGTTACGTAACGTTACAACTTCACCGTTTCCGTCGGTTTAGTTTATTTTAACCATTAAATAAATTATCTGACATGAAACCCGATGTTGGATACGCTGATGTTAGCTTAGCTACAAGCGCTAGCCTGGTGTGTTTACATGTGGCTAGCTTAGTCACGTGTAGTAAACTATTGTTAGCTTCAAGCTAGCATACCCACATGGGGCACCGGAGCTGGAGCAAAATGGGCTTCACCGACAAAAAAAACAAAAAAAAAAACATCCCAAGATTCAGAGTCTACTCACCATGTCTCCTGGTTGCTGAATTTCTTCGTGATCACTTTGCCCAGCTCCAGCCCCAGCCGGTCGGCCACTTTCTGGGACAGGTCGTGGTGAGAGCTCCCGCTAAAAAGCACGATGTTAGGCATGTCGGAAAATCCGGATCGGTTTGCTCCAACAACAACAAAAAAAAAAAAAGGAAAGAAAATTGGGGGTGGGGAGGGGGGGGAGAAAGAATACGATGTGTATCCCCACTTGAGGGTTACAAAAAATGGGAAAATGAGCTTGCTAATGTTGCAGCCGAAGCATTGCACTGGTGCAGCAGCTGGGGACCGTCGGCAGAGAGGAAATATCACATCAGTATTTGCGTGGTAAAAGGGAAGTGCCCTCCCCTCATTGGACAGTGTAGTATTCCCACTGACACATGAACACTCACTGCATAAAAGCCACGATTTCTCAGAATACCAAAGACTGTTTGAAAAGTGATGATGCTTTATGCTTTATAATGTTTTATACTGAGTTGTTCTTTCACCTGAAACCACTTGGTTTCATTTTTCAAACTGTATGAGCATCTTACCAAAATAAAACTCTCCCATTTGTTAAGCTGTCAAGATGCAGGCTTGTAAAAACCCTCCAAAACTAATTGTTTGTTCTATTCTTTTCTAATTGTACAACTATTATTAATCACAAGAGAGACAGACACATATTAGCTTTTCTTTTTAAATTTGCCTGTTAATTAAATTAATTCCTTCATTAAAGCCTTTTCTCATATTGTTATTATCTTGTACATGTGATGCCTACATCTTCAGTTTATTCTTTTATGAAATAGCCTGTTGCAATACTCCAAATTTAATTTAGTAGTCATTTTTTTTAATCAAAAAACTCCTGTTTCCATCTTATTAAAAGACATTTTTCTGCTGGCTCTGCTTAATATCTTTGGGATTGGCCAGATGAGGGGAATCTTTGAAATATTAAAGGGAATTTTTCACTATTTGGTGACATTTCATAAACCAGACATTGAACCAATAATGATAATAGTTCATTTGCAGCCTTTAGGTTATAACAGAAAATTCCACCACACTCTTGCAGCCCAAGAAATCAATCAAATATGTTCCACACATACAGACAAACAAAGGAGGAGGTCGCCTGATAGCTGCAGCTTTGGACTTTGCCTTCAACCCAGCGTGCACACTTGTGATATTGGGTCTCGTAATTAGATTCTCCACTCAGAGAGAAGTCAGCTGAGACTTTGTGCTCCTCATATGTCTCCTCAAACCAAAGACCTGCCTTCTTCACTCTGGTGACATACTTTCTACCATCATTACTGTCATGTGCTGGGCAGCTAATTACTGAAGCTTGTAGAATTAGACTGGTAGGGACACTGGAAATAGCCAACAAGGAATGACGATGGTTTCTCAGCTGTCTTGTATTTTTAAAATAAATTTCAGGAATTCCACTACAACCAGCACTATTGATTATCTGCACTCAGACTGGACTAACATGGACTTTGAGTAATCATTTCACTGAGTTGATAAAAGCACAAAGAAAAAGAAAAGCTTTTCTTTAGGTTAGGTTTTCTGTCATCTGATTATCTCACTTTGTGTCATCAGCCAGATAATATGAAGTTTTATCTTATGAGGAATTAAAAGCAGATACTACAGTTTAAATGTCCTCACAAGTGATAAGAGGATCTGGTGAATTGATTCTGTCCAGACGTCTCATTATTGATGTGAAAGATTCCTGAAATGGCCTCAAAGGTTCTCGAGTCTTGACCTTATTTAACCCCTGAACAGCTTTTATGTACATTAATTTCATGCAAAAAAGCCAATACAAACACAGATGCTTGTATTTTTCAGAAATATATTTTATAGATGATGTCAGAGATGAAATGTCCAAAGCGTAGGTCCCAAAGAAAGATAACATTTTTCATCAATAGAGACAAACAACAAACAAAAAATAACTTTTTAATCCATTTACATGTAAACCAAGAATTGCTCTTGAGCCACAGTGGTTATATATATAGAGAACTGGCCGAGGTGGGTGTGACAATCAAACGACGATGCCCTTTTTGTCCAAACCTTTTCAAGAACTGATATCCGTCATTTCTCTACCGTTAATAGTGCCCGTTTAAAAAAAACCTTTGAAAGAGGAACATTCTTTGGGAGAGTCTTTTTAAGGTGTGGATGTAGCAGAGGTTTGGCAGAGCACATTTCTCTTAAACACAGTCCATACATGTTGTTAAGTGCTGATTCTCGTTAAAATCACTTATTGGAAACGATATTCAATAAGAACAATATCAAATGTTTCTCAATGGAGTCATTTGGACAAAAGTCTTTTGAATTGTTTGAACACCAGAGAGGAAGAAAACCGTCCCGCCTGGTGCTCTTGGGGAGTTGCCGTGGGAGGTTTTTGTTTTTTAAGTCCTCCAGTGTTCTTCTTCTATTGTGCAAATACATTTTTATTACATAGACAAGCAGGCATGCTGACTCACAAACCATGCAAAGAGTTAAAGTTGGCGCGAGCAGACGGCAAAAAAAGAAAGAGTAGTAATAAAGTTTCTACAAAAAACCTCAAATTCATCTTTAAATAATAATAAAAAAAAATGTTAGGCCAAATTAAACGAGTAACAAGTGGAATGTTTTGTTAGAACATGAAAAAATATCAACTTAATCTCAAATTTTACAAGTTTATAAAATGATATCAACTTAAAATAATCATGATAGTCGTCTTTAATCAGGTGTTTAACAAAGCAGTTGACAGATGGGGGTTAATTTGAGTGTAATTTGATCTACTAGTAGTGTCAGGTCAGTGGAATTCAAGCAGGAAAAGCGAAGAGGAAAGCACTGATGTCATGGACAGCCAAACGTGACAGTGCAACATGCTCAGAAAGCTGATGTTTTCTATCCAGAACTGGTTCAAATTCCACTTTTCTTCACATCTGTGTCTCCTTCTTTTCTTTTCCCGCCGAGGAAAAACGTAGCTACATAAAACGGCCTCTAAACCTCTTTTTTTTTTCTTTTCTTTTTTTTTTTTTTTGGATGCGTGATGTTGTCACAGTCTAAAGGTTAAGTGCATATCACCCATGCACAAGAGGAAAATGTATCAATTAGGCAACAAAGTGATCAAATGTCTTACTCTGAAGGTTGTTAAAAAGTCAATTGCAGTGCCATATAATGACCACGTTTCAGTTAAGGGCAACAGTGCAGTTGATGACGAGTTAAATAGGCTGCTTTTTTTTTTTTTTAAGTTCATGGAGTAATATCATACACCATACTGTTTTCCGCTCACAATATCATAGCTGTCATTAGTTAGAGTACATTTATAAATTTTCCATATACAAATCTCCTATAAACAGTACATGTTATAAATACACAAGTGATGAAAATGCAAAAGGGCTTAGAGAGCCGTAGAAAGAAAGAAAGTGTTGCTCCTTATTTTTGATAAATACAAGAAAGAAAGAAAGAAAGTCTTGAACGAGAAGTGACAATAGTACTAAGTATGTGAATGGCAGCCCTATAACTATCCAGAAAACGGATAAAAACACAGAACAAAATCTATGGATGAAAAAAGTTAGAAAAATAATCTTGTACAATAAAAAATAAAAAGTGGACACGCTTACCAAACACATTTTTGATATTGTAAATCGACAACTTGATGTGGAAATCATACATGTAGATACAAACAGGCAATACTCGATTACTGCCTCTCAAAATATATTCAATTCAATATACATGACTAATGTTTAGCTCACACCAGTAACCAAGGTAGTTGCCAACCGGCAAAGCATGGTAGGTCGATCGGCACATGTAAAGAGATGCTCACTTGATCTGTGAAGGATTAAATTAGTAAACATTGAACTGGGTACTGGGAGCCTTATCTGAAAGGGCCAATACGAGAAATGTTTGTCGACTTGCCAGCTAAATGGAGTGAAAGTACTACTGTATATGCAAACTCATGCTTTGGCTTTTCTTGCTTGGCTTTCTGTTTTTGGATAACATTCAAAAATCTTGCAAAAATGTCTGGTCTCTCTGCTCAAACGCATGCTTTATGTGTTTTACAAAGCAATGACTCCGGTTAAAGGGAAGCTACATTAAAGGCTAAACCTTTTTGACAGTGTTCAATCTAATTTCCTTGTTTGAAGGTCTCCATGTTTGCACCTTTTCCTAATGAAGCTGGCAACTACCTTTACAAAGCGTTAACTTTTTTTTTTTTCTTTTTTTTTTACAGAAAAATAGATCCATCCAAAAGTAAAGTAACTCTTCAAGAGAGGCTGTGAGAGACATAAACGTTGTCTTCATCACAATCCAAGTAAACATGCTGAAAGATTGTTTGCTTTATTTTTGTCGCTCTCGTCCCCCGAAAGGACTTGAAACTCTCAGTCTCCCGCCCTCGCACGGATTTCCTCAGCGAGAAAAATCTTTTAACTTAAGGCAATCTTTTCCTGAACAATCCTGAAATCCAGCGGACCCTCCCCAAGGCACTCCTCTCACTCATCAACCTTCGACGACAGGCTGGTCCAGCACGGTGACAGTCTCACCATCAAATCTTTGTAAAAGCCTACTCAAACTTCGGCCGAACCAAAGTCCACAGTGAATGCATCTTGTAAAATATTATCTCAGTTGCCGCGATGCCCTTATTTTGTAGGGAAAAATAGTTGAGAAAAGAGAAAAGAAAATCCCCGAGCTGCGTTTGACAGCCGGGGACGTCTGCTGTCCCTGGTGTCCATACTGTGTGTGGTCAGAGGGCAGCTGTGTAAAGCACCGTATGTTTCTGCACAGAAGTGTTATCACACCTTTCTAAGGCGAGACCTGATCTCGCCCCCCTGCTGCAAATACACCCGCCCGCTGCCTCGGTCACTCGGTTAGCCGCTGTGGGCTAACGTAGGGGTGCGAAGACTGACAGAAAAAAAAACGAGTGTCTCTGAGCGAGTGCCGCCAAAGCAGCGCTGTTATGTTTAATATTTTTTTTTCCCAATTCAGTCCTCTGTCTCCTGATTGGCTCCCTTCTCTGAGGCTGAGCCCACCCCCTCTCCCTCATTTTGGCTGAGGGGCCGCCAATCAAGGTGACTGACGTGGTGAGTGGGGTTAGGGGGACTAAATGAAGGGATCAGTCGAGACTCTTCGCAGCTCAAAGAGGCGTTCTCCGGAGAGGTCAATAGTAACAGTGTGACACCCTCGTTTCCCGCCGTTACAGTGGTTCCTCCTCTTCCATTGGCTCCTCCTCCGGCCTGATGGGAAAATAAACAGACACAGAGATCAGATATTAAACCTCGGGCTGTCCAACATACTTCCTCCAAACCACCTGTAAACTGGCATCTTGCGCTGCAGCCATGCTTCACATTCAGATAACCTCCTGACCCTCATGGACTTGGGACTCACAACCCGCTGTTTATTTGTCGAGCACGTATGCTAACTCAGAAATATTCTCTCTTCTTCACCTTTCACACACTTCATCACAATTTGAATGGTCTACTATTATGTGTATCTGTGCTGCATATTTCAATAAGCTGGCAATGTTGTGTAATTTTGTCCTATATGTGCTGCATGCTTAGAAATTATATATAAGGCATAAAATATCAGCCTTTTTGTCTAACTGGTGCATTTACAGAAATAAACCAATGACCTTTATTTGTTGCAGTGTGACTAGTTATCTTACTTATTTATGGATGATTCCCTGTATATAAGATTTTTCCAACTTCATTCATTTTCCCTGTCTCTCTCTCCCTGTCTGCTGCAGTGATCTTGGGTCCTTTACCTCTGATCCATGGCGTTGGTGTTGGCCACGGACAGAGAGGCCATGGCGCTGACGGCCTCAGCCTCTTCTGAGTCTCCTCGCTTGGCCTCCAGCAGGGAAAACCCCAGGCGCGGCGAGTAGCGGTGCACCGAGCGCCAGTACTTACCTGAGAGGAGAGAGCGGTGGGGGAAGATGAAAAGACAAAAGAAAACAGAGGGAAGGGATGTCTGCATGAGGGATGTCTGCACTTGAAGGTAAAGTCTTCAGATAAATGAGGTTTGCCTCAGGTGTGTGTTAAATCATTTACAAAAAGAAAGAAAAAAGAATTTACTGTTTTTACAAAGGGCCCACAAGTTAAAAAAAAAAACACTTCTCTTATAAACATGCAGTCGATTTTCACTTCAGAGATGTTTTTGTATGATTTCTTTTAGATATTAGAATAGCAAAAGATTAAAAGTAATGATAGAGGTTGTATTCATTTTTTTGTGAGTACTGCCTCTTTAGAACAACTCACTCAAAATGTCAGTAACCTGTGAAAAATATACAATTAAGTGTAAAAAACCTGAAGTCTGTGTCCCTGTGTATTAGTCAGTATCATGTTACTGAGGGTGAACTCACTGTGGGTCTCTAAAACCTTCTCCAGGGAGCGCACAGCGTTGGGGTTGGGCCTCTGCTCGAGGACAGCCTTTGGCAGTGGGTCCAGCTGCACAGGACAAAAACACACACAGAAAATGTAAACACCAGCGAGTAACAGGCTGCATTTCCAACATCTTCCACAAGGAGTCGACCTGAAGATGATGCACCATGAAACATCAGTTCCTTCCTCTGTCAGCCTGACTTCTAACTTAATTTGTTTGTCTAATGACTCACACAAGATCCCCTCGTAGTTTACAGTAGAATCTGTCACTTTCTGACTCGACTAAGTAAAATTGAAATAAAGTAAAAAAAAAAAGAAAGCACAAAAAACACTGAAAAGTATAAAATAAAGTAACTTCATTTTATAAAGCCTACTTCACCACTGTCTCCATATATTATCACACATCTGGAAGAAGTAGGTGATCAAACCACAGCTGGAGCAACGATACATTTGCATATACGTGCAGCTTTGTCTTCACCACAATATGATATTGTAGCTGTTTTTTAAATGTGTTTTTGTTTTTCTTCCATTTCCAACACAGCAGATTAACATGAGATTAAAAAAATGAAATATCTACTTGTTAAAATGACTTCATGTAGGTTTGTGAGCCAGATTCAACACGAGATCTCTGTATATCTCTTTATTGTACAACAACCAGAATCCCGTGCTCCGCTTTGTCCCATTCATTTTATTTCCAGCTTCAACCCTTTGATTGATTGTAATGAACATTAATCAGGATTCTGATCTTGCATGTTGGCAAAGTGATCTCCTTACCTCCTGGCCGAGCAGGGCGGCCACGCAGGCCTCGGAGGCGTCACAGATGGCGGTGAGGTCGTGACCCCCCTCCAGAGCCAGGACCACCCGGCCTCCAGCGAGGGTCATCAGCTGCCTGGTCAGATATCCAAAACCTGGAGAAAGGTTACAGGAAAGCGGTGAGTGTATGTAAATGAGCCTGTGCTGTGCGTCAGGAGTTGAATTTAATTTACATTTCAGCAGTTTGTCTCCAACTTGTGTTTGCTTTATGTGGTCAACTGCTGGAGCGGGAGATAAGAAACACACTTCAGATAATCTTTTACTCACATTTGGACGTTAGATTGTAGCCGCCCAGTGGTGGAGGGTGTCCCTCCACGGCGTCGAAGCCTGAGGAGACCAGCACGATGTCCGGAGCAAACTCATTGGCTATGGGCATCACCACTGACCTGAGGGCAGGAGGGTGGAGAATAAAGATTATGCGCTGTAACAGCCAGTTTTTCAATGAGAATGGAGGAGATACTCAAACAGAATAAAAATTAGATTATTATCTATTCTATGACCCAGAAAACATTTCACCAAGAGGAGGATTCATTCTGGCCACTTTTCTCATCATTATTCATATAAATATACCAAATGCTACCCAATTTCTTTGTTTCATTTGTCTTATGAGCTCATAAACTAAATATCTAATAATCTAAATCTAATAATCAAACAGAAATCTACCAGGAGAAAAGGAGAAACAGGCAAACTTAAACGAGGTGAAAAAATAATGTCACTTAGTGGATTTAAACACTCTTATCCTTTTTTTTCCACATTTAAACAATGATTCTGATGTTGGCGTTGAAGTGAGTGGTAAGTGTAATTCTGACAAGAGCTGGAAAGCCCAGCTGGATTAACTCTCAGACTGAAGCAGAACTGGTTTGTCTGTGTGTGACTTGGCTAGATTGGATCTGGTACCTGAAGGCAGCCAGGTACTCTGCATCTCCCATGGGGGGGTCAAGGCCTCCGGTAAAGGCAACATTGACGTTGAACCCGACTCCAGGACCACTGCCCACCTGCAGAGAGAAGCACATGTATGACTATACAAATGTACGTGTTGTTAGCTGTTCAGTTTGGCTTGAGTTAAACTGAGGATAGTTGGTTTTCAATACAAAATAATCCAACACATTTAAAGTATCTGTGGAAAACCATCTATTGTTTAATGCATTTTATCAAATAAAATGGCGTCTGTTTCTGAAATGTGGGTTTCTCTTTATATTTATCCATGTAAATTAAATATGTTTGCATTTTGAACTTTTTAACTGGTTGGACAAAACAAAAACCTAGAAGTTGTCACCTTTTTTCACTATTTCATACTCAATAATTAATCAACTCATTGAACAGTTTAATCGATCATAAGTTACAGATTTAAAACTAACACCACAGCATCGAACGTTACTGCATTAACAATACTGTTATGTAACAGTTTTCCCATTTTAATGTGTTACTTGTTAAGCTGATGTTTTGTTCACATCTGGCGACAGTTACTGTAACAAAATACACACACGCACACGCACACACACACACTCACTTCGTCAGGTGCCCCGCTTCCAGGAAAGAAGTTGCCGTCATCATAGCGATGAATAGACAGGTAAAGGACATTAGGGTCATCGTAGAATGCTTGCTGGGTGCCGTTGCCATGGTGAACGTCCTGAGGGTAGACAGTACACATGATATAACCACCGAGCCCTTCAACTTAAAAACAACAAATAAAAATCTCGCTGCTCCTGTTTAATACAAACTGATCGCTAACTCAAGAGACTGACCCAGTCCACGATGAGGATCTTGTTGACGCTGAGTCTCTGCTGCAGCAGTTTGGCTGCGATGGCCACAGAGTTGAAGTAGCAGAAACCCCTGAAACAGCAGCAGACAGAGGGAGGGCTGAGTCGTCCTGTTTGTTATGAAAGTCAGCTGTGCCAAAGCACTTTCCTGCTCCATTTTCATGTTTTTATAGTGCACTTTAAACACGTTGCAAGAAGGATATGAAAAATAAATAGAGCACTCCTGGAAACAGCTGGAAGAATAAAGGCACTCAGTACTTTATGTGCAAATAAACTCAATGGTTTATGTAATTTCTATTCCAGACGTTGGTATTTGTATATGCATAGATTAAGTGTCTCCAACTGAGTGTGGTGACGGCTGTGGCCTTACATGGGAGTGCTTTCCTCCGCGTGGTGTCCAGGAGGGCGGACCACAGCGAAACCATTCTGGAAAGACAGACAGGCACTGATCAGCACTCAGTGTTTCCTCTGCGATCACTAAGTAGTGGTGAACCACAGCTAAAAACACAGCCATTTAGCCAAACACAAAGAGGGGTGACTGCAATGTTTAGAAATGCTGCTTCTGAATGGGAGATTATCAGACTCAAAAGCTGTTTTAGCAAGAGGAGCACAGCTGTTAGAGCTGCAGCACCAATGTGTCATTAAACCTCAGACAACAATACAAAGTCATAGGAAGTGTTCACAACCCTTCTATAGGCCAAATAATTAATCAGTTAATTCAAATAAACCCATAATGTTCTCAACCGATTAATAGAGAATGAAAATTATTGTCAAGACAATAATTTCCAGTGGAAACATTTTCATCTGCTCAGGGCGTGAAGAAAAGTGCTTCAGGCAACACATATGCTTTTATTTTGACAATGTAGATTGAGACCAGACGAGTGTGACCATAGTTACCTTAAGCTCTCCGGTAGCCACTTTGAAAACAAGCTCCACCACGGAGCCGACAGCGAGGCGAGCCGCGCTGGAGGAGTGGACCTCGTTCCAAATGGTGTCGCTGTCCACCTGGAGACACAACACATACAGTTAGATAAATCAACAGTATGGAAGGACAGGGAAGGAAATTGATATTTATACATATGGCACCAAATCTCAGGACACCAGGTCTAGACCGTACTCTTTATAATATTATTTACAGAAACCCAATAATTTACACTGTGAGCAAGCACTTGGTGACAGTGGAAAGGAAAAACTTCCTGTTTTAAACCAACAGAGAAAAGTGCAGGTTCACCTGTCAACACACACACTTTATTACTTTCCTTTCCTCCTAATGTTAATGTATTTCAAGTCATTTATTCATATTGATATATTTTCTGCGAATGTTCTACACTGCAACTGTAATTAATTCATTTTTTTGTCTTTGTTTCTTTTTAATTTATTTAATTCCACTTAAATTGAATGTGTGTTTTGTAAATGCTCCAATGAATTATCCCTTATGGAAAACATATGAAGTGCCTCTGTGTGTGAGAGGTGCTGCACAGATAAACTAGCCGTCCTTCATACTCTCTCTGTCAAACAATAGCTTTTCTGTATGTATTAAAAACCTGTGCGTTAGTTTTCTATCATGCTGCAAACTTGTGTATAAAGCTGGACTTACCCCCACCCCTCCGCACGGTAGCCGTACAAACATGGGAGTGATTGAACCTGGTGATCAGGAAACGAACACTAAATTACTTAGTGAATACAAATGAGATTGTGAGGACTGCTCATGTAGTGTGTGTGTGTGTGTGTGTCTGTGTGTGTGAGCTTACAATCGAGTTTCTGTCGGAGAGGGTTGGTTCCATACAGAAGGACGTGGGCTTCAGAGTGAACCGTCTGCAGCTCTTCCAGAGTGGCCTTCCTCCCACGGATACACTACACACGCACACACACACACACAGAGGAATACAACTCTCATATGCAGTTTACTACTTTGCGTGATGTTTGGAGCAGAGATATTTCCACTTTCACCGTACCTCACACTGCGCTCTGAGCCCAGTCTCCTGCAGCCGGGACCAAATGCTCTGAATCCGTCCTGCGTGCTCCGGGTGGCTGTTGGTGTTTCCACACATACACTGGTGCTTCTGCATCAAAGAGTCGTACACCAGACCTGAGGAAACACACACACACACATACAATTCATATCCTGTACTTTCTTTTATTTTATTTTACTTTGTTTTCCTCATCAGATTATGAAACATGTTTTCAAAGTGAAGTATTGTTGCCCTAAAGCTGCAATCTATAACAGCTTTTTTTGTTTCACTTTACAGATGCAGAACAGTTAGATCTTTTACTTTGACAGTGCACAACAATATGAAACAATGACTGAAATGTAAAACTTTACAGCAAGATATTCTCATTCTCACGCCCCCTTTTTTTTCTCTAGATTTTTCTCTGGAGCGCATGCAGACACTGTCAAAATATTTAGCGGCTTCATGTGATAAGGCTTATCAGCGCAAATGTCTGCTGCTGGTAAGAGCTTCATTCTTTCCTCAGAAGCGATTCAGTCATCTTGTCATTATAACTGCTGTTAGATGCAGACCAGACCCATTAAACCATTTTCGGGCCAATTCACCTGCTTATTTCACTCTGAAGTCCTACGTGCATGAGGGAGGAAGTGAAACTCGGAGCCAAAATCTTCTCAAATGAATGCCTGAGGCAAACCGCAGGGAGGCTACCATCACTACTGGCAGCTAGACTCTGATTTAAGATGTTAAAGGGATACTCAGAAAGCTCAGAGATGGAGTGTGGCGATGCTGACCTGTGGTGAATCGAGGTTTGACGGGAGGATCAGGGGCAGGGACGCTGATTGGAAAAGAGGAAGCAGAGGCTGGAGATGACTGGGCCCTGGACAGGGGGCGGTGTCCCGGGAAGGAGATGGACAAGCCGGCAGCCTCCATGGAGGCCTGGTAGTTTCTCAGCTGGTGAATCCGCTGCTGCTCCAACAACAAAGCCTGCTGCTCACACACATGTACAAGAGTGAAAGTAAAAAATTAGACACAAGTAAAGAAGATGAAGTCTCCAGCTGCGATTCTCAAGTTGTTTTAATGCAAATATGTAAATGCATTAGAGGACTAAAGGGAGGAAAGTCACTTTGATATATTTTATATTGCAAGTACAACTTATGGCCAAAAGATGGCAGACAAAACAAGTTTCGATTTTCCCTCTGCATTTAATCACATGCATGCCATCAGACACAGAGCAACATTTTCACAGCCTAAATCACATTTGTGTCTGATTTTTTGGAGTTTCCACCTCTCCAGGACTTCCACCTGCACCACAGCAGTGCTGCGCAGAGATGGAATCAATCCTCTGAAACATCATATTGATTCTCTCAGCCTACGTTGTTTTATGTCTTTTTTTTCCCCTCTACTCTCCATCCTCTACCTGTCTGAAGAGCAGCTCCTGCTCCGCCTGCCTCTCCCGCTCCCGCTCCCTGTGCTGCTGCATGGCCTCTTCCTGCAGCTCCTGCGGGTCAAGGGGCTCCTGCTTGATGGTGACCCCCGGCGGCAGAGCTCCCCCGTCCTGGTGCTCTCTCAGCTCCTCCTCTGTCTCCTCGGGGTGGCTCTGGTGCTGACGCCCCACAGGTGACTCGCTGGGCTTGGCCATCATCTATGAGATACAGAGGAAGAAGAAGAGGAGGAGGAGGGAGAGGGAGGGGGGTGGTGATTCTCCCATATGAAATTTATTTCACAATCGAAAAGCAGGATGTGACAAATCCCCTCCGATGTGTGAGGCTACATTCAGACAAACAAGCTTGCTCTTCTCTGAATCAAATTCCTGGCAAATTTCTTCCTTTCTCTGGAGCATTCTTCTTTTAACAAGCTTAATTTGGATTACTCAGTCAGATTGGTGTCTTGCTCATTTCAAACCTATCCGTTTTAATTGAATGTGAGTGGCCGCTCTGCCGACTGTACTCCAGGGCAAAATGTGTCTCGTCGAACAGAGACATTCCACACTCCCCGTCGTGCCACTTTTCACCGCCTCATTCTGGGGCCTGCTGTTAACTGAGCAGTGACTCAATTGTCTATTCATTCACTGTCACTGACATGAACAATTCAAAGTGCCATTCAAGGCTGCAGAGGAGTCGCCTCCTTGTTTGTGAGTTTGTATTATGTGGAGATGAAGAGAATGAGTGTTAGCTGGAAGTCTCAGGAGTGGGCTATATCTACAGGTGTGTGTAGGAGGGGGTGTACGTGTGTGTGTGTGTGTTTCCCAGAGCTGCAAGCCTCTGGGTCCCCTGGCTCTGTGCCAGGGGACAGCATTGACGTCAGTGCATTTACCAGCTCTCATTCAGCCCCCCCCCCCACGCTCTAATGTTCTACTCTCTTTTTTTTGCCTCTAAACAAACTCCCCCCTCATTTTTCACCTCCTCCCTCCCACCTCCTCTTTGCTCCACTTTCCCTCAAACCTCCTCTTCGTCTGCTTCAGACTGATATATATCCACTTCCTCTCCAATCACAAATGCAGTGGGTTTCTGTTGATCCATCATAAAAGAAGTCTGAAATTTCTGACGAAGACAGATAATGTGAAAAGCTTCAAGCAAACTGATTCTTGATTATGTGATTAATCACTTGGTCGATAAAATGTCAGAAAATAATGAAAAAAATGCCCATAACAATTTATCAGAATGGCTTTTTTTGTCTGAGCAACAGTTCAAAACTCAGAAATATTCAGTTTATTATCAAATTCGACAAAGAAAATCAGCAAATCAAAACTGAACAAGTAAACGTTTGGTATGTGTGAAAGAAAATGACTGAGACGATTAATCTATAATCAAAATAGTTTCAGATCTTTGAATTGATCACATTTAAGGCTGCAGCTGGGAGAAAAGTGTAACCAATTATTATCACAATTCTTGTCTTCAAATTGTATATTTGATCCGAATGACAGGCCAAAACCGATACATTTGGATTTTGTGATGTACAAGACTGATCTGTTAGATTCATATCGACTGTGATGCTGTTGTTCAGCCAAATTATGCAAAATTTTGTTGCAACACAATCTCATTAACTGCTTTAAATAATATAATCAAAATATGTACAAATATCTCCAGATATATATAAGTTATGTGTAACAGCTACAGCCTGGTAGCTGTGGAATGATCCCAATGAGTCACAGCACCCAGCCAAGAAATCATCTGCCACATAATCACACATAAACCCCTGTAAAACTGCAACTTGTCGTTTTCTTAAACTTTAGCTTTTGCACAGGTTAAACAAACAGACACACCATGTTACCTCTGATTAACTCTAAAGACTGAAACAAAACTCAATGAGGACATTTTCATTTTAGCCAAAACTCCTGCAGAATCCATCTTTGTCCTGCCAGAGGCTGTTATAGAGATGTTTGTGTGAAAAGCTGCCACTCGAGAGCTCTGAAACATATGGAGGGACTGAGAGAGAGTGAGAGAGAGAGAGAGAAAGCGGGGAAGGTGGAGGAGGAGGAGAGGAAATCCCTTGTTTCATCCACCCACCTCTCCTCCAGCGACTACTCTGCTCGAATAGGTAAAACCATCCAGAGTAGCGGCTGCTCACTTCCTCCCTGACCATATTCGGCAAAGGCTTCCGCTCTGTTGCCATGGCTGCGTGCAGTTACCTCGCAGCCCGTGGCAACTGTCTCAGCCACAGTCACACAGAGACGTGGATGCAAACATTCTCACACACACACACACAAACAGACACACACTCCTATACATGTTAACCCATACCTGCCTCCGCCTACACGCAAACAAAAATACTACAGAAGGAGAAGCAGAGAGAGAAAGAGAGGGGCTGAATAAAATCAAGGACTTCACACACACACACACACACACACACACACACACACACACACACACACACACAGCTACAACACATTATTGGCTGTGTTACTGGCTGCCGCCTACACAAACAACTACACTACAGCTCCTGCAGGCCCGCTGTGGCTTACAGGCCTAATTAATTATTAGTTCAGATCTGTGGCCGCTTCTATCCAACTGCTTATGATATGTTATATAACAATACTGATAATAGCATGGACAACTTGATGGACAGAAAGCAGAAACTGGGGAGTTAAGGAAATAATGGAAATCGCAATTAAATGTTTGTTTAAAGACTGTGGAGGTAAGGATGGAAAAAAAGAGGGGAAATGAGCATAAGAAAAACTGAATCTCAATGTCCTCACTCCTCACCTTGTTGAGGTGGAGCTGCTGCTGCTGGAACTGCTGCTTGTGCTTCTCCAGGAACTGCT
This sequence comes from Trachinotus anak, assembly GCF_046630095.1. Taxonomy (NCBI): domain Eukaryota; kingdom Metazoa; phylum Chordata; class Actinopteri; order Carangiformes; family Carangidae; genus Trachinotus; species Trachinotus anak. The sequence continues at coordinate 4,365,167 of NW_027273877.1, forward strand.
GGTGCTGCTGCTGGACCACCAGCTGCTGCAGGGCCAGGGCCTGGGCATGAGCCTGGGCGGCGCTCCCCTGGGGCAGCGGGGCCGACTGGGTCCTCCCCAGGGGCCGGTGCTGCCGCTGCAGCTTGGCCATGGATGCTGCCGGCGACATGGACAGGCCGCTCACGCCTGGGACACAAACAAGGAAGACTTTGGTTACATGAGGAGCAGAAACCCAAAACGACAGAGAAGATATCTGTCTGGTACTTTGTACTTTACAGTGACATGATCTGTTGTTCTTTGGTTGAATTTTGGCATTTCTAAGATGTTTTCATTAATTTTCCATTTTTACCATTTTCCTTTGGACTCGTGCTTTCGCTGCTGTATCATGTACGACGTACAGTATATACACTGCAGTGTTTGCCTCTGGAGAAGTCATCTTTCACCGGATCTGTTATGTTAAAGGTCTAATGACCATCTAACAACTTTCCTTCCTTCCTTCCTTCCTTGCAAGCTTAGTTTGAACTCCAGGACACCAACACCTGAAGAACTGCGGTATATTTGCACGAGGTATAGTCACAGGCACAACAACGACGTCACTTTCGGAAAAGCTATGGTGAACTATGGCAAATGTTTAAATGATGATGTGTCTCCAAGTACCAGAACCTTAAGCGGTACTATTTAGACTAGGTGTCATAATGATTCATAGTTGTGTGACTGCATGGTCTATTTTGGTGGCTGGTTTAGGGGAAATATGACAGCTTTTCCAGAACAGCCGCCATGTTTTTCCAGATTAAAAGTCCAAAGCAGAGAGGAAAGGTTTATGTTGTTCACGTCTGACTGAAGGGGAGCTGAGGAAAAGCTGCATTGATGAGACCTCGAGCTAAATTCCTAAAATATAAGATAAATATACGATACACACACATCAACACATGGATTCCTAATTTTACTCTTATGGGTGTTGGACCTAAGATCAGTTAGCAGATGTATTTGTGAACCAAATAAAAACTACCATCTGTGCTGCCATACTGTGATTCTTCTATTGTGATGATACCAGCCAGGAAAAGTGAACAGTGTGTTTGCAGCGTACCATCCGGATGAGAAAAGTAGGAAAACAGACCCGAGTCGCGCCTGGGAAATGATCTGAGAAGCTTGATTACTGTGCAAATATCGGAGAAAATGATTACCACAGTGTTTTCAAACCGCTTCCGAAAAAGCCTGCGGAGTTAGAATAAAGTAGGAGCTGAAAGTTTGTGGTACTTGGATATGGAGAGGTTTTTTATTCGATGGCTAAAAACATGACTTTTCCCTTGTCTGGACTGAGAAGTAATTTATTGCATCTGGGCTGTAAAAATTCACTCTATGCTCCTGGCCTGTGCGTGGGCCTGCACATGTCCTTGTCTGTACGTTTTTGTGTTCGGAGACACACGTACATGAGCCTGTATGTGCGTCACTGCCCATTCACTGCTAATGTCCTGCTGAAAATAGCAGCAATGTTGTAAGCCAGTGAATGAGCCGATGGGAAAGGGTGCACAATGCAGCCGTGTCACACTCTCTCGAGCATAAGCTGACATATGAAAGGAGCTCATTAGTTTGAGCTAATGAATGGACGCCTGTCAGTGTGAGGGGGCACACAGTGTACCACGGACACACATCTCTGTGAGTGTGGATGTGGTTTTCTTTTTGTCAGGGGCAAAACTGAATAATTTCACTTTTAGTCACAGTTACATTCGATTTGCTGACCACTGATAGAGAGACTTGCGTCACCATTTATCACCACTAACTTTAGTGAAACTTTACTCTCACCTGTCACCAGGGGGCTCTGTGCCGGGCTCTGCTCCATTAGCACCATGTGCTGGAGCAGCGGACTGTGTGCACCGTGTCCGCCTGTTCCCGCCCCCGCCTCAGTCAGGTAAGGCGACAGGTGGCCACCAGAGAGGAAGGGAGGGCTGAGGGAGAGGGCCGGCTGCAGGCCTCCATCCTGCTGGGCCGAGGTCACCTGGAAAGGAAAGATAGGAGGGCTGATTTTTAATAAACTGTCAGATGATACACCACAAATAAACAAAGTGTCAGTTAAATAGATGCACAGTCAATCAGTTTCCTTCTTACATTGGAAGCAGCAGTGGCTGTGGCAGTGGCGGGCAGCCCCAGGGTGATGTTGGGTAAGGATGGCGAAGTGTAGAGGGACAGCTGGTTAACAGAGCCCCGCTCAGCGCCGCTGCACAGCCTCTGGGCCAAAGATGCCTGGGAAGCACATTTAAATGTTGCATCTGTGTTTGCATCATGAAAAAACTAAAGCAGACGCTACAGCAGTACACCGTACATCCACGCATGGGGAAAAGACAACCAGCGGTTTAAATCATCACAGCCACAAGCTTCCTCAACACTACCAGAGTGCTCTTAATGGCTGCCACAAATAACATCCTGCCAGCTCCTCGGCTGATCACCTCCTCCGCTGACCCATCACCAGAGCATCCCTCACTCAGAGCCTTTGTAATGCTTCAGCCTGCTATGGTTGAAAAGCCAATAACTAGCACCTGTGGCCCAGAGTCCACACAAAAGAGCAAAGCTACTCTGGCAGCAAAAGGCTGCATAATTTATTTTAAGTTTTCTAGGTTATGTGCACATGTTGTAATGTATACTTCCGCAGTTATAATGTTGTGCCTATTATGGTTCATCTTATATGAAGCCTTTTAAACTCAGACTGTCTGATATATAAACTTTAAACACAGTGAAAGTTTCAAACAAAAAATAACAAATATTTAGTGCTCCCAAGTGATTTCATTTTTTGCAGGGAAGACATAAATCTTCAGCATCCTGGACTTCATTTGATGCTAAAACACTTGTCACTAGTTAAAGATAAAAGATGGCTTCTAGCTTCAGGGTTAGAGATGTACTGCAGAACTGCCTTTAATAAAATAACAAAGTCAAAAGTAAAAAATAATCTGTATAAATTGCACAAAATGCTTGAGTTTAGTAGTTCTGTGTGTGTGTGTGTGTGTGTGTGTGTGTGTGTGTGTGTGTGTGTGTTACCTCTGTGTTGTTGGAGACTGACACAGTGATGCCGTTTTCATTTGGGATGTTGTTGGAGCTGTTATTTGGGGAGCTAGGGCCTGAGCCGGGGGCGCTGCTACACGCAGAGTCTGAAACACACACAAACACATACACACAAATCAAATACACAGTCACAAGAAAATACAGCACGTTAAAAAAAACAAACAAAAAAACCAAACTTTGAACACCAGACGGCTGTGTGTTTGTACATCTCTTACCTGCCATGTCGAGTGAGCGTTTCTTGGCCGTGGTGATGGGGCTGTCTCGACGACGCAGCAGCGGACTGCTCCTCCGCTCGCTTACCTTCTGCTTCAGGCGGGAACGCAGCTTCAGGTTGGGCTCCGAGGCTGAAAGAAGGAGAGAGATGAACCAAAAATAACTGATTCATTCGTTCATACTCTGGTAGCCCAACTGCTACCTTGTAGAATCCAGCTCTAATCCCATGTCGTAAGATGAGCACAAATACCTTAATGAAGGACACAAGGTATAAAAAAATAGCTACACTGTGGTAATTCTTTCTTTCCCATCATTTATAGCACTGTTTATGCATCATTTGATCTATATATACGCATTGCCCGGTGTTTTTAAGTCTAAGAAGTCAGAGTAGAGAGTAAAGCCAATTTATTGTCATTTGTTGTTCCATCAACTTGTGTCTGATTATCTGTTGTGTCACTGGCTCTTGTTGTATCCTGGGAAAGGTCAAACACGGGTCTGTTTTGAGTTCACTCCTCTGGGCGGCACCTTGAACCGCAGTGTTTCATTAAAGCATTAAACTTCAACATCTTCATCCGTTTCTACGAATTCAAACTGGGCAATTTTTGTTCTTCTTGCCAACTCCAGCTCCAGACGCCAGCACCCCCTGTCAGCGTCTGTGATGCTAAACAGATAACTGGCGGCTGTGCAGCTTTGGACAGATCAATCAAAAGGGTGGGAGAGTTACCTGAGCTACAGTCTCACAGGCTTTCGGCTTAAACTGGGAGCCGTTCATTGATCTGTCATTCCTGCCTCCTATTCAGATGATTTCTTGCAGCTAAAAAGCAATTAGCTCTAATTTGGGAGCAATGTCTGATTGCCTAGAGGCCTTTTGGTCTTTTGTAATCGCTGTCACAGACTTGTGAATGGAGACAGGGCGAGGAAAACAGCATGTCACCTTGGCTTCGGCCACGATGGCTAATGCTCTGTTTACTCTGCCCTGCCAATCAGCAGTGTTAGATAATTTCACTATTCATTATCTAATTTTTAATCATCAAAGGGGAGCTAAATCCAAAAGTGGAACACAACTAACCGCGATTATTACACAACCAGATTAATCTGGTCCTCTGTCTCTTTTATTTGACTGAAGGTACAGGGACAAACACTGAAAATCCACTGTCCCCAGAGCAAACTCCTTTTAGGAAACAATTATCAAAAATGAACTCGTTCCCATTAAGTGTCAGGTAAAAATAAATGTGTGGAAATGAGTGAAGTGTGAATTATAAAGTGTGAAGGTACAAAGTGGGAGGGTGAGCTGAGTCCAGATGGAGGCAAACCAGTTTATGTTGATGGGAGTTTGTGGAGCCAATTTATTTCTAATTAGAATTTCTGAGGTTTCCTGTTCCTGGATCAGATTTTTAGATCTTTGGTAGCAATGAAAATTTAAGTATTCTGCAAAAGAAAAACTGCAAAGGCTTCAAAAATCTATTTCAGCAGGGTGTAACGGAAAATATCTCCCAAAAAAAAAAAAAAGCCAAAACAGATAAACTAAATATTTGGTCAATGGATATAAAATGTCAAGTATAAAAATGTGTAACTTTTGATTTAAAAAAAGAAACAGCACGTCGAATTTGCAGGAGCCAGAAAACAAAGATAAAAATCACAGCACTCCAGAACTAGCATAAGCTGAAGCTAATCTACTAACTCTTCCCAACCTACTTTCTGTTATTGGAAAATCAATTTTGATGCTCCAACATTTAATTACGTCTTTTATGCCACATAAACAAGACAGGAGCTAAATATAATCTCAATGGAGAAAAAGTAACTCAGATAAACACGTCCAGCTCCAAACACAGAGTATGGTATCTGCTGTTAGCTGACAGTTACTGCTTTATTCATCCTAAAAAAAAAAGAAACATTTCAAGCTTCAAGGTTTTCCAACTTACGCAGACGTAAAACACTTTTAGCTAAGTAGCCTTCAAACTTCAAAACCCTTTTTTCTCAGCTTCTTCACTGTTGTTGTAGTTACTGCCATCTGCTTCTGTGAAACGATGCTCTTGGATTTTAAAATAAAACACTGCTGCTTGAAAAGTTTGAGAAATCATCCCTTATTGACCATCCCTCCACTCGGTACATTGAATAAAAGCTGAGGCTACGTCCATGAAGGTGAGCCAGAGCCAAATGTCCTCTGTGGTTAAGCTTATTTTCAAGAATGACAAGAGACTCTTTTAATCTGATTTTGTTTAAATACTTCAAGGGAAAAGTTTAGTTACGCATTTTCTAGTCATGATCGAGCCTGAATATGACCATGATGATTTGAAATGATGTAACAAACCGTACAAAGCCACGGCACGTCATTTACAGCTTCAAAGACTCATGACAGGACTTGTTTTGTCAGAATTAGATCTGAGGACAGCGTCTGTTAGCCAGGAATACTAAACAAAAGCACTGCACGAGAAAAAAAAAAAAAAAGGACAGTAATTAGCCTGTTGAAGCAGTAATTAGGTTTCTGGTTCCTACAGAGTGAAAGCAAATTTCAAAAGGTGAATGATCCAGAATGACAGGATCTAAAATAAAGGTGTAGTCAAAGCCGAGTAGAATCAGCGGAGGAAAAGCAAATACCTGTAAAAAGAGGTTTTCTCTGCTCTTTGAGAAATGCAGCGGCAAAAATACACATTAACAATTACATTTAAAGAGATTGCGTGACAACTTGCATGACCACTGACATAGTTTATATTTGTGAATTATACATAGTGCTAAAAAGATACTGGTATTTTTTTTTTTACTTTTTCCTAAAAATTTAAAGCTTTTGTTATACATCTTAGGGAAGCATGAGAGTATACAAAAACAAATGATATCAATGCACAAATGGTGCATTGTTGCCCTGTTAAAATGGGCCTCAGAACAGAGGAGAAAGGCTGTGTATTCAGCGAGTGGCATCCTGTATTCAGACAGCAACATGGTGCTTTCTATTCATGGGCGAGCAGCGCAGTCTGGTTATCAACTGCACTGTACAGCACCAGTCTGCCTATGTGCCATTGTGTCCATGTGAAGGACGGGGTGCCCCAGTTAGGCCACAAAAACACGTTTGCTCATCAGTGAAAAGACAGGAACAGTATGCCTTGCTCAGCCCCTATCAAAGAGCACAGTGAACCACAGGGCCTCAAACTTTCCCACAACTTGAGAACATGCGTCACACAAGCCATACTGTATGTTTATGTGATGCTCTCTCACCCCTAAACTAGTAATGTATAAGAAGAATGCTGATGCTCAGGTTTTCAGGAAGTTATTGTCACACAACTTGTAATAAAAAGCATCATTAGACTTATAAGCAATATTCAGAAATAGCCATTTAATGTATTTATACTCAATTACGCAATTATGTCTATAAATGCAAAACAAGTATTTTTGACTGACATCTTTATTAAAACGTCATGAGTTTGTACGGCTGCACTGTAAACAAACACCGATTGCCCTTCTGTAGCTGTTACCACGGTTACCACGGTAACCACAGTCACCAGGGCTGAAATCTTTAGGATTCCCACTTTAAGACCTTTACATTATTGGTCATAAACAATTTGTAGCTTATTCTTTTGTGAACGAGAGTATCAGCTGCATTAAGTTTTCGAAATGTAAAAGGGGAGATGGCATATGCACAAAAGAGTGCTGTTGCTACCTTTGACCGTTGCTGGGAGCCCTGGGTGCCAGTCTTCTACTTTATGGCCAGGCGGTGATATAAAAGGGCCTCTAACCTCTCCCTAGCTGGCATTACCATAAGTAAACCCCGCAAAGCACGTCATCGCTGTGGGCAAATATCAGGGTGGCACAGGTCCCCTCCTCTCTCTGCAGCCGAGCACAATCCTCAGCCTTATAGAAATCAAGAGACGGGCTGACACTCCAGGGACGATCTTTTCACCCCCTGCCATCTTCCCGCCTTTTTTCTTTACTCGACGTGAGGCAGTTTTTTTTTTTAGGAGTGTGGCATCGCTGTGCCGTTTGCTGGATTAAGTTGAAACCCAGCCCTCACTTTCTGTGCTCTCATCTCCCATTTCTCCGCTTTTGAACACTCCCTCCATCCTTCACCGCAAATATTTTTCTTGACGAGGAAAAAAGTGTGTTGAGGTCTTTTAAATGTCAGTGATGCCACCAAAAGCTTCTCCACTAATCTTTCTCTCTCCATCTCCCTGCTCTTCTTCTTTCACCTCATCATCTCGCCTTGTCTTCACTCCTCTATTTCTCCTCCTTTCTCTCTCCCTCCCTCCCTTTTTCTTCTTCTTCTCCTTCTTCAGCTCTCCCAGGGTGGAATGTGGCTGTGTGGGCCAGTGTCAACTGTGGTCTATCTGCTGTCGTATCCAGCAGCCTGAAGGCTCAGAGTCAACAGGGCTGGAGCGCTGGCTGTAGCCGCCTGCCGCCGCACTAAGTGAATAATTGGACTGTAAGACGACCGCCGCTTCACGGCTACACCACCACACACACCACTCACACTTTACAGACACACACAAAGCTGCACACACACACACCTGACGAAAAGACACTGCAAACAGCTGGTTTTACTCTGTGAGGGCTTCTGTACTTTGAGCGCTGAAGCCTGAAAACGTTAGATTGTAAACCACGAGGAAACTATTTTTCCAGCGGTGCGCTCTGCAGAGTTTCAGCACTTGTAATGACTTTTGACAGGGTTTGTCACCCATTAAAAAGAAACGACTCTTTCTAAAAACCTCCTCTGTGTTCAAGTGCAGTCTTCTAATAATCTTTATTTCAATAGCTTTTCCAAAAACAAGTTTACAAAGCAAGAAGAACAAAGGACAATTAGGTTTATTATACATAATGAACCGCACATAATAACCAACAAGGAAGTTAAAGCAGAATTAACTAATTTAAACTACTAAGGATGCAGGTAATCGGTATAAGGTGGCCAAAATTGACAAAATATGCTTAAATTTCGTTGTGATTACCCTGCCGACTAGCTTTCTAGTATTGCAAATACTGAACGCAGATGGCTGAAAATGTTTTGTGAAATTTGGGTCAAAAACTACTCAAAAATCTACGTATGGCCTGCTGTTACAGCTGGACCAGAAACCGGCTGAATGAGCCAGCTGTGAGCTGAAAGAGGTCAATTAATTTCTTGGAAAGATGTCGAGAGTTGACAGATTTGTTATGTGAAATGTTTTGTGAAATTTAAATTCAATAAAAAAAATCCCCCCAAGAGTTTTGGCTTTCTGTTTGCAGTGTAAGCCCAGTTGGACCGGAGCCTATTTGCTTTATGCACAAAGACTAAAACCTATCAGCATTTAACACCAGTAAACTACTGCCTTGTTGTCTGCAAGGTTATGAGTGAGTACACAGAGGAGAGGTCTGATGGGTTTACTGTGTGTCTCATCACCATTACAGTGAGAAGAAATATTGCTGTTGTGAATTTCTTGACCCAGAGGTAGCACATAAATTGCAAACAATAAAGGGCTAAGAATCGAGCCCTGGGGAACCCCAAAACTAATTGTTGCACTGCAGGAGGAGATGTTCCCAATTGACCTAGCCCGCAAGTAAAATCTGTCAGAGCCACTTAGTTTTGATATGCAATTATCAAATAAATTAAAGGCAGCAGAAAGGTCCAAATATCAGTGACAACCTTAAACAACCTGAAAAGAATCTGAGCTGCCTGTTCTAAATCGTGGCTTAAAAAAGATCATATTGTGATTATTAAGACTGTCAGCAATAAGCACAGGTTTCTTCAGACACTGCAGAACAACATCTGATTCAAAACAACCCCTGAGGTGAAGGAACTATTAAAATCTAATGAAACATCAGGTGCTAAAATGGTAAAAATCTCTCTCACTCTATTGAACTCTCATTCTGCTGAACTCTTCAACCACCTACGCTTACATGCTCTCTAACACTCTCATGTGGGGGCTGCTCGGAGACCCTGACAGCCTAATGTGGATGTGATTAATGGTGCACAGCTCTGATGCCATCTAAATTATGCTCGACGTGAGTCTGCATAGCAGCTACTGGACATTACAGTTCCAAAATGTGTGTGTGTGTGTGTGTGTAATCTTCTCTAAATGTGAGCCTGTACATAGACAGCACTGTTGTCTGCACTGCCAAAACTAAGGGTGTAAGCATGTTTGTGTGTGATATACCAGTTTTTCGCAGTGGGAAGTCATCCCGGGGGTTGTAGACGCCGAGCACTGGGTGGTTGTAGGTGGAAACACCAGTCTGTGGAGGCGAGCTCTGGTCCAGAGAGCTGTGCTGGGTTTTGCTGTAGAACAAACACACACAGTGTTAAAGATGCCACCAATGTCACTAAATCATGAGAAACAAGGCCAGACACTGATGACTGTGTGAACATGTGACTGAATGAGTGATAATCCCAACAAAGTAACTAACTTCATGGCTGTCATAGATCTGTATGATTAAAGCATTGTGCAAATGCCCTGGAAGGGCTGCAGACATGTGCAGCCATCTGTTCGCTGCCTACAGAATAAGGTGGTGTTTGTAGGCAAAGTTAAGCCGAGCTGGCCTCGGCCCAAATGCATGTTCCTGACAAGCGGATGTACACACGCTCATCTCCTGAAAAAGTGAGGGGGCTGAGAGTCCAGCGAGTGGAGAAAAATTTACATTAGGGAGAGAAAGGCTCAGAAAAGGAGGGAGACGGGAAATAGAAAGAGACGCTGTGTATCACTGAGCTGCTGAAAGTCAACACTTGTGGGTGTTTCACTGGGTCACACATCAAGATTATGTAACGTTATTTATTTGGTTATGTGTTTGCATTTTATGGTTTTAGTGCTCTTATTGTGTCAAAATGAAAAATATAATCATGCAGAACATAATTTGGAAATTATGCCAAGCTCTCAGCTTCAATGTTTAAATATTTTATGGCTGTGTAAGCTGATGTTCCAAACCAGAATATTAACTCAAGTAGTGAACTTTGCACTGTACATTTCAGAGGGTAATACTGTTTTTTTGTCCTCTACTACATTTATGCAGCAGCTATAATAAATGGAGAAGTTGACATATCTTTTGAGAATACACTTAAAAAGAAATGGAAAAATTTATACACCAACACCAACTAAATGAAGGCCTAATTAAAATAGTCATAAATTATTGAAATATTTCCATAAAACTCCACTGTTATTAATTTTTTTGTGTTGATGTTCTGTTTATATCCTTGTGAAAACTCAATAAGTTCATTTTAGTGTGGAATTGAGTACTATTTTCTCATAAAAAGTGTTAAAAGAATTTTCTAAATTAAGTTTTTACATAATTCTAACTCTGCTTCTCATGCTGTTGTTCTTTCTTGTTTTTTTAAAGAAGGTTGTTTCAATTAAAAATAACATTTAGGACCCCGCTAGAGACAAAAATGGCTTCATAATACTGCAGTTCTGATTTTTAAACTAGCTGTTCAAGTAGCACCACAGCCACCTCCAACAAAATGCTGCTCACATATTAATATATCTGTAATAATAATACTAGAATATACAGTTTACAGTATAACATCATGAAATAATGAGTACTTCTACTCTCACTGATAATATTTCTGTACTTTTACTTTAGTAATATTTTGAATGCAGGACCTTTACTTGTGATGGATTATTTTTGTTTGTTAATTAAAAAACAAAAGTTGACATTTTAATTTGCATAATGAATTCTTAGGTTTGCAGGACCGTGTCGGTTACCCTACAGACAGTGAATGTATGTGACGGGCGACTACCACAGCAAAGAGGAAACAGCAAGTGTACACACCTGCAAAGGGCTCCAGAGATGCTACAATAAACATTCAAGGCCAAGCCTTCAGTGTAAGAGCCCCTATCATCAGGTTCCAATATCCTGCTCTCACGTGTACTGTATGTGTGTGAGCGTGCACGTGTAGTCCCATCTTTGTTTTACAACCCTGCTTGTTCCATCTCTCAGTCAGGCTCATATAGTGTGGCAGGTGAGGGAGAGGGGAAGCTTGCTGATGGATTAAGACACAGTCCAATACATTATTCATCTGCTGTCAGAGGGAGATATACCCTCCAAACTTATATTTAATTGTTTTCCATCTCGCAAACTGCCAGAGTTGATATAGATTTTTCCATGTGAGACAGGTGATGATGTCAAAACAGGCCATCAGGTCTCTGCTTTACTGTATAACACATAACACTGGCTGGGTTAGCTGCATCCTGTGATCGCCACGTAGAGCTATATGCAGCTATTCCACTTGTCTGACTCTGTTCCTCACCGGTACCAGTAGGGAGCGTCGTTGGGGAGGCCTCCCTGGTTGAGGCTCCGCTGGGCCAGCGCCTTCTTCTTGTTCAGGACGAACTCCTGGAGACGCATCTTCACCTCCGTACTGGCTACGGCACCTGATAAGGAAATATAACAACATTATTATATTGAGAGTGAACGTTTGTTCTGTTATAAGCTGGGAGAAAAATTTCCAACTAGCATCACAAATTGGCCGCATCAAGTGATTATGAAGACCTTGTAGAAAGTCTGCGCCGGAGTGTGAAAAATAGGCCAAGCTGGCACATGTTATGTTGTAGTCTGCAGCAAAGATTAAAATGTCTTGCCACAATTATACCAAAAACGATTCATTTTTATCTTAGCAGTCAGTTTCCCCTTTTTATTTTTCTTTCAGTTTGAAACAAATCCTGCTGTTCCTCTGTGTCTGACTGTTTATCATGTCCTGCATATATTTACCTTGGTCCAACTATTCATTGAGGTTGCATGATGTTCAAATGGAAATCTTCTAGATTATTATTTTATGTATATTTTTAGACACAGTCCCCCCAAAATGCTTAATTGACATGTTTGGTATTTTAGTGAACATTTGCCTTTGATTTCCACTCAGTTTGGCTGCACTGCATGGATCTGTAATGACCCACCAGCGGTTCAGTCAGGTTTAAGAGGTTTTTAATAATTTGAGAGAAACATAGATCTTTTTTTTGAGGCATTTTTTCCATTATTACATCATAGACAGCAGGACATGAAAGGCCAGAGCTACAGGATGATATGTCCCTGTCTGGATTCAACATTTACGATTACACATGAAATGTCTGGGCCACCTGCTTGTCCCAGCATGCACTGATTCTACCATAATCTTGCAGTTTGAGACGACTAATTATGGAAATGACTCAAAAGTAAGACGTAGAGTCCATTTAAAGTTGATTTGTTGAATCTAAATTCTTACAAGTGCAGCACATGATGATGTCCACTGCTGGAGCATGAACGATTAGTCAATTAATCAATTAGTCGACTGGCAGAAAATCAATCTTCAACGATTTTGACCAAACATCTTCTTGTTTTATATAATGGTAAATCAAATACATTTGGGTTTTGGGCGACAAAAGCAGTTTCAAGATGTCACCTTCAGGCTTTAGGAAATTATGATGATTCACTATGTCCTGAAACAATTAATAATTAATTGATATTGAAAGTAATTATTTGTTGCAGCTATACCCTCATCCCATAATGAATCTTAGGCTTTCTGAAAGGCCTGGAGCTGGATCATCACAACCAGAGGAGTGGGACCAGAACACAGGAAAAAGACATGAAAACCATGCAAGAGACTGCGCATGTACACATGAGATGAAATCCCTCTCTGCCTCTCTCTCACACACATTCACCGGACTGCACGGAGGCAGCCTCGATCTGTAACCACTTTCCATATAGTGTGTAAACTGCTCTCAAGGACTCCTGTCCACTCTCTTTCAATGAACTGTTGAGAGACATCCAGCAGGCAGCGGTAATAACTCAGCTTAGCCACCGCCAAGGCCACCGGCTAATACAACTCACCACAGTAAATACACAGGTTCTCCAAGTAAAATGGAAATACACAGACATGCAAACACACACACACACACACACACACACGTTTGCATGCACAGAAACACACTCTGTGAATCCTGATCTCAACGGCTGTTTCTAGACTTGGAGCTGTTCAGACCCCATGCAAACATGCAACCAAACAGGCTGATTGTCAAGACAGGAAGCTAACATTTTTGTCTATCATCAGCAGTGTCCGGGGGTCCCAAAAATATTCACATGAAGAAGCAGTTTCAGATTTAAAACCTGATGTTTAACAGTCACAGTGGAACTTACAAGTGTCTAGATTTCTGTGCACAAGAGTGAAAGTGGATGCTATTCCGATTTTCTTTCATGCTGCTCTGTATGTAGCATTTTTAAGATGTTAAATTTCAGCCATAAATGTGTTTTCAGGTCATATTTGGACTTGAGTAAGTTCTCTCATAAGTGAGAAGAAAACAGGTTTGATATTTAACTTACTCTCTTGTCCTCTCTCCTTGTTCTTCAGCAGCAGCAGTTTCTGCTCCCTCTGCTGTTTCTCCAGCTCCTGCTCCAGACGATGGTTCTCCATCTTCCTCTGGTGCTCCAGCAGCTCCTGCTGGTGCTTCAATGCCAGCAGCTCCTGCTGCTGCTGTGGGAGGAAACATCAGGATCACGTCAGTAACGTCTGATGCTCGCAGCCTTGTATGCATTCAGACAGACTGTGAGGAAGATGACCGCCTGATAAATACTTCCAACTGCACGTTCCTGACAGAGTCGAGTGCATTTTAAAAGTTTTTGCAAACCACTTCTTAAGCTCTATTAGCTGGAACATAAGATACCATCACCCGACAAAGGGCACTTTTGTTTTCCCTTATAAATGCAATCAACTCATTCATTTCTCATCCTTGAGCAGGTGCTTTACATTCCACTCCTGGTCTGCTTCAGTCACCGTCAGGAATAATTAAGTCCAACAGGTGTTTCAAGCAATAAAATCAAACCATTGCAATACTATAAAAACCTGAGGCCACAAGCTTAAGCTTTTAAATAAATATAAACTCTTTAACTGGGGATGAGGCTTTAGCAAGACACACAATCCAATCTGCTCACATCCTCGTCACTCCAGAAAAGAGAGAGACGAGCATCTGTTAAATGCTTTAAATGTGAAGATCTTCCATCCTCAGGCCTTTGTACTGAAGAAACACACTTGATGGTTTGTCCTGTCACCAAAAGGTCAAAAATAAAAGTGAAAATAAAAAATAAAATCCACTGAAGTGTCCTTGAATGAGACCCAGAACTCAGTGTGAGTCACTGAGGGTGAGAGCATCAGTTAAATGCCCAGTGAAACATGCTTTCACCATCTTTGGAGCTTTAATGCATTTGGAGGACCTGAGGCACCGAATCAAGAGTCTCAATTACTCTTTAATGTCTCTGTAATATACAATAAATAGGCAAGCTGTCTGTGTTTTCACTCAGCCAGCCACATAATGACCTCTCTCTGACGTGCCAAGGAATCGACACGCGGCCCTCCTCACCCCCTCACCATCGCACACCCAATGGCAATATTTGATCAGTTACTGTAACTGCAGGTAATCAACTTCTGATGGCGTTTTAAAACCCTGTAAATAGACACTCAGTAGCCGGGACATGCGCTTGTGTTTGCCGTGAGGGTGAATCAAATGTTTGAGACGAGTCTGTGAATAAATTAGTGGCTGAAGGTGAGAGGAAGGTGAGGCGTGAGAAAAGCACCATCGGCTCTGTGGCTGGCCCACTTCCAGCCTGAAGCCTCAATCCTTTTTTTTTTTTTTGCCTTTCAATCAAGGTTAGGGATCGGGGATTGAGTAGGTGGGAAGGCTCAAAGTAACCTCCCCACCCACACACACACAGACACACACACCCAAAATCCCTGTGGCTCAATAGACCAGAGATCTACACACAAACTTTCCCTTTTTCCTTTTTGACTAATCCTCTCAAGAGCATCAGGATATCTCTCACTTCATGAGCTTCCTGTTGTTAACATGCAAAAAAAAAAGTGTGTGTGCAGATATTTGAATGTGCAAGTGTTGCTGCCCCTAATGTGGAATCAAACTGGGCATGTGTGACAGTGTGTTTGCTGACATTTGAGAGGATGTGTATGTTTTAATGCGTGTGTGTGTGTGTACACAGGGGCTGTGAATGGGGCTGATTGAGGCCAGGCCTCCCTGCTCAGGCTGTGCGTCACTGGCCTCCACCTGAGTGGTCCTGCAGCCCCACCACAGGCCAGACAGCCCCGCAGACAGCATCCTTCATCCCTCAGCATCACAAAACGACCCGACAGTGGAAACAACAACAATCGCACAAGAGGAAAAGCAGCAAACAACGAGTCTTAATACTGTTCACCTGCAGGAGTGTGTCAGACCAGAAGCATCCGCAATTATTTCCTGTATAGATTTTGATTTACGACAGATGCTCTTCAGAGGTGCTAACAGAGGTGTCAAACAAACACCCTGAGGTGGAAGGAAAAAGACAACACAAAGACAGGAAGAGAGGAAATGAGACAGGAAGGAAGGATGGAAGGAAAGAAGGGTGGAAGGAAGGAAGGGGCAAAGACAGGAAGGAAGAGATGAAGAAGGAAAAGACTAATGATAACAAACAGACAAGAAGACACTGACAAAGAAAGAAAGAAAGAAAGAAAGAAAGAAAGAAAGGAAGAGAAGAGAAGAGAAGAGAAGAGAAGAGAAGAGAAGAGAAGAGAAGAGAAGAGAAGAGAAGAGAAGAGAAGGAAGTAAGGAAAGAACATGGAGGGGGAAAAGAAGAAATAATGGAGAGAGGGAGAGAGCTAAGAAGGAACAGAAGGAAGTCATAAGGACATAAGGAAGGAAGGGAGGGAAGAAGCAGGAAAGGAAAAAAGATAAAAAGGTGCGACAGGATATAAGAAAAGGAGGAAGAAAGGAGAGAAGAGAAAGAAGAAAAAAGAAAAAGAAGAAAGAAGGACAGACGAAGACAAGGAAGACAGAGAGTGAAAAAATGAAGAAAAGAAAAAGTGAGGAAAGACAGACCTCCTCTTTGAACCAACTTACACATGAGAACTAAAAATCATTAGTGAATCTCCGGCTCCCTCCATCACCTTTATTCTGAAGAATGAAGTCGTTCAGATGTGTGTTACAATTCATGTTACAGCGAAAAAGAACAAACACTGGAATATTTTTATATGACATTTCAGCCCCACAGGAGCGCTGCGCTGCTCTCATGGGCCCCGATGTATTAAAGCTTCAGAGTGTGGGCGTGCTGATCTAGATTCACTTTGTATTTCCAGGTCACTACGGTACGGGCGCGAGATCCGAGCTCGATCTGTTATATGTCACGTACTGTTCGACACGTAAAGACTCAAAGTTTATTCTCTGAAAAGCAAATACGATCCGCTGTCCCTCCGTTTTCCTGCTTCTTATGTGTTCCTGGATGCTCATGTTTAAAGTGAGGCTACAAGAGGTCTGGTGCACAGAGGTTTAGTTATGCAACACCAGCAGTGTTACAAAAGTCCGAGTTTCACACTTTTCTCTGAATCTAAACATATCCTTAAAGTGCTGTTATCCATCCCTGAGGTAAATAAAATGGCTCGTTGTTCTCTGCTCAGAACGAAGCGATGTGAAGGATGTGAAGCTGACGGAGCTGCTCTGAGTTTAGTCTGTTAATGAAGAATCCTTTGGCCGAGGCTAAATTAAGAGCTGTGTCTGCTTTGTTTAGTAAAATTTTAAATAGGTTTGGGAGACAAGTCTCCTCCTGGGCTGATTATAGATTGTTGTTTCTTGGAGGACTTAAATAAAATTGTACTCTTGTTCTTTTGCACAGCTTTAATTGTATTTGTTGCAGCTTTAATGGTTAATGATATATTTGAGGAGTCTGGTCACAGGAATAATTTGAGTTTGAACAACCTTACCTAACCTAACCCTTCAGAGTTATAAGTGAGATACCTTAATGTGTTCCTGGAGCTGAGCCTCGTGCTGGCGGGACAGCTGCTCGTGCTGCCGCTGGAACTCTGCGATGAGGATCTGCCGCTGGATCTGCTGCTTCTGCTTCAGGGCCAGCAGCTCCTGCTGCAGCTGCTGCTCGCGCACCGAGGCCGCCACCACGCCCCCGCCGGCCTGGCCCGTGCCTCCGAGGGGGCCGGGCGACTGCTGACCGGGCGGGGAGAGCGAGGACACCTGCTGCTGCTGCTGTTGCTGGTGATGGTCCACACGCAGGTCCATGGGGATGGCGGCCGGAGGGAGACGCAGGGGCAGCGCCGAGTTGATGTCCACTGAGAGAGAGGAAGAAAGACGTTTGAATGGAGGTTTTAATCACACGGGACAGTTTGTGGAAGGTGCTTGGGTCCTTTTCATCTTGTTAGTTTAAATGGTTTGATCCTGACAGGTGGTCATGTCAACTCAACGGCAGCAAGTTGATTCTTGGTTCGACAGACGTCAAAGTGAAGAAAACTCAGAATTTCATTACTGTCACCTCAACACAGCTTTTTAAAATACTGAAGGACAGATAATCATCACATTTTTTTAGAAATTTAGTGACTTATTTGATCAACTGGTGATCAAAGAGCTAAATCTCCTATGTTCAGCTACATTTAGATGCAAAAACAAGGATGAAAACAAGGTGCAAGGCCAAAGGAAATCACTGCAACACGTCCATGTGCGTCACATTGATCCTCCATGGCACACTGGTGTTTGCACAGTTAGTAAAACTGCAAGGGGAGACACTGTGCAGCTGAAAGGGGTTAAATCAAAGCTCTTCAAACTGTTATTTAATGTGTGTACCTGCTCAGAGATACAGAATTAGAGGATTAAAAATAAAAGGTGAAAAAAAGCCAATTCTGAGGCACCAAGTGGTTTTGACAGTGATTCACAGCTTTGTGATTTATTTTCTAAAGCTTTTCTGTAATACCAGTGAAAGAATTACAACATTGCACATTTAGAAACATGACATGTAGTGAAATTACTGAAAATGTGCTTTCAAATCAAAACTCAACCAACAGGCTCACCTAAACCATGAATATCATATAGCAGGGTGATAAATCAAATTAGTAGAGTTTCACTCAATAATAAAAAAAAAACCTTTATAGCCATGTGTGAGATGATAGATGCCTGTAATTGAGAAGTATTGATTGTTATTTGACCAGCGGTCCCAAACAAAAGGTCTGGATCTTTAATATCTGTCAAAAGTAATCAATCAGTTCTCTGTATTAGCTTATACTTAAAGGTGGTTTTGTGCTCACAGCAGCAGCAGTAAGTCCCAATGTTGGTGACTATCTTTGCTTTTTGAAAGCATACCAGTGTTTTTCAGCAGCTAACCCCAACCTTTGACCTCCTTGTGAAAGAAGTGATAACAGAGCATTGACGCCTTTTTTCCTCATCTCCTCTGTATACACCAAGAAGAAAAAAAACAAACTGCTGCATACATTCTACCTATGACTGATGCTGCAGTTACAAATGAAGCCCGGCAACAGTTGACAAAGATTGCATTGACCCGGCGAGGTGCAGGCCTTGAGTCGGACCAGCCACCCACAAATCACTGCACAGGAAGCCTTCCAATCACGCAGCTTCCTCCCCATTAAATCTGAATAAATAGGAGTCGATTGGCTGATTATTTACCTACA
This sequence comes from Trachinotus anak, assembly GCF_046630095.1. Lineage (NCBI taxonomy): Eukaryota > Metazoa > Chordata > Actinopteri > Carangiformes > Carangidae > Trachinotus > Trachinotus anak. Next base: position 4,383,774 of record NW_027273877.1, read on the forward strand.
TGTTTACTGAGAGTGCAGCAAGAGCCAGAGATACTTGCCTGGAACTTTGTGTTAATAAAGAGGCAAACACGCCACCACTCTGCACACTTAATAGCAGGGTTACAGAGCCACAAACGAACGCACAGATACACTTATGCAGCCACTTACATGAGGAAATGCATTGCGAGTATTATCAAGTGGTGAATTTACACTTGAGCCGCAGACGGCTAAAACCCAGAGAGAGATATCTCATGATTATTTTTAGGTTGTCAGAGTTGCACTCAGGCCTTGAACAAAATCACATAAAGTGAAGTGTGAAAAAACCTTTAAGAAGGCTCCGGTGATCATAAATACACTTTACTTGTCAAACAGCTACTCAGGCCCACTGCAACTGACTGATTTGAGGGGTGTCAGACAAGAATCAGACGTATTTCTCTTCCTAGAAGCATCATTATTGGAGCACTGCTGATATATTTTCATTTCTACTTTAACTTTCGAGACGGGAACCAAATATCCGGCATTTGTCAGGCCCCAAAAGAGACGCACTCTCTCCAGATTTGATCAACGATACATCACTCTCTCAGATGTGCCACGTTTGAAAAATAAAGCCATAAAGCACTCATAGAAGAAGCTTGGAAAGAGCTTTTTTTTTTTTCCTTCGTCTTCTGCACATCATTCTTTGTGCAGACTAACGGCAGCCACATTATCCCTTATTGTTTGGCGCTGTTCCACTTCCTCTTTTGTGTTTTCGTGCTGCAGGTGAAACGCACCCTTGCACCAATTGTCATCCATGCCACGGGAGAACAGAGCAACAACATGCAACAGGTCCTTAAGGACTGCTGTCATGAGTGGGATGACAACAACATATGAGTCAGTAATCTGCTTACAACCCGTCCAAAGTGGAAATTAGTCTTATTTGTTTCGAGCCGCAGGACGCGAGGTTTGACATTTCCCCATCATAAGCCTTCTTCGTTCATTCCCCTTTTTACCTCAGTCTCCTTTCTTCCACTGTCAATCTCTCTCAGAGAAAAGGAGCTACAAGATTTTTGCCATTTTTGAATCGGTCTAACAAGGTTCTCGATATTTAATTAAATGCAGCTACGCACTCATTTTTTTGGGACATTTTCTGGCCTTTTTCATTTCAGACAAGCGACAACGGTAACGGTGTGCCAGCTGATGAGATGAGAAGAGAAGGAGAGAGAGAGGGCTTGTTAGGAAAAGACTAACTCCTCCAATCGTGAATCAGTCTGTATTTGCGTCAGTGAATTTCCGTCGGATCTGAAAACGAATCGAAACTTCTTATTTACAGTGATGTTTCAATTTTTGGACGTTGCTCTTCTTTGTTTTGCCAAAAAAGTTCTTGTAGTTATGTCATGGTTTTATCTGGATGTGTTTGAGCCACTTCAGGGTGAGAACCTGAGTCAATGTCTTCCTGACTATTAAGGAGTCTTGGCTGAAAGCAGTGGAGACTCCATATTAAGTCTTCAGGGTCAGTTGCAAACTGACGTCAAAGGTAAACATACACTGTAACCAGTGACATCCAGGTGATAAAAGGCTTAATTTTCAATGTTTTTGCCCTTTTTTTTATATAATCTTCAATTTCACTAACACTGGAGCGAGCTAATTTCTATATTAGCAGTGGAAAGAAAGAAAGACAGGAGAGGAGGGATGTGATTATGACTGAAAACTGCACTTGTCAAAGCACTGCGGCTCCAATCTTGGCTAACGCAAATCCATAACTCATACACACAAACGCGTGCACACACACTCCCCTTGTACAAAATGTTCCTCCACAGATATTGAGTCCCTGACACAAACACAAACAAACCTCACACACTTATTGATAGTGACACACGCAAATGCAGAAACACACCTCATATGGCATCTCTGTCACACCGGCAGCGCTAATTGCTCACCACACAAAAGAGGGAGATACAAAGAGAGAGAAAGAGGTGGGAATGTGTGCTGTCGTTACCCATCAGTGCTCTCCTCCTCCTCCTCTTCCTTTTTTTCAGCAGCCTTCTCTCCTCGTCCTCTCCTCCTTATCACTGCACCTCCTCCTCCTCCCTTCTTCCTTCAGTCTCTTCCAGGGAATGACAGTATGCTCCCTTTCTTGTTCATCTGACTTCTCTTCTTGCTCTCCACCTCCGTCACTTTTGGCTGTTCGTTCATCCCCTCTCCTGTTTTAACCTGATGGGCGTCTCTCTCTCTTTCTCTCCTTCCCTCCCTCTCTCTCTCTCTCTCGCTCTCGCTCTCTACTCCTTTCTCTCTCCTCCCCTCGTCCCTCGTTTGCCCAGTGGTGACATCACAGGGCAGTCTCAGGCATGCAGCCTGTTTATTCTGCAGCCCTCTGCTTTTCCAGGAACCAACGTCACACACACACGCACACACACACAGCACACTCTCTCACTCGCTCTGTCTCTCCCTCTCCTTACCCTCTCTGCTCTTTTCCCCGCTCGACCTGCTTTCCTTGCTTCTAAAGCCAAGGAAAACCCTCCACGCCGGTTTGTAGTGCTTCAAATGTCTCTGCCTCCTTCTCCAACTCACTTGCAGACGTCCCATTCGGCTGCATGCCCCCCCTCCTCCCTCCTCTACTTACAGCATAATAACCACCTCTCTCTCTCTCTCTCCCTCTCTCTCGCTCTCTTTCTCTCGTGCGGTTTAATACTGTGTGCTCAAATTCCTGGCCTGGAATTTGCCAGCATCTCCCAAACAAATAAAACCACAAAATGGTTTCAGGTGAAGCCGAGTAAGGACTTTCCCCGCAGGGAGGCTCCTCGGATGTTTAAATTCTGGGGGATCATAATGTTAATTAGCCATTAGTATTAAGTATTTAGTATTAAGGATTATTACTTGCTATTGTTACTTTTTAAACACATTAATGTCCTGATTCATTGTCGTCTTTGCTGTTTTATCCAAGTCCTGTACAGGGCTCTTATTTGGACAGCTTGCTGCTTTTAATTCACAGACGTTCTGTGTAATTGTTTATGTGTGTGCATGCATGTGCACAATTGGATGGACGTGTTAAGGGTCAAGGAGGTTTCTACATTTGCATATGTATCTTTTTCTTTTTATTGCCTGTGATTATTGTCTGCTGATTTGAACTCTTCTGTTCCCTTTGCGTTTTTATTGCCTTCTTTTTGTATTTTCATGTTGTATTTATAAGTTTAGCCTTTTTTTTAATCCCTTTTCTCACCTTCTCCTGTCACATCTGTTTTTATGTATATCATCTGGTTTTATGCTGCTGTATATGTGTGTGCAAATAAAATTAAAAAAAAACTTAACTTCTAAAAACTTCTAATCCTGCAAACTTTTACAGTTACAATCTTTTGCTGTATAGATTTCAAGAAAGTCTTTGGCAATAGTAGGTTATCTGCATTTTGGATCTATATCAAGTTAGAGCTGAAATAGCAACTTGGTTCATTCATTAGTTGATTGACAATTCTCAAAAGGGATGATTTTCTGATGATTTTTCTTGCCTTAAATGATAGTAAACTGAATGTCTTTTGGTTTTGGACTGTCGGTTGGACACATTTAAGCATCTGAATGTCACTTTGAGACATTTTCAGACCAATCACTTTATGAGAAATTGGTAAAATTATTAATTAGTTGCAGCCCTGTAACAGGTCAAGCTCAATAAAATGCACAACAGTTCATTACAAACACATAACTGACCAGAAACATGCACGGTGGTGCACATACAGGCAGGTATTAAAGAGCATTGATGGCCAATGAGAAACCCATCAGACTATGTTGGCTGCCACTGGACTAAGATAAACTCTGATATCAGCACATCTTTGTATACAAGCAGTGACGTCAAACACGTACCTCAGTTTACTGATGTGTGACTGATAGAGGACAATATGGGGCAATCGGAGAAAAGCAAAACAAAGACCAACGTGCCGTCTCGGGCGAGAGCAGAGGAGCTTCCGGGTCTCTTACACAACTGCCAACTTCACCTGGATCAGCGCAAGTTTGACAAGAGCGAAGATTTCATTCCAATTCTAGTGGTGTTTTCTCTAAAGGAAGTTTTTCTCTAGCATCTGAGGCCTGATTCAGCACAGACGTCAAAGAGTAAAGACCTTGCATTTCTTTCCCTGTTCTCTTCTTTCCTTTGAGCATTTACAGTTTCCTCAAGTTTGATACGGAACATTTTTTAAGCATGAGGGGGAATCTCCACGGTGGCATAATCTAAACATGTCAGAGCAGAAGTGTCCGTAGGACTGTCCTTTCATGGCATTACTACAGGTTATTCCAACATGGAACTATTTTCTCTCCTGTGAACCGCTTCACCACCTTCTCTTTCAGCAGGTTCCCGGTGTCTCTACCCTCCATTCTCCTTCTTCTCGCCCTATCCTCCAGCCCTTCTCAGCGTCCTTCTCCACTCAGTAGCTCCCTCCCACCTTTCTTCCCTCCATCTCCCCGCAACAAATCACAATCTGTTTACATCCCCTTGGGCACCCTCAACAACTCTTCTGGCTCCAATTGCAGATCTATTTATACCAGACAATGCAGAGGACTGGCGTCTCTGATTTGAGACTCGGTTCACCGAGTGTATATCCCACGGTCTGACTGCCTGAGCTCCACACTCGTTAGGCTTAATAGATGTCATACTGAGCCGAGCAGAGCTGTTTAGACTGGCCTTAGTGAAATGTGCCTGAGATCTTTTTTTTAAAAAACGAAGGAGGAAATATTCTGTAAAGGTTTTCACAGTGAATTTAGCAGCAGGGCGAGATGAGAGGCAACAAGTAGCACATCTGTTGATGGTAGAAAAACGCAGCAGTCGGCTTGCGGATTGGTCTCAGAGGGTGGGTTGGGTGAACATCAGCCTACCTTACGACTCTCTCAGCTGCTCTGAATTTTGTCTCCATAGATGCTCAAACTCTTGAAGACGATAAGACTCTTCTTGGTTATAGGCAAGGACTGATTGTAATCTCGCTCCAAAATGGCACGGTGACCTCTTTAAAAAAACAAAACAAAAAAAAACAAAAAAAACAAGACGTAGTTCTGACAGGAGAAGGAAAGGTACAGGGAGGGTGTGACGGAGGGAAGTGTCGAGGTGCAGCGAGTCTTCTTTCTGCCAAAAGCAAGCTCAGGCTTGTCGCGGTCTCAATGACATCATAGAGCGGTCTGCAGCATCGCAGCTTAAGAGGAAGGAGATGGGTGAATGTGGGGCAGAGACATAACACACGAGACACATAGGGGGACGACGTGTCAAGGGTGAGGTGCAGTACGTGCATCTCAGGATGCAGGACGCTGGACCAGGACTTGTGTCACGTATCACTGCCTGGGTCAATCCTGATATCACGGATAATGAACACTTTTTATGCAAAGCAGTGATAACATCCTCAGTATATATTATAGAGTATAGATCAACCAATCTGTTCATAATTAATAATAACGGCAGTTTTCAATTCCTAGAAAAATTAAGATGAAAAAATTGCAACACTAACAATGCCTCATATCTGCCTGTATGTGTAAGATAAGAGCTGGATCAACTGTATCAACATATTATTTCCTTACTCTTATTTTGTAATTTTGTAATGTTTTGTTGTAGTAGGAGAGCTGGTTTTTCAGATTGCAGACATACTTTTACATCTTTTTCTGTTAAGGTTTTATTTTGTAGATAACTTGGAAAATTCAATACAGAGAACTATTTTTTTAAGAAAGAAAATAGTGAAAAACTGCTTGTTCTGTCTGATAACAGTCCAAAATATTGAAATATTCCATTTACAATGACATACTTTTTTTTTTTTAAACCAAAATGGTTGTTGATTCATTTTTGATTGTTAGTCCACCAACAATTTTCCAACTAAACATTTCTGCACTATGTCAAATAGAAATATCTATTTAGGCAGGGGCTGCAACTAACCATTATTCTCTTTATTAGTTAATCTGCCAGCTATTTTCTCAATCAATCGATTAATCGTTTGCTTGGAAAATAGCAAAACATGTCCGAGACTTCCTAAAACCCATGTTGACATCTTGCAATAGCTTGACTTGTCACAACCCAAAAATACTTTGTTTATGATTACATAAGACAAGGAAAACAGGAAGTCGTCACAGATAAGAAGCCGGAACTGGAGAATGACTTTAAAGATTATTCAATTAACAGAATAGTTGCTGATTAATTTTCTATCTGATATATTTATTGTTTCAGCTATAATTTAAGCTTCTGGCATGAGGTCAAATTATTGGTGACATGAATCACAACAAAAGTTGATTGAATCACAACAAAAGTTGAAGTTCACTTTAAAACAGGCAGTGCTGCTTTGAGTGAACCCAACACACAGGAGTTTACTTTGAGTCATGTAACTTGACCTGCAGGTGCAACAACCACTGCTTTGCATCCTTTAAAAAAAAAAAAAAAAAGCACTGCTAGTGTCTGCTTCAGTGCATCCACCAGCATCTGATTACACTCAGGTTAGACGACAAAGCTTTCAGGACTTTAACAATATAACAACACCATTTCGCATTTTCTATGAGAAAAATACTCCAGGCTGCGTCGGAGAGTGCACCGCAAATGCTCTTAGACAGGTGCACTCTCCTCATCCTGCGAGGAGGCAGATCCAAACGGCGCGGGTCACACACACGCTACCAACGTGGAGGCCCCGGCAGCTCCGTATCCAAGACAACAGATTTCGAGAATATGTGATGAAGTCACTCCAGTGAATTTCAATATTTTATCAGCCTAGCCGGAGGCACGCAGAAAATAACCCCAACAACAACATGAGAGAACGTGTGAAGCCTGTGAAGGTTTAGGACAAGAGAGAGATGTGCTGGGTCAAAGTAAAGATGAAACTTAGTTGTTTTTTCGTTTTTTTTTTGTCCTCCTACAGCAACAGGCTGGCTGAGCTGACTGCACCTACCTGCTTAGTGCTGCTCTGTGAAATCATACAACTCTACAGAGCAGCATAGGGAGTAAATTATGAATCATCCTTTTACTATTTTCATTATTTTTTAAGGGGAAAATCCAAATTGTTCTCTGTGGTATAAAATGAACCATTTAAGCTCCCCCATTATGAAATCAGATAATGCATTATGCATATATTACTTCAGACTCATTTCTCCTTCAGATTACCTCATCTTCCATCTGCCCCTTTCATTTCTATACTCTCACCTCCCTCTGTGCTGCTTCATCTCTGCTCCTTCCTCTTCCTCTTTCCCTATGATTTGTATCTCCATTTTCACTGGAGATAGAGGAAGCTGCTGTAAATACAGAACAGGACTTGGTGATGTTTTGATTGTGCTCTAACACAAGAGACAATACTTGCAGCAGTTGGGGATTCAGAGACGAAAACCCATTTTCTCAATATTTTCAATGCCCAAGAGGCAGCTCAAAAAAAAAAAAAAAAAAAGCTCTGATTTGTTTTGGGACTGTTTAACTGTGTCAGGAACTTGCAGCGAACGCATCACCGAGATGCACAGTAGCTTGCTCTGCTGTGTATTTTTGGAAGCCGTTCCTCTTGAGACATCCAACAACAGTTTCACATAAGCTCACAAACAGAGCGTCTACGTTCAGGGCGCTGGATTCCCATTCAACAAAATGGCACTGTGAGATAAGTGCATAAACTGAACAAACGGGCCAGCATGGACTAAACTCAAGACTTCTAGAAACCTATAAACTATCAATTGCATAAAGCATGTTTTACTTTTGCTGCTGCAAAAGAGCAGTTTGAAGTGAGGTCATTTCAAAAACAATTAAATTATAATTGGACGGCAACTGGACACATCCAAGGAAGAACACCTATGCATGCAAAGTCGCACAGGATGTGGTTAATAGTGAAATCACGTAGGTGCACTCACACAGGCTTTGGTTTATAGAAGCTCATGCATGCACACACACAAACACACGTCCAAACAAACACACACAGACACACACAGACCAACCTGTTGGGATGTGGTTGAGCGCCGATGTCTTCAGAACCTCCAGCGGCTGCTCCTTTCCCAGGATCCCCTCTGTGGGAGAGAGAGAACACTCCGCTTCAAATATGGTCCGCAACATTGAGACAGGCTTCCAGCAACAAACCTGCTAACCAGGCAGTTAAGTCCAAGAAGAGCGGGCTTCAGGTCATCTGCACGGCGGCGAGTGCATGCCGCGGCGCCGCTACTGCCACCTGAGCGACCGCCTGATCCATGGCTGTGATTTTTTTGCGGAGACGCTTGGCTGCGGAGGTGCTCTAACATACGCTGGAGATCGGAGGGATGCCGAGGGAGCAGCCTTCATCGGCTCGTGTGTGCTTGTGTGTGAGTTCAGTGTGCGAGAGGAGGGATGTTGGGGCTCGACTGATACTGCCTGTGCTCAGCATAGCAAATGTGGCTGGCAGCAGTGGCAGAGAGGGATGGTGGGGTGGTGGTGGGGGGGTTAGCGGAGAGAGGAGGAGAGGGAGGGAGAGAGGTAAAAATAGCTCACCCTTTTGTGTATAACAGCACATGCGGAGCACGCACACACACACAACGCGCACGCACATGCAGACACAAAGACACAGTGGTGTTGCTGCGCTCCTCTCCTGTGTGTGTGTGTGTGTGTGTATGTATGCATGCGTGTCCGTGGGTGTGTGTGTGCAAGTGTGTAGGCTGTAATTATAGTGGCAACATGAAAAGGCTTTTGTAGCTGCCGAGCCCTGGGAAGACATGGCTATAAAAAGCAGAGCGACAGAGAGGGTTGGTGGAGGAGGAGGAGGAGGAGGAGGAGGAGGAAGAGGAGGAGGAGGAGGAGGACGTATCGGGGGAGAGGGGGAAGACAGAGGTAAGGAGGGGAGAGAGAGGAGGAGGAGGAGGAGGAGGAGGCGGCGATGGAAAGATGGAGGAAAAAACAACGAAACGGCGAAAAAAAAGGGAGGAGGAATTGACATGCATCGCGACTGCACACAAATCTGAGACTACTGACACACACATTCTCGATATATGAATGTATTTTTAGTACCCATAAGCACCTGAGCCATATATATTCTGTGCACAAGGCTTAAAGACATCTGAAGCACACAAACACGCAATTATTCCTTTGGATGGGAGATAAAAACCCATGTAAAATCCCTTTGGAGGAATAAAAGAGACGAAAACAGTAGAGCGTCTCACTGTGCGTGATCTATTTCTGGAATTCTCCCTGGACCAGACTGGCAAAGGCACACACACACACTTAATTAGCCATGAAGCTGGAGGATGCATCACACGCTGATTATGTGTGTGTGTATTCGTCTCACACTACCTTGCATGAATGGCTGCGCCCCCGATGCACCAGTCTCTGTGAGGACTTGGGTGTGGACTCGTCACGTTTGGTCCTGTTCAAACGAATCTCAACACACACAGGTTTATTTGCCTAAATCCTCTCACCAGCGGCTGCCAGATATCGCTGCCTGCCTGGCGTTTTGTGATTTTAAAAAACAAACCTCAAAACAGGTGCCATTCAAATTCGGATTCAAACTTTTGCAAGGCACGGGGAGGGGGGGTGCACAGGTCAAATCTGCGGTCTCACATACGTACGCGGCGTCAGGCTTTATGTAAAAGGTGAGGAAATACTGCAAACACAGACAGGTGGTCACACCGCCTCACACGTCCCTGTCTCTCCAAAACAAACAGATCCACATCAATGATAGTTGATATCTCTTGATGAGCCTATTCAAATGGCACACACGCTGCTGCATTTTGCAATGGAAATGAGGTGCATCTGTGTGTGATGACACCTGTGGCTTGGAGTAATTCTACGCCTGTTTTTGCACAAATCGCTGGTAGCAGCTTTACATCTGGGACTTAAGTGTGGGCTATTAGGGGATGGACGGACGTCTTTATCTGTGGTTAGTTACACAAAGTGCGTACGCTTTCAGTCCAAACCGCACCGGTGATACCTGAGACGCTCGTGGAGGGAGCACAGGTGTACACGACTGAGACGGACAGCATCGTAATGAAGCAACAAACCACATACACAAGCACCACACACTTGCAGAGGAGAAGTGCCCTATACCTTGGCAACAGGGTCCATCAATCTTGAATGTAGCCTAGTTACCCAGCAGCCCCCTCCTCCCTCCAGCTCCCTCTTCCCTCCCTCCCCTTCTTTCTCTCTTTCTCTCCATCCTCCTCTCTTCTCGGTCCCACTGGGCACGCATTGGGAGACGGAGAGCTATAAATAGCTTCGGCTAGCCTCAGGCAGAGAGTCAGTCAACTCAAGCTAATGCAGCTACCGCTCGTCAAAAACATGCATGTTGTGATCGGTGCTGTAAATGGGGGAAGGATGCAGGAGTAATGAGCTAAAGAAATGACAGAGAGCTCTGTCCGCTGCATTGCTAAATGTAGTTTTGTGAAAGCACAGAGGGACAGGCGAGCTTGACCCTGGAGTGCACACTGTATGTTGACAGAGGCCTTTGTTATGTTGGAGAATGAGAATGAGATGTCTGTCTGTGCTACTGTGGCGTTGACAAAGAGAGACAGTGACAGAGAAACAGAGGAAGGATGCTCCAGCCTCATTACATTCAGTGCACTTCCGTTCTGGCTGCTTCGTCCAGGGTGACTCCAGTGAGCAAGGTGATCCAGACAGGAACAATACGATTAATCAAACACGCCTCTCCTTGAAGAGCCTTTTCCTCTGGGTCGCAAATTTGCTTCCCGAGGGCACCGGTTGACGTCATGGCGACTGATAACAGAGAATGGGTGACCCCTGTGTGGGCCGCCACCAGTTTGCATCCCACGAACAGTTGGGAAACAACCATCTGACCCTCATTTCATGCTTGTAGACTCGTAGAAACACAGCGGTAATGTAATTTGGCGTGGTGTCTTTGTGCTTCTTTGTGCTTCTTGGTGAATGCAGTCATTTGATATAAAATCACAAATTAGTTGGGAATTGGTAATTAGACTGTGGGTGTCTGTTGCATGTCCAAAACTTATTTAAGTCATGAGGTCAGCAGACCAGTGGAAAACTGCAGAGAGGTTGGAGCTAGAAATGTGTTCACTAAGTCACAAAAACTAAGATGCATGGGAATAAACTTCAGAATTTAAGTGTTGGTGATGGTAATGTCTGTGTTATATCTGCAGCTCAGATTTATGAATTTAATATGACTGTGACTGTTGGATAAGGTCTCTCTGTGATTTGTTAGCTCATTCAAAATTTAAGGAGTGCAAGTTTAGAACTACTGTTCAAAAAGCAGCAAATTTATGGGCGTAAGCTGCAGCTTGATTAAGAGAAGACAGTCAAAGCAAACTGGAAGTGGATGAAACCTACAGAGACCCTGACACCTTTAATTTGTTTGATGGGACTTGAACAAGTTTGTGGAAACTAAACACCCTCTACTATACTGATTCCTTTTGTCCCTGATTAAAGAACACAATTTTATTTATATAAGACAGACCAGTGAAGCTGAATTACAACTTTAACAATGAGACTTCTGAATGGTGTGTTCTTGCCGTTTAAATAAACTAAATCTTTTGATAAGATTTCAGTGCACAACATGACGGATGCTGGTAGTGACCATGCAACATTATTAAACTATGCCAGAAAACTATGTAAAGGCTGTTGCAACACTTTCTTGCAGCCATATTGGAAGTCCAAAGCTATTGAAGACCAAGTTCATAGAAATGCATTCTGGGCATACAAGTAGATCTGTGAGGGATGCTTCCCTGACCTTTTCCCAGTGCATTCTGGGATAAATTGTCACCCTGTGTAGCAAAAATATAGGAAATACACAGATGCATGAATTATTGACCTGACCTGCATGTGGCACTTTTCATGTACGCTCTCTCTTTATCCAAAGAGGTTTCATATATTTTTATTTTTATTATTTCCACACAGTCCATTCTTAATGGACATCCATGATGGTGCTACACTTGGTTGCTAGGAGATTTGTGATGCAACTGTAAAGCCTTGGTTGCTGGGCCTAATGCCTTACAACAACAAACACCCACAATATGTGAGATGACAATTGCTCTGCAGCTACTATGCATACAGAGTAACAGGTGCACCGTTTAATACTTGTTATATTCTTCTTCACTTTTTCAAGCGTTCGTATGTTTCAAGTCCCAGCACAGATCATACTTTGATCCACTTGCATAACGGTTGATGCCCAAGCCAAACATCCGTGCTTCTTGTCAAGCCCTGTGGAGTGCCATGTCAAAAGGCACAAGGATAGGGCTCTGAGGCAGCAGTGTAAACCGTAATTGCCACTGACAGCTCGTTGGCAGAACACAGTGTATCCAGTTTCTCAGCTGGGACGGCACAAAAGACACAGGGACAAAAGATGCGTCCCATTCCTTTCATTAGCTTATGTTCCCTCTTTGCTGTCTCTGTCCTACTACCAATTAAAACAGTTTTCCTAGCATACCAGGACATCCACCCAGCACGAAAGCCATGATTAGGTGTTTGTTTTTCGAGGGGGGTGGGTGCAGTGAGACGAGGTGGGTGCTGCACCCTATTTGCACAAGGACAAAGCAGAGCTCACGCATGTGGGGTGTCAGACGTTGCACAAGAGACCCCTGGTTTTGTTCTGGGATGGATTGTTGGTCATGTTCGGCCAAGTTGGTGGCACATGGGTGGTCAGAACTGACGAACTGCCTGGCTGGCAGGAAACTCATCGCTGTTCACCGGGTTCGGCAAAGGGAGGGAGGGTGCGGCACTGTGGGAACACGCCGCTCAAGTGCATTTTGCAATCTGCCACAATTTCGTAATGTGGTTGTGTAGCATAGAAACAACATGTCAGCACAAGTGGACAGCAGGCAAACGTGACAGTACGGCTTGAAAATTACCCTTGATGAGGCTCATGCTCGTATCACAATGACCGCCGCACAAAAGAGGCAGCAGTTGTGTCATGCACGCACTCGTCCCGCGCTCCATTTTTAGCTGCACAACACATGGCGACAAGCCGCTCAATCGTAGAGAGGAGAATCAACACGGGAGACCAAAAATAATGATTGTTTGTTCGCCATGAATGCACGTGCACATATCTTGTGTGTGTGCATTCTAAAAATAGACTCAGGGATAAGCCGGGCCCTCTTTATTGCAGTGAAAGCTTTTAACCCCTTCACCCCTGGATTTAAGCAGCCTGATGTGTGATTGCATGCATTTGGAGAGGAGGATGAAAAGGGGTCGCTGAATGGGTCTAGAATTGAAAGTAGGATGAGAGAAATGTAGATTTAATGCACGAACCACCTATACACTTTGGCCTCATATTCACATCTCTATATACAACCACTGCAGAGAGGCTTTTACTTTTATTTTACTTTATTCTAAACTTTTGAAAAGATGACTGATTAGGAAGCTTCGTTTTTCACAGTATATCTGGCATGTGCAACACAACAACACCGCCTTACTGTGGCAGCTCTATTGGACCAGTTATGAATTACGTGTCTTGCTCAAGGGCACCTCAGTTTCCTCACTTACTCTTACTGGGGAAAGGGAATGTGCTCCTCATTCACCAGCCAGTGATCTTCCTGTCCCAGGTCTGTTCCTTAAATCTCTTCGCCACTGCTGCCCTGTTAATGGTATCTGGCAGGTGTAATAAAAAGTAAATCCATAATATAGACTTATAGCCATCCAGAGATCTGTGTGTGTACTGTGCTGCAATGTTTATCAAAGATAGGCTTCAGACCCAGAGATGGTCCACATGAGGCAAAAATGGGCCATCAAATTATTCTGGGGAGATTAGCATCCAAAGCTGCTGGTTGGCAAAAATGACAATTCAAAATCCTAAAGAGAAAAAAAAATACATCCCTGAGAGAAAATGTTTTTCAGTCTCTACCATTTATTATAAAAGTAAATACAAGCAGCAGGGTAATAGTGCGGGAGCCTGAGTTTTATTAGAACTTGCCCTAATAAACCTACAAGATTAGATTTTCATCACGACAACAATTACCTTTAAAGTATGAGAACCCGGAGAGAGAAAGCTAGACACTGCCTATGGGATTTTTTTTTAATCAACACTTTAGATAGGACAGTGACAACAGGCGGGCACAACACAGCAGGAGCAGAGAATTCAATCCAAGACCATCAGGGTGCGAGCGTTTAACACTATGACACCTACAGTATGAGACACAACTCTTAAAGGTGTCATCAGTTAAAAACTGTGTCTATTTGTCAGTAAATGCATGCTGCTACTGTGCAGTACGTTCTCAGTCCCTTATGTCAATTTTCCCACAACAGCAAGGGAAGCAACCTAACATCAGGGAACATACACGTGTGTCACTACCCTGTCTTTAGTACTGTTTACGTCAGCGGCAGTCCCTTGACATCCCTGCCAAAACTCTGTACTGATCAGACATTAAAAGTGAAGTCACAATTACACACACAGACAATAATCAGTAGTCATACCATACCATACAGACATGAGAGTGGTATTATTCTGGGTTATTATTTCTTATATTGTATATTTTGTTTCAGGGTGTCCTTGAAAAAGAGCGCTTGTTCTCAATGGCTTTCCCTGTATAAATAAAGGTTTGAATTGAACTGAATAGGTCTGTGAAACATGAAGACATGAGTTAAGACCAGAATTTAATTTTTGACATGTTTTACCACTTAAGTTTGCCATGACTTATAGCCAAGAAGTTGCCAAACAGCGAAATCAAAGGCTACGTTAAGATAGCGCTAGCGTTAGCTGGTGAGAAAGTCGCATCTAATAGATTTACTCAAATGGACAGAAAAGTTGAAAATACACATTATGTTTTCCTTCACCATGAAGATTGTGCAGAGGCAGCGTGGACTTAGGATCTATGTCCATGACAATTTTCTTTAGAGGCCAATAAACAAAATGCATATATTTGGCCTTTAGTCATATAGTAGCTATATGCACTTTAAAGCACATATTAGATAATTATCTGTCTGTTGCACGGCTGGCCACCCAACCTTATAACCTTTAACCATTCTTTGTCTAAACGTAGTTACTGCTCTCTGCCTTTGAACGGTTGTATACTCACTATTTGCATATGCACTGGTGCGAGTTTGTGTTTTCATATCTTACCGTCAAATCACTGACCAGGAAATAAACTCTTAAAAACATGTGGCCATACAAGCGTGAGTGTCAGCTCATACTCTATATTTTGTATTTGTATTTGTGCTAAGAAACCAAAACCAACAGAGTAAAGAAACTGCAGGTAATTAAAATATTATCATGGAGACTGTCAGGTGCACAAAAATAACTGTATTTCCTGCGTGCGTCAATCAAATCTTGACTAATACAAACAAAACTTGACACGTTTGAATAAGTCATAAATCTGTATATGCAGGTGATCTACAGGTGATGAAGGCATGAAATGTCTTATCTAATCTTGGGTTCAAGCTAAAATGATGGAAGATCCTGACCCAGCTCATTAGTGTTTATTTTACTTTATTTTATTTCCCTCACTGTTTTTGTTGTGCTTCAAAGCCATATAGAAGCTGTTGCGCTTGTAACCTAGATACTGCTGAGCCTTCGAGGAAAAGGAGCACTGTGTCAAGTTCACCAGTTCAGAGCCATAAAAGGTGCTCACACCCACACAGACACAGCAAAATAAAGCAGTAAAAATCTCATCTGAGTGCAGTTTATATCCTGCTGTAGACATGCTTTTGATTTGTGTTCGTGGAAGATGTTAATTTTTAAATTTTTTGCATATAATATTGTACAGTTCAAATCTCTCATTCACAAATAATCACTTACTATACCTGGCACTTACTTACCAACCACTTACTGGCCTCTGTGTGTGTGTGTGTGTATGACTCATGTGCAGACCCAGTTCTTGCTCCAGTGGTAAACACTGCAGACTTTCCTGGAAAGCCGGTGCACTTCTGACTAAGGCAGATAAAAAACAAATCCTTGGCAGCGAGTGGCATCACCTTCCCTCTTTAAGAAGACACTAACACCTCAGGACGCCGGATGCTCTTTTCAAACTTATCTGTTCATTTTCACTCACAGTTGCACCACACTCACAGCAGAGCATCTGACAGGAAGTGGGTCTCTGTGTGGTTCACAATAAAGAATCGTGTGCAATCAAGTTAAAAAAAATTTTTGATTAAAAGGAAATACAACATAAAAGTGCAACAGAGATTTGCCACGTCATGGGATATCACTTGAAGGGCGAACGGACAGAAGTAGCAATCAAGTCGTCAATGTAATCGATCTGAGGAGCAAATGCGTTCAAATTGTTGGTTGAGTTAACAATCATTGATGCTGGTTAATGAGACAGTGGTGTGTCCTGAACCACTGTGTGTGTGGCTCTAAAGTGTCTTAATAACACACTATAACAGCTTGAGTGGTCATCGTCACTGATTGTCCAAGTCTCTGAACTGTGGAAGAGATGGACGCCATTGTTGCCTTTTGATGATGGTGGTGGAGAGCGCTGTCTGACATGTCGCTCTGACATCTCCCAGAGGTTTTCACTTGAGTCGAGATCTGGTCAAAGCAGATGATTCAAACCATTTTCCTTTTTATTCAATCATTCGTGACTTGTGTCCCGTATGGAAGCGCCCGCATTCATTATGTTTCCACGCTTATTTCCTTAGATTCTCCTTAACATCCAGCCATCTGTATGTTATTAGCTTGCATTTGTTCTTGTCACTGTCCTTCTTTTTTGCTTGGATGTGGTCTAAACCCACACAAATGTGGTCTGCCGCAGTCTCCCTTTCTATCTGGATAGGCAGAAACCAAGAGTATCACAGGAACTGATAAGGGTCCTCAGCATGAGACAACAACCACAGAAGTGCCCCAGAAAATTATGAGAAAAAAGCTCAAGATGAACCAGCTCCCCCGGTCCTCTTGGGCAGGATACTAAACCCCAAAATTTCCTCTGATGACTGTCCCATCAATGTATGAGTGTGTGTGAATGTGGCCCATAGTGTAAAACGCTTTGAGTGTTCGACAAGAGAAGAAAAGAGCTATATGAGTGCAGTACTTTTACAAAAGATACTGACCAAACAAGAACGAACAAAAATTAAACTGGTGGTAACCAGAGAAACACAACAAATGTGTTATTTGGCTTCTAAGCTACCGTGATTTGAGCACTTAATATAAATTTCTGGGTTCTTCGACTGATCGTTAGCCTACAATTTTTGCTTATGATTTAAATCTGTTTATGCGCTGAAGCCTGCGTTAGTTTTTAACTCCATATTTGGCCTAACTGCTATCGACGAGTGCAAATCAGACGGAAACCACCCTGTTCAACCAAATATGGACGACATGTTAGCTCAATGCTAAGCACAAGCGTAAAACAAATGCCGTCGGCTAATATGCTAAAGCTTTCGGTACACAGAGTAATCACTCCTGTGCAAACACTCTGTCACGGCTCTTTGCAGAAACACCCGCAAAAAGACTAATGTGCAGGCCTTATCAGCCTGACCCCCTTTTGTTCTGGGAACCATAAACCCGACAAAGCATTTCACTTTTCTAGGAAGAGATTTATGGTAAATGATATTTAATCTAAAAATCCCACTGCTGCTGTAATAAAGAAAATGAGTAAGTCCTGGATCAAAAACACGCGTGCTGGTAAGCTCATTTACAGATTACAAAAATGGCACACAAGCAGGCAGGCACGCTCGCAAAACACCCGCCAGAGCTGCTGCATGAGGGTGAACACAGACACACACACTCTGGGAGATGATTGGAAATAAGTGCAAAGCAAGCTCAGAAAAAAAAAAAAAGTTGGCAGCTTTGAATTACACTGCAAATACAGAGTACAACAAAGCTGTGGATCTGAAAGTTTCATTGTTCACCCTGAGAACAAAGCCAATGTTGTCTAATTGCACTCAATGTAAAACAAATTCAATTTAACAGTGGCAGTAGCAGACGATCCTGATGCAACCTGAAGCCAATGGATCAATGTCTTCATATCTATTTCTGAAAAGGACAGTTATGAGAGAAAAATCAAACTGAGGCATTTCATAAAACAGAACAGATTCCTCACCCTGCACATTCTCACTTCCCCACCATCAACATTTCAGTGAAAAAAGAAGCCACAGGACGAGCCTGACAAGCGCCACAAGGCCAGAATGCTGCACATTCTTCACATTTCATGTCTTTAAATGCGTCTTGGCTGCCTGTTTCTGTCTCTCTCTGTGCGCCGACATCCAACAAGACTGTCTCTAAGCTGTCATTCAAACAAGAGAAGCAACACCTCAAATTGACGCCCACACTTGGCAGCGCTCTGAGGGCCGAGATTGTCTCCTCTGAAGGCTTTTCAGAGGCAAACAAGACAGTGAGAAACAGCAGCTGCAGGTATGAGTAGTCTCTCCCGGACTCACACGAAAAGATCACAGCTAGTCTTGTTTTGGTGAGAGGTGAGTTAACATGAGGGAGATCCTGGGTAGGCCCCTCCAGTGGGAAGCCAACTGTGGGGATGAGAGGCAGCAGAGAGCAGGGTGGGAATTTAAAAATGGCTAAATCTTGTTATATTTTGACAGGAGCTGGTTAGTTTATCTGCTGCCGGCTGCTGCAGCCAATGGGCAGAAAAGAATGAAGTTTCCTGCCTTGGCTGTGTTCAGACCTGGGCATTGATTCAATATCACTGTTCCAACACAATCGTATTGTGATAAAATAATGATAGAGGAACTGTTTTATTGCACAAAATTATAGAAAATAAAAGCAGTTATTGATCTGCCATTTTCGCACATGAAGTTCAGTTTACACTTTGAGGGAAATGTGGGGTCCAGTGCTGGATCCACACTAGAGACTAGAAGTCAGGATATTTCAATCTCTGCAGCTTCAATTTTAACCATTTCCTTGAGAGTCCCCTTCATAGAAGTGTAAGACTAATAAATTAAAACTTAATGATGTAAACTACTCCAACTTCAAGTCCATTCACAGCCATAATTTTAGATATCATAACTCTATCTTAGGACTTCTCAAAGCTTTCAAGACCCCCTTAATTAAAATACTTCTGTTTAATGAGCTCAGAAAGAAATTAGGGGATAACTGTGACCGTCTGCATGAACAGTTTGATATCATTTTTAAGACATTTCTAAAAACTGACAGCCCAGAAACAAATTAACAGCCTTGAATTTAAACATAATAAATATATCTCAAAACCTTTCAAAACCATGTGCACCCAAGAGAACTGTATGTAAATAAATACTAAATAAAATGTATTACTAAATGAGTTCAAAATCTGGATGTCTGGTTGAATTTTATTTTTGAGACATTTCTAAAAATATATAACCTGAAAATTAAATAGCAAATTAGCAAATTAGCTCAATTGGATATTTTATAGTATATATTATATATATTGTATATATTTATTCAAATTTCTCTGACTGGTTTTATTTTCTTTTATTCTTCTACACTCAAGACAAAGAATGGAAGTTTCCCAGAAAACTAAAAGAGCATCAACGCTTATTTTTGACTATTTAACATGTCACTGTGCGGATGTCAGCGTCAAAACTCATTTGCCAGCGTTGGCTGTGATGGAGCCGAGTGAATGTGTGGAGGAATTAGAAAGGGCTATCTAATGACTGCTGCTGAGCCGCACTAATCCAAGGTTGATCTAACAATATAATAGGCTTGGTAAAGTGAGCTGACACCACGGCAAGATGTCATCTCTGGGAGGTAGGTCTGCAGTAAACGGCATACACGTGTGCACCAGAGTCACATATATCCCCACCACCCACTTCAGTGTGTCAGTGATGGAGATGTTGGAGGGCTGAGGGCGCCGACTGAGGTTGCAGCCCGTTCATATCCCTTGGGACCCGGTGGTTAGCTCGGCTGTGGTATTTATAGTGCACACACTCCCAGGTGTACAAAGCAAACATGGTCGACACTGTCAGGTACCACAACGACCTAGACAGGAAGCTAACCTTTTCATCTGCTAGCTGCTTACCGAATTATTTATCAGCTCGCTAAAACAGGAGCCAAAGCTTCTAAACTGAGCTTGATTAGGTGTCAAAGAGGAAAGCAGACTCTCTTAATGAGTGGGTGTTGTGGGCTTTTTTTTTTTCCCCCCTCGCCCTCTGGAGCACTTTCATATTGAATCAGGCAAATTAACAGCCATAAGCCCAGATTAAAATGTTTTATTGCATTTTAGTGAGCAGCTATCTGTCTGTGTTCCTAATCAAAATCTTCATATATATCAGCGCGGCAGATGTAGCAGCACAGAGATTTCCCTTAATGTGACTGTACTGAGGAGCTAAATTCTCATTACTCCACACGACAGTTACCAACTCCATTGAAGATTCCCAGCATGCAGCAGTGATGGATCGCTGTTTCTTCGGTGCAGACGCCGAGAAGATGCTGCTAAAATTTCAGACTGTCTGCCTCTCTGTTGCTTTTAAAACCCTCCTTACAAGAAAATTGATTTTTTTTTTCAACTTAATCTCTTATATTTTTATCCTACACTGGTAGATGTGCACTGAAACTTTCACTTGGATCATTTTTGTGTCGACTTCCCACAAGCAGTTAGTTTCCCCCAGAATTTAAAACATCCTGGGATGCAAAAAATCTTCACTACAATTAGCTGCTTCTTAAATTAAGAAGACGAACTCCACCTTCCAAAAACATGAATGAACAACCCAAATGTAACCAAACAGTAGATTTAGACCTTTTTTTTCTAAACTGTGGATATCAGCTGGGTGCATCGGTCTAACCTTTGCTATTTGAGGTTACATAAGACTTTAAATGACGCCAAAAAACTATGATATTGTACCTTTATCCGAACTGTGTCTTTTTAATTTTCACTTGGTTCAAAACAAACATGTGTAATAGCAGTGACAAAGCTCTTACCTTGGTGGGTGTGTGATGTCATCGCTGACTGGTCAGTCAGGTACAGTCACGCAGTAGAGCGAGTGAGCACCCAGCTCAGTTTGTGTATTGCAGAGGAGATGTGTGTTTGTGTGTGTGTGTGTTTGTGTAAATGCAGATGTGATTTACAGGATTTATCCTGCCAAAACTCTGGATGTGGATGATGGGTGTGTGTGTGTGTGTGTGTGTGTGTGTGTGTGTGTGTGTGTGTGTGTGTGTGTTTTCAGGCTGATCCAACACTCAGGACGCTCCCTCAAGAATCCCTTAAGGCTGGAAACAGGAAGCAGACGTCCAGCAGCAGCCAATCCCCATGAGGCTTTTGATTTGGTTACTCCAATCAGAGCCGCAGCTCGATGTCTTGCACCAGTACCAACCTAACAGAGAGGAATAAAAAGCACCATATCATTATTTTTCTTGAAAGAATAACCTCTAGTTTCTTAAAGAATAATCTCTAGTTTCTTATGTGGTAATACCAGTTTTCATCTGATATTTGAAGGCTTTTATTTTTAATGGTTTCATTTCATAAAAAGAAGAATGTAGATTTTAAATTTGTGAAAAAGATATCAGGTTGTGTCACTGCCTGAGCTGAAGGATCAGAATCTGTATCAGGACAGAAAAGGCTGGATAGGTGTGTCCCTATTAATGTCTCGCACACACAGCTCGAGTTTCCATTTATAGTATTGATTTTTCAGTGACATTAATTTGGAGACAACTGTTGACTGAAGTCTTGGATTCCACTTACAGCACAGAGCCAACATGGCTTGGCCGTCTGTAATTGTTTGAAGAACTCTGGCAGTTTCAAGTCCATCAAAGAAATTACATTTCAGTTTTAAATGTGTAAAACCAAGCATTATACTTGATAAAATAGTTTTTCAATACAGACACAAAAATAGATTATTTAAATGGAAACTGTGTACCAAAATAAGAAACCACAGACTTTAAACATCATCCTATGAGATTAGACAGTAGAAAGTATCACTTAAAACTGAGTATTTATTTTCTTTAACATTTTTAAGGTGTATATTTATGTTTTTTTCTTTCTGGCCAATTATAGAATACCGCTTTTTAAAAACAGTAAAATACAGTTTCCACGCTTATCCAAGGCCACCATCGAAAACTAAACGCGACCTCAAGTTCGACCTCGTGCTTACACTGCATGAAGCTGTAAACCAATAGGGCAATAAATTGCTTGTTCCAGACATAGTTTCTTTTTGACTAGGGTGCTCCAAGATTAAGAAATAATATGGAAAAAGTAAGATGTATTACTTTCACTCTAGACATGGGTGGAAAAGTCCCATTAGTTTCATGAACATGAATTTGACACAACAGAAACCTCTGGTTCTTCTGTTTGTTTTAGGAACAGATGCTCTTTTCTTTGTTTTTGGAAGTAAGTGATTGGTCGATTT
The DNA here is from genome assembly GCF_046630095.1 of Trachinotus anak. Classification (NCBI taxonomy): domain Eukaryota; kingdom Metazoa; phylum Chordata; class Actinopteri; order Carangiformes; family Carangidae; genus Trachinotus; species Trachinotus anak. The sequence goes on from NW_027273877.1 coordinate 4,405,834, forward strand.
GTTGTTTCTGGAAATAAATGATTGTTCTTTTCTTTGTTTTCAGAGGATAGCCTGAATTCCTTGAGCCTGGAGCAGGAGTGTCAGATGTAATCACGGCTTGAGCCCAAAGCATCAAGTCGACTTTACCACCACAAATAGAAAGGGGTAAAACTGCCCGAGGACGAGGTGGGTGGATGGGTGGGGAGGGGGCGCGGCGTAGGCATGGGGGGTAGTGTGCTTGCTCACGCCCTTGTGTGTGTGTTGGCAGAGGTCTCAGAGGTCCTCAGTAGCAGGATGGATGCATGTGTGTGTGTGTGTGTGTGTGTGTGTGTGAGTGCGTGTGTGTGTGTGTGTGTGTGCGCGCATTTAGGGGGGTGGGTCTCAAGACAAGAGAGCCAGACAGTACAGCCGCAGGACAAATTGCCCTAAAAAAAGTCGGTCACTGCACAGTGCACGCACTCCTGCGCTTTGTGATGGAAAAGCAAGGCAAGGAGGGGCGGGTGGAGGTTATGAACGCGTGTGTAGCTGACACTCCAGGGGGGCTTCATGCAACACCATTCTCCCAGGGCATCTCATCTGTCTCAGGAGGGGTGAGTGTGTGTGTGTGGGGGGGGGGGGGGGGGGGGTCCTAGGCCATTGTCCCTAAAATGAGCTTGCTTGATGCAGGGTGACAGATCTGGGGAGACAAGCCCTGAAGCCCAAAGTGAAGAAATAATAAAAACACAGACTTGGAAAATAGGTTTAAACCAGAGTTACAGTGGAGAATAAAAAAAGATAGCTGTATTTCTCCACCCATGCATCAAGTAACATCCTATAAGCAAACAACTTGCATTAATTACAACACTGGCTGCTAAATGACTGTCTCAAAAAAGGTGGGTACACTCAGTTAGCCTCACCCTGCACTCCAGCCCAAACTCAAACTCCCAAACACACCTACCGACAAAAACAGAGCATGTCTGACTAATATTTGCTGCTGCAAAGCGTTTCGTGAGCTTAGCCACACTTTAAAGCGGCTCTAATATGCTGTTTTGATGTAGCTTTAACAGCTCCAACAACCCGTACGCCCCCATTCACAAAAAAAAAAAAGGATTGACGCATGCAGAGAATTACCACCGCCCATCCCGAACCATTCACACACACTCAAACACACACTTACGCAGGCCTGTACCTTCGTTTTACGCATTTTTCTCGTCTATAACACGTCTATACGGCTACAGGGACGTGTTGACAAAGTGTATGTTGCATTAAAGCCCAAGGCTCGGCTGTGCACTAAAAATAGCTCAGCAACAATCGGCATAATAAACATCGCCCGTCCATTCCCCCCCCCCCCGCACACTTCCCGCCCGCTACAGTGCAATAAACCGTCCGGAAAATCTTAGCTGCATGGTTTTAAGATGTGAAATCACTCCTACCAGATTTAGGCACGGCTCGGGTTTAACAGCAGCCGTGAAAAAACAACCGGGAAGCCGAAGTGGAAGCGGAGCGGAGTGAAAACTTCAGCCGGACATTGTTTTGATGAATCCTGTCTGTGCATCGCATCCCTGCCTGAATATCAACATCAAAGCGGCGCAGCTCGGCTACACATTCATCCCGAGAGGACTCGAACACACCAGCAGCTCACCTACGAGGGCCAGGAGCAGGCCAGCCGTCCCTGCATGTGTCCCACAGGGCTTTTATTTCTCTCCCATGTTAGACTGTGGGGTTTTTCTCAGCGCCAGGAGGTGTAAGGGGGGGGGGGAGCAAAAAAAAAAAATCATCTCCTGACAGATTCCGCCATACTGGATTTTTGTTACAGCCCCAGCAGCGTCACATGGAGCGCCCCTGCATTTACCAGAGGCGGGGTTAGCCCGATGAAAATGTGATGATCTACTAGCATGCAGCGGGATATGTGTGTGTGTGTGTGTGTGTGTGAAAGGTTGTGATTATGGCAGTGTCATTTATAAGGAAAAAAAGACTCTGGGCGTGGTCTGTATTGTCAGAAATATTACTGTAATATCCCAACATGCAGTTCCTGAGTCTAATGTTGTCAATACTTCATTTTTTAATAACTTTATCACACTTTATGGTGTTTTCAATCTCCTGTAATTGCTCTGTTATATCCATATAGTAGCATGTATGTCTGAGGTGCACAATAATAAATTTTTCCGGCATCATTATAGTGTTATTATAGTGCAACTACATAGCGAGTTTATAAAACATCTATCCTAATTTACTGGATTTTATCTCTTGTTTAAATCATGCCACATTATTCATATTATCCTGTATTTTGTGTTAATAGTGAGTTCATTACAACTTTTCCCCAACTTTTAGATCCCCATAACATAGTTACACATCATTTACAGATGGTCTGTGTGTGTCAGTGATGTGTTTGTTATAATCTTATCCTAATTTATGATGGGTTTATCTGCTGCATTGTCATTACATTGCCAGAATATTCCTGCAGTAGTCCAATAGATTATATATCTTATATTATGTACTCTAAAATTGATTTTTGTATCAGTTTCACCAAAAACACCTATATGATGTGTTAAATCTCCTGTCATGACAAAAGCTCCTGCAGTGATTTTATTGCAAATGTACTGCAATGTAAAACTGATATTAATCTATAGATGTGTATTTATAGAAGCCAGTGATAAGCCCAACAACAAAATAATTATGTTATTAACCAATAAAATAATGCACATTTCACATTACAGCATTTGTGATGTAATTATCAATGACTGAGAGCAGTTTGCTGCCTCAGATCTATAACCTTGCTAATCTTCCTTCCATTATTCAACATTTTCCATAACCAGTAATGGCAAAATGAAACAAACATTTTTATCCAATTCTCGCTCATTGCAACATGAAACGCCTTCCCCACTGCCTTCTCTAATCCAATATGCTTTTATTTCCATTACTTTATATTTGATTTTGCATCTCAGCAGCCACCCACAGGCAAAAGTGCAACAGCACTGCCTGGTTTAGCTGACTTGATTACTGGAATATGCTAACCAGTTTGTATATCAGCTACATCTGCATGAGGACACAGAGGTATTATTCACGAAGTGTAGTCAGACGACACAGCTCTACTATGAGTTAAGGCTGCTCTCTCTGGTTCCTCTCTTTCATACCCCCAGGCTCCTTTGACGGCTCAGTGAAGTTCACAGTGAAATTTAGGAAGGATTAGATTCTGGCCCTGGATGAACCAACACACCAAAGAGAGGAAGTTGTTGAAACATGACTGAGCTTCATCACTGCCCACATTTATGCCAGGGTGCCATTCAGCAAAGGGGGAAAAAAAAGCTTTGACAAACAATGAACACATAAAGTTCCTCCTCAGCATCATTTGAAATATTTTTGTTAGCTGAGAGGAAAATGTTACTTTCACTTTCTATCTATGTCAACCGTTTATTCAAGACAGTCACCTTTTAGTCATTACTTTAAATTCCTGCTGCATGAAGGCAAATACCATCAGAGGTCAGAGTCCACCAGCAATTCCTCATCTTGCTCAAGGACGCCTCAGCAGGGCAGATGCTTTGCTGCTTTCATGAGCCCTGACCTTCTGTCTGTCACTGTCACCGCTGTCACTAACACCAAGAGACCTCTCTTTTAAAATGATTCTCAAATCGGTCCTAGCTTTGTGCTGCTTGCCGACAACTTGGATTTATTAATCGAGGTCGCTCCTCATTTAGAGTACAAGGGAAGCCGGCTGGGACAGCCGTATCCATAGCAACAGAGGATTATAATTTCTGTGGATGAGTTACGGAGCATCGGTTACGTAAGGCAGTCTGTCTTGGAGGCATCTGATGTTGTGCTTGAGTAAGCTCTTTAGGGCTAAAACCTCAGAGCTGTGTGACTGCAAACCGTCTTCCTCTGTGTTTGCTGTGTATAAATACAAACATTAAAAAAACACATCTGAGAGGGCATGGGCCCTTTAAATTCCTTCTGTTTACATCCATTCATTTTAAATAATTTAATGGGGGAATACCACTTCAAAAAACAGAATTCATGATGTTGTTTCTAGTGCTTATTTTGGTTTAGATTGTGAGGACCTGCCCTCAAAACTAATCATTTCTACCTTTAAAACTATTTCCTCCTTTAGCAAAAATGCTAAAGCTATGACAGTGACTAAATGCAAACTACCAAACCTGCACTGAAAACTTGTCAGAAAAGACAAAGGCTAATAGAACATAACATGTTAGCAACTTTTATGAACAGCAGAACTTTAAGCTATATGCTAACATCAGCATGCTAACATGCTCACAATGTCAATTACAGTATGCTACCATACTAATGTTACGTATAATGTTGAGCCTGTTAGCATGCTAACCGCAGTTCATTAGTACCAAACAGGAAGTACAGCTGAGGCTGATGGGAATTTTTTATTGAACAGAGTCAACATTTTTGACCAGATGAAAAGCTAAGGGATCAACAAACTTGTTGTAATTCATCCTGAGGGGAACAGGAAGAATATCTGTGCTGAATTCTGCACTGTACAAAATCAGCACTTATAAACCACAAATGTCAACCTCATGTTTATGCAAGAGAAAAGGTCAGTGGATCACCAAAGTTTTTAGGATTCATCCTATGAGTACAAGTAGTGTCTGCAGTAAATTTAATGCCAATCAATGCACTAGTTGTAGAGATATTTCAGTCTACAGTGGTGGACAGTGCTAATGTGGCTAAAAAATAAATAAATAAATAAAAACTAAACACTTTGTTGTTAATTGTTGCTGTTTCTTGGCAAATGTAACCAATAAAAAGTTATGAAATATGTTCTTAATGTGAAGACTTATGTTTCTATGATTCTTTGCAGATAAATTGCAAATTGATAAGCAACTTAAACAATTCTCTCATTATTTTCAGAAAGATTTTATCTACGTCACTGTTTCAGAGACTTTTTACTCGTGCTGTCAGGGAGCACAAATTGCTCTTGGACATCTGCATCTGTATTGTTTTCTCTAAGGGCTTTTGCTGACGCAGACATGCATAAAACACTCAAATGTGTGTATATGTGTGTGTGTGAGTGAGTGTGTCCAGAGCAGTGATGTCAAAGCAGGGATTAGATTGGCTTATATTGCCCGGAGCAGCACATTTGCAATTCAGTGAACATCACTCGGGTTTGCCAAATCGCTGATTATGTTAGTTTAACTATTCTGCATCCAGTGGAGTAGCCATCACCTCCTTCCACTTCAGGTTTATTGCCATTGTGAGTTTCATATAAGTCTTCTTATTTGGAGTATGATGCCTTTAAAAGCATCTGTGCCAAAGTACCTTACATGGCTCTGGCTAAAAACACGGATCCTGAGTAATGATGTTCCAAAAATACCCCATGTTTTTGGCCAGCGGCTGGAAGAGGAGCACAAATCAGGCTAGAAAGTCAACAGGCGAGCGTGTAGGGCCTGCGCAAACTACCGTTCTGCTACCACAGCAGACACATCACACACAGGCTGTGGACCAGACCACTTGCAATACACACAGAACTGGCTGTTAGTGGTTTCAGAAGGGAAGCTGTCGTCTCACCCAACACCGTCCCACATGAGTTAGATGCAGTGTGCAGACAAAGGAGGCAGACCTCAGCGTCATAAAGAGGCTTTGCTTTGCCACCAAGAAAGAAAACATGTCTAAACATCTCACAGTGCATTTGACAGCATGTGATGGAACCGTGCAGTAACAGCCTCCAAAATGAATCAATGGGATTATGTGAATTAAGCCCTTTTCTACAATGTTAGTTTGCGCTTATTTAGAAACGAGACATAAAACCTTTCCAGGGTGCCATGAAACTGTAGTGTTTAAGAGAGAAAAGAGAGCAAAAAGGAGCCATAAAGAGTTCTTGTTAAAAAGAAGCAGAGTCAAGGCTTCTTACAGTCGAGCCAGTTAGTCTAAAACTTTCCATCAAAGCCTCGCTGAGCTGCATGGAGTAATTACCTCTCACACAGCAACAGCTCCCAGGCCTTATTACTGATACTGTTTGTGTGTACGTGCATGTGTGTGTGTGTGTGTGTGAGAGCGTGTTTAAAGGTGCATGTGCAGCACACACACAGGCAAAGTAGATGAATATGCCCCCATGTCCTGGTCAGGCATAGTGTGTGTTTCCATGTGTGTGTGCCTATAAAGTAGCAGCACCCTGGAGTGTCCTGCTTTTCAGACACAAACCAGCTTGCAGGAGTGATAAACCGAGAAATGTTGTTATGACGGGTCGCCCCTGGTCTCTGCTCTCCTGATGACGGCAGAGAGAAGCCCACCCAATGTGCTTTTCCAGAGCGCCTGGGTAAAAATAGGCAGATTGAGAAGACTAAGACAAAACCGAACTGGAAAGCTCTCGGAACAAGAAAACCTCCACCAGTGCTTAGCTGCTACGCCCACAGGCATCGTTCTTATCATCTTAAAATGTGCAATAGGTTAAAGCAAATCTGGATTAATTTTATATCTGCTGGAAGTATTGGATAGTTTTACTTCTTTGAGTAAGAAAAAGGAGCCAAAAAGATTGTAAACCACTGGCTTCTAGATCAATGTAGTGGAGTAAAAACTACAATATTTCCCACAGAAGTGTGGTGAAGTGGAAGTGTAAAGTAGAACAATGTGGTGCAAGTACAGCACTTGAGTGAATTTGCACCACTGCTAACGTTAGAGTCCGGAAAGTTCACAACCAAAAACCTGCTAATTCAAACAATCTGTGACCAAAATTTTATGGAAATACAGTTTAAAACCTCACAAGATTTTCTAAGAACACAGGAAAAGACAAACTAATTAACTGAGAGGGGTGAAATAATTTACTTTTACCCGTGAGTGAGGTTTCGTTACATTTCATGGTTGAGGACTGAATCACAAGGTCAAACCAACTCATGTTCACGGTTACATACTGTATGCTTTTTCCCGTAACTCCCAACCAGAGACCGTATATACAGTCAATGCTCTGTGAGGAAGATTAAGGCGCCTTCTCTGTCTTTATTCAGCCATGTTGACAATCTTTGATGTGACCAGTCAATTTTTATTTTTATTTTTGGAGACATTTTCTGAATTTTATTTGTGGACCACACTGCCTTAAGGAGCTGCTAAGCCTGAAAGAATTTCCTAAGTCTGGGTTTTAATGACTGTGAGTGTCTCATGATGGACTAACTTCTGTATGAAAGGCTTTTTCTAGGGAAAACAGTGACTACTTGCCATGTTTTGGTATGAAAATGACTTAATTTAATTATATGGGAAAATATCAGCTCTTGGATCAGTTTGTATCATCCTGCAAAATCAACGGCTACCCACTCTAGTAAAAATGTCACAAAACGTGATTCATATGCCCAAATTTAACTTATGTGACTAGGAGCTGAATGAAGTCCTTTGCCAGCACAACAGCCAGAAAAAACGATGGACTGCAGAAATAGATTGATGAAATAAAGCGGCTGTAACCAGCATCGTAACTAATGTCATCTAACTTTCCAGAGTTAAAGTTCAACAGCCTCTTCCAGCGTTTCTCATGACCAAACGGAGAGTTTATAAATCTCTCACTCACTGCAGATTTAAAACGCCTAAATAACGTACACCCTGATGTTTCCACATCTCACCACATCATGAGATGGTTGTATTTTTCCAGGGAAGGTTTGAAATGGAGGGCCCCAGCAGCCAGTAAAACTTATTTGGGCATGCAGTCTGTGAGCCCAGCCAGCAGCATATAGCGAGAGACATAAAATCTCAACCAAAGAACCTGATGTAGACAAACTGTGTTAAGTGTTTGTAAAATATCTCTGGCCTGGGGATGTTTGATGGAGGGGTTAAAAAGAGAGGAGAGCTACTTTTAAAATTTATTACTGCTTAGCTTATTGTTATTTCAGTGGATTACTGCAGTTTAATGAATACATATATTGATATGAACAACTGTATGGGCTGTCAGATCTGTGCCTTCCCCTTTTATTCCCTCTGCACACAGAGGTCAAAGGTCAGACAGTAGTAGAAGAGCAAAGAACTGAACTTATTGTAACTATTTTCTTAATTTATATAAATTAGACAATTGCAGGTTAAAATTCAAAGATAGCATCAGTTTCATTGACCAAGCAGAACGTTTTTTTATTCATGGGATGTAGTAGCACTTAAAGATGAAGTGAAATAAAAAATAATTAAATTTAAGTAGAGCACTCAAAAATATAACACTAGCTGTGTATGAAATCTCTCCTTATTTGCTTCCTTGCTGTACACTTACTGTGATTTATGGACTCCAGTGGTCTCAATAATGGAACGAAAATGGAAGGCGTCAAAGCAGGTACATCTTTTCAAGTTTGAAACAACACAGTGCGTTGCTCCACCTTTGCTCCTGTAATAAAAGACATGTAAATTACAGTTTTGTGACACTATACTGATCAGTGGTGAAGCCGGATAATGATGATTCATAAGTGTCTGAACTGAATCAGTCAACAGCTCACTGCAGAGAAATGAATGAGCATGAGTGTTAAACATGCAGGGAATGAATGAGTGGAAGGGAACGATGCCAAATATCTGTTATAACAAGAATGAGCAGAACATAATCACTTTGTAGGAGAAAAGAATGATCACAATCAGACAGAGAGGAGCGTGTTACACACAATGAGGAACTCTTCATGATTATATTTCAGGAGAGAGTAACTGACCAAGGCATTCTTGCACATGTAAGGACTTTTGCTTCCTGGAGAAAATACAAAAATAAACCAGCACGAAAAAACACCCAAAACATCATCTGTATGATGATGTTGATGCTGTCTATACTTGTTGGCCCTACTTTACATAGTTATGTTACTTTATGCTCATAAACCAACTGCATTTCAGAGGAAGATATGGTTCATTTTACTCCACTACATTTATTTGACTTCTTTAGTTCCTTTGCAGACTATAATTACAAAATATGATCAACTAATAAAGTATGATGTATTACAGAAGTTAAAATTAGCTCCACCTTTACGAAGTGCAGCGTTAGTGATGCTTCCACATCATTTTTTTACTTTTACTCCTGGTATTTTTAGTATATTTTGATGTTAATACGTTCATACATTTACTAAAATACAGTTTTGAATGTAGAACTTTTACTTGTAGCATTTCTACACCGTGGTATTCCTACTTTTTACCTCCACCATGTAATAGTATTAGCGGTTTTTTATATGAGACCTAGAAAACAAAAGGTTTATACAAAAATATTTTAGTTTACTATTAATGACAAAAAAGCTATGAGAGGTTGAAGCATCTTTAGACATCAGCTCCAGCTATTAAAACACACTTTAAAACTGGTCATACCGTATTTTTGAGCTCTTCGTGATGTGCTCTTTTTTGTATAAGACCGCCATCTTGTGGACCCAACGGTAAACAACGGCAAAGGCGGAACTATGTTTCTGTCGTCATCATTGTGCGTCTGTGTCTCCCAGCTGCCGCAACATGTGAAGAAAACATGGAGAGGCAGTTGCTCTGACATGTAACTACTCCTCACGTAAATTCACAAAACATTAAAAGCGACATTTGTTTAACTATTCACTCCACGTCTTGACTCTGTAAGTAGCTGAAAGTGTGGTAGCCTAAAGTCCGGTTAGCTAGGTTTTCTCGCACGGTTGCTTTTCGGTTGTTTTACTAGCTTGTAGCCCGCTAACAGCATGGACAACACGGAGGAAAATGCGATTGAGCTCCACGGAGATGAGGAAATTATTGAAGTAATCGACCTAAACGAGGCAGAGCAAGGCCCTGGTGGGTAGAAAAATTGTGTACAACTCCTGTGATCACCTTTGGCAATGTTCACCTGTGATAACCAGTGCCTGTGTTGTTTATATTTGTTTTTGGTAACTGTAATTAGACAGAAAAGGTCAATCAACTTGATCCATAATTGACATTTCATTTCTTAGAGAAGTTCAGGGCGTAGCTGATGATTTGTTTTCCAGCTGAAGGGACGCTATAATCACCACTTTCCACTCAGTGTTGATTAATTTTCTGTCTTTCTCTGTCTCTATAAGATGATTTGGCTAATGACTTGGAGGACGTTGACTTTGAAGATGCTGGAAACGCAGATGATGATGACAATGAAGGCTGGGAGACGGAGGATGAGATGGAAGCTGAGTCAGAGCAGGATGACAGCGAGCTCACCTTCTCCAAACACACTGGTAAAAGCGTGTATCACATTTGTGCTGCTACTATCAAACAACTTCAGTCTGCCAAAAGTTTGATTTGGTCCTCCCTTCTTTTGTCCAGGCTCAGTGTTTTGCGTGAGTTTGGATCCTGTGACAAATAGTTTGGCTGTGACAGGAGGACAGGATGACAAGGCCTATGTTTGGAGGGTGAGCGATGGAGAGGTCCTGATGGAGTGCACAGGTGAGTGTTCATGGCAGACTGAAGCCTGTGGTTAGACAAAGTGTACATGGAGTATAACTCTAACCATCACTCCAAAGCCCAAAGCTACCTTGATGTAAAAGAGGATTAAGAGAACAAGTTGCCGTTTCCACAGCAAAGTAGTCAAGTATCAAAATAGCAGATGTAGATATTAAGATACACATTTCATACTTAGCCATCTTAATGAAACACTCAGCCCTCTGCCAAGCCTTCTGTGGTGCTGTTTGATAAGAGTGGGAACATAATCTGAACTGTAAGGGTTAATCTGTGCTAGAAAACTGAACCTGTTTTTTCATCAAAATAAGCAGCTTTTAAAGTTTTCCTATGACTTCTCCTTTATTCTCCACAGGTCACAAAGACTCTGTGACATGTGCCGTGTTCAGCCACGACTCCAAGCTGGTGGCTTCCGGTGACATGAGCGGCATGATTAAAGTTTGGAAAGTGGAAACCAAAGAGGAGATCTGGTCTTTCGAAGTGGGAGATCTGGAGGTAAAGGGCTTCGGTGCAGGGACCGTGTGTTTAAGAGTCTAATCCAAAAACACTGCATCAGCCTGAATGTGTGTCTGTTTAGTTTGTGCATCTGTAAGCACTTGTAAAGTCTTTTATTGGGACTGAAGGAATTTATGAGGAAACAAGAGAGGATGACCGCTCAGGCTGAGAATTTGTGGTCTCACGGTGGAAGTGAGTGATCAGACATTTCTCCCTTTACTCAACCACGACTGCTGAGTTGCTCTTAAACAAGGCACACAACCCATCATAATTACAAGACCAGCTCGTTTGCCATTGGTAGAAAACAGCAGTGGAAATCAGAGGGATGTGATCGGTGTGTAAAGTAGCTTTTAATTCGTGGCCGTCTGCCCTGCTTCCTCCTCAGTGGTTGGAGTGGCATCCCTGCGCTCCGGTGCTGCTGGCGGGAACAGACGACGGCAACGTGTGGATGTGGAAGATCCCTTCAGGAGACTGTAAAACCTTCCAGAGTTCTGCATGCCAGGCCACCAGCGGAAAAGTCCTGCCTGACGGTGAGAGATGAGGAAACAAGACCTAAAGTCACAGGGATTCTTCACAGGAGTTAAAAGTACCATTAAAGGCCACATAGCAACATTTAAAATCCAGAACAATGTGTTAAATGTGTAATTAGAAATAGGGTAGTTTAACCTTCTGTGTGTATTTAAGTGTGTATATGTTTTTATTTGGCCGCAGGTAAACGGGCTGTAGTGGGTTATGAGGATGGGACAGTCCGTGTGTGGGATTTGAAGCAGGGCAACGCCATCCACGTCATCAAAGGTGAGTCTGGCATCTCTACCCTGTAGCCTCATCCTGCTGTTACTTTTACATCTGATGCTTTAGGTAGGTTTCTATCATGTAGGTGACTTCATAGAGAGACCACACAAGAGGTTATGTCCCAAATATCACGGTCTTTAACTCTGACATTAAAGCGGTTAGACAATATAAAGCGTTCTGATGTGCATATACTGATCATCATGTTCAACACATGTCTGTAAGTGGGGGAAATGTTTTGTCTTTGACAGGTCAGGAAGGACACCAGGGGGCGCTGACCTGCCTGGCGTGCAACAAGGACGGCTCTCTGGTGCTGACGGGTTCAGTGGACGGCTGCGCCAAGCTCATCAACACCACCACGGGCAAGGTGGGTGTCATGACAACACAATGAGAGGAAATACAGGCTTGTGTTGCATATTATGCAGGTGTATTTAGGGATTATTATAATTAGTATGATAAAGACTAAGACACGTTTGCTTATTACACACAAATGATTAAACATATAGCAAAGCAGAGAATATAGTAAAACGAAATCACAGCTCCGCAAACACGATATCAACATATATATATATTAGTGCTACAGTAGGATTAGCCCTGACAAATGTTGCACCCTGGAATCATTGTCCTGTTGGTTTTGTATTCTTTTTAAGACAATATCTTCTTTGTTGTATTGTGTGTGTGTGTGTGTGTGTGTGTGTGTGTGTGTGTGTGTGTGTGTGTGTGTGTGTGAAGGTGGTTGGAGCATTCTCTGTGGAGGGAGGCAAAGCGAAAGGATCGAAGGACGAGGAAGACTCCAACTCTGTCGAATCTGTGGGATTCTGTAACATGTGAGTTGTGTAAAGTCAGCCCAGCGTAGTTAAGAAGACCTGCACAGTTTCTTCAGAAAACACAAGGTCTTCATACAGCTACTTTGTTTTTCCACTTTTTTTCTGCCTCGTATGACCACAAATCAAATGCTGAATTTTTGGTCTGACAAAATAAGCCTAACCTCGTCTGGGCTCCTAGCTGTATGTCTGATTTAACAGAATTAATGGTTATGTAGATCACAGCTGAATTAGGAACTTGAATCAGGAACTCATCTGTCACCTATTTTATTTCCTGAAGTCCTGAAGCGTTGGTGTGTGATGAACAAGGCTGTATTTTTCTAAACCAAGCATCTGTAATGCTTCATCACAATTCAGAGTATAAAAAAGGCAATTTAGTGCTTATAAAAGCTGTTCGTAGATGTGTAGCTCAAGTGTCATTAGCTCTAGATCAGGGCAAGAGGAGCAAGTGTTTGCTGTTTTATTTGAATCCCTTGATAAGAAAAACTGACCTGGTAGGCTAAAAATATGAACTCGTACAGCTGTACAAATCTTAGGTTTGAATCTTATCAGTTTCTCAGCTCTGCTTCAGTTCCTGAAACGTTTTCCTGTCTCCTGTCCTCTCCAGCCTGCCTCTCGTAGCTGTGGCGTACCTAGACGGGACTCTGGCCATATATGACCTCTCGACACAGGTCCTGAGGCACAGGTGCCAACACGAGGTAACCGGCAGCAGAAAGAGGGAGGGTTTATGTGCACATGCATGTTTAGTTTAGTTCCCCATGCACGCCGCCATGCATTCTCACTTGTCTTAACTATATATACTTCACGGGGGCTTTGCAGTTATATCACAAATCTCCTAGCAACCACTTCTGGTGCCGTCAGGGAGGTCCAGTTGAGTTAATGTTGCGTTTAGCATAAACATACAGAGACACCTGAAGGAGAACATCCCGTTAAGGAAGCAAGTTGCTGATCAGTGGACAGTGTGGCGCAAGTTTCCCTCAGTCCTCAGCTTCGTGAGAAATGAAGTGAGACATGAAGAAAAACTAACACACAAATCATAAATCAATTCTAGAAATGGGGAAAAAAATAAAAATTCTGTGTCCATATTTGGGCTGAAGCCACAAAGATCCTGCACTTTCAAGCCACTAATACAAGTCTCTAGTCAACGTTAGCATTGTTAGCTTCATTTCAAACCAGGTAAATGATGACAAAAGATGCTAAAAATAAGATGGAGACTGTCAGGAAATATGGGTTTAGAAATAGAAATGTCAACTGTTGATTGCTGCTGTTGTCACCTAAAACTCTCCCTGTTCCTCCAGGCTGGCATCGTGCACCTGCAGTGGGAGGAGTCTTCTTCTGTGGTGTCCACCTGCAGTTTAGATGGAGCCCTGCGCTTATGGGACGCTCGTTCTGGCAACATGGTGTCCGAGTACCGCGGCCACACTGCCGAGATCCTCGACTTCGCCATAAACAGGTACGACAGATGGGTTATCGCCCGCCACATTTCCCTGAGGTCAAACTGTGCAGCGGCAGAGACCGAGATGCTTTGCTGAAGGACACTTCAGCAGGTCTGATGCTTTGATTGATATGATTTCTCTCTTCATCTCATCCTGGCTGTCTCTCTCAATCTCTCCTATCAGGGAGGCGTCTCTCGCAATAACCGCCTCAGGAGACAATCAGGCGAAAGTCTTCTGCCTCCAAAGACCTGACCGGTAAACCGAGCTGGAAGAGAAGAAGAAGAAGAAGAGCGGAAATATTTTTGGAGAAACAGCAGAGACATAGGCTTGATCAGACTTTTTGTTCTCTTTGACCGGAGAACATGTTTCCCTTCTCTTCAGGATTTCAGAATCTCTCTTGTGTGGTCTCACCATCTTATCTGACCTGCTTTAGCAGGGCTGCTTTCTGCGTTCATCGGTACTTCAATGGAGCTTAATTGGCAGACGTTAAAGCCAATTTAAGCAAAGTAACTGAGAGAAAAGAGGAGTTTATAGTCTGGTTTGAATGACAGAGAGCAGAACTTCTTGTCTTCACAGAAGTTTCCAGTGTGATTCTTTAAAACAAACTGTTCTCATTTCTTTTTAAGTATCTCTGTTTCTGTAAGAGACTAAACAGTGAATGATACATTATAGTGTCCTGTCTTCGACATCGCACTTAATGTTCTGTCCTCTAAAATGTTTTCGAGATAAAAATTTCCTTTGGTCTTGATGATTATTTTTTTTCCCATAATTGGATTTTTTTGTTTCGCTAAATGTCAGGACTACATTTCTCATAGTCCCGGTTTTTCCTTTTGAGGGCATGTGTGGTCTTCCAGCTTTCGGACAGATCGTTCGGTCAAATTATCTCACTAAATGTTCATGTAAACTTAAGTGTAAATACAAAATAATAAATAATATACCTCCTTCTAGGTAACTATTAAAATTCATTTTCAACCAAGGCCTGTGTTGTTTCTCACTAATGTCCATTAAAACACTTACAGTCAAAATCTGAGAAAACAATGTATACTTTTATACTATTTTTGTCTGTGTATATCCGTTTAGCTCATGCTTCCAGACAAAAGTGGTCATTATGTGTATCATAGTGACGTGGGAAGCTGGGAAAAAGATGCATCCTGGTGCAACAGCTTTCTGAATTCAAGTGGTGTCTTGGTTTGTTTAGACTATCATTTGATTCGGTTTTAACTCAGATCTGGTTTTATCTGTTTTATCAGATATGAGTAAGGAAAGGAAATGAGTCAGTTTGGAGATGACAGGACCCTTAAGGAAGCAGATGTTCCGAAAACCACAGCGTAGATATGATTAAAGATAGGAAATTGCCACTGTGGGAGTTGTGAGTACAGTATTACTTGCTGACGCACGCCCAAATAGTTCTGTGTCCTCTCTACAATGACTATATCTGTCTACTTTGGGTAATAACCTTTAAAATGGACCAACCAGAGACATATTTTTAACATGATCATGTTTGGAAAACATTAGTTTGATCGGTCCTCTGCCCTGGTTTTTTTTTTTTTTTTTTAGGTATAATTGAGTTTCACAGGCGAAGAAAACACATAAAATGCTTAAGACAGTATGTATGTGCATCTTTTTTTGAATATGTCTGCCCAAAACTGACAAAATGCAGTAAAATAATATGAAATTTCCTTGAGCTTTAAGAACAGAAGAGCTGTAATGCAGAGATTACTGTCAGTTTCATAGAGCTTTTCAAATGTTCACCTCTAACCTGATCGCATGAATCAGTTCATCAAAACACTGGGCTGACCTTTACTTTGAAATGAGTGGTCAGTGATGTGTTTATGGTTTTTCCTTCATTACTGCTTCTTGAGATCTATCTGGGAAACTTTCTATGAGTGGGTAGAAAGCCCATCATGACTTTTACTGCTCTGACCCTTGTTTCAAATTATCAGGAAATGCATGAGCTCATCAGCCACTTTGTCGCTTGTTGCTACGTCAGAGCACTAATACAGAATGCACTGCGCGTTCATATTACTGCGTTTCCCACGTATACATTGGTATCTGTGTGTGCTTAAGGAAGAGAACCTGTTAAATGTAAAGGTCACATCACTGGTGCACATTACTGGTTTGCTTCTGGTGGAAAAAAAAAACACCTCAGCAGTGATTCACTGCAAAGCATACTTCACAGTCCAGTGTATAATTACTCGTATTAATGGATATGAGATTCAGGGATGAGCAGTCGCAGCTTTGATTGGTTACTCAGACCCTGATAAAGACCAGACTTAACCAAGCTGACTTAACAAAGGAAACTGCCTGTGATTCAGTCTAACCTATGGCTTCCGAACACCACTGCAACAGTCCTTCCAGCTCCTCCTTACAATTTTTCTAAAGGCCAAAGCCTGTTCTATTCCTCTAACTCTATTGTTGTTTTGTTTTTTTTTTTTCTGCCGTCTGGTTCCTCTCCTCTCGGCCGTCCGCCACAGTCAGGAAAAACAACTGTCAGTTGGTATCCTGTGCACAAGTGCTTCTTCCTTGGATACCTGGATTCTCAGCACACGCAGTCATTGTATGTGCCCGACGGTGCACATGTGTACATGCACAACTCACGAACGCACACAAACAGGCAGTAAGACGCTTGCATGCACAAACATGGTTTTGCATATCTTGAAGACTTTGTGTGAGCATTGCTCGGTCTTATAGGTTGTTTTTCAGACGATGAAATTTCAGTTCTCGTCCGGAGTCATTTTAACAAGGTGACTCCACAGTTGGATTATTCTACATTTCTTCTTCACTGACCCTTTTACGAAGTCAATGTTTTCCTGAAATCGGCAGTTTGAGAGCAAATATGCGGTTTAAAACTGACACACAGTAAAACACGTGTATCACCCAACAGTGTTTCAGCAGCAACACAGCTGGACAGGAGCTCAGCTGGCAATCAGGGGAAAATAACACCTGCAGGATATTTTCCTCATTTGTCACGGCAGTGTGTTCAGCCTCAAAGGTCAGCCTGAGTGGAGACAAAGGCTAGGAGTGGCCTGAAGGAGTATCACCTTTAGACCTTGACGAGGCTAAAGCCTGATCTATTAAATTTCAACTCATATTCTCTGCAGGCCGCTGACAACAGATGCCAAACAAATCGGCTGAGCGGAGAGAGACAGGTGCCGCTGCCAAGGTAAACACGTCTGGAGGAAGAGGAGGCAAGCGACAAACACATTAACAACACATCTGTTTCATGAAAACTGAGACGAGAGAAAACAGCATGTGCAGAGATCAGGACAATTACTGATCACAAAATGTCATTACATTAAATAAACCACAAAATGCAATTTTTTTTCTATATAAAATTAATGTGTGCCAAAATTTTGAAGCCTAAACATTTTAAACCTTGTGTCAGTAAAAATCCAAGTGTCAGCATTGAAAGCGAATGCAGTAAATTATGAACAGTGGAAGTTTTTTTTGTTGTTGTTCAAAGACAAAGACAAGACCTGAAACACTTGAAATATTAAACGCTGCCAGTTTATTAAGCACACGTCGCTGAAGCTAATGGAGTCTAATACAAAAGTCCTGCAACATAGAAGAAAGTTCAAAAAAAGTTCCGTTTTAGTTGAAACCATTTTAGAGACGTGTAAATTGTATCTATTCTTTTGCAAGCTGAAGTCTGCAGATGACTCCCTGCACCTTTAATCAATCATATCACATTTCATTTTTCCATTGTGTATAAAAATATACCAGATTAGATCATTGATTTACTGTTGTGCAGGGCCTGGTGTTCCAGGGAAGCTAAGATGCTCCATCTCCTCCTTTGTAATGTGAAGATGTTGTGGTTTCATGTCCAGCCTGTCCTCCCTGTGTAGTGTCTTTCCAGACGCTCTCCGGCTCAGGAACGTTTCTGTTTAAAACCATTATCTTACTGGAGCTCGTCCATCTCTGCCAGCACCAGGTCTGCTCCAAACTATCAGTGAAGGAGTCTTCCGTGTTTGGCTAACAAAGCAGGTCACCACCGGCCTTCCATCCAACGCTGTGTTTAAATATGAGACGTGCATGACAGCTGTTATGAATTCAGACATACACATATTGTTTGCATATGTTTAGGGCAGTACAGGGCCAAATGAAAGGAGCGAATACATCTTTGATTTGTTTTAACCTGCATGGGGGTATGGTTTGGCCGAGACTCACGCTTTACAGAAAGTGTCAAGTACATTGGCGCCATCATATTTACTGAAATGACTTTTAACAGCAGAAAAGAACATACAGTAAATGTAACACGATTACATGAAAGGCGGCTCTAAGGTTGAGTGTAAGCAGCAATAAAAACAGCAGCTCGGCTATTATTGTAAAATAACAGTTCATTTCTGTTCATCCATTTGTTTCCTTATTTATTTATATAGTTATACAACCAAAAAAAAACATATATTTCACACAAAAAGGCTAAAAAAGAAAAAAAGAAAAAGCAATTACAACCCTAATTTCTAGCTTTGAGGATTTAGAGACATTTTTATTGTTCAATTTAGACATGCTTTCCTGTGAGATGAAGACTGCGTATGGCCATTCCTTGATTATCTGACCGAGCCTTTGGTTGAAGATCATAAATATCTATGATACATGCTGCAGGAGCTTTCTTGAAGCGTCTGGGGGCCATGATGGAGGGTGTGAAGACAAACCACATGCCTTGCCTACTGATGTTAACCTGGAATGTTCTTATCATTCTTAGGCTGTGGTGATAACGGCTCTCCATCCTTTTCCATTCATGGTTGTGCACTTCAGTCCTGGACTGTGGCGAGAAAAGGGGCCAACGGATGTAAGAGAAAACGACAGAGTGCAAAAAATGAGTTAGTAGGTCAATGGCCACATCCCCAGCATGACTGGCAACCTACCTTAGGAAAAGACAGACGTACAGTATGACTGTTCTGTCCTCCTCCCTCCTCCTCCTCCTCCTCCTCCTGCAGTTTGCACTTCCCCTTTAAAGTATCTGAGCAGAACAGCCGGACACTTGGCTGCTCTGTTTGCGGTGAGGTTGTGAAACGGCTGCTGGACCGATAGGATCTGAAAGGATAAAGAAGCTCCTGTATTTTATTGTATCGTTCTGCACCTTGTTAGTGCTCCTGGCTGTGGATATGGCATGCCGGGGAACAGGCTTGAAGTTATCAGGAGAGTCGTAAGAAACTCTATATTATTTGAGTTTCCTTTGGCAAAGGATACATGTCTGGACCATTCATCCCCAGAAGGTAAAAATATTACCAGTTTGTTGCTTTTTGTTTCAAAAAGTTCATAAATAAATGAACTTATTATCATGTATTACTGCTGATATCCTTTTAATCATATCATTGATAGTGATCAGATTGCAGGATTACATGTTATTTCAACAAGGTGTACTTTGAAACACCATTTTATTTCGTCAAAACTGTCTTTTTTTTTTTTTTTTACAGGCACCTCTTATTTGAAGAAAACTCTGGGAAATGGCTTCAAAATCAATTTAAGAAAAAGCCCTCAAAGCTACAGATAAATCTGACATAAGAAATAAATAAATAAATAAATAAATTACGCCAGGCTGCATTTAAGCTGTTGTGTTGAAAAACCAATTTGTTTCTGTGTATTCACCTTATAAAAGACAGTCTTTGCTGAAACTGTGACAGGACTTTGATACCATAAAATTCCCTTCATTGAGCTTGTTTGCTCGCAAATTGGTGCGTGTTGTTCACATGTACATGCACATTGGAAATACTGACAAGTTACAATATTCATTTTTAATGTTATTATCATATATAATGTGGATGGTTGGTTCAAAATTGATTGTTGCACTGTTGCAGATTTTGAAGAGTTACGGTAGACATTTATTTTGAAGAACTTACACTGACATAAAAAGGGAGATGTAATAAAGGAGCATCATAAAACATATAGACATAAAACTGTGTAATATATAGGTGTTATATGCTATAGTTTACGGTGAGAGTCTGTGAACATTTACCCCACTGACTATAAACCACTATAAACAGTGTTAAATTATCTTGAGGACATGTATCACTTTCTAGAATATAATAGATACAAAGGGAGGTGTAACTCCAGAGTCCCAGCTGATGAATTATTGAATGACAGCAGCCTCACGTCCATTAACATGCGCTCTCGGCTGTTAGCTAACAAAGAGGTTAACTCTGTTTCAGTGGTCAAGGGGAGACAGGAAGAAGCGGCATTGCAAGCTGCAGTTGTTGGTGTTAACGTCTTTCTTTACTGGCTGCCTGCAAATCTCTCTGTCATACAAAGAGACGGCTTAGAGAGTACAAGGCTAAAACTTAGTCCCTGAATCAGTCTGCTCTTGCCACAAAAATTGCAAATAAGCATCCACCATTGACGATGTGTATTTCTAAAATGAAATAGAAATATTCCTTGATTTCCTTCCTCCATTTCTTCCACCTCCATCTCTCCAACTTTAGTCTAAGTGGAATGTGGTCACTTTCATCTTTCTACAGCGTGTCCTTTTTCTGAATAGGTTCCTGGATGAACTTGAGTCATGTAGATTATAATTCCTTGACCTTGACACTCCCTTTCTTATTTCTCTACGTGAATTGAGAATATACCATCTAAAATCTCCTTCTTTCCACCGTCTGACATCTGGTCAAAAACCGTTCGTTTTTGAGACTGAGCATTACTCTCTCCCTGGGAGCGTGCTCCCTTTCTGTCAACAATCCGGGTCTTTCTTCATTTATTACCAACGATAGCCACTTTCAGCTGATTCCTGAAATCATTACGTAGCTTGAAATCCACTGACTCAATGTTACTTTAACTTGAAGTTAACATACTTGAGCTTAAACTGACTCCCTAGAGCTTCCCATAACTGTGGCATGACACATTGTATTAGTCAATTCATTGCATTTCCTCTGCAAGAATGTTTAAGCTTGTTGAGTAATAGTATTAAACTAGTTCAATCAAATAGGAATTGCTCTCATTTGCCTTGACATGATACATGTGGCTTCCATAAACCAAGCCCTAATCCTACCTGTACCACTACTTTAACTAGGTTTGACCTTCTCTGCAGGGTAGCTGTACCTTGATGGGAGAGGAGCCGGGTTTCAAATGGGAGGAAGTCTCCAGATTTCACCTACGATGGACTACAACGACTCCTACGCTTTTCTCTCCGGGGAGCAGCTCATCTACACCATCACCATACCGCTGTCCACCTCCATCATCCTGGCCAACCTCGTCATCATCCTGGGCATCGCCTGTAACCGCCAGCTCCACAACACGCCCAACTACTTCTTCCTCAGCCTGCTAGTGGCCGACATGTGCACGGGCGTGGCGCTGCCCTTCATACCATTAATGGGCCTAAACCGGGAGTTGAGTTTTAGTTCCTGTTTGGTGGCTCACGTTTTCCCGAATTTCCTCTTCTTGGCGTTTCTTTTCAACCTTGTAATGGTCCACTATGAGCGCTTCATCTGCATCGTAGACCCCCTGCATTATAATAACCTGTGGATGCACCGCAGTTTTCCTCTAGCATTGCTCGTGGTGTGGGTGCCGCCGCTTCTGTATGCATGTCTACCTGCTTTTGGGTGGAATAACTGGGCAGGACCAGATTGGAACGGCTGCTGTTGTTCAAGCAGCCAAAGGTTTCCTCCACTTTCAAACTGTTCAACTAATGGAACCACCTGCTGCTCGTACAGGCGAGTATTCCCCAATGCTTTTATCTACTTGGAGGTGTATGGACTTGTCCTACCTGCTATTCTTACCATTGCTGGCATGACTGGCCGTGTTCTGTGGATCACCCGAGGCCAGCTCAAGGACATTTGTCGCCTCCATCGTTCGGTGGAGCGGGGAAGTCAGGCCTCAGACCGGGAGCAGAGGCTGAACCTGCGGTACACTCGCTGCGTGGTGGCCGTGTCGCTGACCTTTCTCGCGTGCTGGGTTCCCTACCTCATTTACATGCACGTCTGCATAGCGTTCCTGATCAGTGACACCAAGTGGAGCTCCACCACTCACATCGTGCTGTCTTGCACTGGAATCGGAAGCATGGCCGTGGTGCCGCTGGTGCTCGGCCTGGCCAACAAGCAGTACACAGAACCAGCAAACAAACTTCTCCGGAAACTCAGAGACAGGTGGTGGCGGAGGTCTCAGGAATCAGAGGAGGCAGCAGTCTGAGAAAAAAAACTGTTGAAACTGAATATTTATCTCCTCCAAGGAGGTTGTTTTCACCTGTGTCTGTTTATTTATGAGCAGGATTATGGATAAAGCAATGAACTGATCTGCACCAAAATTGTTGGAGGGATGGGGCACGGACAAGGGAGGAAATCACTCAATTTTGCGGCAGATCCAGATCATTTACTATAAATTTAAACACTTTTTTCTCTGAAGTCTGGCGTATGTTGTTTGACATTTGTTGCCATTTGTATCCATGCCATTAAAAAATGGCCAACTGTTGTTTTACCACTACTGCACTGGGTTTGGAGATAAATATTTTGTCTTCATTGCTGAAAGTTTACTCATTTCATACTTCAGCTAACAATAGTACTGTTTCAGGAGACATATAAGATGAAGAATAAGTAATGGACATCATTTTAATCATTTAGAAATTTACAGGATGGAGTCTGTAATAGATATTCTACACGGCTACCGAAAAGCATTCACTACAGACTTTGCTCTCTGAATGGCTTTAAGTTTTCCATCGTCACATTCATTTCAAAATAGGCCTATAAGTTGGTGTTGAAATGTATCTGTCTATCAGATCAACAAAAACATTTTCCACATCCTCCACTGTCAAATTTCTCACTGAGCTAATTTCAAAAAAGCAGAACAACAAGCTGAATGTGAAAGCTGAAATGCAAATTTCATCATGAAGGAAGGATATATCAAACGACCCATGTATGAGTGCTGCACATGCTATAAATATAGTTCAAAGACGCACAGTGTATCCTCATTTCTCATAGTGCTGCCTGCTCTCGCATCAGTACTATAACTGGTCGTAGATTTTCTCCATCTGTCACCCTCCTGCCTGCAATGTTTACTCCTACTTCCCTCGCCAGTGTTTATCTACAAAGTGGTATGCAAGCTGAAGAGGGGAGAGGGATGCATCCACAGTTCCTAATATATCTACAAGACATGAGGAGATTAGGCCTTTAGAAAGAATTGAAAGTTTGCTTTGAGTTTCCAGTTTCTGCCATATTTAGATGAAATGTTGCAGGAATGTTCGAAGCAGACGGCAATAAGACTGCAGGTCTCATTTGCTGAGGACGGTCCGTTCACAGGAAATGGGATTTTATTTGAGACTTGAATAAACACTGAATATATGTCGTGCTTTTTGTTTCCGCAAACAAAATGTGCTTTTAAATGTGTGCATACAGTACGTGGGTGGGGCGGAGACAGACAGCAAATGAGCTGAGGAGGAAAAGCAGACTTTAATCAAATTAAAGGCCAAACAAGGTCTGAACTATTGCGGACATTAGGAGATATGGGATATCATCACGTGGTCAGGGTACACCATCTATACGTCTCTTGCTTCTGTTGCATTGCTAAGCCATGTAACAGTATG